>NC_088405.1:63117666-63725166 GCF_034236695.1 Oncorhynchus nerka | reverse complement strand
TGACCTGTGAGTCTGACCAGATCTCGGGGTGCTGTACTGACCTGTGAGTCTGACCAGGTCTTGGGTTGCTGTACTGACCTGTGAATCTGACCAGGCCTCAGGGTGCTGTACTGACCTGTCTGACCAGATCTCGGGGTGCTGTACTGACCTGTGAGTCTGACCAGGCCTCGGGTTGCTGTACTGACCTGTGAGTGTGACCAGGCCTTCGGGGTGCTGTACTGACCTGTCTGACCAGGTCTCTGGGTGCTGTACTCACCCACTCTTGGCAAAGTTGGTCCAGTAAGTCATCACCACAGCGCTGAGCATGATGTCGTTCCTGGAAAAGTTGCAGGGGAACAGGTCAGTGGCTCCCACCATGGGGATGCCAAACACATAGGGCACCTCGTCCCCGTGGGCTGAGTCCGACCACACAGGCTTCATCAGGCTCTGGCAGTGGTGGTAGAAGGCGTAGAAGTATGTGGGCGAGCCGTAGCGGGCGTGCAGGTCAGCCGTCACCACCGAGGGCTCCACCCACTGATGGTCAGTGAACAGGGCGACTAACGTCTTCCTCCTGGTGTCTGGGTTGTCCCTGTCAGCCCAGTCCGTGTACATGAACTTGATGGTCTCCCTCAGAGTGTCCTTCCCCTCCGGGTAGCCATACAGGCTGTCCACGAAGTCCGACACGGCGAAGTCAAAGTCGCTGCCGGACACGCCATCCTCCAGGTCCACCACATTCTCCACGAAACGCAGTCCCTCCCCCTGGTTAACGCCCAGCATGATGTCATAGTTGAGGAACTCGCCCTGCTCCATCAGGATCTCGGGGTCGTCGGGGATGACGTCACCATCAATGACGGGGCCGAAGGCTACATGGTAGCGGGCTGGCTGGATGTCCTGCTCCACCAGCTCTCTGGCACTCTTCTTCTGCAGGCAGGACACCATGTCCAGGGTGTCCAGCACGTTGCAGCCCACCCTCTCAGCCAGCATGCGGGTGTACTTGACAGGTTGGTAGTTGACGGCCCAGCTGGACAGGGCTGAGCCACTCTGGATGATGGCTCTGTGAAACAGGCCTGGGGAGATCATGGCACAGACAGACATACACAGATCAGATGAGTGCTGTCTGGTCAACAAGCATCTGATACAGAACATTTGTAGGCCTGCAGTTTAACATATTGTTAGCTTCATAGGATCTCTCTAGGTTCTGATGATGTCGGTTTTTAACAGTTTTTTGTGCTTACTGCAAAGTTTTATCTGCGATGGTGAGAGACAAACCTCATCAACATCCCTTTTTAAAATCATAAAAAATAAATTTAGGTCTGTTCAATCTGTGCATCTCAGTTAATTGTCATTTTCCTTAAAATGTCAGATAAGTCCTTAAATAATATAAATGGAAAGGATGGAACTCTGAAAATCGTATTTATTCTAATTGACACAGTGTATAATTCACAATTAAAAATAATGCTTAGTAAGTGGTGGATATGTAACATTGGCTACGCTAAAAAGGGATTTGAATGAATTAAACTCACTCAACACAAAGGGATCATATTTGCATACAAATTTGAGGAAACTCATCTGTGAGAGCACTGCTTTTGGGAAAGAGGAAAATTCAGTGACTCCACACAGTAGCCTTGTTGAAAATCTCTCTCTCTCCCTCCCTCTCTATGTTCAAAAATCAATACTACATCAGGGAGGATAGCAACTGATAATGTAATGAACTTCCAATAACGTAATAAACATTCTGAACACATAACGTAAAAATGTTTTTACTGATGTGTTGATTATTACATTATAGAGTGGGTAAAAAGATAACATTAACATGCAGTGTTAGCTGTGCCACTAAATCACATTTTTATTTTTCACATACACATGGTTAGCAGATGTTAATGCGAGTGCAGCGAAATGCTAAAAATCCTGGTTTGAGTCCAGGCTCTGTCGCAGCCGGCCTCGACCGGGAGACCCATGGGGCGGCTCACAATTGGCCCAACGTCGTCTGGGTTAGGGGAGGGTTTGGCAGGCAGGGATGTTCTTGTCCCATCGCGCTCTAGCGACTCCTGTGGTGGGCTGGGCACAATGCATGGTGACACGGTCGCCAGGTGTTTCCGCCTACACATTGGTGTGGCTGGCCTCCGGGTTAAGCCGGCATTGTGTCATGAAGCAGTGTGGCTTGGCTGGGTTGTGTTTCAGAGGACGCTTATCTCTCAACCGTCGCCTCTCCCGAGTCCGTACGGGAGTTGCAGCGATGAGACAAGACGAACTACCAATTGGATACCACAAAATTGGGGAGAAAAAGGGGTTAAAGTAATATTCCCTTTTTTTCAGTAACAGCTGACTGCACTCTGTCGTGGAAAATTAGACATACTATGCTGTTGTTAACCAGGCCTCTCCTCCTGGTTACACTAGTTACCATATCCCCCGCGCATCCCGCAAAGGCGGAGGTGTTGCTAACATTTACGATAGCAAATGTATTTTTATTACTGTGTTTTCGTCTTTTGAGCTTCTAGTCATGAAATCTATGCAGCCTACTCAATCACTTTTTATAGCTACTGTTTACAGGCCTCCTGGGCCTTATACAGCGTTCCTCACTGAGTTCCTTTCAGACTTTGTAGTCATAGCAGATAATATTCAAATTTTTGTGACTTTAATATTCACATGGAAAGTCCACAGACCCACTCCAAAAGGCTTTCTGAGCCATCATCGACTTGAGAAGTGGGTTTTGTCCAACATGTCTCCGGACCTACTCAATGCCATACTCTGGACCTAGTTTTGTCCCGTGGAATACATTTTGTGGATCTTAATGTTTTTCCTTAATCCTGGACAATCGCAACAAATAATCTGCTCAGACCCCAACCAAGGATCACCAAAAGCCGTGCTATAAATGCTCAGACAACCCAAAAATTCCTAGATGCCCTTCCAGACTCCCTCCACCTACCCAAGGATGTCAGAGTACAAAAATTGGTTAACCACCTAACTGAGGAACTAAACATAACCTTGCGTAATACCCTAGATGCAGTTGCACCCTTAAAAACAAAAAACATTTGTCATAAGAAACTAGCTCCCTAGGGCCTCCCGGGTGGCGCAGTGGTCCAAGGCACTGCATCACTGTGCCACCAGAGACCCTGGGTTCGAGCCCAGGCTCTGTCGCAGCCAGCCACAACCGGGAGGTCCATGGGGCGACACACAATTGGCATAGCGTCGTCTGGGTTAGGGAGGGTTTGGCCAGTAGGGATGTCCTTGTCTCATTGTGCACTAGCGACTCGTGGCAGGCCGGGCGCATTGCACACTAACCAGGTCGCTAGGTGCACGGTGTTTCCTCCAACACATTGGTGCGGCTGGCTTCCGGGTTGAATGCCCGCTGTGTTAAGAAGCAGTGCGGCTTGGTTGGGTTGTGTTTCAGATGACGCATGACTCCTGACCTTCACCTGCAGCGATGAGACAAGACAGTAACTACCAACAATTGGATACTATGAAATTGGGGAGAGAAAGGGGGTAAAAATAATTTTAAAGAAAAAAAAGAAAATACCCAAGCCCCAGAAAAATTGGACCGGAAATGGGGCTACACCAAACTGGAAGTCTTCCGATTCGCTTGGAAAGACAGTGCCGTGCTGCTCGATCATCCTATTTTTCCAACTTAATTGAGGAGAATAAAAACAATCCAAAATGTATTTTTGATACTGTCGCAAAGCTAACTAAAAAGCAGCATTTCCCAAGAGAGGATGACTTTCACTTCAGCAGTGATAAATTCATGAACATCTTTGACGAAAAGATCATGATCATTAGAATGATCATTAGAAAGCAAAATCCTCATTAAATCTTAGTAATTTCTCCAAAGCTCAGTTGTCCTGTGTCTGCACAACTCTGCCAGGACCTAGGATCAAGGGAAACACTCACATTTTTTAATACTAAATCTCTTGACACATTGATGAAAATAGTCATGGCCTCTAAACCTTCAAGCTGCATACTGGACCCTATTCCAACTAAACTACTGAAAGAGATGCTTCCTGTGCTTGGCCCTCCTATGTTGAACAAAATAAACGTCTCCCTGTCCACTGGATGTGTACCAAACTCACTAAAAGTGATAGTATTAAAGGCTCTCTTGAAAAAGACAAATAATTTTTAATAAAATAAAAAAAATTGGCTTATAAAGAATCTCCCATTACTCCCCCAAAAAATGAAAAGCTCTTGCGCAGCAACTCACTGCCGTCCTGAAGACAATGTATACGAAACACTTCAGTCTGGTTTTAGACCCCATCATGGCACGGAGACTGCACTCGTGAAGGTGGTAAATTACCTTTTAAAAAGTCTCTCTTTTGACTAACATACCAAGACTGTTTCAAGGACAGCTTTTTTAAAATCAATACAACATTGCAAAAATCAGAAACTTTGTCCAACAATTATGCTGAAAAATGAATCCATGCTTTTGTCACTTCTAGATTAGACTACTGCAAGGCTATCCGGATAAAGCAGTCAATAAAGTTCAGTCAGTACTAAACACAGCTGCTAGAATCTTGACTAGAACCCCAAAATTTGAGTATGCAGTATGTGACATCCCGTTTGTACTATCTGCAGGAACTCCCATGTGTGGAAAGCTGCAGGAAGGAACAGGCAATGGCAGCTATCTTAATCTACAAAGACAAGCTAAACACCTTTTATTCACTATGTTCCCCACCCTTGTTTGCACACATCTGCTAACTGCCACATAGAGGTTGGACTCTATAAAAGCTGAGCCAACTCTGTTAATTGGGCCTCAATTCAACACTGTTGAATTGAATCTTCAACACTGTTGAATTGAATCTTCAAGACTGAAGTGCATAGTTAACTGCTCCATATTTGCAAATCTTAAAAGTTGTTGTTTGAAGATTCTGCAGTCTCTCTTCCCTTCGAACAGATCAAATCCCCTACAACACCAAACCACATTCCTGAATCCTATCACTAAACTTGACTTTAGCAGTGATATCAAGACTTTCAATCTACATTTTGACCACCAATACACACCCACAACCCCAGTCAGTCAGTGAATCAATGAGTCTCTACATAAATATAAGAGAGTGAGAGAGAGCGATTTTCATGGATTTTTGTTGTTGCAAAGTACTTCTAAAAACTCAACTGATATGCATCGTTTTTTAATAGATATAACCCGGCAAACAAAAATGAGTCGTTAGGATGTCCCTGGACCGTCACAAAATGGTAGTCTAAAAGTGGTAAGGACTTTGTGTCATGGTCCCGGGAACGTCTACCCAGGACACGCACAATCAAGTTTCATTACACATCACCCCTTGTTACTGTTGCCAAGGCCCTGATTGGTAATCCACTGATACATTCACAGCTTTGTCTTTTGGCAATGTTAATGACACCCACGCAGGTCAGTAGGTTTTCACTTACTTTAAAAGGTTATAGATCCGTCATTCTCATTGAAAGCAAGTCTAAAAAGTGGTAGATATGTTCTATGTGCTCTATTTCTATGCTTCCTGTTGAGGTTTGTTTGTGCATATTTTACTTACGGTTTTGTACACGAGCATCAAACAGCTGAAAATACAACATTTTTGGTTAAGGAAAACATTTCACAGTGGTTAAGATGACATCCCGCCGACAGAAACAAACAGCTCTTTGGTATGAAGAAGGGCAGGGGGTGTATGCCTTATGATTAACGACTCATGGTGTAATCACAACAACATACAGGAACTCCAGAAATGTTGTTCACATGACCTAGAATTCCTTACAATGAAATCCAGACCGCATTATCTTCCAAGAGAATTCTCTTTGATTCTCTAATTCTCTAAAATCAATACTCCCTAAATTCTATCAGCATATCAAATGCACGACACTACTGGCAGAATTCTGGATCATTGCTACTCTAACTTCCGCGATGCATACAAAGCCCCTCCCGGGCCCCGTCTTCGGCAAATCTGACCATGAATCCATTTTGTTGCTCCAAGCCTATAGACAGAAACTAAAACAGGAAACATCCATGCTCAAGTCAATACAACGCTGATCTGACCAATCAGATTACACGCTTCAAGATTGCTACGATCACGGACTGGGATATGTTCCGGATAGCCTCAGACAACAACATTGATGTATACGCTGACTCTGGGAGCAAGTTTGGGGCCCCACAAGGGTGCGTTCTCAGCCTTCTCATGTAAAGGGTAATAAATACATTATTGAATAATGTCCTAGATGTAAATTTGGCCGGAGCATCAGGATATTAAAGGTCAGTCAAGAAAACCAACCTCTTCCATTCCTGGGACAGAGCAACAATGCATCTCACCCAAAAGAGAGAAAATAACTATTGTTCAACTTTGCAACTATTTAAAACAAGGTTGCATTATGATAGATAAGGGTTCACCTAAAAGCATTTGTAAGTGCATTTATAAATGGAGGTAAATATTGGCTCACTATTTGGCAAACACTGACCAGTTATTGCACTATTTTGACCAATGTGATAATAATTTGTAAATGTATTAGAAACCATGAATGGTTAAGTATCCGTTAATAACATAATTATAACCCCTTTATAAACCTTTTGATAAATGGAACCTTATTGTAAAGTGTTATCACATACTTGACACACATGATTACATTGTGTATGTTTATTCATAGAGTAATTGTCTTCACCTGCAATTTCAACTCACAACCTGGAATTTCGATCTTCCTGCTACACCACCATGTCTGTGTCAATGACTGATTTCACCTGTATTATTACACTTTGGACTTCAAAGTAAATGTAAACTCGGTTAAAAATACTAATGAAAAACTATTATATTTATCATAGTGATTCAGGAGTAACATTCAAACAGAATAATATGCCCCACCAACATTAGACAACTATTTTCAAAACCCAAACAAATAGCTGAAATAAGTCAATGAGAGAATAGTCATTAATTCATAACTAAAATAGCAGTGCAGATGGCACTCTTTTGATAATACATCTCTGCACTTATAGGTATGTGAAATTCTACAGACTTTGTTGTGCAGCAGAAAGATCAGCATACCCCAAATCCCAAGTGGGGTCATATTGAAAAGTCAGTACTAAGTTATTATGTCAAATGCAGTCCTATTGTCATAGATTTAAGATTTGTACACTATTTTAGCTGAACAGCGTACCACTTACCTTAAAACCCCCATATTATTTAATGACTTTACTTATAATTGTTTGGCACACCTGTGACCAAGTGACAAAACTCTCCAGGGACCATGACACAACGTCCCAAGAACATCCTAAAAACGTCTTTGGGGACAGTCCTGGGAAAAACCGGGAGCTAGACAAAACCTCCAGGGGACCATGACACAAAGTCCCAAGAACGTCCCAAGAACGTTCTAAAAACATACTCGGGGAGGTCCCCAAGACAACAAAACTATCAGAGGACCACAACATCCTGACCACTTTAGGCGACTATTTCATGACGTTCTGAGGACGTCCTAACAAATGTTTGTTTGCAGGGATGCTCCCTTGGGACAGTCACGCAACATCCTATGACTAGTACATTAAAGTTCTGACAACATCGTATAAAAGGTCCTGACAAGGTCCTCAGTGACATCCTGGTAACTTACTGGGAACCACACATCCCCTTGACCATCATGAAACGTCTCCTTGTGGCCATTGAATGGCCCATGGATAACATTGTATAGAACCAAATATAAAACTTTTCATAACGTGAGAGGGCGCTGTGAGAGTTATTTAAGATACTCTTTAAAGACGTAGGGTTTCAGATTACTTGTTCAACCATTGGGGTGCCAGGACAGAGCCAAGAGACCAGAGGTGGCGGAACGGAGTGCTCGGGTTGGGATGTAGGGTTTGAGCATAGCCTGTAGGTAAGAAGGGGCAGTTCCTCTTGCTGCTCCGTATGCAAGCACCAGGGACTTGAAGATGACGCAAGCTTCGATTGGAAGCCAGTGGCATGTGCAGAGAGGGGTGACATGGTTAGAACACAAGATGTTGAACACCATGGAGTTGTCAACTGTGATGGAGAGGTCTTGGAGCTGGGGACAACAGTAGTGAGAACACGTGGTGCAGACACAGATCCTCTCCACACTACCTGGTAGGAGCGACCTGCCACTGCCCTTCAGTCCCTTAAAGGATTCACTGTGATTATACTGTGTGATTCCAAGATGGCGTAGCAGTGCAGACGTGGTTTGTCGTTTCTCCCGTGTACATTTAGAATTTTTCATTTTTTGTGTGTATATATTTCAATTTATTTTCAATCTCTTTTCTATTTTTAAATTAAATACACCTCCCGGCAACCCGCCTCACCCAATGTGATACGGATCCGCTATTATTTAGACCTTATAGCCAGAACCTCCATCAGAAGCTAGCCACCAGAAGCTAACCAGCTAATTAGCCACTAGCTATTTAGTCATTGTCAGCCACTGCTAACGGCCTTTACCTTCTGCACAGACTCCAGCCGCTTTTAGCCTGGATAATACTTGCCAGTCTGCCAGTATCGGACTGTTTTTCCACTACAAAGCCGGATTCCGGATTCCCTGGACCATTACTCCTGATCATCACAGCTGCCACCGAGTGGCCCAGCCCCGAAGTTAGCTCTGAGCCAGGCCCACCTCCCGGCCTGCTCAGTGATCACTCGGCTACACAGCTGATGCCTCTCAAACTCTACCCCAACACAACTAGAATCCACCACTACCCAACTGGGTTCTTGCCGTAAGCTCTGGACCTTTGCATCAGATCATCACTGCTAGCTAGCTGCTACTGAGTGCTATTGTGGCTGACGCCCCTGTCCCGAAGCTAGCACCAGTTAGCCGCGAGCCAGTCGCATCTCCCTGCTAGCAAACAAAATTACTACAGCTACAATACCTCTTTCGCCAACTGGCCTGGACCCTTTGTCAACACGGAGCCCGCCGTTCCACCAGGACTGGTCTGCCGATGTAACTCCATCCGTTGTGCCTGCAACAGGCCTTTGCCGGACATCGGAGCAGACTTCTACTAGCCCCGGCCTGCTAACTTTGTACGCCGTGTCTCTCGCTTGCTAGCGTAGCAACGACTACCCAGCGGCTTCCCTGTTGCATCTATTGCTGTTCACTAGACCCTATGATCACTCTGCAACATAATTGATGCCTGCTGGACTGTTCATTAATCACGGTACTCCATTTTGTTTATCTGTCGACCCCAGCCTCGAACTCAGGCCATGTGTGTAGTTAACTTACCCTCTCTGCCCATTCATCGCCATTTTACCTGTTGTTGTTGTTGTCTTAGCTGATTAGCTGTTGTCGTCTTACCCGTTGTTGTCTTAGCTAGCTCTCCTAATCAACACCTGTGATTGCTTTATGCCTCGCTTTATGTCTCAAATGTCAATATGCCTTGTATACTGTTGTTTAGGATAGTTATCATTGTTTTAGTTTACTTTCTGAGCTCCTAGTCCCACTCAACATGCCTCAGATACCTCCCACCTACGTGTTGACCTCACCCAGCATAACTGCGTCCAGAGATGCAACCTCTCTTATCGTCACTCACTGCCTGGGTTTACCACCACTGTACTCACACTCTACCATACCCCTGTCTGTACATTACACCCTGAACCTATCCTAACACACCCAGAAATATGCTCCTTTTATTCTCTGTCCCCAACGCACTAGACGTCCAGTTTTGATAGCCTTTAGCCGTACCCTCGTCCTACTCCTCCTCTGTTCCTCAGGTGATGTGGAGGTTAACCCAGGCCCTGCGTGTCCCCAGGCACTCTCATTTGTTGACTTCTGTAACCGAAAAAGCCTTGGTTTCATGCATGTTAACATCAGAAGCCTCCTCCCTAAGTTTGTTTTACTCGCTGCTTTAGCACACTCCGCCAACCCTGATGTCCTTGCCGTGTCTGAATCCTGGCTTAGGAAGGCCACCAAAATATTCTGAGATTTCCATCCCGGGGCGGCAGGGTAGCCTAGTGGTTAGAGCGTTGGACTAGTAACCAAAAGGTTGCAAGTTCAAATCCCAGAGCTGACAAGGTACAAATCTGTCGTTCTGCCCCTGAACAGGCAGTTAACCCACTGTTCCTAGGCCGTTATTGAAAATAAGAATTTGTTCTTAACTGACTTGCCTAGTTAAATAAAGGTAAAAAAAAAATTTTTTAAATCCCCAACTACAACATTGTCCATCAAGATAGAATTGCCAAAGGGGGAGGAATTGCAATCTACTGAAGAGATAGCCTGCAAAGTTCTGTCACACCTTCCAGGTCTATGCCCAAACAGTTTGAGCTTCTAATTTTAAAAATTCATCTCTCCAGGAATAAGTCTCTCATGGTTGCCGCCTGTTATAGACCCCCCTCAGCTCCCAGCTGTGCCCTGAACACCATATGTGAATTGATTGCCTCCCATCTATCTTCAGAGTTCGTTCTGTTAGGTGACCTAAACTGGGATATGCTTAACACCCCGGCAGTCCTACAATCTAAGCTAGATGCCCTCAATCTCACACAAATTATCAAGGAACCCACCAGGTACAACCCTAAATCTGTAAACATGGGTAACATAGATATTATCCTGACCAACTTGCCCTCCAAATACACCTCTGCTGTTTTCAATCAGGATCTCAGAAATCACTGCCTGCGTCCGCTATGGGTCCGCGGTCAAACGACCACCCCTCATCACCGTCAAACGCTTCCTAAAACACTTCTGCAAGCAGGCGTTTCTAAATCGACCTGGCCCGGGTATCCTGGAAGGATATTGACCTCATCCCGTCAATTGAGCATGCCTGGCCGTTCTTTAAAACTTATTTCCTCACCATCTTAAAAAAGCATGCCCCTTTCAAAAAATATAGAACTAAGACCAGATATAACCCTTGGTTCACTCCAGACCTGACTGCCCTCGACCAGCACAAAAACATCCTGTGGTGGACTGCACTAGCAGCGAACAGTCCCCACGATATGCAACTTTTCAGGGAAGTCAGGAACCAATACATGCAGTCAGTCAGAAAAGCAAAGGCTAGCTTTTTCAAACAGAAATTTGCTCCAAAAAGCTTTGGGACACTGTAAAGTCCATGGAGAATAAGAGCTCCTCCTCTCAGCTGCCAAATGCTAGACGTCCACCGATAAATCCACGATAATCGAGAATTTCACTAAGCATTTCTTTACAGTTGGCCATGCTTTCCTCCTGGCTACCCCAACCCCGGCCAACAGCTCCGCCCCCCTCCCCCCCCGCAGCTACTTACCCAAGCCTCCCCAGCTTCTCCTTCACCCATATCCAGATAGCAGATGTTCTGAAAGAGCTGCAAAACCTGGACCCGTACAAATCAGCTGGGCTAGACAATCTGGACCCTCTCTTCCTAAAATTATCCGCCGCCATTGATGCAACCCCTATTACCAGTCTGTTCAACCTCTCTTTCATATCGTCCGAGATCCCTAAAGATTGGAAAGCTACCGCGGTCATCCCCCTATTCAAAGGGGGTTACACTCTAAACCCAAACTGTTACAGACCTATATCCATCCTGTCCTGCCTTTCTAAAGTCTTCAAAAGCCAAGTCAATAAACAGATCACTGACAATTTCGGATCCCACGTACCTTCTCCGCTGTGCAATCCGGTTTCCGAGCTAGTCACGGGTGCACCTCAGCCACGCTGAAGGTCCTAAACGATATCATAACTAACATAGATAAAAGACAGTACTGTGCAGCCGTCTTCATTGACCTGGCCAAGGCTTTCGACTCTGTCAATCACCGTATTCTTATCGGCAGACTCAA
This sequence comes from Oncorhynchus nerka, assembly GCF_034236695.1. Lineage (NCBI taxonomy): Eukaryota > Metazoa > Chordata > Actinopteri > Salmoniformes > Salmonidae > Oncorhynchus > Oncorhynchus nerka. The sequence continues at coordinate 63,713,521 of NC_088405.1, read as the reverse complement.
CAGCCTTGTTTTCTCAAATGACTGCCTCGCCTGGTTCACCAACTACTTCTCAGACAGAGTTCAGTGTGTCAAATTGGAGGGTCTGTTGTCCGGACTCCTGGTAGTCTCTATGGGGGTACCACAGGGTTCAATTCTTGGGCCAACTCTTTTCTCTGTATATATCAACAATGTCGCTCTTGCTGCGGGTGATTCCCTGATCCACCTCTACGCAGATGATACCATTCTGTATACATCTGGCCCTTCTTTGGACACTGTGTTAACTAACCTCCAAATGAGCTTCAATGCCATACAACACTCCTTCCGTGGCCTCCAACTGCTCAAAAAACGCTAGTAAAACTAAATGCATGCTTTTTAACCGTTTGCTGCCCGCACCCGCCCGACAAAATTAAATCTATAATCGGCTTCCCATTTCACAACAAAGCCTCCTTCACTTCTTATCTCAGCTCACTGGTCACGATGACAACACCCGTAGCATACGCTCCAGCAGGTATATCTCACTGGTCATCCCCAAAGCCAACACCTACTTTGGCCGCCTTTCCTTCCAGCTCTCTGCTGCCAATGACTGGAACGAATTGCGCAGAAAAATAAAAAATTATAATAATCATAAAAATCGCTGAAGCCGGAGACTTATATTTCCCTCACTAACTTTAAACATCAGCTATCTGAGCAGCTAACCGATCGCTGCAGCTGTACATAGCCCATCTGTCAATAGCCCATCCAATTTACCTACCTCATCCCCATATTGTTTTTATTTACTTTTCTGCTCCTTTGCACACCAGTATTTCTACTTGCCCATCATCATCTGCACATCCATCACTCCAGTGTTAATTTGCTAAATTGTAATTACTGCGCCACTATGGCCTTTTTATTGCCTTACCTCCTCATGCCATTTGCACACACTGTATATAGACATTTTTTTCTTCTCTATTGTGTTATTGACTGTATGCTTGTTTATTCCATGTGTAACTTGGCCAGGTCGCAGTTGTAAATGAAAACCTGTTCTCAACTAGCCTACCTGGTTAAATAAAGGTGAAATAAAAAAATAAAAAAATAGGATGTAATTCAGAGTGTACAGAGCCTGAGATGTCCAACACTGAGAGGCTTGAGAGGAGGATCTGATGTTTCACGGTGTTGAGGGTAGTGGATAGATCTAGGAGGATGAGGACAGAGGAGAGAGTGTCAGCTTTAGCAGAGTGGAGAGCCTCTTTTACACAGAGGAGAGCGGTTTCAGCTGTGTGAGCCTTGACTGGTTAGGGTCAAGAAGATAGTTCTGAGGGAGATAATGGGAGATATAATGAGAGAATTGGTCAGAGACAGCACACTCAAGTGTTTTGGAAAGAAAAAATAGAAGGGATGGTGGTCTGTAGTTGACATCAGAGGGGTCGAGTGTTGGTTTCTTGAGGAGGGGAGAACTCTGGCCATCTTTAAGTCAGAGAGGGTGCATCCAGTGGTCAGGGATGAGATGAGGGAAGTGAGGAATGGAGGTCTCCAAAGATGGTCTGGAGAAGAGAGGAGGGGGTGAGGTCAAGGTGGTAGGTTGTTGGGCAGCCGGACATCACTAGTCGCAAAATTTCATCTGGAGAGACAGGGGAGAGGTCAGTCGTCCGAAGAGAGGGAGGAGGAAAAGGTGGTTGATTAAGGAGGGAGGACAAAGCAAAGTAGAGTTTCCCAGGGTTGGAGGAAGAAGCTTGAAATGTAGTTATAGAAAACGGCTTTAGCAGTAGATACAGAGGAATAGAAGGTAGAGAGGAGGGAGTTGAAGGATGATAGGTCCTCCTGAAGTTTAGTTTTCCCCCATTTCCGTTCAGAATATGCTTAGGTTATTACGAGTGTACTGATATAAGTCTAACATCCCAGCAACTTTGAGAAAAAACACTTTATATCGTATTTGTCCCTGTTGGAATTCAAGACGAGCTATGCATATGAAGTCGATGAATTTGAAATACTATCAAATTCAGGCGGTTGATGCAACACCCCTCTTCTTTATAGCCGAGTTGTGCCCGTTGTTCACATGTGCATCTGCCCTCTCACTGACTAGAATGGTCCCACCTGATCTCGCCTGCCTTTCACCTTTGAGGACACGTATTCCATTGTTAGAGCGGTCACTTGACCATCATGTCAATATAATGGATCATCTATGACCATACCCCTCTGACGGTTATTGGGGTGGTTTTGGTGGGGATACGTCAGGCGGTGTGGGTGGAGCTACGCGCTGCCTGACCACCAGGGTTGGGGTAAACTCTAAGGCAAAAGTGGCCTAATCAATCCTGGAATAAGGAGGCATGAAACTCCGTATGAATATTTTTGTGATCATTCGAAGTTGGTTAGTCACATGACTGCAAGGTGTGTCTTCAAATTGAAGAGTGTTTTTTTTTTAACTTTCTTTGAAGACACTGTATGTTTGCAAGGTCAGAATGGATGTGCAATAGTAGTGGTATACTAGTAGCAGTGCAAACCCCTGAGCATTGAGTTGATGTGTAGCATCAGGCTACCAGGCCATACAGCACATCCACTAACCCAAGCAGATATGTCTGGAAAACAAAGGACAAACCCCACTGCTCTTCAGTCCCTTAAAGGATTCACTGTGATTATACTGTATGATTCACTTCACTGACCCTCCTGTTTTTGACTTTGTTATGAACCCACCAAACCAAATATGGCCTGTTGTGAAACCAGCTCATTTTACAAAGCCAGGCAGTGGAAAAACATTTCCATTTATGCTTTTTTGTATGTCTAAAAATGGTACATTCTCCAAGTGATTTGTATTATTTTATATCGGCAACGGTCATCATCGGTCTTGATTAATGCTTGAAAAAATGCATGATATAAAGACTGAGTGGGCATTCTGTCTGTGTACCACAGTATGACGCTGGCTCACACAAATCTCAGTGAGGGGCCTAAGCTGGCTGTGCTGCCGTTAGAGCTGTGTGGCCTGATGTAATAAAGGGCTGATTGATTAGAGGAGGTGGTGTGTGTGTGTGTGTGTGTGTGTGTGTGTGTGTGTGTGTGTGTGTGTGTGTGTGTGTGTGTGTGTGTGTGTGTGTGTGTGTGAGATGTAAAGGCACAGATGCCACTGTTTTTGTTTTAGATTGAGTGTCATTAATTCATTCACAACCCTCCTTCCGTATACTCCGGTGAGGATAAGAAAAGATATCAGCAAATCGCTCTAAAACACCGGGGGTAAATTAGTGAGTGTAAAACAAAGTGAGGTTTAAAGACCATGGTATTGACTAATAGATACTGAACAGTATGTGCTGTGCACATATCTCTTGATGTATAGATGTAAATAAATAAAGTTAAATTGATAGATAGTGTAGTGAGATAGATAGTTAGACTCCATCCATGCATTACCTTGAATTTATAGGCGTTTCTGTTAAACAGGTTCATGCTATAAGAGGGAAAGCTTTTAGTCTGATTAGATTGACGAGAGGGGAACAATAGCCATCACTTAACTCCACAACTACCCCCACCACCCTAGCCACATATCCAAATACTTCACTTCCTCTGAAGGACTCAATTGGACCCATTTGGAGTTGCACTTGATATAGTAGATGATAGATTGTGATAAAACCTCAATTCATACAGATTTAGTTGAGGATAGGGGTTGTATACAGTTAGATCTAAAGCACTAAATAATACAGAAATATCATATTTCATTTTAGCATAAAAGCAACAAGGTGAAGAGAAAAGCTGATGATACAGTAGATCTGTGAATAATGCCACTTCCCTGAAGCAAGACGAGAGAGCACAACACATTCATGTTAATGCTCCACGTGAAGCTATATTACGAGATCAAGTGTCATATAAAGTAGTATCTAGTATGTGTCTGTGATAACTACAGGCTGATGAATCACTGGGCCGTGTGTGTGAATTTTGTGACGGAACTACATTGAACAAAAATATAAACGCAACTTGTAAAGTGTTGGTCCCATGTTTCATGAGCTGAAATAAATTATCCCTAAAACAATGTATGCAATCATTTGTTTACATCCCTGTGATTGAGCATTTCTCCTTTGCCAAGATAATCCACCCACCTGACAGGTGTGGCAGATCAAGAGGCTGATTAAACAGCTTGTGCTGGGGACAATAAAAGGCCATTAAAATATGCAGTTTAATCACAAGTGTCTAAAGTTGAGGGCGCGTGCAATTGGCATGCTGACTGCAGGAATGCCCACCAGAGCCGTTTCCAGATAATTTAATGTATATTTCTCTACCATAAGCCGCCTCCAATGTCATTTTAGGGAATTTGGCAGTACGTCCAACTGGCCTCATAACCACAGACCACGTGTAACCTCTCCAGCCCAGGACCTTCTGCACAAACTGTCAGAAACCGTCTCAGGAAGGCTCATCTGTGTGCTCGTCATCCTCACCATGGTCTTGACATGACTGCAGTTCGGCTTCATAACCAACTTCTGTGGACAAATGCTCCCCTTTCATGTCCACTGGCATGCTGGAGAAGTGCGCTCTTCAGGGATGAATCCTGGTTTCAACTGTACTGGGCAGATGGCAGACAGCGTGAATGCCGTTCTGTTTGCAAGCGGTTTGCTGATGTCAACGGTGTGAACAGAGTGCCCCATTGTGGCGGTGGGGTTAAGGTATGGGCGGAAATAAGCTACGGACAACGAACACAATTGCATTTTATCGATGGCAATTTAAATGCACAGAGATACCGTGACCAGATCCTGAGGCCCATTGTCGTGCCAGTTCATCTGCAGCTATCACCTCATGTTTCAGCATGATAATGCACAGCCCCATGTTGCAAGGATCTGTACACAATTCCTAGAAACTGAAAATGTCCCTGTTCTTCCCTCCTGCATACTCACCAGACATGTCACAAATTGAGCATGTTTGAGATGCCCTGGATCGACGTGTACGACAGCATGTTCCAGTTCCCGCCAATATCCAGCAACTTTGCACAGCCATTGAAGGACGAGTGGGACAACATCCCACAGGCCACAATAAAGGCCTGATCAACTCTATGCGAAGGAGATGTGTCACACTGCATGAGGCAAATGGTGGTCACGCCAGATACTGACTGGTTTTCTGACCCATGCCCCTACTTTTTAAAAGTTAAACTATATAGAAAAGTATGTGGACATCCCTTCAAATTAGTGGACTTGGCTATTTCAGCCACACCCGTTACTGATAAGTGTATAAAATAGAGCAAAATGCCATGCAATCTCCATAGACAAACATTGACAGTAGAATGGCCTTACTGAAGGCCTCAGTGACTTTCAATGTGGCAACGTCATAAGATGCCACCTTTCCAACAAGTCAGATCGTCAAATTTCAGCTCTGCTAGAGCTGCCCTAGTCAACTGTATGTGCTGTTATTGGAAACGTCTAGGAGCAAGAACGGCTCAGCCGCAAAGTGGTAGGCCACACAAGCTCACAGGACGGGACCGTCAAGTGCTGAAGCGTGTAAAAATGGTCTGTCCTCGGTCGCAACACCCACTACTGAGTTCCAAACTGCCTCTGGAAGCAAAGTTAGCACAAGAACTGTTCGTCCAGAGCTTCATGAAATGGGTTTGCATGGCCGAGCAGCCGCACACAATACAATGACATTCTAGACAATTCTGTGCTTCCAACTTTGTGGCAACAGTTCAGGGAAGGCCCTTTTCTGTTTCAGCATAACAATGCCCACGTGCACAAAGCGAGGTCCATAGAGAAATAGTTTGTCGAAATCGGTGTGAAAGAACTTGACTGGCCTGCACAGAGCCTCAACCCCATCGAACACCTTTGGGATGAATTGGAACACTGACTGCGAGCCAGGCCTAATCGCCCAAAATCAGTGCCTGACCTCACTACTGCTCATGGCTGAATGGAAGCAAGTCCCTGCAGCAATGTTCCAACATCTAGTGGAAAGCCTTCCCAGAAGAGTGGAGGCTGTTATAGCTAGGATTTTGGACTGAGATGTTCGACAAGCAGGTGTCCACATACACTACTTTACCAAAAGTATCTGTGATCAACAGATGTATATCTGTATTCCCAGTCATGTGAAATCCATAGATTAAGGCCTAATTTATTTATTTTAATTGACTGATTTCCTTATTGGAACTGTAACTCAGTGAAATCTTTTGCATGTTGCGTTCATATTTTTGTTCAGTATATATATGAAGGCATCTGCATTGATCATGCGATTCACTGGTGACTAACCCATCCCTCCTGCCCTGTCTCCCCAGGTTGAATCTTCGGCTTACCCTCAGAGTGGTGGGACAGTGTGAGCAGGCTGACGCAGGAGGCTCCAATCCCAGATCCAAAGACAGTGATGCGACCCGGGTCTCCTCCAAAATAGCCGATGTTCTTGCTGATCCAACGCAGGGCTTGGATCTGGTCCAGGAGTCCATAGTTCCCTTTAGCTGCCTGGTCACCTGTACTGAGGAACCCTGGAATATACAGAAGAAGATATTAGTGTTATTTAGGTGATTTCTTTAACACTTATCTGTGGTTCAGCATATCATACCATCATTCTTCTCCTCTGCCTCCACAAACCTCTTCTGTTCCTGACACCATTGACCCTTCTCATAAGGACACTCTCGCTGCACGGCTCCTTGAGTTGCAACCTGTCCTTTTCTCCACTATGCTGTGTGTATAGAGGCAGTCTACCTTGGGGCAGAGCCAAGAGAGCACCAGTATCAATCACGGAGAGGGGGGCAGGCCCTTTCCGCCCCTCGCACAGAGATAGATGAAGTGTCACTCCTACAAGAAAGACTCTCGACCTTGGCTGTGACTCCTGCATCCCCTCTTATTTAAAATCATATAGGCTGCCAAAAGTGCTCAATCTCTCCGCAGGTTAGATAAATTCACCTAAAAAAAACTGATTGAAGCAGTGTTTTGGAATATTGTAGCTTGTATACGACAAATCACAACCATTGGCCCTCTGACGGAGGACATTACATTGTTGCAATTCTAATCTTACTCCCATCAATACAATATCAACATACCTTGCCTTCATAACCTGGGATTATACATCAGGGGAAAATGAGTCATATAGCAAGTCATAGAAATGTAACAAATTCAAACTCTGGTGGGAGAGAGAGATCCATAGAATAACATAGTAGAACTCTAACTTAAATAGGATCTCTGTGGGGAGATCAACGTTATGAGAAGAACATTTATCAATCCTATGCCAGTACTGTATGTACTCTTCAAGGCTGAAATGAATGTCCACAAACACCATTCAGAGATAGTAAGAGAATCTCATCACCTAGTACTCCGACCCTGTAGTTGAGAGTGATGACGATGACATTCCCATAGCTGGCCAGCACACTCCCATCAATCATATTCCCTGTCCCCTCCATGTATGATCCTCCATGGATGTAGACCATCACGGGCCTAGCCTCAGTGTCCCGAATGTCTGCAGAGAGAATCAGCCATTTACGCTTTGTACAGTAAAGCTTTAAAGACAAGGTAATGCAATGCAACATCAGAATACTGTAACCCCTCCCAGAAACTAGACTCAGCAACATTTACACCACTAAAGCTGAAGGTAAGCTCAAGGTAATGGCATCGATTTTAGCAGATGTGCTTGGGTGATTAAGGTCGTGGTTGTGACGAACCAATGGAGACAAGAATGCAAAGCAAGGATACTCATCATACAGGCCTAACAGGGAACGTGCAGTAGAAAGAAAAAGAATTGCTATATTATGTCAAGCTCACTCTTTTACCCCCACAAAACTGTGTTCATACTAGAGCCATTTACAACTATTCTATTATTAGCAATACTTTTTACACATGTAGTATCCCTAAAGTGTATCTGGTTCATACTATATTTGCTCACTGTGTGTTCAGAGCATTGCAGGCATTGCATGTCATATTAGTGGTTCAATTGCAGTACCCAACTTACTTTGCATCGAAAACAACAATTAGATCTAGTTGGTCAGAACAATGCATATGACCTGAATTGTAAGTTCCATGTCAATGTGAGAGGTGTGGGTTGCCATAAAACAACAAACGACACAAATCTCCTACACCACAGTCAATCTCCTGAATAGCACAGTATGTAGTGAATAGTAATAGCTTCATCCACATGAGTCCCTCGTACAGTCTTCCCATGAGACCCACAGAGTATAGTGGAGGAGACTTTGAGATAAGATGCAGTTGGTTATAGACATCACAGTCTGTGATCCCTAGAAGACACAGCAAAATTGTCACTTTTTCAAACATGAAGAGGTACTGTATGTGTACATTTATTGCACTCATGTTCAATTTATAGTGCTGAAAAAAATGAGCTCTTTGTTGATTGGCCATGGGAATGCAACCCTGTTCCTGGAGAGCCAGGAGCTTTAACCGACCTGAAAGATCAGGTGTGATGAATTTAGTCAATCACTTAACTGACCAACTGAGCTAATTGATCAGTGGAGTGATTGACTAAATTCAACACACCTGGGCCCAGATTCACAAAATCTTCTTAAGAATACATTTATTTTTAACTGCCATTTTCCCCCTTAACTAAAGACTTGAGAAGAAAGTTAAGCAAAGTTGCTATTCCTCAAAAAGGTTATTGGAAAATGTATTGCGCTATTTCTTATGTTTCTCCTTAAAGCAAAAAGTTAAGAAGAAATTTGATTCTTGAAAATCCAGTTATTGGAAATGTTATTTTTTCCAAGATAGCTAAACCCTTGTCTTAAACTCAGGGCAGTGAGAGAAAAAGCTCATAAAAGCAAATGAACATGTTTAATTCACTCACAAACTTCATCTGAAAGTTTCAGTATTGATTATTTTAAACCTAAGAACATGTTTTAGAACAGTAAATCTCATTAAGAAATATGCTAAAATGATTGCCATTGCTAGCTAGATAGCTACCTAAAATGACAGTCACCAGGTGTACGTTGTTTCCTCTGACACATTGGTGCGGCTTGCTTGGCTGAGTTGTGATTCAGAGGACGCACGCCTCTCCCGAGTCCATATGGGAGTTGCAGCGACATGACTAACTACCAATGTGGAGAAATAATATTTACAATTGTTAAAAAATAAAATAAGTGTTTTGTGAATCTGGGCCCTGGTCTTCCAGGCGGTTAAAGCCTAATCCTGCATACCCTGTGGATCTCCAGGAACATGGTTGACTTCCCCTGAGACAAGGAGACAAGAAATAACCCATACAATAACCTATTGTACAAATGGAGTACAGTACATTTGGGATCAATGACAAATTGACCAGCATACCTACATTTACCTTCAGGGGGCTGTTAGAGGGCGAAATCCGTATCAAGTGTCCCCCAAAAAATCCATGACACCAAAAATACTGCAGATATGATATGGATGTCCAGATCAAATCAATTAAAGAGTGAAATAGCGAAGGCGCTGAGAAAATCAAGTGACTTGATATTGACTTTGCATGCAAACTGATAAACTACGGTTGAACTACTTCTGAGGTGTAAAAGGTTTGTCAAGAAATCGAAGATGAAGGTCTGTGGAAATTTCAAAAATCTAAAAGTTGTGTATTAAACTTTGAGCACAAAAAAATACCTTCACTGTCACTGTGAGAGAAATCCGCTCCTTGACTCTTGATTTGGGTCCCTAGGATTCACATGAGGGAGGAAAAAAACAAGAAAGAACAAGAGAATTCAAAAATAACATGATTGACCGCCAAGGAAGAAAGTGATATCCAATCAGTGTCTCAGAAAATCAGTCCAAAATTGCATTACTGTAAAAAGAAGGAAGCATGTCCGTTCTTTAAGCAGAGAGAGGAAATATGATCTAGTCTCCTTTTCCTTGTCTTGTTAAGAAAAAAAACTAGGCTGTTTACATATTGTACCAACAGCAACTTTTTGAAGTCAATATGTTGATTTGTTTTCTAATGAAATAAAAAATCATATTGTATTGAAATCAACATGTCATGGGTGGATGTTATTGTGTGGAATAATCTTACTCTCAGGAAAACACTTAAATCTCTGAACACATACACATGCACACACACCTCTGTCCGACATTTATTGGTCTCTACTGGGTTTAACATTCAAAGACGATGAGGCTGTGATTTTGGCTTTGAGCCAACTCCCAAGTCACTCTGCTCCTTTAAATTCCTTTGTTAGCTTACATACCTTCTTCTCTACATACTTTCTTGTTGGGTTTTCTGGCACATTCCTTGGATATTCTTTTGACTGAAAAATGAATGAGACTACAAAATAACAGAAGCCTCTGAAAAATGTAAGAAACATGCAGGAACCAACCAGGTCCACTTCTCATCACCTTAGGAACGAAAGGGAGGTAGTGAGATAGGGGGTTAGATATATTCATAAAATAAAATAATAAGCATAATGAATTCACATGCACTCGGTCTATAGATTGTGTGAGCCCTAATACTGTCCAAAAAAAATGAAGTAACAGAAATGTGTTTATCAATCACAATAGTGTTTACTGGAGATCAGGCAGCTCTGATTTTGTCCAGTTAATATTGATCAACAGATCCATAGCATACAAATATAGAAATGTATTGCACCTCAGATTCTTATACTGTTAAGGTGCTCACATTGTAAACAGACATCTAGTGCACAAGACTAAATATTTAATCAGACTAACATTTGTCTGAATCTCATTTATCACATCTATTGACCTATTCCCAGTAGTTAGGTTAGGAAATGCTGTAGGCTATATTCTGACTTTAAATGATTAGTTGTCTGACACATTAACAAGTTTTATATCAGTGTGTGAATGCATTTTCCTCTTACAGAACACAAGGAAGGGAGGCAACACGTAAGCAGTGAAGAAGAGTTGATGACATGACTTTGGAGGGGAAAAGAACTTGGGCTGGCACAAATGGGATGCACAATGACAACTGCTGCATGCTCAAAACACGATCATCGCAAGGTGACAGCAAGGCCAATACAGTAAACATGGATTGTCCCTTTGGTGCATTTGACCCATTCCACTCACCATCCTCTGTTGGAACATAGATGTTTAAATACAAACAGTCCTCGTTCTGATCCTGAATGTAATTGGCCACTGTGTCCAGGTTATAGGTGAACCATATGGGCATCATGATCTCAGGCACTGTGTTGCGGATGTTCTGAGGGCACACCGGTGTGAAGTGGGTAGCATTCTTGATCCCTGACCAGGAGGAGGGCTGCTCTGGGGGCGTGAAGCGCTTCTCCCCAATGGGAGGTGCAGCGTACGGCACCCCAAGGTACTGGTCAACGGGTTTAAGGACCTCACCTGGCACTGCGACCCGGAGGCCCCTCAGCTTCCCAAACTGGGTGTTCACAGTTGGGTTGAAGTTCTGGCTGGTTGCCACTGTGCATTGCCAGTAGGAACATAACATCCACATTAAAAGAACACGGCGGGCAGTGATGGTTGCGGTTCCTCTATGATTTGATAGGTGTGCAGGCAACCAATGGTGCCTGAACTCTGCCAACCACATGGTCTGGGCAAATGAGTGCCTCTGCACCACGCCAATGTACACTCAAGTGTCCTCTCAGTCCTTATAACCTACTGTATTCCACTCAACCAGGCATTGCTCAACCTGCCCTGGGCTCCAATTGTTACTAAAAACAAATAAACAAAGGCCAGGTATTCACTCATCTCCAGCTTCAACTCTCATTGATGTTCAGAACCCAGAGCTGCAAACAAGAGAGACAAATGGTCAGGTGAGCAAACATCGAAATCAGCGTTTCAACAAAAACGTGTGGGTTGCTGACTGCAATGCCGCTGAGTATTTTGATGGGACTATGTTGCCAGATTAATTGAAAACTAGGGCTATTAAATATATAGTGCTAGAGTAGCTCATCATTCGTATGCTTACACAGAAGATTGGCTCCCTGTAGAAAACCCACACAATCATTTCAAAGCAATCTAATCACTTGGGAGAACTCAAGGGACCATTTGAACACACTATGGTGGTGAGTGAGTGGTAGTGTTGTCTGTAATCCAGCAGAATGTGAATGTAAATATATGCAAATGTTAATATCACAAAGAACATACTCATTGCCCTCAATTGTCTTTATATCTCACAATGATTTCGCCAGGGATAAGTTTACTCTACAAAGAGACAATATAATTTCCAGCATGTTTGATGTTAACACATCTTCATGATTCTAGAGTGGGCTGATATTACCATGGGGAGAGGATTTGAACTATCTGAAAAAGCATCTGCATCAATGTAGGCGGAATGCTGTGTATGCTGCAATGCATCTGGAAGTGAGGGCTTTAGTGTACTGTACGTTCACTTTGTCTCATGTAAAAGGACAGTAATGAATCTGAGACAGAAATGTTTTTTAAAAAAGCCACTACATTAACAATGTTTGTTCTGGGTTCTTCAGTACTAAATCATTAAGGACACTGATGTAACCGTTAAGCTGTGATGGAAGTACAGTGCCATATCATCACATTCTTTCTCATTTGTATAGTTTAGATTAGGGATAGGCAACTGCCGGCACGCAGCCCTCCTTTTGAAAGGCCTCGGATCAATTTTAGGAGCTCAGTCGGGGTCTCAATTTACTGTTAAGAGTTAGAATAGTAGAATACACAAGGTGCAATTTAGAAATTTGGCTGTGCATCAGCAGTTTTTCTCTTCTTATGTTAGTCACTGATAGCTGCCATGGGATAATTGAGTGAATAACATTTTTTAGATAGCTGTCTGCTAGACTAACCTAGCAATCTAAACTTAGTAATCATGGTCAAATTACCGGCCAGGGGGGCACCCATTGATTTTGTTAGTCAGTCTCACTCAGATATCATTAAAAACTGCAAAGAATTCTCTCTCCACCCAAAATGTGTAGAATTTCAGCAAACTTCCTTTAAAACTAAAACATTTCACCTACGACCCATGGCAAAGTGTGTAGAATTGCACAAAATCAACTCTAACATGTAACAAATTTCTGTCCGCAGGCAAGAGGGGGGCTGCTAAAATGTTTTGCTCGCAATGTGGTGGATGTGGGTAGGCAGACCCAGGGGCAACTGCGGCCCCTCATGATGAGTTCAGCTTTTTTGTGGTCCCCATCAAAGTCTCCCTGGTTAAGATCCACAACAGCATGGCAACAACAACCCTTCAGTAACAGCTAATATAATCATATGAAAATAGTGCAACAACAGTGTTGCAGAGCCACAGGCAGTAGAAACAGAGAGTAATGAGCCTCCTGGGTCATCGGGCTGGGTACTTGCTGGTCAATATGGATGACTCCAAGAACAAGCTTGTTTCCCTAAAATCAATTTCCTTAGCGTGTACTGATAGAGCTGCATATTGAGTCGCCTGAAAGTCAAAACTACTCTTTGCAGGAATGAACAGATATTGATTCTATCAAAAACTGAAATATCTCTTGAGTCCTCTAACTCTTTAAAAGTGTAAGAGTTGTGTTGTGAAAACATAACAGCAACAGCTTTAGAAAAGACCAATAGAATAGGGTACATGTAGGCCCATGTGTGTTCATGTGTCTGAGGGTGGGGGGTAGTCAACATGTCTATTATGCCTCATTACCACCCATATAGGTCATGTTTCTCTTTTTTCTTTTCAACTTGTGCAATGATTGCAATATATTGCACAATGTATTGATAGAGAAAAAAAGGCTAAAGGTTGACAAAGTAAGCCTTGGCTACTTATTCTTTGAGCAGGTTAAGTATTTCTTCAGCCATTAATTAGGAAGCCAGTCAAAGCTGAAGAGGTGTATTCCCTCAACACATAGGATTGTGTTTAGACCAGCAGGGGAGATGGAAGAGGCTTTGCGACGAGACAGGAATACGAATAGATTACAACTCCACTGTCTGTTGTAAGACCTATCTGATGCGCCTAGATTGAAAATAAAGACATTATCCCGAGTTCTCATCATCCTTAGATTGAAACCATCACTTCAAAATACTGACATGTCAAAGTCTTTAATTTAGCACGGTCGCAACATGTCCTTTTTCGTGAGCTGTGCGCAATTCTCAGTCCCAATAAAAAAGGCTATTGATTCACAAAATACAGAGTGAACTTGGACAATGTTAATTTCCCAGTGCACTTGAATGGTCATGGCAGGCCATCGGTTTTATGCATTCGAATAGTAAAATATGCCCAATGCATACAATTAACCATAAGTTAGCTACACTCACAACAGGTGTGTTAAGGTCACGAATATAGGCTACAAATGTTGCAATTATGGGCCAAAACTGGACAACAAATATATTTATGAATTTGTAAGCATTTTAAACAACAACATGGTTTCGGGCCGTTATTGCGGCTACAGGCCCAATAATGTTATCAGTAGCTCTATAGGCTATGCCAGTCATAAGCACCATTACAACTACAACCCAAAGGACAACTTGTTATAACTCTATACGGGGGTCTAATTGGACACACAACATGCTTTGACATCTCTCGTAAATTGGTATGAATAAATCCCAATTGTATCAAGGTAGCAGCAGCCTGTGACCATTGGCAGAATGGTGATGGGTAAAAGATAACGAGAGTACGGCGTGAAGCAGTCTCTCGCTCCTCTGAGGTGCTCTTGCTAAATCCGGCGCCCTTTTGCAAATTATTAATCAGTGGTAATCCTTTCAAATCGTTTAGTCTAACTCGTTTTAATGTAAAAACTAAAGCATGCACAGTTAAATGTCAAAATAACAATAACGTCACTGTACACCACTTTGAAGGTGAGCTGGTGGCATCGATTCACCAGTGATGTAGGTAGGCAACGATGCGTTAAAATTTCAGAGTGAATAAGAGACTGAAAACCAGACGTTAAGACAAAAGACGAAGCCACTTCCATACTCCTCCAAATCTCCAAATAAACACCAAGGGTGAGGTAGATTAGCCTAATAAAACGTCGCAACTGTTTAACCTAATTATCACACGCAAAACATCTCATTAACACCCATAATATATTTCAATTCAGTTTAAACGTACTACAATTAAACATCACATTTGGAGAAAAAAAACAGCCCCGATCATGCTATGTGGTGTACCAAGATCTTGCCAAACCTTCATCTCATGGAAATGGGAATTTTCGACTCACCTGCTCTACCGGAGACTCCTCTTCATCCCCGGCTTGCTCTTCTCTCCATCGTTTTCATGGCACTGCAATGATGATCACAATTATTTTTTATTTTTAAATAAAATCGAATGTAAATATTTTGCTTTCAAATCATATGTTCTATTTAGTATTCTTGATTAAAATTAATATCTTAGCCCTCTCGTTATGTGCGCGCGCAGCTCGTTCACGACGGCAAGGTCAGGAGCCCCCACTGCCTTGCGCGTTCCTAGGCAACGATTGGGATACGCGTGAGCGAAATAAGAAAAGGGGATGTATTTGTAACTTGGTCTAATCAAAATTATGCATATTTTATTATAATGATTAGGCTATTTAGTACATAACGCATCAGGTAGCCTATAGACTAGAGCTATGGCTTTCCCTGGGTACTTTGTGTAACGAAAGACCGTGATGCAGACTCAGGTCTCATCTAATTTAAAATTATGTTATGTGTGTGATAAGCATAACCGATGCTCATTACGGATAGGCCCATAGAATTAGGAATTAAAATACTAATAATTTAATAGGATCTCTATGGATAGACATATAGTCTGCATTCTTCCTGACAATCCAATGGAAATCATTTGAAAACATTCTGCACATTCTGCTAAAACCATCTCAATGCTTTAATGGAAAAATGGTGCAGGTATTGAATAAGGAAGTTTGTTTTAATAGAAATACAATTAAAGGTTTTCACATGAGAATGGTCTAATATAGACAAATTAATTGTATCCTAGTAAATTGTGAGTAGTTGTAAAATAAGTTCCAAGCAAGAATAGGCCTCAGTAATAGGCCTCAGCAACAGGTGCTCTGCATCACCCACCCAAACACAGAACTCCCTATTTGTGATATCTGGTACTGACGCTAAATTGGACACCCCCCTCTTGTGGTGAGTTTACATACCACAGCCATCGAGTGCCACTTGAGTGAGAAACGATGTTTTACAATCACAAGAATTCTTCCTAGGAGAGTAATTTCACCTTTAGGCTCACATAGATGACAGTTTTGCAAAGCCAGATGAAAGAGAAATGCCGTCTCTTTTTTTCAAAATGTACTATAATGTTACGATTTGCCAGACGTATGATATGTTATGATCTCTATCTAAGTGGCTAGGTGGCTAACGTTAGCTAGCTGGCTAATGTTTGTTTGGCCAGGGGTTAGGGTTAATTTTAGGAGTTAGGTTAAAGGGTTAGGGTAAGGTTTTTATTTTTTAATTTTTTATTTTACCTTTATTTAACTAGGCAAGTCAGTTAACCAACTCCAATTTGCTTACCGCCCCAATAGGTCCACTGACAATGCAATCGCCATCACACTGCACACTGCCCTATCACATCTGGACAAAAGGAATATCTATGTAAGAATGTTGTTCATTGACTACAGCTCAGCATTTAACACTATAGTACTCTCCAAACTCGTCATTAACCTGTTGAATCTAGGGGGCACTATTTTCATTTTTGGAAAAATAACATTCCCAAAGTAAACAAGCTATTTTGTCAGGACAAGATGCTAGAATATGCATATAATTGACAGCTTAGGATAGAAAACACTCTAAAGTTTCCAAAACTGTAAAAATATTGTCTGTGAGTATATCAGAACTGATATTGCAGGCGAAAGCCTGAGAAAAATCCAATCAGGAAGGGACTCTTATTTAGAAAGCTCTGCGTTCCTATGCGTCCCTATTGAGCAGTGAATGAGATATCAACCAGATTCCTTTTTCTATGGCTTCCCTAATGTGTCTAGTGTCACAATATATAGTTACAGGCTTTTATTTTGAAAAATGAGCCTGAACGTCAACATTGCATCAGTGGTCAGCTGGAGTCTCTCAGAGTGTTTTGTGCGTAAGAGACAAATGCGGCCATTGTTTCTCTCTTTCCTACTAAGAAGCCACCTGTCCCGGTTGATATATTATCGAATAGATATTTGAAAAACACGTTGAGGATTGATTATAAACAACGTTTGCCATGTTTCTGTCGATATTATGGAGCTAATTTGTAATATTGTTCGGCGTTGTCGTGACTGCAATTTATTCTCAGCCAAACGTGAAGAACTAACGGAGTTATTTCGGCTACAAAAATAATATTTTGGGAAAAAAGGAACATTTGCTATCTAACTGGGAGTCTTGTGAGTGAAAACATCCGAAGCTCATCAAAGGTAAACAATTTAATTGGATTGCTTTTCTGATTTTCGTGACCAGGTTGCCTGCTGCTAGCTAGGCATAATGCTATGCTAGGCTATCGATAAACTTACACAAATGTTTGTCTTGCTTTGGCTGTAAAGCATATTTTGAAAATCTGAGATGACAGGGTGATTAACAAAAGGCTAAGCTGTGTTTCAATATATTTCACTTGTGATTTCATGAATATGAATATTTTCTAGTAATATTTATGTCCATTGCATTAGGGCGGTAGGGTAGCCTAGTGGTTAGAGCGTTGGACTAGTAACCGGAAGGTTTCAAGTTCAAACCCCCGAGCTGACAAGGTACAAATCTGTCGTTCTGCCCCTGAACAGGCAGTTTAACCCACTGTTCGTAGGCCGTCATTGAAAATAGGAATTTGTTCTTAACTGACTTGCCTAGTTAAATAAAGGTAAAATAAAAAATAAAATAAAAAATAAATAAATATGCTAATTAGTGTCAGTTGATGACAACACTCCCGGATCCGGGATGGGTAATTACAAGATTAAGCTCAAGACCCTGGGTCTCGATCCCGCCCTGTGCAACTACGTCATGGACTTTGATGTGCCGCCCCCAGGTGGTGAAGGTAGGAAACAACATCTTAACCACGCTGATCCTCAACACTGGGGCCCCACAAGGGTGCGTTCGCATCCCTCTCCTGTACTCCCTGTTCACCCATGACTGTGTGGCCATGCACGCTTCCAACTCAATCATCAAGTTTACAGATGACACTACAGTGTCAGCCTGATTACCTGATTACCTCCCTTCGGAGTGTAGTGTCAGGAAAATAACTTCTCACTTAACGTCAACAAAACAAAGGAGATTTATCGTGGACTTCAGGAAACAGCAGAGGGTGCACCCCCCCATCCACATCGATGGGACAGTAGTGGAGAAGGTGGAAAGTTTTAAGTTCCTCGGTGTACACGTCATGGACTAATTGAAATGGTCCACCCACACAGACAGTGTGGTGAAGAGGAGGCTGAAGAAATTTGGCTTGTCACCGAAAACACTCCCAAACTTTTACAGATGCACAATCGAGAGCATCCTGTAGGGCTGTATCACCGCCCCCACCGTATCACCGCCTGGTACAGCAACTGCTCCGCCCACAATCGTAAGGCTCTCCAGAAGGTAGTGCAGTCTGCACAACGCATCACCGGGGGCAAACTACCTGCCCTCCAGGACACCTACAGCAGCCGATGTCACAGGAAGGCCAAAAAGATCATCAAGGACAACAACCATCCGAGCCACTGCATGTTCACCCGCTATCATCCAGAAGGCGAGGTCAGGTGCATCAAAGCTGGGACCAAGAGACTGACCAAGAGACTGAAAAACAGCTTCTATCTCAAGGCCATCAGACTGTTAAACACATTGAGTGGCTGCTGCCAACATACAGACTCAAATCTCTTGCCACTTTAATAAATGTAATAAATGGATTTAATAAAAGGTATCACTAGTCACTTTAAATAAAACCACTTTAATAATGTTTACATATCCTACATTACTCATCTCAGTATGTATATACTGTATTCTATACCATCTACTGCATCTTGCCTATGCCGCTCGGCCATCTCTCATCCATATATTTATATGTACATATTCTTAAAATTCCCTTTACACTTGTGTGTATAAGGTAGTTGTTGTGAAATTGCTTGATTACTTGTTAGATATTACTGCACTGTCGGAACATGGTGCACATGTCCTTTGCACCCTCATGCTGCAGTAAGGCGAGGGAAGTAGCTAGATAGTGTAGCCAATTTCAGGCCAGGGTGACATCTAAAGCACAACTATTGTAGTGATTTTCACCGAAAATGTAGGTTACAACTACGGCATTAACATCTAAAAATGTTTGTAAAATCAACAAAAAATGAGCTACTCCGATAAAAACGAAATGATTGTGAACACATTCCCAAGTCCCAATTTCGGCAGACAAGTTTCTAATTCTCTCTGAAGTTTCTAGTCACACCTATAGATAGCTAGCTGGGAAGGGCTCATCATGACAACTGACTTCACTGACCAGTGTTGCCAACTATGTTTCTGCTGAGTTTCGCTGTTGCCGCGACGACGTCACAGCACCAATTTGCCTTGCTGCAGCACGAATATGGTCCCCAACGTAGCGTTATCGCCCCCTCCTCTTCTATTTCCCATCCTGTGTGTGCGCAATGCTGAGACTTATGTTACATATACTGCAACTCTCGTTTGCGGCAGAATTGATAAGGAAAAGTCGCTAAATGCCATCAAAACCCTCGGTGTCAAAACTCCCCAATGGTTGCCTGAAAAGTAGCTGAATTTGTCTCTAGAATCCTTCACAAATACAATTCGCTGGAGAGGTCTGAAAATATAGCAGCTAAATTGACAACACTGGAACTGACTTAATCGAATCCACTCGACTATTGCTGCGCGAGATACGTAATCAATGTATTTGGGAACCAGGCGTGGCATTGCCATGAAAGTGTTGTTCAAAATGTTGGTACATAAAAGAAAGAGTCGTCTTTTGTAACTCGTTGTAGAACTTAGGTCATTTTACGATTCTCTGATGGAAAAGATGCAATGAGGATGAGAGGCCCGTAACGTTAACTTCGGGAAAGCAGTGCTAGTACCGTAGTTCTTGCTGTAAAATTGACTAATAGAAGTATAAAGGGGAGGAATTGCACATGCAGGAACGCCCTGAATTGCGCGCCGCAATCACACCCTTCCTAACAATTCCATGAGGAGCGTTTGAAAAAGAAACACTTTAATTGAACAATTGAACAGTTGCTAATTCTACAGGATTAGCATTGAAAGCGTGACTAGCGGTGGGGAAATCAGGTAATAAAGTGGCTGTAGATCATTTGAAAAACGTTTAAGTTACTAGAATGACAGTAAAACACTCGTGTTTTCTGAGTAGACAGCTGAAATTCCCCACGATTGTGTTAATGTTCCACCTTGATGGCAAACTTTCTGTACAGTAATTTTAGCTCCGGCGATGGTCCAATGAATGTGTTTATAATAATTCTGCATGGAATTATTATGTTAACATTTATTATCTTGAACCTATCTTGCAGATATATTGTCGTGAGCTTTTTGTAGCTTTTTTTGTAGCTTTTTTCTGCCTCAATCACAGTACCAGGGACTGCAAAGGGTGAGGGACAACACCAATAACATGGGTCACCCCTGCCACAACACCACCATCAGACTCTGCCAACCCATGGCCCACCAACACTCAGACCAAACAGGAAATTCTGGAACTGCGCAGATAAAACCAGAGGATTCTGATCTGGAGAGAGAGGTGAGCAGTGATTGATCATCATGGCATATAGACTGACCAGGTGAATCCAGGGTAAAGCTATGATCCATTATTGATGTCACTTGAGAAATCTATGTAAATCAGTGTAGATGAAGGGGAGGAGACAGGTTAAAGAAGGTTTTTTAAGCCTTGAGACATGGATTGTGTATGTGTGCCATTCAAATAACATTTTATTTGTCACATACACATGGTTAGCAGATGTTATTGCAACGTGCTTGTGCTTCTAGTTCCAACCGTGCAGTAATATCTAACATGTAATCTAACAATTCCCCAACAACTAACTTATACACACAAATCTAAAGGGGTGAATGAGAATATGTAGATGTAAGTATATGGATGAGCGATGGCCGAGCTGCATATGTAACCAATGTGAAATGGCTAGCAGAGGGTCCCGCACTAATAGCGTTTCAATCGGTGACGTCACTCGCTCTGAGACCTTGAAGTAGTTGTTCCCCTTGCCCTGCAAGGGCTGCGGCTTTTGGGTAACGATGCTTCGTGGGAGGCAGTTGTTGATGTGTGCAGAGGGTCCCTGGTTCGAGCCCAGGTAGGGGCGAGGAGAGGGACGGAAGCTAAACTGTTACATTGATGCTGTTGACCCGGATCACTGGTTGCTGCGGAAGAGGAGGTCAACTCCTGACACCACACTCCGAGTGCCCTCACCTCCTCCCTGTAGGCTGTCTTGTCGTTGTTGGTAATCAAGCCCACTACTGTTGTGTCATCTGCAAACTTGATGATTGAGTTGGAGGTGTGCATGGTCACGCAGTTGTGGGTGAACAGGGAGTACAGGGGGTTGAGCATGCACCCTTGAGGGTCACCGAAGTGGAGATGTTGTTTCCTACCTTCACCACCTGGAGGGCGGTCCGTCAGAATGTCCAGGACCCAGTTGCACAGGGCAGAGTTGAGACCCAGGGCCTCAGGCTTGATGATGAGCTTGGCGGGTACTATGGTGTTGAATGCTGAGCTGTAGCCAATGAACAGCATTCTTACATAGGTATTCCTTTTGTCCAGATGGGATAGGGCAGTGTGCAGTGTGATGGCGATTGCGTTGTCTGTGGACCATGGTGCTTGCCTACGGAGCTGTGAGGGGAACGGCACCTCAGTACCTCCAGGCTCTGATCAGGCCCTACACCCAAACAAGGGCACTGCGTTCATCCACCTCTGGCCTGCTCGCCTCCCTACCACTGAGGAAGTACAGTTCCCGCTCAGCCCAGTCAAAACTGTTCGCTGCTCTGGCCCCCCAATGGTGGAACAAACTCCCTCACGACGCCAGGACAGCGGAGTCAATCACCACCTTCCGGAGACACCTGAAACCCCACCTCTTTAAGGAATACCTAGGATAGGATAAAGTAATCCCTCTCACCCCCCTTAAAAGATTTAGATGCACTACTGTTCCACTGGATGTCATAAGGTGAATGCACCAATTTGTAAGTCGCTCTGGATAAGAGCGTCTGCTAAATGACTTAAATGACTAAATGACCTGTTGGGCCGGTATGCAAACTGAAGTGGGTCTAGGGTGGCCAATAAGGTGGAGGTGATGTGATCCTTGACTAGTCTCTCAAAGCTCTTCATGATGACAGAAGTGAGTGCTATGGGGTGGTAGTCATTTTGTTCAGTTATCTTTGCCTTGTTGGGTACAGGAACAATGGTAGCCATCTTGAAGCATGTGGGGACAACAAACTAGGATAGGGAGCGATTGAATATGTCTGTAAACGTACCAGCCAGCTGGTCTGCGCATGCTTTGTGGACGCGGCTAGGGATGCCGTCTGGGCCAGCAGCCTTAAGAGGGTTAACAGGTTTAAATGTTTTACTCACGTCAGCCAAAGAGAAGGGGGGGCAGCAGTCCATGTTAGCGGGCCGCGACGGTGTCACTGTATTATCCTCAAAGCAGGCAAAGAAGGTGTTTAGTTTGTCTGGTGGCGTGGCTGGATTTCTTTTTGTAGTCCGTGATTTCCTGTAGACCCTGCCACATACGTCTTGTGTCTGAGCCATTGAATTGCGACTCCACCTTGTCCATGTACTGGCATTTCACTTGTTTGATTGCCTTACGGAGGGAATAACTACACGGTTTATATTCAGACATATTCCCAGACCTCTTTCTATGGTTAAATGTGGTGGATTGTGCTTTCAGTTTTACGCGATTGCCGCCATCCATCCACCGTTTTAATAGTCACAGTGGGTACAACATCTCCAATGCACTTCTTTATAAACGCGCTCACCGAGTCAGCATATTGGTCAATGTTTTGATCATGCGGACTGGAAAATGTTCCGGTCAGCCTCAAAGAACAACAATCTTGAAGCATGGCTTCCGATTGGTCGGACCAGAGTTGAATGGTTCTCGTCACTGGTACATCCTGTTTGAGTTTCTGCCTATAAGACGGGAGGAGATAAATTGGCTTCGTGGTCAGATTTGCAGAATGGAGGGCGGGGGAGGGCTTTGTATGCATCGCAGAAGTTAGAGTAGCAGTGGTCGAGGGGATTGCGCATGCACGTAGCACAATCAATATGCTGGAAGAATTTAGGTAGACTTGTTCTCAAATTTGCTTTGTTAAAATCCCCAGCTACAATAAATGCAGCCTCAGGATGTATGGTTTCCAGTTTGCATATAGTCCAGTGAAGTTCCTTGATGGCCGTCTTGGTGTCTGCTTGAGGGGGAATGTACACAGCTGTGACTATAACTGACGAGAATTCTCTTGGTAGGTAAAATGGCCGTCACATGATTGTAAGGAATTCTAGATCGGGTGAACAGAAGGACTTGAGTTCCTATATGTTGTTATGATTACACCATGAGTCATTAATCATAAAGCATACACCCTCGCCCTTCCTTTTCCCAGAGAGGTGTTTATCTCTGTCGGCGCGATGCATGGAGAAGCCCGGTGGCTGAACTGATTCCATCAACATGTCCCGAGAGAGCCATGTTTCCGTGAAATGGAGAATGTTACAATCTCTGATGTGTCTCTAGAAGGCAAACCTTGATCGTAGTTGTTTTGGATCGCCTACTGGAATTAGCTCAATTGTCCTGGGTGGTTTTCCGAACAGAGGATCCACTTCGGGAAAGTCATATTTCTGGTCGTAATGTTGGTAAGTTGACGTTGCTCTTATATCCAATAGTTCTTCCCGGATGCATGTAATAAGACTTAACATTTCCTGGGGTAACAATGTAAGAAATAATACATAAAAAAAATAAAAAAATACTGCATACCATAATTGCTGGACTATTAAGCGCACCTGAATATAAACCGCACTCACTGAATTATAAAAAAAGATGTATTTTGTACATAAATAAGCCGCACATGTCTATAAGCCGCAGGTGCCTACCGGTACATTGAAACAAATGAACTTTACACAGCCTTTAAACGAAACACGGCTTGTAACAAAAATAAATAGGCTTTAACGAAACACGGCTTGTAACAAAAATTAAAACAGTAGCCTACCAAGAAAGTCATTGGTCACTATCTTCCTCCTCCTGTGCATTGAAACCACTGAAGCCATCTCCTTTGGTGTTGGAGTTGAATAGCCTCAGAATTGCTTCATCCGATGTTGGATCGTTTTCATTGTCGCTCTCGTCACTTTCATCCGGAGGCAAATACCCCGCTGAGCTCATGCTGCCCCTTCAACACGCAGCAGTCCAGCCTTTTGAAACCCGTTGATGATAGGGGATTTTTTGACAATGCTCCACGCTGTCAGGACCCACTGGCAGACTTGACCATAAGTTGCTCTTCGCATGCGGCCCGTTTTAGTGAAGGATTTCTCCCCACTTGTCATCCAAGCCTCCCACTGAACAAGGAGCGCCACCTTAAATGCACGATTTACACTGATGTCGAGTGGCTGCAAATACTTTGGGCCATCTGCTTTTCTTCCCTCTAAAAGCTTTTGTTGTCTTTCTGCACTGAGTCAGTTCCTCACCCTGCTGTTTCCAACGTCTTATCATTGACTCATTAAGGCCAAGCTCCCATGCAGCAGCTCTATTTCCTTTTCCAACAGCCAGATTTATCGCCTTCAACTTGAAAGCTGCATCATATGCATTTCTCCGTGTCTTTGCCATGATGAGGGTGACAAAATTACTACCGTAATCAGAATGATGGGAAGTTTGAGCGCGCTCGATTTACGTCACATTATGTGACGGTGCTCAGTTTTTTGGCGGCATGAATCTTGTGAAAGCGGGAAAAATCCATAAATTAGCCGCGTCATTGTATAAACCGCGAGGTTCAAAGTGTGGGAATAAAGTAGTGGCTTATAGTCCGGAAATTACAGTAGTTTCCTAAGAACTTGAAGCGATCTCTATGATTCAGAGGGTGAATGGGCAAGACAAAAGACCAGACTAAATATTTATGTGCCTTTGAACGGGGTATGGTAGTAGGTGCCAGGTACACTGATTTGTGTCAAGAACTGCAATGCTGCTGGGTTTTTCACACTCAAGTTTCCATGTGTATCAAGAATGGTCCACCACCCAAAGGGCATCCAGCCAACTGTGAAAAGCATTGTTGGCGATGTGGGAGGAGTTATGTATGACTGAGCTCAGGCAAGTCACTGGGGAGCTGGTTAAAAAGAGAGAGGAAAAAGAGAGCCTCGGCACCCGTTATTCACAAGAACTCTAGGTTTTTGTTTATTTTCATCCCAGCTCACCTGTGATAGTAACTGGGGGAAATTTCAGTTGGTTTGCATCTAGCTTGCAGCCACTGTTGAGGTTTTCCCACCAACAGCAACAATGGTTTGATTGCAAAACTGTATATTGACTGTCCAAAAAAATGGTGTAGAAGCCTCGTCAGTTATGCTTGTAGCCCCCAATGACTGCCATTGTGAATCACTGCTTCACCCCATTTATTTATACATTTTATTTTTTACCCCTTTTTTTCTCCCCAATTTCGTGGTATCCAATTGGTAGTAGTTAGTCTTGTCTCATCGCTGCAACTCCCGTGCGGACTCAGGAGAGGCAAAGGTCGAGAGCCATGCGTCCTCCGAAACACAACCCAACCTAGCCGCACTGCTTCTTGACACAACGCACATCCAACCCGAAAGCCAGCCGCACCAATGTGTCGGAGGAAACACCGTACACCTGGCGACCTGGTCAGCGTGCACTGCGTCCGGCCGCCACACAAGTCGCTAGTGTGCAATGAGACAAGGATATCCCTGCCGGCCAAACCCTCCCTAACCCGGACGACACTGGGCCAATTGTGCGTCGACCTCCCGGTCGCGGCCGGCTGCGACAGAGCCTGGGCTCAAACCCAGAATCTAAGGTGGCACAGCTAGCACTGTGATGCAGTGCCTTAGACCACTGTGCCACCCAGGAGGCTCACCCCATTTATTGTTTAAATATCAATTCCCTGCTCCCAGGTTTCCATTCAAACCTCTTTATGTACTCCATTGACTTTGTATTACACGATGCTTGCTGTCTGTTGTATGCAGCTGGAGAGGGAGTCTGGGGAGGTAGAGAGGCTGAGGAGTGAAGTGCAGACAGGAGGCCCAGAGGCTGACCAGGGAAGCTGAGACAGATAGGCTGCAGGCTTGGGAGGAAGTCATGCAGGAAATGCAGAAACTAAAGAAGCAACTGGATGAATCCAACAGGAAACATGAAACGCAGGTAACAAGACTTCTTCAGATTGTTCGAATTTCTTTCTGAACAATTGAGCAAACATGCTGCATATCAATTGAACATTCCAATAAGAACATTTTAAAGAAAGTATTCAGACCCTTTGTCCTTTTCCACATTTTTTCTACTTTTAGCCCATATAATTTGTAGTAATGCTGGAGTCAATCAAATATCACATGAATACACATTTGACACATGGCAAAATGTATGTCGAATTGGAAGATAATTAGTTTTAAAGCTGCAAAATGTTCTCTCTGCCAACAAGAGGGGGGTTGTGAACAGTTGTTGATCAGTGCTTGTGCCCATAGAAATAGATGTGGCACACACAGGGGGTGTGGGATGTTCCCCAATGCTGGAAGGGGGGCTTGAGTGAAAACGTTTGGTAACCCCTGCTCTAAGGATACACACAAGGAAAAGGACAGTTGGTGCTTTAACTGAGCAGAGAAATTGGTTGTTCCTCCAGCAGAGAAAGTGTTGCCTGTAGAACAAGGTTTATCTTGGCTGATTTAATATGAATGTATGGTATGAGCATATTTGCATATTACTATATAATAAGTAGTCTCCAGTATTCTAATCTGAATTCCTCTATAGACGCTGAATAAGGAGAATGAGGCTCTGCAGGTGACAACAGAGTTTGACGGTCAGACTCAACTCTGAATGACATATTGGCCCTACAAGAGGAGAAGAGGGTTGAGAAGGTGCCATAGCAGATGTAAAATCCCCTTTATTTTTGTCAGATATTTTATTAATATCCATTCCCACATGTGTATGACTATCTAAGAGCTCTGAGGCTTACGCAAAGGCTTAGTCATGTCCACAGACTAGGTCAGACCCTCTCTTGAAGGCTGGGCCTAAAGGCACTCTGGTTCTGCGCCGCTGGAGAGAGACGGTCTTCATGTTGTTGGTCGAGCTTCGCTCAAAGGACATTGAACTGAGGGGAGAAAAGGACAATTGTACAGTATGTTCCTTTAAGAGGTTTATATATTTTTCAAACAGACAAATGACCACCCACTATAAAATAATGTTTAGTCTATTCATCGGCGAATATTTTTGAAACATCCATGAGTCTATTGTGTGTCCTTTTGTTTCAGGTCTCTGGAGCAGGAGGTGAAGGAGAAGTACCAGTCTAGTGTGTTCCAGCACAGCCTGCAGGACAGAACAGCTGCGCTGGACCTGGAGAGGGTGGCTTGGGAGGTGAGGAGGAACAGGGTACAGCCTCTGGGATTGTCTCAATGCATCCCTTCATAGGATGTCTTTCCTCCATTTTGTTGAAACAGGATGCATCTGCCATTGCCACAGGGAGGTGCCAATTACCTATGCCATGTTAGCACAGCAGAGGGTGCTGCTTCTCATTAAAACATTTGTTACGCACCACCAATCAGTATTAAACACCCACACCAGTAGAAATCCACATGTTCAAGCTGAAAGACGATTGTTAGAGCTTACCCATGATGTTGCACAACAATAAATAAAGCTGCATAGGCTATTACATTTTTTGTCTGACATGGTAGGAAAAGAGGGATGGACAGAACAAGGTAAAATGAAAATGAAACACATTTCTCTCCTGAGGGGGAACTTCATTTTCTACACAGAGCCAATCAAATGCTAGGGTTGAATGCCATTTAAATGCAAAAGAGTCAACTAGATGAGATTTGGAAGGATGACCCTGTGAGACTAATTGCAAGTTTACCATGTTAAGAAATATTCTGCTATTGTTTTATCAAACTGACGACTGTCCCCAGGCGTGAGAGGGGTCTGGTGAGTGAGTATAAGGGTGCTCGGACCACAGCCCTGCAGATTTCTGTGGCCTTGGAGGAGTAGCAGCAGCAGAGACCCTCAGGGAAGAACAACACTCTGAAAGCCAAAGACAAGCTACAGACCGGAGGTAACTTCCACCTACACACCATATTGTCACATTGCCTCTTCATATGAATACTCTCTTCTATTATGTTATACAAGTAGTGTGCCTTCACAAAGTATTCATACCCCTGAACTTATTCCACATTTTGTTGTGTTAGAGCCTGAATTCAAAATAGATTAAATATGTTTTTATCACCCATCTACATTCAATGACAAAGTTCAAATGTTTTTAGAATCTAATGTATTACAAATAATATACATAAATATCTCATTTACATAAGTATTCACACCCCTGAGTCAATACATGTTAGAATCACATTTGGCAGCGATTAAAGCTGTGTCTTTCTGGGTAAGTCTCTACGCGCTTTGCACACCTGGATAATTATTTTTACAATTCTTCAAGCTCTGTCAAGTTGCAGGATGCATGTTTTGGAATAATTTTATTCTGTACAGACTTCTTTCTTTTCACTCTGTCATTTCAGGTTAGTATTTTGGAGTAAATACAATGTTGATGATCCATCCTCAGGAGAAAACTATCACAGCCATTAAACTCTAACTGTTTTAAAGTCACCATTGGCATCATGGTGAAATCCCTGATCTAGAATGCCTAGATCTTTGTAGTGACTGGTTGTATTGATACTCCATCCAAATTGTAATTAATAACTTCACCATGCTCAAAGGGATATTTAATATCTGTTGTTTTTATGTATCTACCAATTTCTTTGCGAGGTATTGGAAAACCTCCCTGGTCTTTGTGGTTGAATCTGTTTGATATTCACCGCTCAACTGAGGGAACTTACAGATAATTGTATGTGCGGGGTACAGAGATGAGGTAGTCTATCAAAAATCATGTTAAAGACTGTTGCACACAGAGTCCGTGCAACTTATGTGACTTGTTAAGCACATTTTTACTCCTGAACTTTTGTAGGCTTGTCATAACAGGGATTGAATACTTATTAACACAAGACATTTCAACTTTATATTTTTTATTAATTTGTAAAAACATATCCACTTTGACATTATGGGGTATTGTTGTGTCACTGGCCAACACACATCTCAATCCATTTTAAATTCAGGCTTTAACACAACAAAATGTGGAAAAGTCAAGAGGTGTGAATACTTTCTGAAGGCACTGATAAGTATTCAACCCCTGTTGTGACAAGCCTAAAAACGTTCAGGAGTAAAAATGTGCTTAACAAGTCACACATTTATAAAACAGATGAAACTGTAATTTGACTACAGATAACATCTCTATAGACACATAGTAATAACCATTGAACTGTTCTGTGTGTTCCCTTTTAGACTCCGTGGTCCTCAGCTCAGAGGACGATGTAGAGGAGGACGGGGTGGGGCAGTCCAGAGCCAAAAGAGAACTCCCAAAAGTGACCTTCTGCAAAAAGTACTGGGAACTTTTTTGCTTTCACTGCAAGTTTTGAACAATCCATTTCTCTTTTGAAATTGAACTTTTCAAGTTTCAAATCTTTGTTTATGACATTCCATTACATACTTATGTAACTCAGACTCTTTATAAAATAACACTGTTGACACAACAGCAATGTTCCCACTTTGAAGGTACATGACTTGAGGTCTTGATTGGCCAAGATGAAATGCATTGGATTGATTTGTTTGCTTTTGTAGGATTTCATGAATGTTCTTACTGTTAATTAGCGCTGAATAGTAAAGTAATGTCCTCTAGCTTATACCAGTGAGAGATACCATTCCTCACCTTTGGCTGGCAGGCTCCGGCCAGGGGAGAAGCTGACGGACTGATGAGTTCATATAAGGTAGGCGGGCATGTGGCCTATGCTCTCAGTCTAATCGATAAGTCAATGTGTTTTCTCCCAGGGCCTCACAGCAAGGAGGAGCATGACAGGAAAATCAAATGAATGGATAGCCTCGCTCAAAACCGCGTGCTGCCTTCCACTGAAGAAGACTAAATAACAGGCTGAGTTATGACCCTAAGTGCTCTGAACTGTAGTACTGGAGAAAGGAGATTGACCTCTGCTGATGGTTTTGTAGTCTTGCTATTGGTTGTGTTTATAAAGACATGAATCAGCATCTTCTTGGACAAAGCTGTGTATTGTTTTGTGTGACGACATAATGTAATATTTTTTACTTTAATTGTGTCTTTTGAAGTGCTGTTTTGAAAGCACTTAGAACTTAAGAAGCATTTCATGAAAATGAAGTGTGTGTGTGTGCTCTATTAGGAATGGAGAGGTCATGACAATAAAGAACTCATTCAAGAGAATCAGGAGCAGATTGTGAAATGTTCAGATGGCTCTTAAAGTGACCTCAAAATCCACAGCCAATCAGCAGCTGCCATCGGCTGGTCATTACTGTAAATGGAAGTCCGGTCTAACTGGTAGAGATGTTCAATTTAGTGTTATGAAAGTAGCTATGTCCCTTTCTAAGTTCAATTCTATATCCATTATGAAGCTGCAGTAGCTGGCTAAAGTAATGACCAACCAGAAAAACAACCTGAAATGCAGAAGATAAAAATACACAGGTTTATGTAGGCATTTGTGATTATGAATAGAAATTGAATTAATTTATTTTGTTTAACCCTAGTTCCTGCTTGTGTCCCTAGCCATCATCTTTTCTTGTTTTCCTTTTACAGAACACCATTACAGTGTCATGACATTTATTCAGCACTAATTGGGGCTGAGGCTCGATCAAGCATATCTGTCTGAGGCACAATACAAACTCTGTTGTTGAAGTGCTAACCAAGCTATCTACACCTACTTACTGATGGTAAAAACTGATGTGCTAGATGCATGGTTATTTTGGCTAGATGCAAGGTTATTTTGGCCAGCGTAAAGGCAGTGTGAGTTTGTGTGTGCAGGAAATGCAGGGTGATTAATTTTTTCCCCCAGAAGGCTGTTAAGCAGCAACAAGACTGATTTAATGTATTTTCTGCCCAACAGTGTCCTCATCAGACTCCAGCAGCTCTAAAGCATTGTTTGGTTTGGTGCAGAGAGGAGCCCTGACATAACGTGTATCCTATGCAGTTAGGGGTTCCATTTTTCATTCCAGTGTCCTCCCTCTCTCAGGTTATTGTTATCACAGTGTATGTTTAACTATGGCTCACTGACACTGTAATTACTTTAATTTATGTATTGGTGTTGTCATGTATATGTACACAGATTGACATGAATAGTTTTCTCTGCATGTTAGTACTATAATGAGGAACGTTTCTGTTATCAATGTAGGACTGTCTATTCGGATTAGGCCTATATCTCTAGAGGACTACCAATCCATCTAATTGAGTGGACAACTTTAGATGATGGCAAATACTATGTACGTACTGATCTATAGTATAATAACAAATGTAATCCCACTGGTGGCTTGCCTCTGAAGCTAAGCAGAGTTGGTCCTGGACGGTCCCTGGATGGGAGACCAGTGGTGTTAGAGGTCCAGTAGGAGTCACTTTTTCCCCTGGTATTTTTTCTTTATCCCAATGCCCCAGGGCAGTGATTGGGAACATTGCCCTGTATAGGGTGTCGTCTTTCAGATGGGATGTTAAACGGGTGTGCTGACACTCCGTGTTCACTAAAGATCCCATGGCACTTATTGTTAGAGTAGAGGTGTTAACTCTGGTGTCCTGGCTAAATTCCTGATCTGGCCCTCAAACCATCATGGCCACCTAATCAAATTATTTGTCACGTGCCAAATACAGGTGTAGACCTTTACAGTGAAATGCTTACTTACCAGCCTTAACCAACAATGCAGTTTAAAAGAATAAGAAATAAAAGTAGCAAATAATTAAAGCAGAAGTAAAATAACAATAGCGAGGCTATATACAGGGGGTACAGGTACAGAGTCATGCTGGGGCATCGGTTAGTCGAGGTAATATGTACATGTAGGTAGAGAAGAGTAGCAGCAGTGTAAAGGTGCAAAGCAAAAGTTTGGGTAGCCATTTTATTAGATGTTCAGGAGTCTTATGGCTTGTCCCCAGCTTCCAATTGGCTCATTCATCCCCCCTCCGCTCCCCCGTAACTATTCCCCATGTTGTTGCTGTAAATGAGAATGAGTTCTCAGTCAACTTACTGGTAAAATAAGGGTTAAATAACAGTTCAAAAGAAACACAAGTACTCTGGATTCAACTCTTCGATTTCATTCCCATTTCCACCTGCAGCAACATTTTCAAACGGCAGAGGGCATTGCTGTCCAGTAACGATGGCTGACATGGCAGATGATGTCATGTGAGTCTTTCAGTGGGCTTTATTTGTTATTACACTAAGACACTGACACATGCACAGTAACAAACAAAGTAACAGAACCGCTATTACTATTGGCTGTGGGGAGTGTGCTGTTTTTTTGCACTGAAAACAACTGATTCAGTGAGTACTTACAAATAAATATTCTATGTCAGCTTCTACTACATCTTGTACCATGTTCATACTGCACTTTTCCCTGAGGATGTGACAATTCCCATAGCAGTCCATTCCTTTATTGGGCTTAATAAAAATGCCTTCTTGTGAAACAGAAATAACATGTAGCACTTGGGCAGAGAGAGGAAACTCGCCCACCAGCACTTAAAGCCTTCTATCTCTGTTTCTCCACACATAGCCAAGTGTGCAATCTTCATGTCAGCACAGTGATAACAATGATCTGATGAAAAACCTGCAGAAGGCAACAAATGATCCCTCTATTCATAACCAAACATGCATAACCTACCTGAAACATTTCAGTAAGTTTCAGTTGCTTCAGCAGCTTGGCAAGAGTATTGTGGCACAGTAGCAAGGCAACATAGTGGTAGCTAATTTAGGAATAATTGTATAGGTTATTGCAAGCCAAACAAGACATGAAATAATTGAGGCGATTAAAAAGCTGTCAATAAGCTCACAGACCTTTTTATTAGCAATTCAGAATGAATCATATGTAAAATACGAGATTCAGACGAGCAGGAAGGTGCTGACCTCCTTGGCTCAGTCACCTACCATCCTTACCTAACGATGCTGGGCAGCCTCCCTGTAAGCAGCTGCTGATCTGTTGGAGAGGAGGGGCAGACAAGGGCCAGGGGGGGAAAGTGTATGCTATGGCACTCAGTGCTGTTTTGTAGTTAGGAAGATGATCAAATCTAGTGGAAAAGGAAAACATCTTAAACTTAAAACTGTCTGTTGTCTTTGGACCATATGGCACATAAACACTATGTACAAAGTATGGACACCCTTTCAAATTTGTGGATTTGACTATTTTAGCCACACCTGCTGTTGACAGCTGTATAACATCGGGCACAAAGCCATTCAATCTCCATAGGCAAACATTGGCTGTAAAATGGTCTTCCTTAAGAGCTCAGTGACTTTAAACATGGCACCGTCACATAGGATGCCACCTTTCCAACAAGTCAGTTCCTCAAATGTCTGCCTTGCTAGAGCTGCTCCAGTCAACTGTCAGTGGTGTTATTGTGAAGTGGAAATTTCTAGGAGCAAAAACTGCTCACAATCTCACAGAACGGGACCGCCGAGTGCTGAAGCGTGTAGCGCTTTAAAATGGTATGTTCTTGGTTGCAACACTCACTACCGAGTTCCAAACTGCCGCTAGAAGCGACATCAGCACAATAACTGTTCGTCGGGAGATTCATGAAATGGGTTTTGCTGGCCAAGCAGCCGCACACAGGCCTAAGTTCACCATGTGCAATGCCAAGCGTCTGGAGTGGTGTAAATCTCGCCGCCATTGGATTCTGGAGCAATGGAAACGCATTCTCTGGTGTGATGAATCACGCTTCACCATCTGGCAGTTCGACAGACGAATTTGGGTTTGGCGGATGCCAGGGGAACACTACCTGCCAGAATGCGTAGTACCAACTGTAAAGTTTGGTGGAGGAGGAATAATAGTCAGGCTGTTTTTCATGGTTCGGGCCCCTGAGTTCCAGTAAAGGGAAATCTTAATGATACAGCATACAATGACATTCTAGACGATTATGTATTTCCAACTTTCCTGTTTCAGCATGTCATCTAGTTTACATAATGTCATTCAGATTGAGTATTGCCATCAGACATCCACATCTTTTCAGTACTGGTCTGTGTATTTTGAATAGGCTGTTTGGTTTGTGTTATACTTACCACACAAACTGATGAGAAAAACTCCAAGCCTTTGTTGTGATATTATCTCTAGCAAACACAGTTCAGAATGTCA
This sequence comes from Oncorhynchus nerka, assembly GCF_034236695.1. Taxonomy (NCBI): domain Eukaryota; kingdom Metazoa; phylum Chordata; class Actinopteri; order Salmoniformes; family Salmonidae; genus Oncorhynchus; species Oncorhynchus nerka. The sequence continues at coordinate 63,679,542 of NC_088405.1, read as the reverse complement.
GTGTCTTGGCCAAGGATGTTTAGGGATATTCAGGCTGACCTGGGGACATAACAGGCACGGAGGGTTAGCTATCTGAGGCGGAGGCTAAAGCTGATGTGATTCAGTCAGTCAGTGCAGTGATCACCACCAGCAGCGCTCCATGCTGGACCAGGACATAGTGGATGTCTTAGTGCTGTGGCAGGCCATGTTAAGGGGTACAGCAGTATGCATAAAAGAGTGCAACTGGGGGAATGCAGCCCAGTAACCATATTTATAGATACAGTAAGTCTGGGGCATCACCTTAGGGAATGACAGCAGTGTACTGGACTGGCTTTAAAATTAAATCTAACTTTTGCATGGATAAGAAGGATACTCTAACACAGTACAGATAGCTACATGTACTACATTTTCCAACAAGTCTCCACATCTTCAAAAATATAAATACAACAATTTCTAAGATTTTACTGAGTTACAGTTCATGTTAGGAAATCAGTCAATTGAAATAAATAAATTAGGCCCTAATCTATGGATTTAACATGACAGGGAATACAGACATGCATCTGTTGGTCACAGATACCTAAAAAAAAAGGTAGGGATGTGGGTCAGAAGACCAGTCAGTATCTGCTGTGACCACCATTTGCCTCATGAGGCGCGGAACCTCTCCTTCGCATAGAGTTGATCAGGCTGTTGAATGTTGTCCCACTTCTTTTCAATAGCTGTGCGAAGTTCCTGGATATTGGCGGGACCTGGAACACGCTGTTGTACACGTTGATCCAGAGCATCCCAAACATGCTCAATGGTGACATGTCTGGTAAGTATGCAGGCCATTGAATAACTGGGACATTTTCAGCGTCTAGCAATTGTGTACAGATCCTTGCGACATGGGGCCGTGCATTATCATGCTGAAACATGAGGTGATGGTGGCGGATAAATGTTATGACAATGTGCATCAGGATATCATCACAGTACTCTGCATTCATTGCCATCGATAAAATGCAATTGTGTTCGTTGTTCGTAACTTATGCCTGCCTATACCATAACCTCATTGCCACCATGGGGTACTCTGTTCACAGCTTTGACATCAGCAAATTGCTCACCCATATGACACCATACACGTGGTCTGCGGTTGTGAAGCCGGTTGAACGTACTGCCAAATTCTCTAAAACGACTTTGGAGGCGGCTTATGGTAGAGAAATTAACATTTGATTATCTGGTAACAGCTCTGGTGGACATTCCTGCAGTTCAGCAATCCAATTGCATGCTCCCTCAACTTGAGACATCTGTGGCATTGTGTTACATGGCAAAACTGCACATTTTAGAGTGGCCTTTAATTGTCCCCAGCACGCTGTGCCCCTGTGTAATGATCATGCTGTTTAATCAGCTTCTTGACATGCCACACCTGTCAGGTGGATGGATTATCTTGGCAAAGGAAAAATGCTCACTAACAGGGATGTAAACATACATATGTGCATATGGAACATTTATGGGATCTTTTATTTCAGATGATGAAACATGGGAACAACACTTTACATGTTGTGTTTATATTTTTGTTCAGTGGTCATAACAATCAAACAGATTACATTGTGGTAATTATGGATAAGTAGAGAATTCAAGGCTGGTTGAAATGGCAGAAAGGCATATATGACCCAGGTCTGCAGTAGCTGTATACAGCACTGTAGGTAGAGAAGCTGTAATGAGGTTGGTCCTCGTGGTCTTTCTGTTTTGTCAGACATGTTGTCAGTCAAGTCACATGGACCTCAGGCTGACATGACAATAATCATTTGGCCCTGTGGGCCCCTGATTGAGAGAACGTATATGGCGTCCAACCTAAAGTTCCTGAAGGTCATCTAGGAACCTGCAGTCCCCAAGGGGGTTGAATCAGTTCACTGAATTGAACATTTGACTTTGATCTGGCACAAAATCATGCTATACTACAGTATTATACAATACACTAATTTATCCATTTTTAAATGTATTGAAAAAAATAATTATTATGATTTGGTTATTTCTGGTTTCACTGACTATGATCTGTTTTTCAGCTATGCCTCTTTCTCACAAATAGCTAATTAGATAGTCATGCATGTATAACTTGTTCAAAACGTAGCAGTTCAACACTGGCTTCACACTGAATCGTGATCATATAAACCTGTGAGCTGGTATAAGCAGCAGTACAACCAGACCTAGTTTATCTCCTCTCCATGCTATAGGCTACAGTACTTCCTTTTTATCAGGAGTCTTTTGAAGCTTGGTCACTCTAATTACCCCACCAAAATGTTCTTAGATTCACACGGAAACTGGTAACAACACAGTCTACTGCCTCTCCCATGCATACAGTTTCCTCCTTTCGTGACTCACAGTTTTACCTTTTTGTAATTTTTCTACAGTATGGGCATAGTCAATATCTCATCAAAAGGAAGAGGGAGACGGTGGGCTTTTTGAGAAAGCAGAACCTCGCTAATTAAAATTGCCAGGCTAATTTGCTCCGCTCTCTAAGCACTGACAATTTGCCTGTGGGATATTCTGCAGCTGAAGACACAAGGATGTTGGAATCAAATTACCGTTAATATTAATTTGTGCTGCAGCACCTTAGCTCCCTGTAGTTACCAGCATGCTAGTACAGGATAAAATGGATCTCCAACTTATATAATATACTGAGATCGTCTCATTATTATAGAATACACAGTGGTAGTTGTACTGCATTACTGTAGGTATTTATCTGCAATTAGAGCTAAATTGTGAGTGCATCTTGCTGTCAAATGGAACTATACCATGAAGTGGCACATTCTCTTCCATTAGAGGATATTTCATGAATTATAGGGGGAAATGATGTTGTTCCAAACAATCAATGCATTCTTCCAATTGCTCCTCTATTAACAAATACTTAGAAATGGCGTGGAGGACAATCTGTGCCTTCCTTCTGCCAGGAAGCAACATATTAGAGGCTGCAAGGTCATCCTATCATCTGAAGCTGGAGAGTGTTCAGAGTAAATAGCCTTAGAGTGATGAGGCTCATGTCAACAGTGTTTCTGCTGCACATCTCCAAAGGAAAACAAAAACAGAAAACACTGCCTTGAGCTGCCCTCTTTTGGACACACTGACAATGCTAATAAAGCAGCATTCTGCCTTGGACTTAATCTCATGACAACTTTTGCGCTGCATACTGTATGTGATTCAATAACAGTAATTCACCTGTGCCTGTTATAAGCCATTCCAGGCAGATTCCAGGGACACAGATTCTGTCCAAGGCTTTTAATTCAGCCCCAGTGGAAATCTAGCTAACACTGCTTGATCCACCTGGCCATCATCAAGCATTTACAACTCTATAATAACCATGACATTACAGCTACCATAACTGCCCATGTCTACTGGGTTGTTGTCAAATGTATTTGTTTAATTTTAATTTTAATGAACCTTTATTTAACTTGGCAAATCATTAAGAACACATTCTTATTTACAATGACGGCCTACCAAAAGGCCTCTTGCGGGGACGGAGGATTAAAAATACAAATAAATAAAATAAAAATATAGGACAAAACACACCTCATGGCAAGAGAGACAACATAAAGAGAGAACTAAGTCAACAACATAGCATGGCAGCAACACATGACAACACAGCATGGTAGCAACACAACATGACAACAACATGGTAGCAACACAACATGACAACAACATGGTAGCAACACAACATGGCAGCAGCACAGGTTACAAACATTATTGGGCAAAGACAACAGCACAAAGGGAAAGAAGGTTGAGACAACAATACTGTACATCACGCAAAGCAGCCACAACTGTCAGTAAGAGTGTCCATGATTGAGTCTGAATGTAGAGATTGAGATAACTGTCCAGTTTGAATGTTTGTTGCAGCTCGTTCCAGTCGCTAGCTGCAGCGAACTGAGAAGACTTTGGGCATTCTTAACAGAATGTGACTGGTAGAACGGGTGTTGTATGTGTAGGATGAGAGCTGCAGTAGATATCTCAGATAGGGGGGAGTGAGGCCTAAGAGGGTTTCATAAATAAGCATCAACCAGTGGGTCGTGTGACGGGTATACAGAGATGACCAGTTTACAGAAGAGTATAGAGTTCAGTGATGCGTCCTATAAGGGGGAGGGGCATTCTTCTTACCAAACCACATAACCTTTGTTTTGGAGTTTTTCAGAACAAGGTTAAGGGCAGAGAAAGCTTGTAAGAAAGCTTTATTGTAGAGCATTTAACACAACATTCGGGGAGGGGCCAGCTGAGTATAAGACTGCATCATCTGCATATAAATGGATGAGTGCTGATGATCCGACTTAAACTAGCTGTGAATAGTTATAACAGTGCCATTTCATTATTACCATGCCTTAGGCTGGTATACAGTCCCTTAGGTGGATTCAATTGCTTCCATGGAGGACTACTTCAGGACTTCTTTATTATGCTCTCTGTTGTCTCCCCAGAACAGATATGAGAGCTGTGGTCTTCTGAAGAATAGGCACAACCGTGTGATTACTTTTGAGCTGTGTAACTAAACAAGGGTCCTGATAGGGCACACCTGTGGCTTACTTTTGTCCATTTGACTGGCTGCTGAGAAACATGTTGGCAAGCAAAGTGAAATGGTTACTTACAGGCTCTAACCAGTGGTGCCAAAAAAAAGGTATGTGTGTGTGTGTGTGTGTGTGTGTGTGTGTAGGTAAGTAAAGAAATAAAACAACAGTAGAAAGACATTTGAAAAAAGAATAGCAAGGCTCTATACAGACAGACACCTGTTAGTCAGGCTTATTGAGGTAGTATGTACATGTAGGTATCGTTAAAGTGACTGTGCATATATGATGAACAGAGAGTAGCAAAGAGGGGTTGGCGGGTGGAGGGACACAATGCAGATAGCACGGTTAGCCAATGTGCGGGAGCACTGGTTGGTCGGGCCAATTGAGGTAACATGAATGTATAGTTAAAGCGTCTATGCATATAAGATAAACAGAGAGTAGCAGCAGCGTAAAAGAGGGGTTGGGGGAGGGCACACAATGCAAATAGTCTGGGTAACCATTGGTTACCTGTTCAGGAGTCTTATGGCTTGGGGGTAAAAACTGTTGAGAAGCCTTTTTGTCCTAGACTTGACACTCCGGTACCGCTTGCCATGCGGTAGTAGAGAGAACAGTCTTTGGCTGGGTTCTTTGACAATTTCTAGGGCCTTCCTCTGACACCGCCTGGTGTAGAGGTCCTGGATGGCAGGCAGCTTTGCCCCAGTGATGTACTGGGCCGTACGCACTACCCTCTGAAATGCCTTGCGGTCAGAGGCCGAGCAATTGCCGTACCAGGCAGTGATGCAACCGGTTAGGATGCTCTCGATGTTGCAGCTGTAGAACCTTTTGAGGATCTCAGGACCCATGCCAAATCTTTTTACTTTCCTGAGGGGGAATAGGCTTTGTTGTGCCCTCTTCACGACTGTCTTGGTGTGTTTGGCCCATTCTAGTTTGTTGTTGATGTGGACACCAAGGAACTTGAAGCGCTCAACCTGCTCCACTACAGCCCCGTCGATGAGAATGGGGACGTGCTCGATGCTCCTTTTCCTGTAGTCCACAATCATATCCTTAGTCTTGGTTACATTGAGGGATAGGTTGTTATTCTGGCACCACCCGGCCAGGTCTCTGACCTCCTCCCTATAGGCTATCTCATCGTTGTCGGGGATCAGGCCACTGTTGTGTCGTCAGCAAACTTAATGATGGTGTTGGAGTCGTGCCTGGCCATGCAGTCGTGGGTGAACAGGGAGTACAGGAGGGGACTGAGCACGCACCCCTGGGAAGCTCCAGTGTTGAGGATCAGCGTGGCAGATGTGTTGCTACCTACCCTCACCACCTGGGGAGGCCTGTCAGGAAGTCTAGGATCCAGTTGCAGAGGGAGGTGTTTAGTCCCAGGATCCTTAGCTTAGTGATGAGCTTTGAGGGTACTATGGTGTTGAACGCTGAGCTGTAGTCAATGAAGAGCATTATCACATAAGTGTTACTTTTGTCCAGGTGGGAAAGGGCAGTGTGGAATGCAATAGAGATTGCATCATCTGTGGATCTGTTTGGGCGGTATGCAAATTGGAGTGGGTCTAGGGTTTCTGGGATAATGGTGTTGATGTGAGCCATTACCAGCCTTTCAAAGCACTTCATGGCTACGGACGTGAGTGCTACGGGTCTGTAGTCATTTAGGCAGGTTGCCTTTGTGTTCTTGGGCACAGGGACTATGGTGGTCTGCTTGAAGCATGTTGGTATTACAGACTCAACCAGGGAAAATGTCAGTGAAGACACCTGCCAGTTGGTCAGCACATGCCCGGAGCACACGTCCTGGTAATTCGTCTGGCCCCACAGCCTTGTGTATGTTGACCTGTTTAAAGTTCTTACTCACGTCGGCTATGGAGAGCGTGATCACACAGTCGCCCAGAACAGCTGATGCAATCATGCATGCCTCAGTGTTGTCATGACGTTGGCCTGGGGGGTAGGTTTATGACAGTCATAAATACCTCTTCCCCCCTTTTTCCTCTCTCTACCCTACTGAGGTTACATTTACAAAACCCTTGGTTAACATAGAGATTCTGGGAACATCAGAAGGTGGGGGGAAATGAACTATATTCTGGTAATCCGACCAATGGAACATATGCGGTGGTACTTAATGAATATGACGTCAGTTCAGTTGTCATCTGAGACATTCTCATCAATGATAAGATGACATAAACTCTACAGTGGAAAGTCTACATATCCGAGTTATCGGATTCACATGGAATTCTTGTTTAATTTATATGTTTGAATATGAAATTATTCGTGATGGGATGAAATGTGATTTTAGCTTCTAAAATGTGAGATTTGGGTTTTTATAAGATAGGGCTCTGCTCAATCAGTGGCCCGCCCCTGTGAAGGGACATGGGCTATAAAACTTTTCAAACACACCCTCCTCTCCCTTCCTATATAAGCCCTTGATGACAATATAACCATCTGTTCCGAGGACGTGAGGACAACGGTCCTATGTCAGAATGGTTCAGATAATAACTACAGAACGAAGCCAACATCAGCGTGAGCTTTGGTTGTGAATGGTATGAACTTTGAACTCTTATTCACTACAGAAGTGATACCTCCTAGCCGTTGAGTTAGCAACAGCAGATGCAAACGAGGGTTAGGAAGGAACAGACAGAGTATCCCGTCTATCACACAATGACGTTACTACAACGTATCCAATTGACAACCAGAGACATTCTTCAAAGGACTCGGTTGGGCAATTCGGCCTTCCATCTACCACCAACCTACCGAAGCGCAGCTCAGAGTAAATATTTATTGCATTTTCCTTTTCCAAATGGGCAGTAATTTAGAATGCATAAGATACTGTATTTACGATAGCACAGCTTCGGCCTTTGTTCCTCAGTCTTCCTGCTCCTTCACTCAAACCCAGCCCCATTTCTTTTGTGTAACAAGCTGTCATATCTGTTCCGCCCGCTAGGGACGTTTTCCTTTATGGCGTAATTTGTAATCAAGTTATGATTTAATTATGTGTATGTGTAATTCTGTGTGATTAGTTAGGTATTTAGTAAATCAATTATTAAACCCAATTTTGCATTGCTGGTTCAATTTGTTAGCCAGGGTTCGTGCAGATAACCAAGAATTTACAACTTTCAGATGAGACTGAATTAAGACGACGATTAATATTGACTGCTATTGATGTAAAATATTACTAGGTCTTTAAGAGTTTATTCGGAAGATAACAGCTCTATAAATATTATTTTGTGGTGCCCGACTCTCTGGTTAATTACATTTACATGATTAGCTCAATCAGGTAATATTAATTACGGATAAATTATTTTATAGAATAGTATGTCATATAACTTAATCTGGCATAGCCAAAGACACGACAGTTGCTTGCCTCGAAGCGAGCATAGAAGTGATTTAGCTCGTCTGGTAGGCTCGTGTCACTGGGCAGCTCGTGGCTGGGCTTCCCTTTGTGGCCTGTAATCGTTTGCAAGCCCTGCCACATTCGACGAGCGTCGGAGCCGGTGTCGTATGATTCAATCTTAGCCCTGTATTGACGTTTTGCCTGTTTGATGTTTCGTCGCAGGGCATAGCGGGATTTCTTGATAAAGCCAGTAGACACATCTACTCTGTTGTTTCTATTGAATTATTGAGACAGGGCAAGCACTTCTGGTGCTCCTCTCCCTCTCATACATACTATAGCATACATATAAACTGAAACAAATATGCATGCACTTACCTTACCTCACTTAATGGGATCTTTACACCTGCAGTTTTGGCATTTCCAGGACATTTCCTGGCAGTACTACTGATAAAAAATAAAAAATATTTTTGCCACTAAAATATGCCTTGACATTTGACTTTCATTTATGCCATTTTGTTTAAAAATATATATACTTCTATATTGAATACCGGTATGGTTGTACAGACGAGCCAGGATACTTGTTTAAAGCATTTTTAAGAATCCTTCCCAAGTATCTCAGTCTGTCAAGACCTGGAGTGGAATACATGATACTGAACATTAGTGTATCATCCTGAGGCCTTCACTCCTGAAATCCAGGGCACTGCCAGCGATGAGAGAAATGGTAAAAAGGAACACATTTAGTCTAAGTTATTAAACTGTCAAGAACAACCTGGTGGTCAGCTCTTTCATCTTATCTGCAGAAACAATAAAATACTTTTTCATGAAAAGTGAACATTTGACATTTTTTTGTCCAGAGCACTTTGGTGAAGGAACATACAGTGCCTTCAGAAAGTATTCATATCCCTTGACTTATTCTACATTTTGTTGTGTTACAGCCTGTATTCAAAATGGAGTAAATATATTTTACAATACCCCATAATGACAGAGTTAAAACATGTTTTTAGAAATGTTAGCAAATTTATTGAAAATTAAATACAAATATAACAATTACATAAGTATTCACACCCCTTTTCTATGACACTCAAAATTGAGTTCAGATACATCCAATTTCATTTGATCATCCTTGAAATGTCACTACAACTTGATTGGAGTCCACCTGTGGCCAATTCGTTTGTTTGGACATGATTTAGAAAGAAACACACCTGGTCCCACAGTTGACAGTGCATGTAAGAGCACAAACTATACCATGAAGTCCAAGGGACTATCCGTATATCTCCGAGAAATATCTGGGGAAGGGAATAAAACAATTTATAGTGTTTAAAATGTCCAAGAGCACTTTGGTCTTCATCATTGGGAAATTGAAAAATTATGGAACTACTCAGACTCTGTCCAAAGCTGGCCATCTGACCAAAATGAGCAACTGGCAAGAAGGACCTTGGTCAGGGAGGTGACAAAGAACACAATGACCACTCTGACAGAACTACAGAGTTCCTTGGCTTAGATGGAAGAACCTGCCAGGTTCAACAGTCTCTACAGCACTTCATCAATCAGGGCTTTATGGGAGAGTGGACTAACGGAAGCCACTCCTGAGAAAAAGGCACATGACAGCACGCCTAGAGTTTGCAAAAAAGGCAAGTGAAAGACTCTGTGGACACATCATTTGAACTCTTTGTAAAGCGCTATGTCTGGAGAAAACCAGGCACAGCTCATCACCCGTCTAACACCTTCCCTACCGTGAAGCATGATGGTGGCGCCATTATGCTACGTGGATACTTTTCAGCGGCATGGACTGAGAGACTGGTAAGGACTGAGGGAACAATGAATGGAGCCAAATACAGGCACATCCTTGATGAGAACCTGCTTCAGATTGCAAACGACCTTAGACTGGGGTGAAGATTTTACGTTCCAACAGAACAATGACCTTAAGCATACAGCCAAAGAAACGCTGGAATGACTTCTGAACAAGAATGTGAAAGTCCTTGAGTGGCCCAGCCAAAGCCCAGACTTGAATCCAATTGAAAATCTGTGGAAAGACTTGAAGATTACTGTTCACAGCCACTCCCCATCTAACTTAACAGAGCTTGAGAAAATTTACAAGGAAGAATGGGAGAAAATCCCCAAATCCATATGTACAAAGCTGATACAGACATACCAAAGACAACTCAAAGCTGTAATCGCTGCCAAAGATGCTTCTACAAAGTATTCACTCAGGGGTGTGAATACTTATGTAAATTAGATATTTATGTATTTTATTTTCAATACATTTGCTAAAATGTCATTATGGGGTATTTTGTGTAGATAGGTGAGAAAAAAATATATGCAATCAATTTTGAATTCAGGCTGTAACATAACAAATGTGGAATAATTCAAGGGGTTTGAATCATTTCTGAAGGCACTGTATTAAGTCCAGCTAATTTACCAGAGGTGTTTATAGGAAGTTCAGAGACCGAGAGGAATCCCAACCATAGCCTTTCATTTGATTCAATATGTTATTTTATTCTCTGACCTTTCAGTACAGTACCCTAAACAGAGGACAAGTCTCCTCTTGTTGTTATTCTGATGTCAAATACTGTCAAAGAGAAAAGACACCATAATGTTAATGTTAAACACAGGTATTCCTCTCATGGGTACATGCAACAAACTGTAAAATGGACTACTAGACACATGAACTCAACATTAGGATGTATATGACAATGTACACTATTTGTTGGAAAATTATGGAATACATCGGATGTAAACCTATCCTTGTACAGTCTATGGATTTAAGGCGTTTTTGAGATGCATCAGAAGGCTACTAATATGACTTTCCTTTACAATATTAGCAACCAACCAAGCACAAGTGGCATATCAAAAATCAAATAAGTGCGTCATATTCTGCTCTGCTGGACAGCCCCCCCCCATCAGACGACACCACTGGTTATGTCACGTCCTCTTCACTTTGATTTGCTACCCCATCTCTTGATCTCTGATACCGAAGTTAAGCTGTATGACAGGACTGTGCACTGTGCTCTGTTTACATATAGAGACATTGTTTACCTGTGGATTTTTCATCTTTAATTAGCCAATGCCAACCGTAATTTTCTTTATCTGCCCGAGGAAAATTAGGCTGCTCATGCATCAGAACACTTTTGCAGTGCACTTGCCAGTTTCTCTGGCAGGCTTTGGCCCTAATGTGAACTTGAATGTGAAAGACAGAGCCGCTGCAAACAGTCACATGCCTGGCACGGCCCACATCCAATTTCACAGGCTCTAGCTCTGAGTAGTGAAGGCAAAACAGTCACATGCCTGGTACGGCCCACATCCAATTTCACAGGCTCTAGCTCTGAGTAGTGAAGGCAAAACAGTCACATGCCTGGCACGGCCCACATCCAATTTCACAGGCTCTAGCTCTGAGTAGTGAAGGCAAAACAGTCACATGCCTGGCACGGCCCACATCCAATTTCACAGGCTCTAGCTCTGAGTAGTGAAGGCAAAACAGTCACATGCCTGGCACGGCCCACATCCAATTTCACAGGCTCTAGCTCTGAGTAGTGAAGGCAAAACAGTCACATGCCTGGCACGGCCCACATCCAATTTCACAGGCTCTAGCTCTGAGTAGTGAAGGCAAAACAGTCACATGCCTGGCACGGCCCACATCCAATTTCACAGGCTCTAGCTCTGAGTAGTGAAGGCAAAACAGGAGACGTGATGTAAAATAAACAAGGCTTCATCCTGACACACAGGCATCACCTCCAAGCTGAGGATTCAGACAGAAATATTTGCATGTCAAGTGCTTTTCTGGGAGAATAATCAAACAGTTACTTCAAAAACAGTTAAACAAGTTGACAAAAATAGCAAACCATATTATTGTCCTCCCCTAGACTGCAGTCTCATTCCATTACAATGCATGCTCCATTAAATTAAAGGGCAAATTATTTTGAATAAACCGGCTGGAGAAACAAGTGGGAAGTAAAATGACTTTTTACTGATTTAATTACTGTAGATTGCAGATGGGTCTGAGTCTGACTGTAGCGGTTTGCACTCTGCTCATAGTACAAATGTAGAACACTGCATTTGCCTGGCTGTATATAGGCCAGTCCACCCCCTCAGGCTTACAACTTGTGTGTAATTCTGTGTGTTCTAAGAATCCATTACCAAAGGAAAAAAAACATCTCACATCATCTACGGTATATTGACAGCTTTAGTCAATATGAATTAGATGTAATATCCTGTAACAGGGATTTGGCTATGTGAGTTAGAAATCAGAGGCTCTCACTGATGAAAGGTGGCCATTACTTTTAAGAATCGTATCCCTAGAGACATTACTACCTTGCACACAAAGTCTTACTATGGAAGCAGCTTGTGATCAATCTCCACCAGCCAGTCAGGCTTCCAGCCTGCAGAAATACACTGTAAAGTTTGCAGTCAGACATGGTAGATATCTGTCACATAGTGGTGATGTTCTTTCTACTTCTCTATGGATGACGAAACGAATGTGTGTCTCTTCTGCTAGCAAAAAAAGAATTGTACCATATGGTCAACAGTGTCTAAATGGCATGTTCACTTAAAGTCCTTAGGAGGTGCTGGAATGGCCCACTGTCATTTCCACTCAGTGGGGTCTTGCTGAATTCACACACACTGTGTGTGCGTGTCTCATTATAATATGATGAAAAGAATGCTGCGCCAGATATTTGCAACCACCTTTGCATGCTTAGGATAATTCAAAGAAAATGTCTCAGGCAAGCCATTGTCTGCACCAAACCTATTTTTAATGAATACAAACAGCACATAATAAGAGTAATAACAGCATATAATGAATCAACACCAACAGTACATACATTCATATCTTAAATTCACTTTAGCGTGGAAAGAATGCACAGCTGGCTGCTCATCGTTTAAAAGCCTAAAGCACATTTCCATGTCTTCAGAGAGCGTGAGTAAAGACAGGCCTTAGCGTCATGCTGCATCTCTCCCTGACTGCCTGTCTCACCTCTTGCTCATCTCCCTTCCTTTCTCTTCCAACCTATTTAGCTTGACCCTGGAGTCCTTGTTTCCCATCTTTTTCCCGGCTGAGATGTTTTAGACCCAGTCTCATCATCATCACCACACCATTCTCTTTTCAAAGGGAGATGTAGTATGAAAACGGTTCATTTTAGGGTGTTCCTGTATATTATCTCTGGATGAGTTTGCCTCTGATGGCTCTCATCATGATGACAGACACACCTCAGTGACTGTAAAGCGCCAGATTTGCCACAAGCTCTATCAAATTAAGTCTGTTTGTTTTCGAGTGCACAGGAACAAATTGAATAATTTTCCACAGCCGAGCCGAAAGGGATATGCCATTTAAATGGAAAATTGTGTAGTTCATCAAATCTGTGATGTCTTACAGAGGAAATATACTGTAGATGTTCTAAAGCTAAAACAATTTGCTCCTGGAATGGAATCACCCAACAGTTGTGCAGCACAGCACCACTGTTCTGGCCCTAGATCAGTTAGTGAACTGTAAATTAACATCAGAGTTGTATTGCCAAGCATTTAAATCCCTCTGATTGATCTGGATCAATACAGTCTGACCTATTCTGCATCGGCCTCGTCCTGACAGGAAGCCGTAATGATTGGCTGACTTGCCTTTGGCTCTCCACTGTACACACTGACTCTCTGAACAAAGAGCTTCTCTAATGTAATCTATATCATCTTATTCATAGTGGTTTGATTGAGATGTGCTGGTGTGTGAATTCTCATTGTTTTGAAGGATCACATCCCTACAGTCTAGTGAGAGGCTGTATGCTACCGTGTGTATAGTGGTTAGAGAAGATGGTTTAATACCTTTATAACTGCACAATATCGTTTGTGAACTGTATCCCCCCCAAACGATGTGTATGCACAAGTCGGTTGGTTGGGGTGGATGGGTAGGCATATAACGCCAACGTCTAGCAACCCGAAGGTTGCGTGTTTGAATCTCACCACGGACAACTTTAGCATATTAGCAACTGTGCAGACTTACTACTTTTTTAGCTACTTTGCAACTACTTAGTATGTTATCTAACCCTTCCCCTAAACCTAAATCTTTAACCTAACTCATAACATTAAACTCAACCCTAACCCTAACCGCTAACCCTAACCCCTAGCCTAGCTAATGTTAGCCACCTAGCTAACATTAGGATTTGCCACCTAGCTTAAACCTGTAACCCAGCCCATATTTGAGTCAGTCAAATATGCCCCAAATTAGTTGAGTGCCACTTGAAGTTTTCATAATTCCTCCCATGATTGCAGAGTCATCTGCACTGCCTGTCTGTGGGGTATGTTTAGAGCGAATGTGATTGAGTCTGTCTAATTAATTCTGGGGTTACGGGATAATGTGAAACAGGTGCTGCTGCAGTGCCCCATCAAAGCCCAGGACTTATCAGACCCCTCTTCATCAAGTCCTACTGTGCCTCTAGTCACAGGAAGGCACCCAGAGAAAAGGGATGTGATGTTCCATCCTGGTGAATGAAATCGCTCCCAGCGCTAGAGTGCTCTCGCCTCCACTAGGTTGGAAATGCTCATTAGTATTGCAGAGGAGTTGCACACTGTTGCTTGTCGACCTCAGGTGTAAACGTAACATTGTAAACGTAAATCCGGGACACTCCAATTAGTATGATACGGTATGTTACGTTTCATATGGTATGTATTAATTTGTGGATGTCCATAGTTCTTTTCCTATGATATGTAAGGAATTACAATTGGTATGATATGTTACGAATGCAATTGCTGTGGCTAATGTTAGGGTTTAGTTCAGGGAATTTTAACAGGATCCGCCCCTTTTTTTCAATTTTCACCTGAAATGACATACCCAAATCTAACTGCCTGTAGCTCAGGCATTGAAGCAAGGATATGCATATTCTTGATACAATTTGAAAGGAAACACTTTGAAGTTTGTGGAAATGTGAAATGAATGTAAGAGAATATAACACATTAGATCTGTTAAAAGAAAATACAAAGAAAAAAACAATATTTTTTTGTACCATCATCTTTGAAATGCAAGAGAAAGGCCTTAATGTATTATTCCAGCCCAGTTGCAATTTAGATTTTGGCCACTAGATGGAAGCAGTGTATGTGCAAAGTTTTAGACTGATCCAATGAACTATTGCATTTCTGTTCAAAATGTTGTATCAAGACTGACCATATGTGCCTAATTGGTTTATTAATAACTTTTCAAGTTCATAACTGTGCACTCTCCTCAAACAATAGCATGGTAGACTTTCACTGTAATAGTTACTGTAAATTGGACCGTGCAGTTAGATTAACAAGAATTGAAGCTTCATGCCAATTTCAGATATGTCTATGTCCTGGGAGATATTCTTGTTACTTACAGTCTCATGCTAATTGCATTAGCCTACGTTAGCTCAACCGTCCCGTGGGGGACCCACCGATCCTGTAAATGTTAAAAACATTGGCATGTCTTCAGGAATATCTCTAAAGACCACTTACACAGGTGATGAGAGGGAGACCAATTTGCTTGGCATTCATTTAATATCCGTGTCAATAATATATTTAGAAATATAATTTAGCCTAACGCAATTTTTTTCATGTAAACAAATTTAATCTTCACCGGATAGTTTATAGATGATGCATTAAAGTCTACCAGTAATTTGATATACCCTCAACTAGCCCACTTGAGTAGAGTAGATCAGATGTTAGATGATACCATGGTATCTTGACTCTCTTTACACCATGTGGACAAACTCTACACTGCGCCCGCGCGGTTTCTTCCCAGCCAACAAAGTCTGCAGTGGCGGGATGGGGAGGATGATGTTATAATTCAACGTTAGATCAAGTTTGATCAACGTCCCCCTGCTGGCCCAATTGGATGATCCTTATTCACAATAAGATCCGCTTCTCGCTCCACCATCTTTGAGATAAGTCTTTGCCTTTTCCCCTCTCAACGGCATAAGATTCGCTTTGCTGCAGTTCCGCTCGCACCTCAACGTACCTGTAGTATATCACTGGTAGTACACAGTGAGAGCTGCTTACACGTCTGGCGGATTTTCTGTGCGCATAGGTTTGTGTACATGGTTTTCCTATATCAGATTCGTTTGAGGAGTTAAATTCAGAGCCCGGAGAAAATGAGGCATCGCGTAATAGCCATTGTCCTTTTTTTGTTGTGGCTTTTTGGGAAATCGCATGGAGCGTTTCCAAACCAGATAAATATAGGTAAGTTATATTTGAAATAGCATAACTAACATGTTTTTTCTTTAGCCTGAACATAAAACGAGATCAATGTACATTAAGACAGTGTTGTGTGGTGTTGACTTCATTTTATATTTGCATAATTCATTGTCAAGTTGATCAGTAATAGCCTACACTAACGACAGGTAGGGTAATAGCCACCTAAGAGAAACACCGCTTTAGATTGGGGGAGGGTGAAAATGGCACAAAGTTGCTCATAGCCTATTTAAGTACTGTATCTTCCTACAGAACTTTCCACGACTGGAATGGGCAGTGTAGATAATACATTAACAAGTTAATCTATGTATAATTAAATAGGTGGTGTTTATTCTAGATAAAGTAAGGGTCATCCAGTTAGTTATGTGATGCGTAAAATTGGACTGATGATTTATAAGGACTGATATTGACGTCATACTGTATTTTCATGAAACATTATAAGAGCAACTAGGCAATGAAAAGTGACATTCTTCGTAATCTCCTATTCTCTTTCTTCTATAGGTGGTCTCTTTATGCGCTCTACAGTGCAGGAGCACAGCGCTTTCAGATTCGCTGTCCAGCTGTATAATACCAATCAAAATGTGACGGAAAAACCTTTCCATCTCAATTACAATGTAGACAATCTCGAATCCTCGAACAGCTTCTCCGTCACACATGCTTGTGAGTACCACGATACTCAATTATGGCAATGTATTTCATTCAACAACTACCAAAACCGCCCCCCCCTCAAAATTCATGAGAAAATATTGTAGCGCAACAGTACACCCACTCACATAGAAACATTATAAAGCTGTTGTGTCAATGCAGCTTCTTTTAAACTGGGTTGATTCAAGATTGAGAATAAAACAAATATATAGTTTAACTGTTAATTCTTTCCTTTCTGGATATAATATCTTCCTTTGTATACAAAACACTTTTTCACACCACTATGATTGTGAATAGAGCTTGAGTTGTTTAGGAGGATACCATAGAATAGATTATTCTATAGAAATACTGTTGTGTGTAGGTGTGGAGTAAGTTTGACTATACAAGATCCAGTTTATTTTAAGATGAAGCCATTGATATTCCAAATAGGTGGTTGTTGCAGTAATTTCTACATAGCCTAATAATCCAAATGACAGATTCAGTTCTCTGTTATATCACTGCTTTTTGTAAATCTACACACTGTAGCAGAAAGATGTACACTATTGTATACAATAATAGCATTTGACATTTTTTTTCAGGGTTGAGGAGGTTAGGGTCAGTACAAATGTGTAATGTATACGATGAAGCACAGTAAACTTGTCATGTCTGTCTATAGCTGAGATAATGGCTATAAACAATGGCATGACAATGTCGTGGTCATTGTATGTAGGAAATGCTACTCCTTCCATGGATACAATTCAACAGAGGTGGCTGTTGTTCTGTTGAAAAGCTGTATGCTAATATTGATCTGGTATGACAATTCCACAGCATCTCTCTGCCCTGGGTGTAAAACATTGTTCGTTTATGGCACTTGACAGTGTTGTCTTCTCTTTTAGTTGCTGCTCACTTGAGGCACTATTGTAAGATCCCAGCGATAGGTCTGTAATGAGGGTGCACATGGATAAGCCTGCAGTGTATCCCAGTGTTGGTCTTTATTTAACCCCCCTATATCTGGTTGCATCATTTTGCTAGAGCCTATGCTGCAAGTTGCTGGATTTACGATGTATCAAAATCCATTTGCTGTGACTGTGATAAAATATATATTTTTAAATAATTTTCCTCTCTTAGATTTGTAGAATGAATTCTCATGAATTACTGGAACAGACTATTTCATTTGATTGCCATGGGAGATATAGACCTTTAATTGGAGCGGATGGGTTTTAGTTATTTCAGG
The DNA here is from genome assembly GCF_034236695.1 of Oncorhynchus nerka. Lineage (NCBI taxonomy): Eukaryota > Metazoa > Chordata > Actinopteri > Salmoniformes > Salmonidae > Oncorhynchus > Oncorhynchus nerka. The sequence goes on along the minus strand of NC_088405.1, from coordinate 63,661,685 downwards.
ATTCATAAAATGCCTCCAGATGCTCTATTATAGTGATCAATCTGACAGAATATGGGTATGTCACATGACTGGCATGCAAGTATGAGCACATTTCAGTAGCATATTCCACTGTGATTAAGATACAGTATTGCTGTTTCTAGTGTGAGTATTTATCTCTTCAGTTCATAGAGGAGCCAATGCCAACATCAGTTTGATGCTACATAGCTACCCCAGGATACAATGTTTTTGCTTTGGCATGGAACCTTCTTTGATGAGAAACCAGACATGGTGTCCATAATTTACGGTATCTGCACCCTGCAGTTCAGTTCAGTATTGCATTGTTTATGGAAGACAGTCAGCTATGGATAGCGTTTCTTTTCTTTTTACCTGAAAATAAATATATTTATCCGTTTGCTTATTTAATATTCAACATGTTGGAGCTGGGAGTGTATTCTAATGTCAGGTCTTGGCATTTGTTTTTGTTGAAGGGCAATGTAATGGGACCCTCTGGTTCATTCAAGATGAGAATGGTTGTAGACAGTGAGTAGGCTTCCAAAGTCTTGCTGACTACCTCACACAGCACTGGATGCATCTGAGTGTCAGAAGCACTCGTTTGGCACGCTAACTTCTCTCTAACTGTACTTCTCTAAGGATCAGTCAGACTATTCAAATCTGTGTCAGCAAACAGAATTAGCTGCTCAGATGGTTGTGTATCTCAATCAAGAGAAAAAAGACGAGGAAATCTGGAGCTTGCTTGATGCCTTTGGGGGGGCTTGTCTATAAAAATACAAAACCACCTCTCTCATTGTAATGGTTTTGTAGAGTTACAAATGGACATTTGTCCTTCTGTGTGATTTTGGTGTTTTGTTTTTCCCAATAATATTGCAGTATTTCCATGCTGAATCATAGTGATCTTAGTTTTTGGAAACCGTGTCTGTTATAAGCATGACACAGAAGAAAATCAGAAATGAATATCAGTCAGACTTCCACGAAGCCTTCATAAAGCATTCATAACACCCAGTGCCAAGATATAATAATGGTATTCTGTTTGTCACTTCCTCTTTGAAGTTGACATCAGAAGAAGAAGGGGGAGAGTAGCCAACATGGATTACCTTTGACTTAGACCAGAGAGGCTACAAAGCCTGACTTTTCAATGTGCAGCACTTCTATAATATTAATTTTCACATTTATTAAATTAGATCATTCATTGCATCTATTTAGCATCAGTGGGCAATTTTTGCCCATTAACATTATTGGACAATAACACAATAATTAATTACTCACCATTTTTACTGCCAGATGAAATGACCAAATGGATGATATGTATGTACACTGAACAAAAATATAAATGCAACATGTAACATTTTGGTTCCATGTTTCATTAGCTGAACAAAAATATCCCAGAAATGTTCCATACGCACAAAAAGCTTTTTTCTCTCAAATTTTGTGGACAAATTTGTGTTCATCCCTGTTAGTGAGCATTTCTCATTTGCCAAGATAATCCATCCACCTGACAGGTGTGGCATATTAAGAAGCTGATTAAACAGCATGACCATTACACAAGTGCACCTTGTGCTGGGGACAATAAAAGACCAAATCAAATTTTATTGGTCACATACACATGGTTATCAGATGTTATTGCGAGTGTAGAGAAATGCTTATGCTTCTAGATCCGACAGTGCAGCAGTATCTAACAGGTAATATCTAACAATTCTACAACAAAACCTAAGAAAATCTATTAAAGGAATGGGATGATATAAGTATAAAATATATGGATGAGCAGTGACAGAGCGGCTGAGATAGTAAAGAATAGATAGTGAATGATACAGTATACATCATATACATACGAGATGAGTAATGTGAGATATGTAAACATTCTTAAAGTGGCATTATTAAAGTGACCAGTGTTCCATTTATTAAAGTGGCCAATGATATCAAGTCTGTAGGTAGGCAGCCACTTCTCTGTGCTAGTGGTGGCTGTTTAACAATCTGAATACCTTGAGATAGAAGCTGTTTTTCAATGTCTCTGTCCCAGCTTTGATGCACCTGTACTGATCTCGCCTTCTGGATGGAAGTGGGGTGAACAGGCAGTGACTCGGGTGGTTATTGTCCTTGATGATCATATTTGCCTTCCTGTGACATTGGGTGTTGTAGGTGTCCTGGAGGGCAGGTAGATTGCCCCCAGTGATGCGTTGTGCAGACCGCACCACCCTCTGGAGCGCCTTGCGGTTGTGGGCGGTGCAGTTGCCGTACCAGGCGGTGATACAGAGTGACAGGATGCTCTCAATTATGCACCTGTAAAAGTTAGTGAGGGTTTTCGGTGACAAGCCACATTTCTTCAGCCTCCTGAGATTGAGGAGGCACTGTTGCGCCTTATTCATCACACTGTCTGTGTGCATGGACCATTTCAGTTTGTAATATGCACCTTCTCCACTGCTGTCCCGTCGATGTGGATATGTGGGTGCTCCCTTTGCTGTTTCCTGAACCCAACTTCTCGCTGTAGACTGTCTCGTCGTTGTTGGTAATCTGTTGTGTTGTCTGCAAATTTGATGATTGAGTTGGAGGTGCGCATAAGGTGCGCATGGTCACACAGTCGTGGGTGAACACAGAGTACAGGAGGGGACTGAGAACACACCCTTGTGGGGCCCCAGTGTTGAGGATCGGCGGAGTGGAGATGTTGTTTCCTACCTTCACCACCTGGGGGCGGCCCGTCAGGACGTCCAGGACCCAGTTGCCCAGGACGGGGTCGAGACCCAGGGTCTCAAGCTTAATGATGTTTTTGGAGGGTACTATGGTGTTAAATGCTGAGCTATAGTCAATTAACATAATTCTTACATAGGTATTCCTTTTGTCCAGATGGGATAGGGCAGTATGCCGTGTGATGGCGATTGCATCATCTGTGGACCTTTTGGTGCGGTAAGCAAATTGAAATGGGTCTAGGGTGACAGGTAAGGTGGAGGTAATATGATCCTTGACTAGTCTCTCAAAGCACATCATTATGACAGAAGTGAGTGCTACGGGGCGATAGTAATTTAGTTCAGTTACCTTAGCTTTCTTGGGAACAGGATCAATGGTGGTCCTCTTGAAGCATGTGGGGACAGAAGACTGGGATAGAGATTGATTGAATATGTCCGTAAACACGCTAGCCAGCTGGTCTGCGCATGCTCTGAGGACGTAGCAAGGGATGCTGTCTGGGCTGGCAGCCTTGCGAGGGTTAACACATTAAAATGTTTTACTCACGTCGGCCACGGAGAAGGAGAGCCCACAGGCTTTGGTAGCGGGCTGCGTCGGTGGCACTGAATTGTCCTCAAAGTACCCAAAGAAGTTGTTTAATTTGTCTGGATGCAAGATGTCGATGTCCGCGAAGGGGCTGGTAATCTTTTTGTAATCCGTGATTGTCTGTAGACCCTGCCACATATGTCTCGTGTTTGAGCCGTTGCATTGCGACCACTTTGTCTCTATACTGACACTCTGCTTGTTTGATTGCCTCACGGAGGGAATAACTTGACTGTTTGTATTTGGTCATATTTCCAGTCGCCTTGTCATAATTAAATGTGGTGGTACATGCTTTCAGTTTTGCACGAATGCTGCCATCAAACCACAGTTTCTGGTTAGGGAAGGTTTTAATAGTCACAGTGGATACAACATCTCCTATACACTTCCTTATAAACTCGCTCACTGAGTCAGCGTATGCGTCAATGTTATTATCTGAGGCTACCCGGAACATATCCCAGTCCACGTGATTGAAGTAATCTTGAAGCGTGGAAACCGATTGGTCAGACCAGCTTTGGATAAACCTAAGCACGGGTGCTTCCTGTTTTAGTTTCTGCCTATAGGAGGGGAGCAACAAAATTGAGTCATGGTCAGATTTGCCAAAAGGAGGGCGGGGGAGGGCCTTGTATGCATCGCGGAAGTGGTTGAGTGTGTTACTCGCTCGTGTACTGCAATCGATATGCTGATAGAGTTTAGGTAGCCTTGTTCTCAGATTAGCTTTGATAAAATCCCCAGCTACAATAAATGCAGCCTCAGGATAGATAGTTTCCAGTTTGCATAAAGTCCAGTGAAGTTCCTTGATGGCCGTCTTGGTATCCGCTTGCGGGGGGTATACATGGCTGTAACGATAACCGAGGAGAGTTCTCTTGAGAGATAATACGGTCGGCATTTGATTGTGAGGAATTCTAGGTCAGGTGAACAAAAGGACGTGGGTTCCTGCGTGCAATGAACGCAAGAGAAGTGACACAATTTCACCTGGTTAATATTGCCTGCTAACCTGGATTTATTTTAGCTAAATATGCAGGTTTAAAAATATATACTTCTGTGTATTGATTTTAAGAAAGGCATTGGTGTTTATGGTTAGGTACAGTCGTGCAACGATTGTGCTTTTTCCGCAAATGCGCTTTTGTTAAATCATCCCCCGTTTGGCAAAGTTGGCTGTCTTTGTTAGGAAGAAATAGTCTTCACACAGTTCGCAACGAGCCAGGCGGCCCAAAATGCTGCATATACCCTGACTCTGTTGCAAGAGAAGTGACACAATTTGCCTAGTTAAAAGAAATTCATGTTAGCAGGCAATATTAACTAAATATGCAGTTTTAAAAATATATACTTGTGTATTGATTTTAAGAAAGGCATTGATGTTTATGGTTAGGTACATGTTGGAGCAACGACAGTCCTTTTTCGCGAATGAGCACCGCATTGATTATATGCAACGCAGGACACGCTAGTTAAACTAGTAATATCATCAACCATGTGTAGTTAACTAGTGATTATGATTGATTGATTGTTTTTTACAAGATAAGTTTAATGCTAGCTAGCAACTTACCTTGGATTCTTACTGCATTCGCGTAACAGGCAGGCTCCTCGTGGAGTGCAATGAGAGGCAGGTGGTTAGAGCGTTGGACTAGTTAACTGTAAGGTTGCAAGATTGAATCCCCGAGCTGACAAGGTAAAAATCTGTCGTTCTGCTCCTGAACAAGGGCACAGTTAACCCACCGTTCCTAGGCCGTCATTGAAAATAAGAATGTGTTCTTAACTGACTTGCCTAGTTAAATAAAGGTGTAAATAAATAAATCGGCCAAAATCGGTGTCCAAAAATACAGATTTCCGATTGTTATAAAAACTTGAAATCGGCCCTAATTAATCGGCCATTCCGATTAATTGGTCAACCTCTAGTGCAGACAAAGGATCCGCTTTGGGAAAGTCGTATTCCTGGTCGTAGTGCTGGTTGTGCTGGTAAGTTGATGTCTCTCTGATATCCAATAGTTCTTCCCGGTTGTATGTAATAACACTTAAGGTTTTCTGGGCTAACAATGTAAGAAATAATACATGAGAAACTAAATACTGCACAGTTTCCTAAGGACTAGAAGAGAAGCTGCCATCTCTATCGGCGCCATCTTGCTCAGTAAAAATGTGCCGCTTTGTCACAAGCAGCAGAGTTACCACTGCTGCTGAGGATAAGTTCATTAGAGTTACCAGCCTCAGATATTGCAGCCAAATAAATGCTTCACAGAGTTCAAGTAACAGACACATCTCAACATCAACTGTTCAGAGGAGACTGCGTGAATCAGGCCTTAATGGTCTAATTGCTGCAAAGAAACCATTACTAAAGGGACTAATAATAAGAAGATACTTTTTTGGGACAAGAAACACGAGCAATGGACATTAGACCAGTGGAAATCTGTCCTCTGGTTTGATGAGTCCAAATATGAGATTTTTGGTTCCAACCGCCATGTCTTTGTGAGACGCGGAGTACGTGAACGGATGATCTCCGCATGTGTGGTTCCCACCGTGAAGCATGGAGGAGGAGGTGTGATGGTGTGGGGGTGCTTTGCTGGTGACACTGTCAGTGATTTATTTAGAATTCCAGGCACACTTAACCAGCATGGCTACCACAGCATTCTGCAGTGATATGCCATCCCATCCTGTTTGCTCTTAGTGGGACTATCATTTGTTTATCAACAGGACAATGACCCAAAATAGACCTCCAGGCTGTGTAAGGGCTATTTGACCAAGAAGGAGAGTGATGGAGTGCTGCATCAGATGACCTGGCCTCCACAATCACCTGACCTCAAACCAATTGAGATGGTTTGGGATGAGTTGGACTGCAGAGTGAAGGAAAAGCAGCCAGCAAGTGCTCAGCATATGTTGGAACTTCTTCTCTCAACCAGGTGAAGCTGGTTGAGAGAATGTGAGAGTGTGAAAAGCTGTCATCAAGGCAAAGGGTGGCTACTTTGAAGGATCTAAAATAAAAAATATATTTTGATTTGTTTAACACTTTTTTGGTTACTACATAATTTCATATGTTTTTTTATTTCATAGTTCTGATGTCTTCACTATTATTCTACAATGTAGAAAATAGTAAAAGTAAAGGAACACCCTTGAATGAGTAGGTGTGTCAGAACCTTTGACTGGTTCTGTATGTGTGTATGTTCTTTCATCTCAGAAGATACTCTTTATTCTCTCAGCCTCACTCCATAACCCTTTAATGTGGGATTTTACATGGGTCTGCTGCTACTCATTCTTTAATGCATTCTCATGCTTCCTCAAAACACCTGCATAACAGATGGATATTCAGTTTGAAGATGGAACATAGCAGATGTCTCTCACTTAACGAAAAATCTGTTTTATTTTTCTTCTATTTATGAGACCTGGAACATATAAGACAGGATTGTCTGTAACATAAGGATGTTAACAGTGGGACAATGCTAACAATATATTCAACTGAGCTGGTAGAAAAGGAGTTGCATTATTTAAATGCTTTTCAAAGGGTTTTTCTCTACTGAGAGAAGTCATATGGTGTCTCACTATACAGAGTGCTATAATAGCTTGTTTTTTAGATGTTATTATTTTGTAAATGGTACGTTTTGGGATTTTTTGTTGTTGTCTGTGGAGACTTTGCATCTGAAAAAAATGCCCATTCATCTACAAAGGGTTAAACCAATGTCTTTGAATCACATGATCGAATCAGGCGATCAATTACATATATGGTAGGGAGTCATAACATGTGTAAATTATTTATCGATTAGGAGCCACTTGTAAGAATTGCCAGTCAGATTAGAATAACGTGCGTCGCTCTATAGCTCTCCCCCTGGTTGGGTCAGGATGTAATGATAGTCACACATCCCCATCGGCCATGTTATTGCCTGGGAAGATCAATAGGCTGAAGGCCACAGGACAGGACAGTGCTTCACTGTGGTGAAGACTATGGAGAGATCAGCTCTCATGGCCCATATCTTTCTCTCAATATTTCCTGATATGTGACAGTACAGAATTCATTTCACCAGAACTTTCTATTACTTCAAAGAGTGTAGACTTCTAGGAAAAATATAAGCCCCCGAGAGCTTGACACATATGGCTGTATGGTACACAACCAACACACACACATTTACAAATATACACACGCTTAACTGACTATCACTGTGCAATATGAAATAAATATATTGTTTTGGTATTTTTCATAGTAATATTGTCTGTGCAGTGAAAAGTAGGGAGGTGGAGGGAGACAGGCGTATGCCAAAACATTGGCCTTAGGGTCCGCTGACTATATCATGCTAGTCAATGAGGAGGTGAACTGAGTCATACTGGGATGATGTGCTGTGGTGAGGAGGGTGGACAGGACAGTGGAGAGAATCACCACCGAGCTCCTCCATCTCACCATGTATTAAACCCATCATCATGCTGCAATAGTGGAAGTCTAGGCTAGCACCAGTGGAACTGGGTTCATAGCCACCATGCATTTACTTATGCATGTTTTATTATAATAGCACCACTTTGTCAGTTATATTGAAATAAGTAAAGACAAACTAAAGCTGTGTCACGTTCGTCGTATGAAGGAGACCAAGGCGCAGCGTGGTATGCGTACATTCTCTTTATTAAAAGAATGAACACTGAACAAACTAACAAAAGAAACGTGAAGCTATACAATATAGTGCTGACAGGCAACTACACATGGTCAAGATTGCACAAACACCAAAGGGAAATGGCTACCTAAATATGATCCCCAATCAGAGACAACGATAAACAGCTGTCTCTGATTGGGAACCATATCAGGCCAACATAGAATTACAAAAACCCCTAGACCTACAAAACCCTAGACATACAAAAACCCTAGACAATACAAAAACCCTAGACAATACAAAACTAGCGTACCCACCCTAGTCACACCCTGACCTTACCAACATCTAAAGAAAACAGAGATATCTCAGGTCAGGGTGTGACAAGCTGATATCTTCAGATAATGTTCAAATACTTTACATGGCTGTCTGTGCATCTGACCCTAAAAGGAGGAATAGTCCCAAACTGCTCTGTGAACATACAGTATAACCACAGTAAAAAGCCCCACCATGCATCTTTTAGAACTTACTCCATGCCCCATATCTGAAGTAAAAGCAGCAGGGTCATCTCTGAAGTAAAAGCACCACAATTTCTTCAGAGATTTACTTCTATTTTATCAGATGTTATTATATCAGTATATTATTTATATAGCGTTGAAAAGCAGCTCCTAATCTCTCCCTGCCCTTCATATGACTCAACCAGCACAGTGCTATTGAAGCACCGGAAAGCTCTACCACAGTACATACAGCACTGAGCAGTCCCACTGATGCACCACTACCAGCAGCACCATCTGACTGCCATCTGATCTGGGTTATAATGAACAACATTACATCGGACTTATGATTATTGGCTGAAACAACATCAGGGATTTGATTAGAAGTCAGGGGGGTGTTGGACGGAGCGCCGAGAGAGATCTGCTCACAATTCCTCTGGAATTAGACTGCCCCTTCTAAACCACCTTTGGGTCAGACTGTGGACAATTCCAAAATAGGCCATTCCAAGAGAGTAACTATGTTACTCATCCACTCAGAAGTAATGTTCACTGTTAGTTACATGCGCTGAGCAATATTTCAGCCAAAATCAAAGGCATGCAATTGATTTACCTTTGAGAACTTCATAGAGAATTCCTCTCATGATGACCATGTTTGAAGCGAACCTTTCCTGATCAGTGGCCATATGGTTTGTCGCTAGCTGAGCTTCAATAGTACGTCTATGGGCATAGCTCCAGGGCAATAACTTAGCTCTAGGGTCATGTTTGAACGTGGAGTTATGTGGAGGTTTTCTTGGAAGGAGACACCAGGGATGAGAGAGAGACTAGTGGAGGTGTAAACTGATGTACTGATAAAACACCTTTGGTGCTGTTAACACTACAACCCATTGTGGAGAAGAAGGAATGTTCCGCACTTTTTGTTCATTCAGGGGAACGTTTCTTAGTGTTTTGTTAATCCTTAACTGTGTGTGTGATATTTATTCGTTCTTAGAGGATGGAGGGACAATTTGCAGTCTTCATCTACACTCTTAGAGAAAAAAGTTATATCTAGAACCTAAAATGTTTTTTCAGCTGTCCCATTAGGAGAACCCTTTGAAGAACCTTTTTTGTTCCAGGGAGAACCCTTTTTGGTTCCATGTAGGACCCTTTCCATTCTACATAGAACCAAAAAGGATTCTCCCTCGTACCAAAAGGGTTCTCCTATGGGGACTGCCCAAAACCCTTCTGGAGCCCTCTTCTCTAAGAGCGTAGTGGAGAATAGATGGTAATGAGATACAGCTCAATCCATTCTGTTCACTGGAGGGCAAATTCAACAAACTGCATATTTAATACCAATATCAAGACACACTTAGAGTGAACTTGAACATGGAGGCTGCTGTCAAAGATATATTTGTATTTTGAAATATATAATGTTTTATGCTAAACAGCAGTTTGGTGGTCTTGCTATTCCATTTAAAACATCTGACCTACAGCCTAGGTGGGCTCTTGACCAGAGAAGAAACCCTATATCTACACTCAGAGTTATTCTAGCTTGCCTATTTATCTATCGTTGGGATCTTTCATTGCAGCAATTGCTGTTTGTCCCAGAAAAAGCAGGAACCCATGGAAACACTTATTCCCTGCAGCAGCATGCCCTATATAAGATATAGATCAGACATACCAGGGGTAATGATGGGACAACTGCATTCAAATTCATTTTACAATATGGCATAGAGAGCACAGCATCCTCAGTGCCTATTTTACCAATAGAATGGTTTGGAGGAAAATTGTACGTCTTCAATCTAATGTCAATTATTCTCCCAGCTCCGTGAGAGCACAGGTGGACCAGGTAGTCCCATTGCTACTCTGAGTGCTGCTCATTTATAAAGGCAACCCCATGAATGACGGCCCAGCACAGGGGACCAGTGTTGACAAATATGTTGACCCCAGAGATGAGCAGCTTCCATAGAATGTCTGTCTGTCTCACCTAGAACCAGAGTAATTTAGGATATGATCTGGTGGCAGAGTAGGACGTGTATTTACAGAGAGCAGATAATAATGTTAGGATATATTATTCATTTGATTTAATCCAAGCTGGGTCAGAGTGCTGGAACCTACTGTAAAACGTAATTATCTCTATAGCTAGAAACTTCCACCCACAACAGTATCATATCATGATCATTGACTTTCAATCTGGTGGGTGATAAACACTGTAATAATATTAGTATTATTACATGCTTGTATTGGTAATGGTCAAGAATTTGTCCTTGTGGAATGACTGAGTTCTGATATTTTTGACAATTGACCCAGTGGATAAAGATGGATCAAATTAAATTCCTTTGAAGGCACAGGCGTATGTAGTGGAGAGTAATGTGACAGTCTGCCTCTGTTCTTTTGTTTCATTTGAAAGTCGAAAGTGTACCCTCTGGATTTGTGGAGCACTCGGACAGACTGAGAAACTTTCCCAAAGCGTGTCATTTTTGTTATAATGTACTGACAAAAAAAAACACAGTCTTGTCAGTTTGGATGTCTTGCCCCAGGTTGACAAGCAGTCATCTTCAGTTTTGTCGTGCGGTTATCATTTGGTAGCATGACATAAATACAAGAGCTTAAAAAAATCAGAACAATCTGTTCTGACTGAAAATCATTTTGTGGAACACAGGATGTCTCTTTATAATCATTGTGTCTGAGCAAAACATCAATCTTCAGCAGTGGACAGACACTATGTTTACCCTCTTGTGTTTATTTCCCAAGCAGTGAGCATATTCAAATGATTTTGAGTCCTTCCAGGAATGCCTTGCAAGACAATCCAAATTGGTTTCTACAGTTTGTTCAAACTTCACTATGGACACATGCTGTGCTTGTGACCTTCACTTTGAGTTTCACTTTGAGACTGCAGCATAAGTATTGTGTTATGAAAGATTTTCTGCTCTTTGTGTGCTCCCGCACATTGGCTAACCGGTCTATCTGCATTGTGTCCCACCACCCGCCAACCCCTCTTTAACGCTACTGCTACTCTCTGTTTATCATATATGCACTTTGATTTGATTTGATTTAGCAGAAACAACATTTTCTGGTCATTAGTGCAATGACCTCTCCTTGACTTTATACTCTGTGTTTATCCATAGCCATGGTTTGCACTACTCTGCCATCATTGCCTGTGGGTCATTGGAGACAGGAAATATTGACGCTGGCTTCCAGTACTACATACACCCACCCGCAAATACCAGAGGTAGATCTAGCACCATGAATCACAGACAGTAGCTAGGTTTCCATCCAATTGGCGAAAGATTTTCATGCAATATTCTAAAATCCCCCACAAAAACAATATATACATTTTCACACCAGAGATGTCTCCATCAAATTGTCTTGTTGCAGATAAAAGGTTGTGCATGATGACATACCATTTGCAGTTAAGTTCCCACGTACCGAATAAAATATACAAGTTCAATGGGTTTCCATCGCATTTTCCACTGTACTGAAGGTTTTCTCACAAAATGTTTTACTTTATATAGCGAGTGTGTCCACTCTGGTATAGGCGCGTGCGTATAGCCTACATGATGATATTATTATTATGGACAAAAGAGCAAACTCATTTTTATTTGTCAAATGGCAGCCAAGCATCGATTGTCATGTCACCAGAATAAGACCCTCGATATTTATTGGAAAGTAGCATGAAGCTCATCACCGTGCACTTTCACCACCCTGTGAAGTTCATCATAATTGATTTAATCTGTAGCCTAATAAACTGCATGCTTTCCCGAAGTGTTGTAGTGGGATGAGCACACAAAATGCCATAGCATAACTCAAAGTTTACAGTACCTGGTTACTGACTTGCATAATAACAACCATAGAGAGTGATTTTCACATATACAGTACACTGAGAACACCAAACATTGGGACTCCCGTTCAAAGGCACTTCCATGTTTTGTCTTGCCCATTCACCCTCTGAATGGCACACATACACAATCCATGTCTCAATCATCTCAATGGTTAAAAATGACCCCAAAAAATATATACACTACCTTTCAAAAGTTTGGGGTCACGTAGAAATATCCTTGTTTTTGAAAGAAAATCACATTTTTTTGTCCATTAAAATAACATCAAATTGATCAGAAATACAGTGTATACATTATTAATGTTGTAAATGACTATTGGAATATTTTAATGGAATATTTACATAGGCTACAGAGGCCCACTGTCAGCAACCATCACTCCTGTGTTCCAATGGCACGTTGTGTTAGCTAATCCAAGTTTATAATTGAAAAAGTTGAATTGATCATTAGAAAACCCTTTTGCAAATATGTTAGCACAGCTGAAAACTGTTGTCTGATTAAAGAAGCAATAAAACTGGCCTTCTTTAGACTAGTTGAGTATCTGGAGCATCAGCATTTGTGGGTTCGATTACAGGCTCAAAATGTCCAGAAACAAAATTATTTAATCTGAAACTCGTCAGTCTATTCTTCTTCTGAGAAATGAAGGCTATTCCACGAGAGAAATTGCCAAGAAACTGAAGATCTTGTACAACGCTGTGTACTACTCCCTTCACAGAACAGCGCAAACTGGCTATAACCAGAATAGAAAGAGGAGTGGGAGGCCCCGGTGCACAACTGAGCAAGAGGACAAGTACATTAGAGTGTCTAGGTAGAAACAGACGCCTGTCCTCAACTGGCAGCTTCATTAAATAGTACCCGAAAAACACCAGTCTCAACGTCAACAGTGAAGAAGCAACTCTGGGATGCTGGCCTTCCAGTTTTATTGCTTTTTTCATCAGAACAACAGTTTTCAGCTGTGCTAACATATTTGCAAAATGGTTTTCTAATGATCAATTAGCCTTTTAAAATGATCAACTTGGATTAGCTAACACAACGTGCCATTGGAACACAGGAGTGACAATAAATTATTATATTGATATTCCATAAAAAATCAGCTGTTTCCAGCTACAATAGTCATTTACAAGATTAACAATTTCTTCACTGTATTTCTGATCAATTTGATGTTATTTTAATGGACAAAAAATTTTGCTTTTCTTTCAAAAACAAGAACATTTCTAAGTGACCCCAAACCTCTGAACGGTAGTGTATATATGAATCAACATTTCTCAATTAATTCCTTTGTCAGTCTTTAAATAGATGAAAGTAGCATAGGATGTCTGCATCAGGAGATTATTTTATTTTAAATTGAGATGAAAGTAGCATAGGACGTCTGCATCAGAGATTCTTTTTCTAGACAGAGCATTAGGAGCACTACAGACATAGTGGCTGATATCCTGACACGTTTAAACATCCCCAGCTTGGACCACATTTGGAGGAGGTCACTTCTCACACCTGACTAGACTAACAGGTTCTCCTCAGCATGTGGTAAATTAAGTTGTATAGAAAATTAACAAAGTGGCAGATGGATTTTGGCATCCGTGCATTGAATCACGGTAATTGATAAACAAAGATAATTACATACAGTCTGAATAGAATGTCACCTTCTTGCCAGTCTCAAATTAGTATCTAAATGAAAGACTTAACCCCATGGAGATACAAAACACAGTAGTGTTCTATTTAATTTTGTGCTTAACCCAATCCCCAGTACTGAACACCCAGTTCCAACACATGCAGAAGGCAGTATGTTCTGCCCACAGTGCACTTGGTGGTAATGGTGAAGTTGTAAAATGGCATCAGTGTTGGATGATCCTGAGGGCTAGTCATTGGGATGTGCAGTGCCCCTTTCAACCTGTGCGTCAGAATGTGCATGCACGTCTAGTGTGGCAACCAAGCGACAGTGATCTCTACTGACAGTTCACAATGGCCCCCTTCGCCGCTGAAAGATTTTGCACTCTTACACAACAGCTAGCTATAACAGCACACAATGAAGCTCTGAACTGAAGGCTGTGCTGTGATTCACTATTACCTGAGATTATTCAAGGACAACAAGCTATGTGCTTCACATTTAGAAGCCTAATGAAAAACGAACCAACCACACCATTGAGCCTGTGAATAATTTAAAGGTGCTGTATTTATAGCTTTCAAGGACTTGCTTGTACCTCGTTCTTAATTCCACTCGGCATTTGTACAGATGTAAGATCTTAATTTGAGCTAGTTTGCTACAGCAGGGAAATAATCCTGCAGCAACAGGAAGTGTGAATTATTTTGTGGATTTTAATTAATGGACATTTTTGTAGGGGTTGATACAAATGTTTATAAGGGAGAATCAGGTCTGACATTTCAAAGTGGAAACCTCAAATACACTACAAGTTCTCCTGCAACAGGGTGATCAAATTAAGATCCTACATCTCTACTGAATTGGCAAAAGCAGTTAATTGAGCATCACACTACTGCCTCAAAGACAAATTAAATGATGATGAATTGTGAAACCACACAGAGGATGAACATTTTATGATGTGCTTGATGAAAGGTAATCGTACAAGAATCACTTCATGTTCATTTATAACCCCCCATGGCAGTTTGTCAGTCTATTAAATCTTTCAGTACATTTTCAGAACAAGCATCTGCTTGAAATGAGTTGTCTAAGCTGGCACTTGTGTCATATCAACTTTTATATACAGTAGAACTATGGGTTTCACTCTTATACTGTCTGTCTATAGAAGAGTGTGTTGGTGGATTTGAAGGAGATTCGGGAAGGTAGTTGATCCTGTGAGGTTAGCAGGCAATATTCCAAGGAGACTTTTCATACTGGGTTTCATGGTGATGATGCACAGCCCTCTGGTGTCACGATGGAATTCCTCCCATTACAATCGTCTGAACAGTGGTGGTGCTGCTACAGTGCTGCTTCACATGCGTAATTATTGAATCCCCTAACCCTTTCCTCACAAAAAGCATACAACACATTGTAAATCCTCAGAGTGCAACCTTTCTCTTGTGAGGCTCTCTTGTGATTTCTTTCAACTCTCCAATCAAGGGCTTTGATGCAAAGCTAGCAGCATTTAAGAAAGCAATGACTTTAAAGAACATGACATCTGTATCCAGCATGTTCTCCTCTCCTTCCCCTGCTCTTCATAAACAGTCTGGGGCTGTTGTTCAGTGTGGGTGGAGGGTTAGCTGTGTTGCTGTTCCTCCATGCTGGAATATTAAAGCATAATTCTCTCGTACAGGACCATAATAGTCAGTGGGCCTGACCGTTGCTCACTCAGGCTGATTTCCACCTAATTATTTTGTTTTACTTGTGGGCTGCATACATACGCCAGTAGGCCTGAGATTAGGCCTCTACCGCTAATCCACCTCAAATGTGTTCTGAGGACAGAAGTGAAAACACAGGAAGACCATTGGTGCAACTTCATGTTATGTACTTACCTGTTGGAAGATGTATCCCGACCAACATCTCACTTTGGTGCCTGAGGCATACATAATGCCTACTCACTGAATTATATTATAAACAGAGGAGCGGTTTTGCTAACGTACAGTTTCCCCTAGTGCTAGTTCACAGCTCTAACATCATGGGTATAACACAAGCAGAAGCACCCTCTTTTTATTTCTGTACTATGTCACGTTTTGTTTGCATTCACAGGGACTTTTTTCAGCCTGATAATAACTTTGGTCATTTGTGGCTATGATAAGATTGGACTAGCGATGACAACTCGCCTCTGGGTGGAATGAGCACAAGGCACAGAAAATGCGTCATAAAATGTCTCTGTGCTTGTCGGCTGTATCTGATGAATAACCATATCAGCCAATAGACCTGGGGAATTAGACGGAAGGCTGTTCCTTTTACACTTTTTATCACATTTTCAACCTCTCCCTGACCCAGTCTGTAATACCTACATGTTTCAAGCAGACCAACATATCAAATCAAAATTGTATTTGTCACATGCGCCAGACCTTACAGTGAAATGATTACTTACAAGCCCTTAACCAACAATGCAGTTTTAAGAAAAATAAGTGTTAAGTAAAAAATAGATAAATAAAAAATAAAAGTAACAAATAATTAAAGAGCAGCAGTAAAATAACAATAGCGAGGCAACATACTGTACAGGGGTACCGGTACAGAGTCAATGTGCGGGGGCACCGGTTAGTCGAGGAAATTGAGGTAATATGTACATGTAGGTAATATGTACATGTATAGTCCCTGTGCCCAAGAACGCCAAGGTAACCTGTCTAAATGCCCTGCCCGTAGCACTCACATCTGTAGCCATGAAATGCTTTGAAAGGCTGGTCATGGCTCACATCAACACCATCATCTCAGACACACTGTACCCGCTCCAATTTGCATACCGCCCAAACAGATCCACAGATGACGCAATCTGTATTGCACTCCACACTGCCCTCTCCCATCTGGACAAGAGGAACACCTATGTGAGAATGATGTTCATTGACTACACCTCAGCATTCAACACCATAGTGCCCTCCAAGCTCATCACTAAGCTAAAGACCCTGGAACTGAACATCTCCCTTTGCACCTGGATCCTGGACTTCCTGGGGGACCGCCTGGTGAGGGTAGGCAACAACTCATCCGCCCCGCTGACCCTCAACACGGGGGGAGTGCGTGCTTAGTACTCCCTGTTCAAGCCCTGGCCGTGCACGACTCCAACACCATCATTAAGTTTGCTGACGAAACGGCGGTGGTAGGCCTGATCACCGACGATGATGAGACAACTTATAGGAAGGTCAGAGACCTGGCAGTGTAGTGCCAGGACAACAACCTTTCTCTCAATGTCACCAAGACAAAGTAGCTGATCGTAGAATACAGGAAACGGGGGCCGAGTACTGTTCCACTGTTAGTCCACACCTGTTGTTTACGAAGCATGTGACAAATAAAATGAGCTTTTGATTTGATTCATGTATTCATTTAAAAAAAACTAGATTAGATGTCAGGTCCATATGAAGTTACTGCCTGTTACAACCTCAAAAACACTCACATTCCCTCATTATATGTTATCTCACTGCTCATTATTGCATTACAGATGGATCTGATTAGGCACCATTTCATTTGGTTTAATGCATGCAATCTATAAAATACAAGTAAATTATATAAAGACAGTCGATCTGGAATCAATCTCATGGAATACATTTATTTTCATGGGACAACCAGGAAAAATAAATATCCCTCTTCTGAGATAAGAGAAGGAAGTATGTATTTATTTTGAAACACAGGGGTGCTGTGGCCACAGGCATGCTTTAGGTGTGCTTGAACAGTCTTGAGAGCAGTGAAATGCATTTGAAGCATAACAGCAGCATATTGTACCATTGGTTATGCTGTCTGTCTAACAGTGCTTCCCACATTACAGTAGGATAAAAACAGTATTTTCCACCTCCAAAACAATTTCACATCCAGTAGTTAGTAAGGCTGTGGCTTTGAACATGTGCCGGTTGTTTCTCTGTCTCAATAAGTATACCATAAGAGTATTATGATGTCTTTCATCTACAGTATTTGTATTTTGGAGATGTTTGGATCTTTTTTGTTGTTATTTCATATAATTTCAAATATTGTGTGTAGTGTGTGTGTGTGTGTGTGTGTGTGTGTGTGTGTGTGTGTGTGTGTGTGTGTGTGTGTGTGTGGAAGCGGCGCAGGTGTGTCATCTCCCGTCTGGAGTGTGTGTGGGCTGTGTGTGTGTGTTCAACCTTCCCAAGTTCTCTCCCACGTCACGTGTGTCAGCAGCTGTTGTGTGCTCTGCTCTATTATGTCCAGAACATGTGGCCCTTGTACAGGTATACCCAGGCTGCTTAGAGCCTCTCCCTGGGCCCCTGACCTGCCTCTCACCCAGGATGCCTCTCTGAAGAAGGGGGAAGTTGCCCTGGACAGCAGTCAACACTCTCCTCCCTGCTAGCTCCCAGCACCACAGTAGAGTACAGCCAGTCCAGTACCAACAGAGGTTACTTGTCTTAGGCATTACCTAATAACTGTATAACTTAATAACCTCACCCTCAGGCAACAGCATTTCTAGTCATCCAGTGCCCCAGAGGGTGATGCAGTTGTCCATAGTAGGCCCCCATCCACTGTCTGTCTGCCGTCAGACCCCAGGACCTTTAAACAAGCATGACAATGCCACCAGCCATACTGCTCGTTCTGTGCGTGATTTCCTGCAAGACAGGGATGTCAGTGTTCTGCCATAGTCAGTGAAGAGCCCGGATCTCAATCCCATTGAGCACGTCTGGGACCTGTTGGATCAGAGGGTGAGGGCTAGGGCCATTCCCCCCCAGAAATGCCCGGGAACTTGCAGGTGCCTTGGTGGAAGAGTGGGTTACGCTCATCCTTACTCCATCAGAGATATAATAACCTGTGTAGGAGGTTGGCCTCAGCAATGTCAAGGAGCTTGGTTTGCCTTAGTTAGCCCGTAATGCCCTCTTACCACTCTACTCAGTCACATGGATGGGTGATTGATTTTCTGACTGCCTTACTGATGCCTCTTTTGTTACCTTGTCTGGGCAAGGAAAGCAGCAGCAACCTGGAGAGAAAGCCTGTTGCTTCTGTTCTGTTAGCCTCTCCTCACCCCGTCTTCAGCGATAGCAGCTAGCTAGCGCTTTAAGAATTCACTTTGCAGGCAAGCAGGCTGTCTGGACTGTGTTGGTGCGGTGTGGTGTGGTGCGGTGCACAGCGTTCATACAGCTTAATCCTCACCTCACTGAGTGGTGTGTAAGACTCACAATAGATCCAACAGCTGCCTGTAGGGGAGACCTTCTGATGTGCAAATCCCCAGGTTTCTGGGAAACATGATATAACGCTGGGGTCACTGGGACCGCAGCAACCACCCATTACGTTTAATGAGTTGTCAAGAGAGGGGGACCAACAGAGAGAGAAGGGGGAGGCAGTGCTAGCTACGTCAGCAGTAATGAATGACAGACAGCCACGTCAGAAGGTGAGGGGCCTAATTAGAAGAGAGAAGAGAGGAGGAAGACAGAATGTCAGAGAATACTTAGAGAAAGTGAAGAGAAATGATGCTTCATTTTTAACTGTGAGTTAATCATGCGATTAACACCTCTGTGTTATTATTCTGAGCAGAGGTGCACAGAGCAAGGAGCGACTGTAGAATAGAGCTGTGGGTTAATAGAACCAGGGTTGGGTAGTTTACTTTCTAAATGTAATCTGTTACAGTTACAATCAGTAACAACTTTTTGATTACTTTTCCTTAAGAGGAATTAGAAGAAGACAAAAATGAGTATTACCAATTGAATGACATATTGCTGGATAAATCAATGTTAGTTTACCTAGCTGGCCATGAATAGATGTTGCATTTTACTTTACGGTTTGGTTATATAGGCTTCTTTTAACCAATTTCTTTCTACTACAGATAATAATACCATTGGGCTATGTCTTTACATTAAAAACCAAAGTCAGACACATTTCCAGTCATTCCAATAAATGTAATATCCATTGATCTTCAAGAATAGGACTTGGAAATATGGAATTATAGATTAGCCAAATTGTTTTACCTGAGCATAACCCCAAAACGAATGACTAATTAGCCTACTCTTGTTGTTTCTGATTTTGTTGCCATAGAGGACTGATCGGGCTCATTGATTTGAGTTGAAAAATAAAATGCAGCTCTCATGAAATGGCATGCTTTTAGCACTATACCGAAAAATGCTATTTGCATCAGCCTTTATGCTGAGTTTGATACAGGCCTATAGATATCTCGATAATTTGCAGCTGTTTATGATATCAAAATGTCGCAAATTTGAGCATGTGTTCGTTAGGCATATGGACATTTATCAGAACATTAGATTGAGCAATAAAAAACCCACTTGTGGTCTTCTTAAATTAAACTTGTTTTTGACAGTAAGGTGCACAATACTCCTGAGGATTGTTGAAGGGAGGAACTCCCTCAAACTGTTATTCCGTAGGCTTGGATCGACCCTATGCACATTGTTCACTGGCTGCCCACAGTTCGCAAGAACAATGATTGATAGGCAGCTTAAACATCTTCAATTCAACCATTATTGGGTTAAAATACACAAACATATAGATTTGTGATATCCATCCGTAGGCTACAGCACTGCTGTCGTCCTTACCTCCAAGCGTTAATTCAAATTGGATAACCTTTGTATAAGGATAGTAGTTGAGCCATTGGAAGAGATAGATTGGACTGTAGCCTACAAAAGCCTATTTCTGCTCTGTTCCCGCGATCCAAATGCATTTGTATCATAGTGGTCTCTGACTTTTGGTCAGACTCGCTCAGGCGGAACAAACTTAAATTATTGACTTTTTTCAATGCTAATTTGAATGTCATTGAGTAAAAACAGAAAGTCAGTGTCAATGCAAGAGCATATTGTTCAAAGTGGCTAGAATGATACGGAAAATATTAGCTTACAAGATTCAATCTAGCTACGTGTAATGAATACTCGGGGAGAAAAATATGTAGATTCACGCGCAGATGTTTATTTCGCCTTCGCAGAAGGCAGGTATCGTGTTCACAGGCAGGCAATGGTCAAACACCGGTAGGCAAACAGGCAGGTAAATCAAAACTAGGACTGAAGGCTATAACTGGTTCTCACAAATGAGCTAGGAAAAGGTTTAGTAAACGTGCAAACTTAACGTGTAAATATTTGTATGAACATAAGATTTAACAACTGAGACAAACTGAACAAGTTCCACAGACATGTGACTAACATAAATGGAATTATGTGTCCCTGAACAAGGGGGGTCAAAATCAAAAGTAAGTCAGTATCTGGTGTGGCCACCAGCTGCATTAAGTACTGCAGTACATCTCCTCCTCATAGACTGCACCATATTTGCCCGTTATTGCTGTGAGATGTTAACCCACTCTTCCACCAAGGCACCTGCAAGTTCCCGGACATTTCTGGGGGGAATGGCCCTAATCCTTACCCTCCGATCCAACAGGTCCCAGACGTGCTCAATGGGATTGAGATCCGGGCTCTTCACTGACCATGGCAGAACACTGACATCCCTGTCTTGCAGGAAATCACACACAGAACGAGCAGTATGGCTGGTGGCATTGTCATGCTGGAGGGACATGTCAGGATGAGCCTGCAGGAAGGGTACCACATGAGGGAGGAGGATGTCTTCCCTGTAACGCAGGCAATATCAACGCTGTGCAATGACAACAAGCTCGATCCGATGATGCTGTGACACATTGCCCCAGACCATGATGGACCCTCCACCTCCAAATCGATCTCGCTCCAGAGTACAGGCCTCGGTGTAACACTCATTCCTTCAACGAGAAACGAGAATCCGACCGTCACCCCTGGTGAGACAAAACCGCAACTCGTCAGTGAAGAGCACTTTTTGCCAGTCCTGTCTGGTCCAGCGACGGTGGGTTTGTGCCCATAGGCGATGTTGCTGCCGGTGATGTCTGGTGAGGACCTGCCTTACAACAGGTCTACAAGCCCTCAGTCCAGCCTCTCTCAGCCTATTGCGGACAGTCTGAGCACTGATGGAGGGATTGTGCATTCCTGGTGTAACTCGGGCAGCTGTTGTTGCCATCCTGTACCTGTCCTGCAGATGTGAGGTTCGGATGTACCAATCCTGTGCAGGTGTTGTTACACGTGGTCTGCCACTGCAGATTGATCAGCTGTCCATCCTGTCTCCCTGTAACACTGTCTTAGGCATCTCACAGTACGGACATTGCAATTTATTTCCCTGGCCACATCTGCAGTCCTTATGCCTCCTTGAGCATGTCTAAGGCATGTTCACACAGATGAGCAGGGACCCTGGGCATCTTTCTTTTGGTGTTTTTCAGAGTCAGTAAAAAGGCCTCTTTAGTGTCCTAAGTTTTCATAACTGTGACCTTAATTGCCTACCGTCTGTAAGCTGTTAGCGTCTTAACGACCGTTCCACAGGTGCATGTTTATTAATTGTTTATGGTTTATTGAACAAGCATGGGAAACAGTGTTTAAACCCTTTACAATGAAGTTCTGTGAAGTTATTTACATTTTTACAAATTATCTCTGGAAGACAGGGTCCTGAAAAGGGGACATTTCTTTTTTGTTGTTGCTGAGTTTAAAATCTAAACAAACAATACCTCACCAAGGCACAAACAGAATGAACTGAACTAAATAAGGAGCTGATGAGACCAGGTGAGTAACTAACACAGGTGAAATCAATGAACAAAAATTAAAGACAGGGCTACGTTCAAGAACACAAAGAAACAGGGCTACGTTCAAGAACACATGTTTGACTAAGAAAATAAATACAGAACCTTACACTACTTTTGCTTCAGTTTCTCTCCCATTATGAGAGGGAAGAAACGCAAAACTGGCACCTGTCGTCATTCCTTGCATTTGCTAATCATCATGACATTTTTACAATTTTGTTACGCTAATTTCAGGTATAATATTAGTCCCTCCTCTCTTATTAAGATGGAGTCCAGACAGGCTACTTTAGGATACTTTCTGATGGACATTCGTTTTTCCAAACTGCCCCCTGTAATTATTTTCATGCCCTCTGTAATTTATTTAATTCAACTGAGTCTATGACGGAAGCATGCTGTTTTTTTGTTATAGGAGTGAAGATATTTCAACATCACATCTAAACTATAAAAGGCTACACTGATCACTCGTGCTTTGCTGCCAAAGGTATAGGTGTCCCCATAAGCATAATTTTTAAATTGTGGAAATTATTTTCGCGATCCACGGTAGACTTTCCTCCTAATGAAAAGGCCCCCCATCCTGCTGCTGTGGGCTTCTGGGCAGTGCACTTAATATGCGTTTATGGATGAGAAAGTGAACTTGACATTTCCAAAAAGGAATTCAGTGAGGAATCGGGGATTGCCTGCCTTGCGATCTGTTGTCTACAGCCAGTGTATCATTAAATATGCCTAAGCACTATACATTTTTATTGCGCATTTAATTAAGCTGACACATTTGGCTGTGTTGAACTTCAATTCATTAGCAGAAAACATGCGTCTGAAAAAAATATTGTTTTTGTCATACCATAGCACAGGTGTTGGTCGCCTGAATTCACTGTAGTAGGCTGGGGCTAATATATAGGCTAGCATACGAATGGAAGATTAATATCCCAGCCTATGAATGAACTTTTCAATTTACACATCTCTGTCTTCACTGTTCCCTTGCGTAATTCATGCATCTCCGCGTCCGCTGGCATCTCCACTGGCCTTTCTCTCTCTTCCGTCCTCTCTCTATTCCTCTTAAGGATGGATATACATTTACATAATCGTTGTAAATGTGATATTTCAGTTTTTTACTTATAATAGATTTGCACAAATGTATAGAATACTATTTTTGCTTTGTCATTATGGGGTATTGTGTGTCGATTCTGGTCATTTACATTGTGATATTGAAATTTGAAGCAGCAGCCGTGGTACAATCAAACGGAAATGGACAGCTCATAGTGCTGAAAGTAGGCAAATTCCAGTAGGCATAATTCATTTAAACCGTTTTCATTTTACTTAGACTTTGCTAACAACAAGAGGAGTTTGTGTTGGAGCCTATTTCTTCCTATGTAAGAAATACAAGGTAGGCTTATCTGTTTGACAGACGAAATGAGGCTTTAGGCTGCTATGTACAGTGCCTTCAAAAAGTATTCACACCCCTTGACTTTTTCCACATAAAGCCTACATGGGTTTTTGTTTGTCACTGGCCTACACGCAATACCCCATCATGTCAAAGTGTTACTATGTTTTTCAAAATACGTTTTTACAAATTAATAAAAGATTAAATGCTGAAATGTCTTGAGTCAATAAGTATTCAACCCCTTTGTTATGGCAAGCCTAAATAAGTTCAGGAGTAAAAATGTGCTTAACAAGTCACATAATAAGTTGCATGGACTCTGTGTGCAATAATAGTGTTTAAACATGAGTTTTGAATGACTACATCATCTCTGTACCCCACACATACAATTATCTATAAGGTGAACTTCTAAACACAGATCTAACCACGAAGACAAGGGATGTTTTCCAATGGTTCGCAAAGAAGGGCACTATTGGTAGATGGGTAAAAATAAAAAAAGCAGACATTGAATATCCCTTTGAGCATAGTGAAGTTATTAATTACACTTTGGATGGTGTATCAATACACCCAGTCACTACAAATATACAGGCGTCCTTCCTAACTCAGTTGCCGGAGAGGAAGGACATTTCACCATGAGGTCAACTGGGGATGGATCAACAAAATTGTAGTTACTCCACAATACTAGCCTAATTGACAGAGTGAAAAGAAGGAAGCCTGTACAGAATAAAAAATATTCCAAAACATGAATTCTGTTTTCAAAAAGACAGTAATACGGCAAAAAATTTTTTTAATGCCATTCACTTTTTGTCGTGAATATAAAGTGTTATGCTTGGGGTAAATCTAATACAACGCATTACTGAGTACCAGTTTGCATATTGTCAAGCATAATGGTGACTGCATCATGTGTTCCTGTGTATCTCAGTTGGTAGAGCATGGTGTTTACAACGCCAGAATTGTGGGTTTGATTCCCATGGGGACCAGTATGAAAAAAAGAAAAGTATGAAAATGTATGCACTCACTACTGTAAGTATGGATAAGAGTGTCTGCTAAATTACTCAAATGTTATGGGTATGCTTGTAATCGTTAGGACTGGGAGATTTTCAGAATAAGAACGAAATGGAGCTAAGCACTGGCAAAATATTACCCAGAAAGACTAAAAGCTATAATCACTGCCAAAGGTGATTTCACTCAGGGGTGTGAATACCTATGTAAATTAGATATGTATTCATTTAAATTTCAATACATTTACAAACATTTATCAAAACATGTTTTCACTTTGTCATTATGAGGTATTGTGTGTAGATAGGAAAACATCTACCTAATCCATTTTGAATTCAGGCCGTAACACAACACAATGTGGAATAAGTCGAAGGGTATGAATACCTTCTGAAGGCACTTGTACATAGATTAGTTGGCCAATTCCTCCACCCACCATGCTCTCTTTAAATTGCCCACCTCCGTGTCAGTGAAGGGCTGTTAAGTTAAAACCAGAACTCGAATTGAGGGCTTATGAGAGGGAATTCCATAGGCCTACCTTCTATTTAAGAAAATGGCAAAAGGCACAGGCCTACCCATTGTTAGCTCAAGATTTTGAAGAAAATAAAAAATATCCGATTATATAAAGTGATCTATGACAGTGCTTTGGTCCGCGATACTTTATGCTAGAAACAAGCTGTAAAATACCCAGAAAAGACTCCGATGCATATGGGGATATCATTGTTTTGTTTCTTTGACATTGAGGCTGAGCTACGACTTTCTATAGCCAGGAGACAAAAAAAAGACTTTGCTTGGGAAGTAATCAAATTCTGTCACTATCAATTGATTAAGCTTTTCCGTACAATAGAATATGTTTAAACTCAGACAGCTTTTAGGGCAACACTTCTGTGTGACCTTCTCTTGTTGGATTAAGCCATGGAAGAAGAGTAGCCAGCAGTTAAAGCTTTCATTTCTCTGCATTGGTAGGCCTACTGTCTGGGATGGAAGGTAGATCTACTGTCCGGGATGGAAGGTAGGCCTACTGTCTGGGATGGAATGTAGGCCTACTGTCTGGGATGGGAGGTAGGCCTACTGTCTGGGATGGAAGGTAGGCCTACTGTCTGGGATGGAAGGTAGGCCTACTGTCTGGGATGGAAGGTAGGCCTACTGTCTGGGATGGAAGGTAGGCCCACTGTCTGGGATGGGAGGTTGGCCTTCTGTCTGGGATGGAAGGTAGGCCTACTGTCTGGGATGGAAGGTAGACCTACTGTCTGGGATGGGAGGTAGGCCTACTATCAGGGATGGGAGGTAGGCTTACTGTCTGGGATGGGAGGTAGGCCTACTGTCTGGAATGGAAGGTAGGCCTACTGTCTATGATGGAACGGAGGCCTACTGTCTGGGATGGGAGGTAGGCCTACTGTCTGGGATGGAAGGTAGGCCTACTGTCTGGGATGAAAGGTAGGCCTACTGTCTGGGATGGAAGGTAGGCCTACTGTCTGGGATGGAAGGTAGGCCTACTGTCTATGATGGAACGGAGGCCTACTGTCTGGGATGGAAGGTAGACCTACTGTCTGGGATGGAAGGTAGGCCTACTGTCTGGGATGGAAGGTAGGCCTACTGTCTATGATGGAACGGAGGCCTACTGTCTGGGATGGAAGGTAGGCCTACTGTCTGGGATGGAAGGTAGGCCTACTGTCTAGGTTGGAAGGTAGGCCTACTGTCTATGATGGAACGGAGGCCTACTGTCTGGGATGGAAGGTAGGCCTACTGTCTGGGATGGAAGGTAGGCCTACTGTCTGGGATGGAAGGTAGATCTACTGTCCGGGATGGAAGGTAGGCCTACTGTCTGGGATGGAAGGTAGGCCTACTGTCTGGGATGGAAGGTAGGCCTACTGTCTGGGATGGAAGGTAGGCCTACTGTCTATGATGGAACGGAGGCCTACTGTCTGGGATGGGAGGTAGGCCTACTGTCTGGGATGGAAGGTAGGCCTACTGTCTGGGATGGAAGGTAGGCCTACTGTCTGGGATGGAAGGTAGGCATACGGTCTGGGATGGAAGGTAGGCCTACTGTCTGGGTTGGAAGGTAGGCCTACTGTCTATGATGGAACGGAGGCCTACTGTCTGGGATGGAAGGTAGGCCTACTGTCTGGGATGGAAGGTAGGCCTACTGTCTGGGATGGAAGGTAGGCCTACTGTCTATGATGGAACGGAGGCCTACTGTCTGGGATGGAAGGTAGGCCTACTGTCTGGGATGGAAGGTAGGCCTACTGTCTGGGATGGAAGGTAGGCCTACTGTCTGGGTTGGAAGGTAGGCCTACTGTCTATGATGGAACAGAGGCCTACTGTCTGGGATGGAAGGTAGGCCTACTGTCTATGATGGAACAGAGGCCTACTGTCTGGGATGGGAGGTAGGCCTACTGTCTGGGATGGAAGGTAGGCCTACTGTCTGGGATGGAAGGTAGGCCTAACTTTTAAAAGTACCATGCTCAGATTCGTCTCAGATTTAATTATTTCAAAACAGGGACAGTTTAATTGCAAACAAGATACACTTATTTGTCATTGGACAAATATGGTACTATGAACACAGGCCTATCTCCCTTTCCATTCTTAGCCTGTAATTCCGGTAATATGTGTGCTATTAAAAAAGATTCTGCTAGTATGTAAAAAATAAGTAGAACTGCCTTAAATTTTCTAAAAGGCTTTTTTTTTTCGGACCTGTAAATACGATGATAGATTCATGCAATGCTTTGACTGTAAAGGAGATCTTTCCACCCCTACTCTTGTCCGTGGTGGTCTGTGAACCTGCACAACCTTCTGGCCCACAGCCCTGTGCGCTATGGAAATTCCTACATTGCCATGTAATGCTGACAGGACAAAGAAGAGTTTCTAGAACTGCATATCTAAGGCTCTGGTCTGTCCATGAAATGAGGGTAAACGGTGTTCTGTGCTATCCACTTTGTTTGAATTATTATTTGGGATATAGGGGAGGGTCACTTGTTTTCTTTCAAGCGTTCAGGGAGGGTTTAAGTAAAATATATTTGGCTGAAGAGAGGGCCATTCATTTTCATTTCAGAGAGGTCCTATTTTCTCCATGTAACCCTTATTACACATGACGTTCAGTCCCTTATAGCTCTTGAACCAATATCCTAGCCCAATTCGTGTCCCAGAAGTAGCAATAGAGATAGGTCACTTGATCAATAAAAAAATTGATATATTCGAGGAAAGAGGCACCTTGCCTTGCTCTTGCTTGATGGATATAAAATAGGCTACAGCATTGATGTTGTGCTCACAGTGGCTAGTGGTAAAAATGCAATTAAGGGGAATTTTCTGTACTCCCCACGTTTTTACAATCAAATGTATTAAAGAATGCCCAGTGTTAGAATGTTTCCAATCAAATGTATTAAAGAATGCCCAATGTTAGAATGTTTCCAATCAAATGTATTAAAGAATGCCCAATGTTAGAATGTTTCCAATCAAATGTATTAAAGAATGCCCAATGTTAGAATGTTTCCAATCAAATGTATTAAAGAATGCTCAATGTTAGAATGTTTCCAATCAAATGTATTAAAGAATGCCCAGTGTTAGAATGTTTCCAATCAAATGTATTAAAGAATGCCCAATGTTAGAATGTTTCCAATCAAATGTATTAAAGAATGCCCAATGTTAGAATGTTTCCAATCAAATGTATTAAAGAATGCCCAATGTTAGAATGTTTCCAATCAAATGTATTAAAGAATGCCCAGTGTTAGAATGTTTCCAATCAAATGTATTAAAGAATGCCCAATGTTAGAATGTTTCCAATCAAATGTATGAATTAAGTTAGAACGTTTTCCTATCAGTCTAATTGGTATAAAATTGTGATTGGATGATAGCTCCCACTGGGCACATTTCAATGAAATTACATTGAACCAACTTGGAATAGACGTTGAATTGAGGGTTATCGAATCAGGATCAAATCCTCCCATCTCCTTGAGCTCATTAATGATAGAATAGTCATATTTGAATAATGCTGAAAGGCCAATCTCTTTGTCTAATGACAGGAGTGGCAAGGAGTGGAATGTAATAGCTGAACAGAGATGGCAACCAGGCTAGTTAGCATATAGAACAGAGCTGTGAATTACCCTAGAACAGTAGAACAGGGCCTGTTACCAGGGGCTTTGATTCACTCCTGTAATAAAGAAAGTGTTATGCATCCCCATTGCCAGACCAGGCCATGATCACAGGGATGCTGTTATACCAGCAGCTAGTCCACTCCCGAGCCCAGATGATGCTGTTATACCAGCAGCTAGTCCACTCCCGGAGCCCAGATGATGCTGTTATACCAGCAGCTAGTCCACTCCTGGAGCCCAGATGATGCTGTTAAACCAGCAGCTAGTCCACTCCCGGAGCCCAGATGATGCTGTTATACCAGCAGCTAGTCCACTCCTGGAGCCCAGATGATGCTGTTATACCAGCAGTTAGTCCACTCCCGGAGCCCAGATGATGCTGTTATACCAGCAGCTAGTCCACTCCCGGAGCCCAGATGATGCTGTTATACCAGCAGCTAGTCCACTCCCGAAGCCCAGATGATGCTGTTATACCAGAGGTTAGTCCACTCCCGGAGCCCAGATGATGCTGTTATACCAGAGGTTAGTCCACTCCCGGAGCCCAGATGATGCTGTTATACCAGCAGCTAGTCCACTCCCGGAGCCCAGATTATGCTGTTATACCAGCAGCTAGTCCACTCCCGGAGCCCAGATGATGCTGTTATACCAGCAGCTAGTCCACTCCCGGAGCCCAGATTATGCTGTTATACCAGCAGTTAGTCCACTCCCGGAGCCCAGATGATGCTGTTATACCAGCAGCTAGTCCACTCCCGGAGCCCAGATGATGCTGTTATACCAGAGGTTAGTCCACTCCCGGAGCCCAGATGATGCTGTTATACCAGCAGTAAGTCCTCTCCCGGAGCCCAGATGATGCTGTTATACCAGCAGTAAGTCCACTCCCGGAGCCCAGATGATGCTGTTATACCAGCAGTAAGTCCTCTCCCGGAGCCCAGATGATGCTGTTATACCAGCAGTAAGTCCACTCCCGGAGCCCAGATGATGCTGTTATACCAGCAGTAAGTCCTCTCCCGGAGCCCAGATGATGCTGTTATACCAGCAGTAAGTCCACTCCCGGAGCCCAGATGATGCTGTTATACCAGCAGTTAGTCCACTCCCGGAGCCAGATGTATGATCTCATTAGTGCAGAAGGAGAATTGGGGCTATATTTAACCTTGATGAAACAGGAGCTATTATCGTTTTGTGCAGCAAACATGCTAGCACTGCATTATTATGATGTGGCTGTTCCATGCTACAGTGTGTATTGATAGCATGAGTTAAAGCCTCCCCTTTGCTGTGGAAAATTACAAATCCAATATTTTCCGTGCATTGAAAACCAGGGCTTGGAAGGGATTCTATTTTTTTATCACCAGAGCCTGGCTCCCTTGGTATGTAGTGGAGAAAACAGTCTTTGTCTTGAGTCAAAATCCATAGACATGGAATTGGTTGTCTTTAAAAATAAATGTGTCTCAGTTGCATGTGTGTGTTAGTCAATATATCAGGTCTGTGGTATGTCAGGTTTGTAAGCTAAGGAGTGTGTGGTTGTTATTATTTAGGCCATGGGCTGGCTTTGAGAGAGGCTGTGGTACTATATATGAGGACTAGCAGTGCATGGGAATCTACTCTGACATTTTCTTATATGCCTATCTCTTAAGCCTCTTCAAAGGCAGAGGGAGGAGAACACATTCAATTAAAAAAGGTACTTCAAGCCTGCAGAAAAACATTATATGATTAGACTATGAAACAATGCCACAACAGAGCCTCATGTCAATTCCTGCCACGTGCAGTAGTTTCAGCCTCATCTGTCACTAGTTATTCCAAGCAGATGGAATGCTTTACCTTCACACAGACATACACCTGCTGTAGTAGAGTCATTATGCTGGTGTTGCCCCTGGCCCCAGAACAAACACACATCCATCTGATGTGTGCACAGACCAAAGGGGAAGGCCATGAACGGATGGATGGAGGGAGGGATGATTCATTGATGGATGGATAAGTGGTTGAATTGAAGCATGATAGATGGGTAGAGAAATGTGTAGTGAATGGTTGGCTGGATGGAGGAAAGATGCTGAGATGCCTTTAAACCAGTGTTGTGTAACATGCAGCATTTGAACTTGAAAATAATACTGGAAGATCACAGAAGCGCGAAATGAGTCAGGTGTGTCTCCAGACTGTTCTCTTTTTACCAATCCACTCCAAAGGTCAGTCTTTCTAGTTTTATGCAGCAACAATGCTGTGGTGTTTCAAGGCTTCCAAGAGATTTATTTGAGGGTTAGGCCCCTATTTATTCGATCAGCTCTAGTACTGCATACCTTTTCAATGGTTATTTCTTTCATTTTCTCATTTTGCATGCTGAAAACAAGAGCAGACCACCCTGTGAAAAAAAACCGAACACTTTCAGCAACATTTTCGTTTTCTAATAAAGAAGTCAGTCAGGTGAAGAGGGGAGAGGAGGAGCACAGTCCACGGAGGGCAAAGAGCTTGAGGAATCAGCCAGATGGTGTGGGACAGTGGAGTTGTTATCAGTAGAGTTGTTATTCAGGGTTCACAAATGTCCACTCCACTTAAAACAAACATTTATAGGAGACAGAGATAAGGAGGGACATAGGAGCTTGTTTAAAAACTTTTGTACATTCACAAGAGAGGTTTGTTCACCTATTTGTTGTGTAAAAATCTAATATCTACACCTTGTTAGACCAAGTACACGGTGCATTGTACATGTGTTTATAGCCAGAGCTAATTTTCATCAGCCCCACAGATGGCCTTATATAGCAGCTTTTTATAAATCAATTTATACTGCAGCGACCAGCGAGCACAGCCCTATGCTGCAACAACGCCTGCCTGCGTCCTGCATGGTGGTAGGAGGTATTTGTCCATTAAGAGCAGTGGCCAGTGCACTGATTTCCCCCATTAGTTCTAGTTGATTAACCAAGCAGATACATTGTCCAAGGAGAAGTGAAGGGCACAGAGAGGCAGAGAGCACTGCCATGGGAACGCACATCCCACACGGCTGTCATTTATTCAAATAGTCACCATTTATTTTACTATTTATATAGATGAATGCTTCTTCACAACCTTACAAGTAATAGTTCATCTTCTACACATGAACTCCCTTGAATTCTCTATTACTCCACCATCACATCTACATCCTACAATATTCTGATTCATCCATTCTCTCTCTCTCTCTGCTTGGTAGCTATTATTTTGAGATCTGATCATGTTGGAGGAGGCACTCTTTCCTCTGGTCCCCCAAAAATATATCCCCATGCCCCAGGGCAGTGATTGGGGACAATACCCTGTGTAGAGTGCCTTCTTTCGGATGGGACGTTAAACAGGTGTCTTGACTCTGGTCACTAAAGATCCCATGACACTTATCGTAAGAGTAGGGGTGTTAACCCCGGTGTCCTGGCTAAATTTCCAACCCACATAGCATCATGGCCACCTAATCATCCACAGCTTCTTATTGGCTCATTCATCCCCACTCTTCTCCCCTGTAACTATTCCCCAGGTCATTGCTGTAAATGAGAATGTGTTCTCAGTCAATAAATGAATAAATACATGTCAGGCTGTGTGTTATGTTCTATGACTGCAGGGAGAGATATGGCCTTATTGGACTGTGTGTGTAGTTGACTGTGTTCTGGCCCTCACCTGGATGTCTGAATGTGGGAAGAGATTACTTCATTTGTCTGCTTGTGGTCTGCCTGGAGGCTTGATTGACTGTGTCCTAATCCTAACCAACCTGTTTGGTTGACTGTGTTCTGAGTTCTGGCCCTCACCTGAACTTACTCAAACAGACTGTTTGTCTTTCTAGGTTGACTATGTTCCGACCCAGAACTGACTGTTCTGTCTGTTTGTCTGTCTGTTTGTCTGTCTGTTTGTTCAGTCTGCTCCCAGTTCTCCAGAGGAGTGTACGCCATCTTCGGCTTCTACGACCAGAAGTCCATGAACACGCTGACCTCGTTCTGTGGGGCTCTGCACACCTCCTTCATCACACCCAGCTTCCCCGCCGATGCCGACGTGCAGTTTGTCATCCAGATGAGGCCTCCTCTACGGGGAGCTGTCCTCAGCCTGCTGGCCCACTACAAGTGGGAGAAGTTTGTCTACCTCTATGACACTGAGAGGGGTAAGAAACAGCCTGGCTAACAGTCTGACAGACTTCATTGCATTGGAACACACATGAGATACTGTACTATACTGTACAAAGAGGCTCTCTGGTAAAGCCATAGCTCCTCTCTCCTCCACCCATGTCACCTCACATTAAGCCATGAAGTATATAATTATTTCCCCTCAGTGTGGAAATCCTCTGATCCCCAGTCCTCATTTTAAGAGTGATCTAAAAGCTTTAAATCTGGGCCTGTAATGATGTCTAAAGTGCTTTAGTGTCTGGAGGCTTTTCCTTGGCTTCCACATTAAACAGGCCCCTGGCTGCTTCAGTAAATGAGTCCAAGGCAGGTGACGTTCCTGTCTGTGTGACTGTTGCTGTGCTGTAGGAGCTCCCTCAGAGTCATTACGCTACCAGCCTCTAATCCTCTGAATATAATTTAGACTGTAATTGGATTATATAAAGGAGCCACAACACAATGTGACTTTTACACGTCCTTCATGCCCCCCTTCCCTCTCCACTGTACCCCAGCAGCAGCCACAGGCTGATGGAGGGAGCTAGCAGAGGTCTCCATCCTGCTCTGTGAAGGTCGACATCTGGAGAGTTCAGCCTTAAAACAGAACACTAATGACACTCCAATCTGTCAGGGTGGGATATTCCTGGTCCTGGATCAGGCTACTGTACTGTAAAGCTGGCTGTAGAGAGAGACATACTGTACTGGACCAGGCTACTGTACTGTAAAGCTGGCTGTAGAGAGAGACATACTGTACTGGACCAGGCTACTGTACTGTAAAGCTGGCTGTAGAGAGAGAAATACCGTACTGGACCAGGTTACTGTACTGTAAAGCTGGCTGTAGAGAGAGACATACCGTACTGGACCAGGCTACTGTACTGTAAAGCTGGCTGTAGAGAGAGACATACTGTACTGGACCAGGTTACTGTACTGTAAAGCTGGCTGTAGAGAGAGACATACCGTACTGGACCAGGTTACTGTACTGTAAAGCTGGCTGTAGAGAGAGACATACCGTACTGGACCAGGTTACTGTACTGTAAAGCTGGCTGTAGAGAGAGACATACCGTACTAGACCAGGTTACTGTACTGTAAAGCTGGCTGTAGAGAGAGACATACCGTACTGGACCAGGCTACTGTACTGTAAAGCTGGCTGTAGAAAGAGACATACCGTACTGGACCAGGCTACTGTACTGTAAAGCTGGCTGTAGAGAGAGACATACTGTACTGGACCAGGCTACTGTACTGTAAAGCTGGCTGTAGAGAGAGACATACTGTACTGGACCAGGTTACTGTACTGTAAAGCTGGCTGTAGAGAGAGACATACCGTACTGGACCAGGCTACTGTACTGTAAAGCTGGCTGTAGAGAGAGACATACTGTACTGGACCAGGCTACTGTACTGTAAAGCTGGCTGTAGAGAGAGACATACTGTACTGGACCAGGCTACTGTACTGTAAAGCTGGCTGTAGAGAGAGACATACTGTACTGGACCAGGCTACTGTACTGTAAAGCTGGCTGTAGAGAGACACATACTGTACTGGACCAGGCTACTGTACTGTAAAGCTGGCTGTAGAAAGAAACATACTGTACTGGACCAGGCTACTGTACTGTAAAGCTGGCTGTAGCCAGACACATACTG
The DNA here is from genome assembly GCF_034236695.1 of Oncorhynchus nerka. Classification (NCBI taxonomy): domain Eukaryota; kingdom Metazoa; phylum Chordata; class Actinopteri; order Salmoniformes; family Salmonidae; genus Oncorhynchus; species Oncorhynchus nerka. Next base: position 63,627,226 of record NC_088405.1, on the reverse strand, counting down.
TACTGGACCAGGCTACTGTACTGTAAAGCTGGCTGTAGAGAGAGACATACTGTACTGGACCAGGTTACTGTACTGTAAAGCTGGCTGTAGAGAGAGACATACTGTACTGGACCAGGCTACTGTACTGTAAAGCTGGCTGTAGAGAGAGACATACTGTACTGGACCAGGCTACTGTACTGTAAAGCTGGCTGTAGAGAGAGACATACTGTACTGGACCAGGCTACTGTACTGTAAAGCTGGCTGTAGAGAGAGACATACTGTACTGGACCAGGCTACTGTACTGTAAAGCTGGCTGTAGAGAGACACATACTGTACTGGACCAGGCTACTGTACTGTAAAGCTGGCTGTAGAGAGAGACATACTGTACTGGACCAGGCTACTGTACTGTAAAGCTGGCTGTAGAGAGAGACATACTGTACTGGCTGTAGGCTACTGTACTGTAAAGCTGGCTGTAGAGAGAGACATACTGTACTGGACCAGGCTACTGTACTGTAAAGCTGGCTGTAGAGAGACACATACTGTACTGGACCAGGCTACTGTACTGTAAAGCTGGCTGTAGAAAGAAACATACTGTACTGGACCAGGCTACTGTACTGTAAAGCTGGCTGTAGCGAGACACATACTGTACTGGACCATGCTACTGTACTGTAAAGCTGGCTGTAGAGAGAGACATACTGTACTGGACCAGGTTACTGTACTGTAAAGCTGGCTGTAGAGAGAGACATACTGTACTGGACCAGGCTACTGTACTGTAAAGCTGGCTGTAGAGAGAGACATACTGTACTGGACCAGGTTACTGTACTGTAAAGCTGGCTGTAGAGAGAGACATAATGTACTGGACCAGGCTACTGTACTGTAAAGCTGGCTGTAGAGAGAGACATACTGTACTGGACCAGGCTACTGTACTGTAAAGCTGGCTGTAGAGAGAGACATACTGTACTGGACCAGGCTACTGTACTGTAAAGCTGGCTGTAGAGAGACACATACTGTACTGGACCAGGCTACTGTACTGTAAAGCTGGCTTTAGAGAGAGACATACTGTACTGGACCAGGCTACTGTACTGTAAAGCTGGCTGTAGAGAGAGACACACTGTACTGGACCAGGCTACTGTACTGTAAAGCTGGCTGTAGAAAGAGACATACTGTACTGGACCAGGCTACTGTACTGTAAAGCTGGCTGTAGAGAGACACATACTGTACTGGACCAGGCTACTGTACTGTAAAGCTGGCTGTAGAGAGAGACATACTGTACTGGACCAGGTTACTGTACTGTAAAGCTGGCTTCTAGAGAGAGACATACTGTACTGGACCAGGCTACTGTACTGTAAAGCTGGCTGTAGAGAGAGACATACTGTACTGGACCAGGCTACTGTACTGTAAAGCTGGCTGTAGAGAGAGACATACTGTACTGGACCAGGCTACTGTACTGTAAAGCTGGCTGTAGAGAGAGACATACTGTACTGGACCAGGCTACTGTACTGTAAAGCTGGCTGTAGAGAGACACATACTGTACTGGACCAGGCTACTGTACTGTAAAGCTGGCTGTAGAGAGAGACATACTGTACTGGACCAGGCTACTGTACTGTAAATCTGGCTGTAGAGAGACACATACTGTACTGGACCAGGTTACTGTACTGTAAATCTGGCTGTAGAGAGACACATACTGTACTGGACCAGGTTACTGTACTGTAAATCTGGCTGTAGAGAGACACATACTGTACTGGACATTTACATTTACATTTAAGTCATTTAGCAGACGCTCTTATCCAGAGCGACTTACAAATTGGACCAGGTTACTGTACTGTAAATCTGGCTGTAGAGAGACACATACTGTACTGGACCAGGTTACTGTACTGTAAATCTGGCTGTAGAGAGACACATACTGTACTGGACCAGGTTACTGTACTGTAAATCTGGCTGTAGAGAGACACATACTGTACAGGAACAGGTATTCTGTTTACAGTACCATGTTGTTGCTGTAATTAGATACTGCTGGTAGGAGAAAAGGCTGAGGCTAACAATTACACAGCATTTCTCTCCTGTGTATAATTTAGGGGAAAGGGGGGGATACCTAGTCAGTTGTACAACTGAATGCCTTCAACTGAAATGTGTCTTCCGCATTTAACCCAACCCGTCTAAAACAGAGAGGGTCGGGGAGCTGTCTTAATCGACATCCACGTCTTTAGTGCCCAGGGAACAGTGGGTTAACTGCCTTGTTCAGAGGCAGAACAACAGATTTTTATCTTGTCAGCTCTGGGATTCAATCCAGCAACCTTTCGGTTACTGGCCCAATGCTCTAACCACTATTTACCATTCACTATAGTGTAAAACTAAAGTGTAAAACATTTTCCATTTCTTCCTCTGGCTATAGGAGATCTTAGTTGTAGTCTTTATCCTCTGTGGCACATGGGAGGTTCCTAACACCAATACCATTGAGCTTTATCAAAACACAAGGTATTTTCTCAAAGAATAGACCATATTCTATACCACTTTAGATTTATAGCGATGGGGAGGGCTATTAATTGTATTGGGATTGTTTACTGGTTTATATAGAGTGCATTCAAAGTGCTTTTAAGCCTACATTGAGCCAGCTTTTACAGTGCATTCAAGAGGTTTCCTTGCTGGCTTGCATTAACTCCAGTATGGTGGGTACTTTATCCATCACCCACGTTGACAGGATTGTCAATGGTTCTCATCAAACCATTTTGTTCAACGTTCAACTAGAAAAAAAGATTGCTCACTTCTAACATATTTTCTCAAATAATTGAATAGGTTTATTTATTAAAATCTCCCCTCTTCACCACCACAGCACACAACCCTAACTGAGATGGTAGTAGCTAACATCCTTTCTTCATGGTGTTCCAGATGTTCTATCCCTTCCTAAACCATATTAAGAAAGTGCCAATTGCTTTGAAATTGGGGTTTGCCTGTCAGAAACATAAACATGGGGTAGTGTTTCTTAGTGTCTGTGTATCTGCGGCAGGCCGTACCAGCTGATAATTGGTTGGCTGCTATGGTGGAGGAAAGGTGATTACGGGGTTTAGTGCCTCTCTCGGGCACAATCAACCTTCCTCCATGTACCTCCTGATTCGCCCCTTACAGCTTTACTTGACTTATGGAGGCCCTTCCACCTGCTGTGTCTGGGCTAGATCGCTACCATCTGTAACACACTCCCCATTTCCACAGCATGACAAAAAAGCAGTAAAGAAAAACCATAACTCCAATACGCCAAACGGATGACAGGAGTGGAGAGCCCCATCAAGTCGCTGCAGTGTTTGTGTCATAGGAAATGGATTTTCGGTCCAATGGGCCTTTGGCTGACAGCAACATTGGCACTTGAGCCACTGTCGTTTGGATTCTTACCCCACATGCTGTGCTGTGTATGCCTTACACACAGCTTGTGTTTGCTCTGAGGCAAGAAAGGCTAGAGAGCCCTCCTGCTCCTCCTGTTCTTACCAACCCTTCGCTGTTCTGTTCCCCACGTGGATCAGAACATAGTGTTTAGGCTCTACAGTGATCACCACTCATCTAAATTCCACCTTTTAAAAATGACATTTTAAATGGCACTTTACTATTGGGTAACATTGATATGGACTTCCTGTTACAAAAACAAGAGGAAGCTTTTTGAAGTTGGGGAGGTTCTCAAATTCCAGTGGGATGATTTCTCCATCACTGATGACAAAGCCATCAAACACACCTGAACAGAGACACCCAAACAAAAGGAACCAAGAAATCAAAGGAAGAAACATATACATAACTCTAGTGAGTCTAGTCCCTTCTCCTCTCAAGCTTGAAATAACAACAAAAGGCATGAAAATGGTAATAGTGAAGGATGCAAATCCACTCTCCTGGATCCCAGTGAGGTTAACCCCATCATGGCTGTAAGCTCTGCTTAGGCTCTGAGACACTGGGTTGTAATAGGACGATTTGTTACTATGGCAAGGTACAATAAAATAGCAATCTCCCGCCTACATTTTCACTGGGATTGTGAGACTGAGTGTGGAGGAAAATAAACACCCAGAGGTTCTGACCTCGCCTTCCATGTCCATGGAGCATTCCATTTCAAATGTGATTTGGCCTCTTGGTGAGTGTCTCTCACACCGGCAGTCATATTCTCCTCTTTTAACCTCATTGATTCCACCTCACCATCATGCTGGAAATGCCTAGAAAATTCCGGATCCATTGTTGTGTTGAATCTAAATCCCATTGATTTTGCTATTGAGACCTCGAAGAGTGTTTTGAGTCCTTCACCACTAGTTCTTGTTTACAGAAATGGGGTTTAGTTTGTATACCCTGCACCTCAAGTCCTTGAAGAAAAATGATCAATAAAGTAGTGTGTTTGAATGGAATTGATTTGTGCCTTTGACTCAAGAGCTAGAACCCGTTAGTGTTTGTGTTTTGAATAATTTTTTATATGAGAAATAAAAAAAACTTTTTATATAATGTCCACAAACAGACACACACTGCTGTGAGAGGGTCTACTCTTTATTTGTCATTTTATGTGACTAACATACTGTGTAAATACCGTAATATTTACTGACTGACCTATTTCTTGTAGGATATAGGTCTTTGTAGTAAACTTTTTGTTGCCTTGCTTTGGAATAATCTTATGAAATCATCTTAACAAAAGACTACAATAGTACAGGCAAAATTACATCTTTTCTCTGGTCCCCATGTTAACCCTGACAGTAGGGGAAGGTAGGGTTTGAGGTGGAAATTGCATGTATGGGAGTAAAATCACAGTGCTCCCCTGCTGGAAGTCTCACTGGCTTCCTCTCTGCAGGGAAAAGTCTGATTAATTGCACAGTGCTAAATGGCTGCGTTCAGCAGTCAGGCACAGGCTCATTAACACAGTGTGAGAGAGCTAGAGAGACAGACAGAGAGAAACAGAAAGAGAAAGAGAGAGCGGCACAAACCAGCCGCTCCTGTCCTCTCCATCTGATTGATCTCTCTACTCCATCTTCACTTCCAGCCCGAGCCGGGCCTCGCTGTACAAATCAATGAGCACAGGCAGCCTGCTGTGGCTAAACACTGTTTATCTCTTCTTCCCCATCACTGGCTCTGCCTTCTGTCTGTCTGTGTGGTCCCTCTCTCCCACTCTTGTTAGCTCTTCCTTGAAACTTCAAGATTTCAACTGGCTCTCAACTTCTCCAAGTCAAGTCCTTAATTCTCTATAGGACCTGTGTGTCTCTCTCAGGGGGGCCCAACCAGACACGAAACATGGAGAACATTGGGTCGGTCCAATTTGGAGCTCTGTGTCCTTGGACGATTCTGTGACGGTAAACAAATCCTTTTTGAATGCCCAACTCTATCTACTCTAGAGATAGATGATACAGGCCTAGCTTTAGATCAACTGAAGCTTTATGGAGGTACTGTACAGTGTGTTTTAAAAATTGCACGCTCAGTCAGAGTTCTCAGTCAAGAGTATGAGATAAAGGTAAAAACGAGGTGGTGTATTGTACTGTATGGGTGGGTGGGCTTTTCATTTGTAAAAGGTGAGCCTGGTCTTGTTGTTTGTGTTTTTGTAAGGCTCTCTCTGTGTGCATGGACTGTGGGATGACCTCATTGGTGAAAAGCGCTGACTCATAGAGCATTGTGTATTCACAGCAGATGGTGACTCTACAGCTGGGGCATCTGTTCTCCCTGAGTGCCCCTGCTCTCCCCCTGAACAAAACCAAGCCTGCCCACTCCGCCAGAGGCCCCAAATGGTCACCATGTGTCCAGGCACATTCAAGCATGTAGTGGAATGGAAGGAAAATATTGTGATTGTGCTGTGCTGCTGACCACATGGAATAGTATGATAGTAGGCTACGATATTGTGCCACAACATACTGTTGCATAGGGGTTGGAACCGAAATATATAAAGTCTTGTTCCCATCTTTCATGAGCTGAAATAAAAGATCCCAGAAATGTTCCATACACACAAAAAGCTTAATTCTCTCAAATGTCATGCACAAATTTGTTTACATCCGTTAGTGAGCATTTCTCCTTTGCCAAGATAATCCATCCACCTGACAGGTGTGTCATATCAAGAAGCTGATCAAACAGCATGATCATTACCCGGGTGCACCTTGTGCTGGGGACAATAAAAGGCCACTCTTATAAGGGCACAGAACAAGAGCAGATGCAGACATGGGAGGCAGATGGTTCGAGTCTCTGATATGTATTAGTATCCAAGGGGCAGGCAAGAGAATGATCGTGGACAGGCAAAAAGATCATAACACGGTCAGAGTCCAGGAGGTACAGAGTGGCAGGCAGGCTCGAGGTCAGGGCAGGCAGGTTCAGAGTCAAGGAGGTACAGAGTGGCAGGCAGGCTCGAGGTCAGGGCAGGCAGGTTCAGAGTCAAGGAGGTACAGAGTGGCAGGCAGGCTCGAGGTCAGGGCAGGCAGGTTCAGAGTCAAGGAGGTACAGAGTGGCAGGCAGGCTCGAGGTCAGGGCAGGCAGGTTCAGAGTCAAGGAGGTACAGAGTGGCAGGCAGGCTCGAGGTCAGGGCAGGCAGGTTCAGAGTCAAGGAGGTACAGAGTGGCAGGCAGGCTCGAGGTCAGGGCAGGCAGGTTCAGAGTCAAGGAGGTACAGAGTGGCAGGCAGGCTCGAGGTCAGGGCAGGCAGGTTCAGAGTCAAGGAGGTACAGAGTGGCAGGCAGGCTCGAGGTCAGGGCAGGCAGGTTCAGAGTCAAGGGAGGCAAGGGTCAAAAACCAGGAGGACTAGCAAAACACAGAGAAGTGGAAAAAGCAGGAGCACAGAGTAACACGCTGGTTGACTTGACAAAACAAGACGAACTGGCACAGGTATAAATACCCGGGGATAATGGGTGACACCTGGAGTGGGTGGAGACAAGCACAAGGACAGGTGAAACAGATCAGGGTGTGACAACTCTAAAATGTGCAGATGTCTCGTGTTTTGAGGGAGTGTGCAATTGGCATGCTGACTGCAGGAATGTCCATCAGAGCTGTTGCTAGAGAATTAAATGTTATTTTCTCTACCATAAGAGAATTTGGCAGTACGTCCAACCGGCCGCACAACCACATACTATGTATGTAATAGTAATCCACGCCAGCCCAGGACCTCCACATCCGGCCGATGACACTGTGGGTTTGCACAACCACATACTATGTATGTAATAGTAATCCACGCCAGCCCAGGACCTCCACATCCGGCCGATGACACTGTGGGTTTGCACAACCACATACTATGTATGTAATAGTAATCCACGCCAGCCCAGGACCTCCACATCCGGCCGATGACACTGTGGGTTTGCACAACCACATACTATGTATGTAATAGTAATCCACGCCAGCCCAGGACCTCCACATCCGGCCGATGACACTGTGGGTTTGCACAACCGAAGAATTTCTGCACAAACTGTCAGAAACCGTCTCAGGGAAGCATATCTGTGTGCTCGTTTTCCTCACCAGGGTCTTGACCTGACTGCAGTTTGGTGTCGTAATCGATCGTTAGAAAATGCTCACCTTTGATAGCCACAGACACGCTGGAGAAGTGTGCTCTTCACGAATGGTGCAGCAATCTAAGGCACTGCATCTCAGTGTTAGAGGTGTCACTACAGACCCTGGTTCGATTCCAGGCTGTATCACAACCGGTCGTGATTGGAAGTCCCATAGGGCAGCTCACAATTGGCCCAGCGTTGTCCGGGTTAGGGTTTGGCCGGGATAGGCTGTCATTGTAAATAAGAATTTGTTCTTAACTGACTTGCCTAGTTAAATAAAGGTAAAATAAAACATTCACGGATGAATCCCGGTTTCAACTGTACCCGGGCAGATGCTGATGTCAACATTGTGAACAGAGTGCCCCATGGTGACAGTGGGGTTATTGTATAGGCAGGCATAAGCTATGGGTGGCAATGTGCTGGACATCATGTTAAATGTTATGACATGCATTATTTGAATTAGGCCCATAATTATACCTGCAGAGGAGCAGCTTCTATACAGGAACTTTGAATGTCTTTGAACTTGCCACAGTTGGCTTTACGCTGGACCAGAGCTAGCCAACAAGCTTATGTGTGCAGAGCAACAACAGACTTAAAAACACTTATCTTTTTGTAGTTAATAAATCCATTATTCTCTAATTAGCAAAAATCTCTCTCCCTATCTTCTGAATCATGCTAGTAAAGGCCTGGTGTGTAATGTCAGTACAGTAGGCTATGCTTCGGAGGGCAGGTAGCCTAAACACCTACAAACACTGGCAAAGATTTTCAGCTGGCAGACAGACACTGGAAGAAGTTTCTACATGACAAAGTGAGGGCTTTCCATAGGTGCTTTGTTGCCGTTTTACTGTGGGACTGAAAAAAAGTCGGAAACTTTTTTGTTTTTACTAAACCTCCCTGGGATATGTGGGACGGTAGCGTTCCACCTCGCCAACAGCCAGTGAAATTGCATGGCAATTCAAAACATGTAACAGTTCTCTTGTGGTGAAGGAGAGTCGGACCAAAATGCAGCGTGTAGATTGCGATCCATGTTTATTCAACAAACGTAACACGAATCTATATTAAACACTACAAAACAATAAACGTAACGAAAACCGAAACAGCCTAATACTGGTGCACATACACACAGACTAAGGACAATCACCCACAAAACCCAACACAAAACAGGCTACCTAAATATGGTTCCCAATCAGAGACAATGACTAACACCTGCCTCTGATTAAGAACCATATCAGACCAAACATAGAAATAGACAAACCAGACACACAACATAGAATGCCCACCCAGCTCACGTCCTGACCAACACTAAAACAAGGAAAACACATACGAACGATGGTCAGACCGTGACAAAACAACAGAAATCCCATAATTAAAATTCCTCAACGTAAACTGGTTCCCATGCTTTTAAAATAACAATTATGTTCCAGAACAGTAGAGATCACTTTAGTTCTTGGTTCTATTGCTGTTCCTCAAAAATGCTATTCTTTTCCAGTTATGGTTTTGGGCCTCGTTTCCCGATTGCGATGTACAGTGCACTCTGAAATTTTAGACCCCTTGAATTTTTCCACAATTTGTTATGACACAGCCTTATTCTAAAATTAATAAAATTGTTGTTTCCCCTCATCAATCTACACACAATACCCCATAATGACAAAGCAAAACAGGTTTTTATAAATTTGTGCAAATTTATTACAAATAAAAAAACTTAAATATCATATTTACATAAGTATTCAGAACCTTTCTGTCCTGTGTTGAAGCACCTTTGGCAGCGATTACAACCTCGAGTCTTCTTGGGTATGACGCTACAAGCTTGGCACATATGTACAGTATTTGGGGAGTTTCTCGCATTCTTCTCTGCAGATCCAGGTTGGATGGGGAGCATCGCTGCACAGCTATTTTCAGGTCTCTCATTATGGGGTATTGTGTGTTGATTGATGAGGAAAGAAATGTATTGTATACATTTTAGAATAAGGATTTAACGTAACAAAATGTGAAAGAAGTCAAGGCGTCTCAATACTTTCCGAATACGCTCTCACTTTATGATGATTCTTACCAGATGCATCATTATATACAAGGCAAGTTTTTAAGTGTTTCCCAAACAAGCACGTATAGAGAGACTGTGTCATTAGACCATGTGTTGATACTAATGGGGTCTAAAGAAAAGCAGCGCTGCTCTCAGATCAGCTCTCTCTATCCAAATCTTACCTTATAATATTATTATTCAACAATACTGACAATGGATCAGCTCCTAGAGAGATATTACCACCTATGGCTGTATATAGGCTATTGAGGCGGCATTTTATGTTTACTCAATAATAATGCACTGAATCACAGATTGGGCACATCATTGTTGTCACATGTTGTCACACATCATGAAACACATTGAGCCAGAAATGACAAATAGTAGCCTGATTTCAATATGATTAATGATAAACAGTTGAAGTCGGACGTTTACATACACCTTAGGCAAATACATTTAAACTCAGTTTTTCACAATTCCTGACATTTAGTCTTAGGTCAGTTAGGATCACCAATTTATTTTAAGAATGTGAAACGTCAGAATAATATTAGAGAGGATGATTTATCTCAGCTTTTATTTTTTTCATCACATTCCCAGTGGGTCAGAAGTTTACATACACTCAATTAGTATTTGGTAGCATTGCCTTTAAATTGTTTAACTTGGGCCAAACGTTTCGGGTAGCCTTCCACAAGCTTCCCACAATAAGTTGGGTGAATTTTGGCCCATTCCTTCTGACAGAGCTGGTGTAACCGAGTCAGGTTTGTAGGCATCCTTGCTCGCACACACTTTTTCAGTTCTGCCCACACATTTTCTATAGGATTGAGGTCAGGGCTTGTGATGGCCACTCCAATACCTTGACTTTGTTGACCTTAAGCCATTTCATTGACAATTTGGAAGACCCGTTTGTGACCAAGCTTTAACTTCCTGACTGATGTCTTGAGATGTTGCTTCAATATATCCACATAATTTTCATTCCTCAAGATGCCATCTATTTTGTGAAGTGCACCAGTCCCTCCTGCAGCAAAGCACCCCCACAACATGATGATGATGCTGATGCTCGATATAGGACTCGTTTTACTGTGGATATAGATACTTTTGTACCTGTTTCCTTCAGCATCTTCACAAGGTCCTTTGCTGTTGTTCTGGGATTGACTTGCACTTTTCGCACCAAAGTACCTCTCCTTCCTGAGCGGTATGGTGTTTATACTTGCGTACTATTGTGATACAATGAATTATACGTGAAATAATCTGTCTGTAAACAATTGTTGGAAAAATTACTTGTGTCATGCACAAAGTAGATGTCCTAACTGACTTGCCAAAACTATAGTTTGTTAACAAGAAATTTGTTTGTTTTTGTGTGTTTTGTGTGTTTTAATGACTCCAACCTAAGTGTATGTAAACTTCTGACTTCAACTTTAAGCCAATGTAGCCTATGTATCTTCTAATGTGGTCATCTCAGGTTTCATTCGAAGCACCATTTTATCCTTGAACTTGTTTGTAACAATTGCAAATACGTTGGCAATTTTGTATTTGTAGTCAACTTTTTTATGAAGTTATCAGCAGACACAGTTAGACAGATAGCCTAAACATTTAGCAGAGATCTTCTGCGAAAAAGGGCAACAAAGTATCTAACGTTGCACTTTGGCTGCTGTATGAGTGGTCTGGATCACTCATAGAGGTTCAAAGGTTTTTAAGAGCTATCTTACTAACGAAGTCTTTGGGAAACACCTTGGCTACTAAAGATGCATGGTAAGAAGGTTCTAATGATGATCTTAACACTACGAGGGCTCTGGGAAACGCGGCCCTGTCCACTGAACCGCTTCACTGAACCAGTTCCAACCCCTGCGGTTGCATTTTCAGAATTGAAATGCCTTAATTATGAATATAGAATGTGTTATGGCTTCATTTTTAATTTTGCTAATGACATTTTTCAAAGGAAATACAGTATCAGGAGCATGCAGGTTAGAGGAGGGAGAAGGGGAGCTTTTTTAACTAAGGAATGAGTCCTGGTATTTATAAGAATGACACATTGATTTCTGTACTTTTAGGCTGAGTAATTTGCACTCTTGATGCATTTTGGAGTTACTCACTAACTGTAAGTTGCTCTGGATAAGAGCGTCTGCTAAATGACTAAAATGTCAAATGTGCCTCCCGAGTGGTGCAGCGGTCTAAGGCACTGCATCGCAGTTTTGCGGCGTCACTGCAACCTGGGGTTTGATCCCAGGCTGTGTTACAACCGGCTGTCGCCGGGAGTCCAATAGGGCTGCCCATAATTCGCCCAGCCTTGTCCGGGTTAGGGGTGGGTTGGGCTGGGGGGGGCTTTTACTTGGCTCATCGCACTCTAGCGACTCCTTGTGGCGGGCCGGGCACCTGCAGGCTGATTTCGGTCGTCAGTTGAACGGTGTTTCCTCCTAAACATTGGTGCAGCTGTCTTCTGGGTTACGCGAGCGGGTGTTAAGAAGCGAGGTTTGGCGGGTCATGTTTTGGAGAATGCATGACTCGACCTTCGCCTCTCTCGAGCCAGTTGGAGAGTCGCAGACATGAGACAAGATCATAATCATGAAATTGTTCAATTTTGTAAAAATGTTCTCAATTATAAAGCACAAAGACAAATGAGGAGCAGTTATCATGCAGTTTTCAGAGTGATAAACAAAGGACATTGAGTAAGAGAATCAACAGCAAAAAATGTATATTTGAATATAATTCAGTGTCAAATATGAAATCACAAGAGTCCATAGTGTTGCTATAACAACAGCTTGTTTTCCACCTGATATGTTAGAGTCCTCCATAATGTGCACACCTAGTCTACATTCCCATTATTTTCCAGGGAGCACGTTAGAGTATGTTACTCAACACATCCGTCTGGTTTGGTCTGCGATCTGCATTGGATCCTACATCCCACCATCACAAACCTCAGGATTTCAGACTGGTGTGTACTCATCTTTCTTTTAGCTGCTAGTATTTCAGCACTGGGCTGAAACAGCTCCTAACACTTCTCCCAATGCAGCAGCCTTGAGTGCTTCAGTTCCATTCTCAGATCTTTCTCCTGCTTTCCACTGCTCTCTGTTCTAAGCTGATAATATTTCAGAACCTTGGACAGTTCTACTCTACAGTACTGGCTCTGACTGCAGAAATCAGTATTTCAGCATTGGACATTTCTCCTTTCTCTGCTGCCTGCCTGGTTGGTGTAGCGACCGCCCCTACTGCTGCTGTGGAAAAATACAGAAATTGCTACACATGATGCAGGCAGGTGCAGAGAAAAAGGAAAACCAGCACAGTCACAGACCTTAAAATGTAGGCTTGGCCTGCAGGCTATAAAGGATGGCCACATCAGCCAACACTCTCTCTCTTCCTCTTCCCCGACTAGTTGTTTTTGTCTGTTTCACCATACAACACCCTCTCCACTCATCCACACACTGCATATGCTACTGATCCTACAGACGTCCACAGCTTGTTACATTTTTGTATTTATTATTATTTAGTATAATAAATGTATTTGGTTTTAGATTTAAGTCATGCGTGGTCTCCCTTTGTTGTTAGGAACCATGAGCCAGGTCGTAACAATGTGCATACCTCTAACATCGACATGTAATGTGACTTATTTCAGTATTATCCTAGGTATGTAAATATTTACAAGGTGTTAGCATTTAAAACCTATTGTTATACAACTTTTGTATCCCAAACAGAATAATTCCCTTGCATTTGTATCCTCCAGTGCCCTCTCTGCTACAATACCGTAGTATGTGAAAACCTGACATTAGGGGAGAAATGTACACACATCCATTCTAAACAATAGTAAGAGAGGAGCCCAGGAGCCTTATAATGGCCGGGATATGTTTTTTTCTCTCTTACTCTCCCAATCTTTCACTCTCTCTCTCTCTCTCACATTCTTTCACTATCTCGCTCCCCCAATCTTTCACTATCTCTCACTCCCAATCTTTCACTATCTCTCTCTCCCAATCTTTTACGATCTCTCTCTCCCAATCTTTCACTATCTCTCTCTACCAATCTTTTACGATCTCTCTCTCAATCTTTCACTATCTGTCTCTCTGCCAATCTTTCACTATCTCTCTCTTATAATCTTTCGCTATCTCTCTCCCAATCTTTCACTATCTCTCTCTCACATTCTTTCACTATCACTCTCTCTCAAACTTTCTTTCTCTCTCTCTCTCTCTCTCTCTCTCTCTCTCTCTCTCTCTCTCTCTCTCTCTCTGTCTCTGTCTCTAGCTGACTGCTCTAGTCTCAGCTGTTTGCAGGAGAAATAGCAGAAACTTTAATAGAATACAAAACAGTAGGGAGGCGTAGCCTGGGGAAAATAATGTAGGAGTCAGCAAAGCCTTTGTGCCTCTGCCTCAACAGAAAAACAGCAACATGGCACATGGGGCCAAGCTCTGTCAGACGCCCGGTAGCAGCTCAACCAAATATTATTTACTTTATGAATTCTAAACATCTCCTAAGGAGACTCACAGTCTGTCACATCTAATTTGACCCTGACCCTATGACTTAAAATGGCACAGTCCTCTGCTCACTTGTCTCTGTCCGCCTGTCTCCAATGCCTTTCATCTATTTTGGGGCACTAGCTTTCAGGATAATGCAGGGGCCATTTGAACAGTGGTCTTTCTCCATTATGAAAGAGATTAATGTGCTGTGTTCAGTTCATGGTTTGCCCAAGATGAAAGGCCATTTTTGTTTGTTTAAGAGATGGGTGTTCTCTAGGCATCTGAGCAGAAACAGGGAAGGCATTGAAGTACTGTAAGTGAAGCTTTAAACTCAAGAAGAAAGCCAGCCAACAAACTCAATTTTGTTTAAATCTGGTTCAGGGAATTGGAATGTCTGACTTAAGCTTTGAGATATTGTGACCTTTCTCTAAAAGTGGGTTCAGAAGCTTTGTGTGACTTCAACATGGTGGTGCACTGCTCAGCTTTGGGCAAGCCCTCACAGCAAATACTGTAGCGCAGATTCCTGGCCTGAGAGAGAGTTTAAAAGAGGTCACCATCTCCTAGGAAGCATCGGGGAAGACTGAGTCAGAGTTGAGACCACACAGCATCCATGATGCTGCAGAGGCCATGATGCTATCCACCACCTGCGACAACATAATGTCCATTCTACCTCACATAACCCCCACATGAGACAACATACTGCATACTAGAGAATGGCCGATTAATTAGGGCCGATTTCAAGTTTTCATAACAATCGGAAATCTGTATTTTTGGGCGCCGATTAATTATTTTTTTAAAACTTTATTTAACTAGGCAAGTCAGTTAAGAACACATTCTTATTTTCAATGACGGCCTAGGAACGGTGGGTTAACTGCCTTGTTCAGGGGCAGAACGACAGATTTTCACCTTGTCAGCTCGGGGGATGTGATCTTGCAACCTTACAGTTAACTAGTCCAACGCTCTAACCACCTGCCTCTCACTGCACTCTACGAGGAGCCTGCCTGTTACGCGAATGCAGTAGAAGCCAAGGTAAGTTGCTAGCTAGCATTAAACTTATCTTACAAAAAACAATCAATCAATCATAATCACTAGTTATAACTACACATGGTTGATGATATTACTTGTTTACCTAGCGTGTCCTGCGTTGCATATAATAGATGCAACGCTGGGGGATGATTTAACAAAAGCGCATTTGCTAAAAAAGCACAATTGTTGGACGACTGTACCTAACCATAAACACCAA
Source organism: Oncorhynchus nerka (assembly GCF_034236695.1). NCBI lineage: Eukaryota > Metazoa > Chordata > Actinopteri > Salmoniformes > Salmonidae > Oncorhynchus > Oncorhynchus nerka. The sequence goes on along the minus strand of NC_088405.1, from coordinate 63,612,083 downwards.
AGCCTTTCTTAAAATCCATACACAGAAGTATATATTTTTAAACCTGCATATTTAGCTAAAAGAAATCCAGGTTAGCAGGCAATATTAACCAGGTGAAATTGTGTCATTTTTCTTGCGTTCATTGCACGCAGAGTCAGGGTATATGCAACAGTTTCGTAGCCTGGCTCATTGCGAACTTATTTGCCAGATTTGACGTAATTATGACTTAACATTGAAGGTTGTGCAATGTAACAAGCGTATTTAGACTTAGGGATGCCATCCGTTAGATAAAATACTGAACGGTTCCGTATTTCACTGAAATAATAAACGTTTTGTTTTCGAAATTATCGTTTCCGGATTCGACCATATTAATGACCAAAGACTCGTATTTCTGTGTGTTATTATGTTATAATTAAGTCTATGATTTGATAGAGCAGTCTGACTGAGCGATGGTAGGCAGCAGCAGGCTCGTAAGCATTCATTCAAACAGAACTTTTGTGCGTTTTGCCAGCAGCTCTTCGCAAGCACAACGCTGTTTATGACTTCAAGCCTATCAGCCTAATGGCTGGTGTAATCGATGTGAAATGGCTAGCTAGATAGCTGGGTGTGCGCTAATACATATTCAAATGTCACTCGCTCTGCGACTTGGAGTAGTTATTCCCCTTTGCAGAGGGTTTTGTGGAGCGATGGGTAACGCTGCTTCGAGTGTGGCTGTTGTCGATGTGTTCCTGGTTCGAGCCCAGGTAGGGGCGAGGAGAGGGACGGGAGCTATACTGTTACACTGGCAATACTATAGTGCCTATAAGAACATCCAAATAGTCAAAGGTATATGAAATACAAATGGTATAGAGAGAAATAGTCCTATAAATACTATAATAACTAAAACCTCTTACCTTGGATTATTGAAGTCTCATGTTAAAAGGGTAGCCTAGTGGTTAGAGCGTTGGACTAGTAACCGAAAGGTTGCAAGTTCAAATCCCCGAGCTGACAAGGTACAAATCTGTCATTCTGCCCCTGAACAGGCAGTTAACCCACTGTTCCTAGGCCGTCATTGAAAATAAGAATTTGTTCTTAACTGACTTGCCTAGTAAAATAAAGGTAAAAATAAAAAAGGGAACCACCAACTTTCATATGTTCTCATGTTCTGAGCAAGGAACACAAACGTTGGCTTTTTTACATGGCACATATGTATTTTTTACATGGCACATATTTACTTCTCCAACACTTTGTTTTTGCATTATTTAAACCAAATTGAACTTGTTTCATTATTTATTTGAGGCTAAAAAGATTTTTATTGATGTATTATATTACGTTAAAATAAGTGTTCATTCAGTATTGTTGTAATTGTCATTATTACAAATAAAAACAAAAAAATCGTCCGATTAATCGGTATCGGCTTTTTTGGTCCTCCAAATATCAGTATCGGTATCGGCTTTGAAAAATCATAATTGGTCGACCTCTACTGCATACTATCCACACTAACCTCACATACCCTCATAACCTCTAAATGACACAGTATACTATCTACACAAACCTTATATACCCTCATACCCTCCAAACAGGGCTCTACATGAACTTTTTCCATTGGTAGCAATAGTGCTCCTCAATTCAAAAACTAAGGAGCACCAGACAAAATTTAGGAGAACCAGCATTTTTATATATTTATTTTTCTGCAAATGACTGTTCAATCATTCTTAATTTTCATCAGTTGTTACGTTGATTATGTAGAACGCATCACTAGCGAGTGGGCAGGACATTAGAATATAAACAACTTAATCATTGTGTTTAAAGTGCAACTGCAAACATATTTACATACACTACCGTTCAAAAGTTTGGGGTCACTTAGAAATGTCATTGTTTTTGAAAGAAAACATTTTGTTCATTCAAATAACATCAAATTGATCAGAAATACAGTGTAAACATTGTTCATGTTGTAAATGACTATTTAGCTGGAAATGGCAGATTTTAATGGAATATCTGCATAGGCGTACATAGGCCCATTGTCAGCAACCATCACTCCTGTGTTCCAATGGCACGTTGTGTTATCTAATCCAAGCTTATAATTTTAAAAGGCTAATTGATCATTATAAAACCCTTTTGCAATTATTTTAGCACAGCTGAAAACTGTTGTTTTGATTAAAGAAGCAATAAAACCGGCCTCCTTTAGACTAGTTGAGTATCTGGAGCATCAGCATTTGTAGGTTCGATAACAGGCTCAAAATTGGCAGAAACAAAGGACTTTCTTCTGAAACTCGCCAGTCTACACTTGTTCTGAGAAATGAAGGTTATTCCATGCGAGAAATTGCCAAGAAACTGAAGATCTCGTACAACGCTGTGTACTACTCCCTTCACAGAACAGCGCAAACTGGCTAACCAAAATAGAAAGAGGAGTGGGAGGCCCTGGTGCACAACTGAGCAAGAGGACATGTCTAGTTTGAGAAACAGATGCCTGAAGTCCTCAACTGGCAGCTTCATTAAAAAGTGCCGCAAAACACCAGTCTCAACGTCAACAGTGAAGAGGCGACTCCGGGATGCTGTCCTTCTAGGCTTTGGTACTCTTTCAGAGCTCAGGACAACAGTCCATTAGGGACAGACACTTTTGTGCACAGTCCATGACCGAGAGACCTACTGTATGCCTTTCCTCTGTTGTCCTGCATACTGCTGCTGATGGCACTGGTGAGATCAGAAGAGCTGTCAATCATTATGATAGCTCCCAATCCCCAGGGGGCTCTATGGTGGCAGGGATGATCCAGATGAAGATTTTAGCCAGGTTCCACACTGCCGGGATGTACTGTCTCAGGGGTGAAGACCAATAGGATTGTGGCCTGTACTGGGCCAGCCATTGATGGCTTGGTTATTGTTTATTTATTTTATTTAACCTTTATTTAACTAGGCAAGTCAATTAAGAACAAATTCTTATTTAAAATGACGGCCTACCCCGGTGACGCTGGGCCAATTGTGCGCCGCCCTATGGGACTCCCAATCACAGCCGGTTGTGATACAGCCTGGAATTGAACCAGAGTTTGTAGTGACACCTCTAGCACTGAGATACAGTGCCTTAGACCGCTGCACCACTCGGGAGCCCCTAAGAACGAAAGGGACAGGCTAGCGCACTGTGGGCTATCTGCCACTGTGATTAGCATGATACAGGGCTGCGGGCTGGTTCCACATCCAGAATTTATGCCAGCAAATGGAAAATGTTTATACAATGGTGCTTGGAAGAGAATGTTGACCCAGCATGCTGCCAGGTGGAAACGATTCTCAAACAGGAACTCGTTCTCACTATCAAGGTGTACGCCTCAGCGATTTCAGCTTGTCATGAGGGTTTTGATCGAGTGTCTTTGTTCAGCCATTCTCCCCTCAAACATTTCCTTTTGGGAACACTGCGACTGAGACCAGCAACCCAAACTATAGTTCCACCGTTAGATTTGACATTGGTGCTCAATGTGCTCTGTGAGCTGCCATTCGAGCACTTGGATCAGATTCCTCTTAAAATGTTGTCTATTAAAATTGTATTGTTACTTGTAAGCAGGTCAGTGATTTGGGGCTCTGTCAACGCGACCCAACTGTCTCGCCATCAATGGCGACTTGCGCTCGTCCTAATCCGTCTTTTTTGCCTAAGATTGTCAAGAGCTCCTACAGATCAGACTCTCTTTTCCTCACAGGGAACAGAGAGAGGAACGGCTGTATTGCCTGTAGCCAGTGGGCCAATTTTACATCTAGCTCAGGATTATTGTGCTTCATTGAGCAGTATTTGAGTGTTTGACTTTAATTTTGATTATGGGCACACCAGCTAGCATAAATTTGTCCTACATTAATGTTAACTTGCTAACGTTAGCTGAGCCAGTCACTGAAATCATCTTTGGCTGAAGGTGCGGGCATAATACATTTTCTCAGGCGATGCTGTCTTGGTAGCAGTGTAAACCAATGGGATGCCCTCCTATGAGGCTCAGCTCTACTCATATAACTGGAGTTAACCTCCCATTAACCTTCGTTATGATTTGTTGTCTTGTTTGAGCAGTGAAGTCTTCTCTGAGTTATATGAGTGTTGCGACTAAATATTGTTACGCCTTTACTTTTTTTATTGGATAATTTTTTTGCCTCATGGTGCTCCTAAAATAAAAGTATTGGTTGCACACCAAAATGTTTAGCCGCATGGTCACACTTTAGAGCCCTCCAACTGAGACAAAACACTGTCATAACCTCACTACACACTAGCCGGTATGATGGCGCCGATGGAGATGATAGCATCGCGACTAACTCTTAGGAAACTTTGCAGTATTTTTTTTTTATGTACTATTTTTTTTTTCATTTTTAGCTCAGGAAATGTTTTGAGTCATTACATATAGCCGGGAATAACTATTGGATATTAGAGCGGAGGTACCTCACCAGAACTACCAGCATTACGACCAGGAATACGACTTGCCTGGAGCAGATCCTTTGTTCACTCTCCCCAGCGGAAACCTGCTGGTTTGACTTACGAGGCGCGCACACCACCCACCGCTTCCGAGTATATTACTCGCTAATGTTCAGTCTTTGGATAACAAAGTTGATGAGCTTAGAGCAAGGATTTCTTTCCAGAGAGACATCAGGGCCTGTAACATACTTTGTTTCACGGAAACATGGTCAATAAAGCCAGCAGGATTCTCAGTACATCGTGCAAACAGGAATAAATATCTCTCCGGGAAGCAGAAGGGTGGAGGGATGTATTTCATGAATAACGACTCATGGTGTAATTCTAGGAACATACAGGAGCTCAAGTCCCCCACCCTCCTTTCGGCAAATCTGACCACGACTCCATCTTGCTCCTCCCTTCCTATTGGCAGAAACTTAAACAGGAGGTACCTGTGCTAAGAACTATTCAACGCTGGTCTGACCAATCAGAATCCACACTTCAAGATTGTTTTGATCATGTGGACTGGGATATGTTCCGGGTAGCTTGCGAAAATAATCTGCATACACAGATATGGTGACAGAGTTTATAAGGAAGTGTATAGGAGATGTAGTACCCACTGTGACTATTAAAACCTACCCTAACCAGAAACCGTGGATAGATGGTAGCATTCGCGCGAAAATGAAAGCACGAACCATTACATTTAACCATGGCAAGGTGACTGGGAATATGGCAGAATATAAACAGTGTAGTTATTCACTCTGCAAGGCAATCAAACAAGCTAAACGTCAGTATAGACATAAAGTGGAGTCGCAATTCAACGGCTCAGACACGAGACCTATGTGGCAGGGACGTATGTGGCAGGGACTACAGACAATCACAGACTACAAAAGGAAAACCAGCCACGTTGCCGAGACCGACGTCTTGCTTCCGGACAGGCTAAACACATTCTTTGCACGCTTTGAGGATAACACATTGCCACCGGCTCTCCTTCTCCATGGCTGACGTGAGTAAAACATTTAAATGTGTTAACCCTTGCAAGGCTGCCGGACCAGACGGCATCCCTAGCTGCGTCCTCAGAGCATGCGCAGACCAGCTGGCTGGTGTATTGACAGGCATATTCAATCTCTCCCTATCCCAGTCTGCTGTCCCCACATACTTCAAGATGGCCACAATGTTTCCTGTACCCAAGAAGTCAAAGGTAACTGAACTTAATGACTATTGCCCCGTAGCACTCACCTCTGTCATCATGAAGTGCATTGAGAGACTAGTCAAGGATCATATCATCTCTACCTTACCTGCCACCCTAGACTCACTTCAATTTGCTTACCGCCTCAATAGATCCACAGACAATGGCCATCACTCTGCACACTGCCCTATCCCATCTGGACAAGAGGAATACCTATGTAAGAATGCTGTTTATTGAATATAGCTCAGCATTCAACACCATAGTACCCTCCAAGCTCATCATTAAGCTTGAGTCCCTGGGTCTGAACCCTGCCCTGTGCAATTGGGTCCTGGACTTGCTGACGGGCCGCCCCCAGGTGGTGAAGGTAGGAAACATCACCTCCACTCCGCTGATCCTTAACACTAGAGCCCCACAAGGGTGCGTGCTTAGCCCCCTCCTGTACTCCCTGTTCACCCATGACTGTGTGGCCAAGCACGTCTCTAACTCAATCATCAAGTTTGTAGACGGCACAACAGTAGTAGGCTCGATTACCAGCAATGACGTGACAGCCTACAGGGAGGAGGTGAGGGCTCTGGGAGTGTTGTGCCTGGGAAACAACCTCTCAATCAACGTCAACAAAACAAAGAAGATGATCGTGGACTTAAGGAAACAGCAGAGGGTGTACCCCCTTATCTACATCGAAGGGACCGCAGTGGAGAAGGTGGAAAGCTTCTAGTTCATTGGCGTACACATCACTAACAAACTGATACCTACCACCCACACAGACAGTGTAGGGAAGAAGGCGCAACAGAGCATCTTCAACCTCAGGAGGCTGAAGAAACTTGGCTTGTCACCGAAAACCCTCACATACTTTTACAGATGCACAATTGAAAGCGTCCTGTAGGGCTGTATCACCACCTGGTATGGCAACTGCACCGCCCGCAACCGCAAGGCTCTCCAGAGGGTGGTGCGGTCAGCACAACGCATCACCCGCACTCCAGGACACATACAGCACCCGATGTCACACGAAGGTCAAAAAGATCATCAAGGACATCAATCACCTGTGCCGCTGCCTGTACACTCCGCTATCATCCAGAAGGCGAGGTCAGTACAGATGCATCAAAGCGGGGACCGAGAGACTGAAAAACAGCTTCTATCTCAAGGCCATCAGTCTGTTAAACAGCCATCACTAGCACATTTATAGGCTGCTGCCTATTGGCATAGACAAGAAATCACTGGCCACTTTAAGGAATGGAACACTAGTCACTTAAACAACTTCTTAGGGCTGCAATCCCGTTAACGGGATCGATATGACAACAGCCAGTGAAAGTGCAGGGCGCCAAATTCAAAACAACAGAAATCTCATAATTAAAATTCCTCAAACATACATGTATCTTATACCGTTTTAAAGGTAATCTTGTTGTTAATCCCACCACAGTGTCCGATTTCAAATAGTCTTTACAGCGAAAGCACCACAAACGATTATGTTAGGTCACCACCAACTCACAGAAAAATTTAGCCATTTTTCCAGCCAAAGAGAGGAGTCACAAAAAGCACAAATAGAGATAAAATGAATCATTAACCTTTGATCTTCATCAGATGACCTTCATCAGATGACACTCATAGGACTTCATGTTACACAATACATGTATGTTTTGTTTGATAAAGTTCATATTTATATACAAACATCTGCAGAGAGCCACATCATTTTACAGAAATATTCATTATAAATCAACAGAAATCAGAAATCACATTATAAATATTCCCTTACCTTTGACGATCTTCATCAGAATGCACTCCCAGGAATCCTAGTTCCACAATAAATGCTTGTTTTGTTCAATAATTTCCATTATTTATGGAGCTACTTTTGTTAGCACGTTTAGTACACAAACCCAAACACTCGTGCAGGTCCATCTGAATGTCGGACGAAAACTTAAAAAGGTTATATTACAGGTCCAAGAAACTTGTCAAACTAAGCATAGAATCAATCTTTAGAATGTTATCATAAATCTTCAATAAAGTTCCAACCGGAGAATTCTTATGTCTGTAGAGAAGCCATGGAACGCAGGTCGGTATCATGTGAAATGTGTGTGACCAGGACCTGGTTCTCTGCCAGACCCATGACTCAAACAGCTCCCATCCAGCTCCACAACACAGTAGAAGCCTCATTCAAGTTTCTAAAGACTGTTGACATCTATTGGAAGCCCTAGAAAGTACAACTTTATCTATATCCCACTGTGTATTCAATAGGGGCTGGGTTGAAAATCGACCAACCTCAGATAGATAGTAGATTTCTTCTACTGATTTCTTCTCAGGTTTTTGCCTGCCATATGAGTTCTGTTATACTCAGAGACATCATTCAAACAATTTTAGAAAGTTCAGAGTGTTTTCTATCCAATACTAATAATAATATGCATATATTAGCAACTGGGACCGAGGAGCAGGCTATTTACTCTGGGTACATTTCATCCAAGCTACCCAATACTGCCCCTGCAGCCATAAGAAGTTGTTAAATAATGTTTACATATCTTGCATTACTCATCTCATATGTATTTACTGTATTCAATACTATTCTACGATATCTTAGCCGCTTAATAATGTTTACATATCTGGAATTACTCATCTCATATGTATATATTGTTTTCTATACTATTCTACTGTATCTTAGCCGCTTAATAATGTTTACATATCTGGAATTACTCATCTCATATGTATATATTGTTTTCTATACTATTCTACTGTATCTTAGTCCGTTCCTCTCTGACATCGCTTGTCTATATGTATATAGTCTTAATTCATTCCTACTTAGATTTGTGTGTATTGGGTATATGTTGTGTCATTTATTAGATATTACTTGTTAGATATTACTGCACTGATAGAGCTAGAAACACAAGCATTTCGCTACACCCGCAATAACATCTGCTAATCACGTGTATGTGACCAATAAAATTGGATTTGATTTGATACTGCTTACCACCTACAGTAAGACTGCTCTCTATCCATCTTTCCCACAAGGACGCCATTCAAATCACACTGCTTTGAGCTTGTGCTGTCTCAGATGTAGTCTATTTTGTTTATAACTGTATATTTTAAATGGTGAGTAATAGCCTTTAATTCTTACATATTCTTCATAAAAAAAAATTAAAAGTTTGTAATACTGTAAACATAGCTTTCACTGACTGTAAAAGGATCCAAAGAAGAAGAAAAAAATGTATAGCAAGAGAAATGGACAAGAAGCGTCAGGAAAATGTACATGTTTTACTCTACTCAAGTAGACCAATTATGAGAATGGTCACTGACAAGTATCAGGGTTTGTAATTGTTCTTTTAAAGAAATTAGAAATGTTCTCTGTTTTCTGCATAATCATTTTGACCCTCCACACTGAGCCAGGGAATTGTGCTCATATGAAGAAATGTAAATGAGACTTGTGTGAAGAGCCAAGTCTTATTTTCCAGTCAACATCCCCACCATTAAAAATAGTCTATAGAAGCATTTATGTTTTTCTCTCTGACAACAATTGGTTCAATTGAGTATCATGCATCAGACAGAGATTCTTTGAGCTTTTCAGACTTCCATCTTTACTGCATCATCTTACAGGAAGTCAGATATTGCACTTGAATAGAGTGTCTGTCATGTCAGAGTAGTTCAAATGATAGACATCCAGTGTTGAGAACCTGATTTAAATGAAGGCGTTGTCCCTGAGTTCTGTATCTGGGACTAATTTCCACACAAATATGTATAAAATGTTTTAAAGAAATGTACTACAATCAGTTCCACTGTTCCAGCCATTAAATTAATTAACCAATTAGTGTGGATAGATCAGTTTGCTATGGAGCAGGTAAGCGATTGAATCTATTGTAATGAAACGGGCAGGGAGCAGGCCTTGAACCCTCGACCTTCTAACCCGGAGTCCAGCGCGCTATCGACTGTGCCCCAAAAGCATGCTCGAGCGGCAGAGTTGGTATCTGCGCTTTTAAACCTCAGGTCGTTACACTATATAGGAACGTCGTTAAGAGCAAATTGTATTTTGCGGTAACAGCATGGTTTAATCGCAATGAAAGACAAACACACACTGTGCTGCCAGTCATCTTGCATTATTTGAATTGGGCCCACATAATTGTACCTACGGAGGAGCGGCTTCTAACTTGGAAAGTCTCTGAACTTCCGAGTTGTATAGTATTCTTAACTAGCTTTGAAAAGGTTTATCCATTCTTCTGTAATTAAACATCGCTCCCTAATTTCTGAATTACGCTTTTAACGTCCTATGGCTATGGTTCAGAGGGGAGGGGCAGGTAGCCTACTCCACCCACTGGTAAAGATTTCCAGCTGGCAGGCAGACGCTTGAATCCGTTTCTGAGTGACAGATTGAGGGCTTTGCATATGTGCTTTGTTACGATTCTTGTGGGAGTGAAAAAGAATGCCCAGAACGTAAAATAACTTTATTAATCGGTTCTCGTGCTTTTAAAATAACAGTTCTGTTCCGGAACAATATAGATCACTTTCGTTTCCAGTTCGGATTTTATTCCTCTAATAATTTAGTTATTTTCCGGTTTTTGCTTCTGTTCCCATAACCGGTTTCAACCATTGACTACTATGGATTATCTTAGCTTTTTTGTATTATGGCCTGGAACTGTATAATTGACAGTTTTTTCAAATTTGCTTGATGGTTGCCCTGCCCTCTGACTTTTGTGATATGTGTCATCTGTTTACAATGTCGACTAAAAACCTTGAACCAACATTTACTCACTTTGTTGTTTGCCCCACAGAGTGACACTATCTTCATTTTACACACATCAGACAGGCTATGCCAATGTCCAAAATTGTTCTTCTTTTCACATTGTAATGCCATGACATTTTCCTATCACATTGAAATGAACGTCAAAGTGTTTTGAATTACAGTTCATCCCCTGTTTATATTTTCTGTCAGAATTTTTGCTAATTTCTTTTTCATCTCTTCAGTATTTTAACTTGTCAACGTTCACAACACGTTTAACATTGAGATGTACACAATAACATCTGAATCCCAAAACTTCCAAATCAGCTTATAGGCAGGAAATGGATACACAATAAAACTCACGAGGGAATCATTTCTAAATCCTCCCAAATCCATTTTCTTCATAAGCACCTGGTAACATGCTTAAAATATCAGGCATTACCCAGCTTACTCTATTCAATATCAAGTCTCAGGCATGCTGCAGAAAAAACTCCTCGTATTTCAGCATTTGCTTTTTAATTTCCTCTGTGCTGCTATCAGACATAGACTGGAGTCTTTTTTTCTCTCTTAACATGCTATGGCGATGGATGATAAAAGTGCTGTGTTATTCAGTGTGCCCTGATGGTGCTTTTACAATGTCCTTTCATCCAGGGGTCAGCTCCTTGGTTTTATCTTACATCTGACTGTCATTCACACTGCGCTGTGATACGCCAGACGCATGAAGCCCCTTTGGAAATATCAGATGTGCATAAACAGCTATTCCTGCTCCTCACTGCTCCTCCAGTCTCCACCTGAGTGGGCGATGATGATGTAGCCATGCTCAGTTCTTCACAGCCGCCTGTCTTATAAAAGGCCAAGCCTGGTTGGACAGCCTTCTGCAGTGTTCTGCTGTGTGAAGGTCACTTAGGTAGAGGAGAGGAGGTAGAGGAGAGGAGAGTGGATGGCTGAGTCTGTGGCTGTGCTCGGGATTCTTATGTGCTCTAGCTAGCTAGTCTATGGTAGCACTTCAGTTTACAGCGCTATATATCTATGCATATAGTAGACCCACTTACGGTGCCTACGGCCAGCATTCTATCCTGTTTAAAGTATTCATGAACACTCATAACATGTTTTCTCCATTTGACATGAATCAAAATGTCACATTCACATGGAAAGTAATATGCTGAAGTTGTGATGGCTGGCTGTTAGTGGAGGTGCTGTGAGGTGTGTTAGTCTACAGGTGTCTTTAGACTGGGCTGTCAAAGTGAGACAGGGTGTTTTCTTCCCCTGCTCTGTGGTGCACTGCACAGACCGCATTTACATTAGCATAATATACACAGATTGGTTCAGCATCAGTAATAATATTCATCATTTTATTGAATCAGCGATTTTATCCCCAGCTCTAAGAGGAAAGCCAAGCCGACTAGCATGTTGCCTCTGCCCATTTAGCCAAGCCGACTAGCATGCTGGCTCTGCCCATTTAGCCAAGCCGACTAGCATGTTGGCTCTGCCCATTTAGCCAAGCCGACTAGCATGTTGCCTCTGCCCATTTAACCAAGCCGACTAGCATGTTGCCTCTGCCCATTTAGCCAAGCCGACTAGCATGTTGCCTCTGCCCATTTAGCCAAGCCGACTAGCATGCTGCCTCTGCCCATTTAGCCAAGCCGACTAGCATGCTGCCTCTTCCCATTTAGCCAAGCCGACTAGCATGCTGCCTCTGCCCATTTAGCCAAGCCGACTAGCATGTTGCCTCTGCCCATTTAGACAAGCCGACTAGCATGCTGCCTCTGCCCATTTAGCCAAGCCGACTAGCATGCTGCCTCTGCCCATTTAGCCAAGCCGACTAGCATGTTGCCTCTGCCCATTTAGCCAAGCCGACTAGCATGCTGCCTCTGCCCATTTAGCCAAGCCGACTAGCATGCTGCCTCTTCCCATTTAGCCAAGCCGACTAGCATGCTGCCTCTGCCCATTTAGCCAAGCCGACTAGCATGTTGCCTCTGCCCATTTAGACAAGCCGACTAGCATGCTGCCTCTGCCCATTTAGCCAAGCCGACTAGCATGCTGCCTCTGCCCATTTAGCCAAGCCGACTAGCATGTTGCCTCTGCCCATTTAGCCAAGCCGACTAGCATGCTGCCTCTGCCCATTTAGCCAAGCCGACTAGCATGTTGCCTCTGCCCATTTAGCCAAGCAGACTAGCATGCTGCCTCTGCCCATTTAGCCAAGCCGACTAGCATGCTGCCTCTGCCCATTTAGCCAAGCCGACTAGCATGCTGCCTCTGCCCATTTAGCCAAGCAGACTAGCATGCTGCCTCTGCCCATTTAGCCAAGCCGACTAGCATGCTGGCTCTGCCCATTTAGCCAAGCCGACTAGCATGCTGGCTCTTCCCATTTAGCCAAGCAGACTAGCATGCTGCCTCTGCCCATTTAGCCAAGCCGACTAGCATGCTGGCTCTGCCCATTTAGCCAAGCCGACTAGCATGCTGGCTCTTCCCATTTAGACAAGCCGACTAGCATGTTGCCTCTGCCCATTTAGCCAAGCCGACTAGCATGTTGCCTCTGCCCATTTAGCCAAGCCGACTAGCATGCTGGCTCTGCCCATTTAGCCAAGCCGACTAGCATGTTGGCTCTGCCCATTTAGCCAAGCCGACTAGCATGTTGCCTCTGCCCATTTAACCAAGCCGACTAGCATGTTGCCTCTGCCCATTTAGCCAAGCCGACTAGCATGTTGCCTCTGCCCATTTAGCCAAGCCGACTAGCATGCTGCCTCTGCCCATTTAGCCAAGCCGACTAGCATGCTGCCTCTTCCCATTTAGCCAAGCCGACTAGCATGCTGCCTCTGCCCATTTAGCCAAGCCGACTAGCATGTTGCCTCTGCCCATTTAGACAAGCCGACTAGCATGCTGCCTCTGCCCATTTAGCCAAGCCGACTAGCATGCTGCCTCTGCCCATTTAGCCAAGCCGACTAGCATGCTGCCTCTGCCCATTTAGCCAAGCCGACTAGCATGCTGCCTCTGCCCATTTAGCCAAGCCGACTAGCATGCTGCCTCTGCCCATTTAGCCAAGCAGACTAGCATGCTGCCTCTGCCCATTTAGCCAAGCCGACTAGCATGCTGCCTCTGCCCATTTAGCCAAGCCGACTAGCATGCTGCCTCTGCCCATTTAGCCAAGCAGACTAGCATGCTGCCTCTGCCCATTTAGCCAAGCCGACTAGCATGCTGGCTCTGCCCATTTAGCCAAGCCGACTAGCATGCTGGCTCTTCCCATTTAGACAAGCCGACTAGCATGTTGCCTCTGCCCATTTAGCCAAGCCGACTAGCATGCTGCCTCTGCCCATTTAGCCAAGCCGACTAGCATGCTGCCTCTGCCCATTTAGCCAAGCCGACTAGCATGTTGCCTCTGCCCATTTAGCCAAGCCGACTAGCATGCTGCCTCTGCCCATTTAGCCAAGCCGACTAGCATGCTGCCTCTGCCCATTTAGCCAAGCCGACTAGCATGTTGCCTCTGCCCATTTAGCCAAGCCGACTAGCATGTTGCCTCTGCCCATTTAGCCAAGCCGACTAGCATGCTGGCTCTGCCCATTTAGCCAAGCCGACTAGCATGCTGGCTCTTCCCATTTAGCCAAGCCGACTAGCATGTTGCCTCTGCCCATTTAGCCAAGCCGACTAGCATGCTGGCTCTGCCCATTTAGCCAAGCCGACTAGCATGCTGGCTCTCGTACTGGGATGAAGGAGAAGAAAAAAAGCTTTTCCCAACCGCACCATTTTCTCTGTCTATTACTTACAGCCTACCACATAATGAGCTACTGCCACCACACATTTCCACCATCGCTGAAATTAATACACGTTTTCCTGCCAGATAATGGGACTATGCAGATGTCTGATTGATTTTGTCCATCCATGCTTTCTTTCATTACCCTATTCTAGGGTTGTATATTGCTATGAATAAATAATCCAGAGGTAGCACATCATTATTCATTGTGGTTATTAAATAACATTCATATTTCGATAAGGCTGTAAAGGGGTGCTACTCTTGTCTCGCAGCATAACCCCCATTTCACGCGCGCATTTCTACCTTGTCTATATTTATAGCTTTTGACCTTGAGTTGGCATAATAGACGATGCATTGATCTCCTGAAAAGGAAACATGTCCTGGTTATCACTGTCACTGGCCAGGCCCCATTTAGACTGTTTAAATTAGGTTTGTTCATCAGCCCTAGAGGACTGTGAGATCCATTTTGACCTATAAGTTGGAGGGACAATATCATTGACATGATGTACTTCACAATTTGAATTTTAAATCATATTAATTCAGTCATTACACAATGTGTCAGCGGAGACATTGGGAATTGAAATGAAATCCTATTCAATTAAAATGTCCCTCCAAAGCTTCTTGGCACAATGCATGTAGTATTTCTGCTAACCTCTGTCACTCCCATCAAACAAATTCCAGACTAGAATTACTAGTTGGCTGTCTTTGAAGCTATAAGCAATTTTTTTCATTTGGCATGCCTACTGTACCATTTAGCTGACCCATGAAATGTGATATTGACAGGGCTGACCTTTTGGAAGTTTTTTTCTCATGGGCTCAGAGACTATTGTGGTTGTTTTTATGACGTAATGATACTATTCAAGTGGACAGAAATCATTCACATGAAATGTTCATGCCCTCCACTGGTTGTTTAAGAAAAAGTACCAGAACCAGCAGAAAATGACCTCAATAAGTTTTGTTTTTAAATTGGCTATGACACAATGTGATATACTGTGCCAAAAAGTGATTTTCAAAGAGCTTTCTATTTTGACTTTACAGTAACTGTGAAATGATTTGATGAAGTTCACTGTTCTCTGCAAACCACAATGCCACCTTTCACCATTCTACAGTATGTGACTGATCCCCTCTCTCTCCACTCCAGGTTTCTCTATCCTCCAGGCCATCATGGAGTCAGCGGTGGCCAATAACTGGCAGGTTACGGCCCGGTCGGTGGGCAGCATAGTGGACCCTACAGAGTACAAACGCATCATAGAGGAGATGGACCGTAGGCAGGAGAAACGCTTCCTCATCGACTGTGAAGTGGGAAGAATCAATGCCATCCTGGACCAGGTACAGTACAGTAGGGTTTAACACTAATACACTGCTGCAGTAACTGGGGGGGTTCGTTGTACTCCACTTGGATGATGAGTTACCTTACCTGAAACCTGAAGACTGATGTAAGAGCTAATTGCATTGCAACCCGAGTTTGGTTGTATTGGGTGCTTGTGGATCAACTGAATGAATACCCAACCAAGGTTTGCTATCATATTTATACTCTTATACCTATGGGAAGAATTATCACACACACACACATTTTATGAGCTATGGATCTTAGGTGGCAACATCACTTATTTAGTTATGTGTGTGCATGAATTTAATCTGGATAATCTTGATTCTACAAAAGATTATTAAAAGTTTGGTTGTGCACTTCTTGTTTGTTTTCAAATACAAAGAGGACTTTATTCAAGAGAGTCTGATTCACCCACGTAGCTCTCTGCCTGTGTTCCATCCTTTCAAAGAAACCTTTTAGTAGCCTCAATCTGCCATTCAGTCTGCCTCCATTCCTTCAATACCTCTGAAAGTCCCATTTCCATTTGTAGGGACCTCTCCTGGCCTCTTCAGCTTTGTACTTCTTATTCCTTTTCCATTATTAGCATCTAAGACATTTACCAGGGCTTTTCCATTACCCTCAAAAACATTTAACAGGGCAGTAAGGCTAAACCCCTTACTTAGAGCCTTGTAATAACCTCACACACCACAAACAGAGGGGACATTCTCTCTTTAAAGGGGTTATTGTGCAACATAACAAAAACACAGGGAAAACTCAATTAAAGCTTGTTGGTTCAAGGTTGACTCTTGGGCTACATTTTCACTTAGCAATAACAGCTACTATTAACAATGGTTCCCCGTTTCCTAGGTGATCAGCCACTGAGTTGGCCATTAGTGTTGATTTGTATGTATTTGTTTATGTCTGCTGTTCACAAGCTTGGAATGGGTTCACTAATGCTATTGTCAAGAATTTAATTTAATCCCAGTTGTTTTATTTTTTTTGCTTGTTACACTCAGGATGACATTTAATGCTGATATACAGAGTTTGATTAATTAGTGATGTAATTCCCAACTGTAACTAAATGCTTTAGTTTTTTTCATAAAGGAATGGGATTGACTGTCTGGCTCCCAGGACCTTCAATCCACACAGGACTTCCGCTCTTCATAATGACACTGTTTGTTTCACCCATGCTAGGTTTCCTTCAAATTTTACACAAACATACAAAACAAGGTTCATATGATGGTGTGTGTGTGTGTGTGTGTTAAGGCCTCATATTCATCATTAATCATGGCTGAACGCTGACCTTCTTGTCCTCTGCTGAGGTGTGTGTATGTGCGTACAGGCCTCTGGCTCTCATATAACGATCCTTCATTATGATGCGCTAAAGAGTGTTACTGTGACCTTTCAGACAGATTTGTGTTCATTGCCACTTGACCTTGAAGGATGTATCTAAAAGTGACAGGATATCACTTTCTCATCAGGTCAGGATAAATGTATACCTGTCCTGACTAATGTGGGAGGTTGAGTTCTGGACATGTGTTAGAAGAATTCAGCTTATTCATTCTGAGCTGTCCTACAAATACCAATATGGTCATTCTGTTTAACGTCAACCAATTCTAAGTGTGATATTTCTGCTTTCTGAGTCCTGACAGCCACAGTCCCAGTGTGAATGTTCAAGCCAGCGGTGGCTCTGGTGTTTGAGACCGGCAGGGCACTGAGTCTGCATCTCTCAAGGACGATTCATTATGTGGGTCGTCACATCAACACTTTGCTTTAATATCAGCGGCTCCCAGTGTAAGTAGGACACACGCCGTCCAATAACGGCATACAATCAGCCTGCTAAAAATAGCCCTAGCCTCCTAGCCTGAGGGAAGATCTCACACAAAGGCAGGCATGAGCCTCAACACAACCATAATCACTCAACGATGCACTGGGCTGGATGGGATAAGGAGAAGCCAACAGAATCCAGCAGCCATTTTGTACTGTATTCCTCGAGTTGTGTGCAGTACTGAAGGCACAGTATCTGAGAGATGCACAGAGAGGAGGGCTCCCTATCTCCCAATATGAACCCGATGCCTTGTAATTCAAAAAGCATGCCTAGCACAGTGGCTCCTCCTATTCAATCATATAGTCGTTACTCATTATAGTTTCTCTCAGTGTGGTAGTTTGGTGCTAGACAGACCAGAGGGTGTGCTGGGCTGAGGTTCTGTATGTGTTGATTTGTGGGGTCTGGGAGCTTGCCCTGCCCTGCAGGCTCTCTCACCATATTCAAGGTATCAACCTGCTCATCCTCTCACTAAAGAATAGGCCCAGGCATGAATGGATGGGTCTTGGGAGAGACCTCACTCCCACAAGCTGCTCATAAATTATAAAGCGACACATGTGTAATCCTGGCCACAGGACCAGTTTACCACAGGAGAAAAAAAAATAGAGAGGGAGAGTGGGTAGACTAGAGACAAAAGTGGATGGAGAGAGAGAGAGAGAGAGCGAGAGAGAGCAAGAGAGAGAGAGAGAGAGAGAATAGAATGCTGGTGGGAATGGAGCAATGCATGCAGCCTCCCTCTGCTGTGCTGAGTTCTGCTGGGTGATGGAGTAGGAGAAATGGTATAATGCCCACTGGTGGACTAGAATCCCTCACCCACAGAGGAGAGGAGGAGAAGAGGGAGAGGATGGAAGATGAGCTGGATTCTGCTGGTGGGGGAAATGGGAGCTTGTAGAGGGAACCTGGCTGTGTGTGAATTACCGTATTGCTAAATGGTTTGTTTTACATAGATATCAGTATCAGCGGTATGACGTGATACACTGTCTTTGTAGTGGTACTGTAGTTGTAGTATTATTAATACACATTTCTATGACCCTTTCCTGCTGAATTGTTTTACCCGTTAATTAAGCAAAGAAAGAGGTTTAAGTAGAAGGGGAAAGGGGAGGATTTGAATCCTAGAGATGCCAGTTCCCATTCTGAAGGAGTTGGATGACAAATGACTCTAATACAGCTACAACAAAGAAACGGCTCCATCAGTGGGAATGCTTTTAAGGTAGCCAAATCCTTTGGAAGACACCGGGGTATAGATGAAGCCCTGCACAGAGCCGCGGCTCCAGTCTGCTTATTTAGAATAGATTCCCCTAGGAATACTTAGGCTAATGGTCCAGCAGCAGCACAACCCAGTACAGAACAGCACAATCGGGAGGAGAGAAGAGATGAAGATAATTTACACGATGGCCAGGAAAGACAGAAATCCCTCTCTCTCCCAGACAGACTGATAGGCTGGTTTATAACTTCTACTACAGAGGAATACAGCACCACATTTCAGCTAGAACTTCATCTGAATGTTAATAGTTAGTGTGTCTAATCTCATCACCCAGAATCAAATCTTCCTTGCGTGCTGGCCATCGTGCCAACTACTCAATTTGAATGTTAAGGATGTCATGAAGAACTAGTGCGTTTCAGTCTGGAATCTTAGGTTCATCTTCATAGATTTGTTGTTTTTCTTAGTGATGATGTATTATGCCTTTTGAAGAGTAAGAATTATTTATTATCAATCGTGCTGTTTTTTAATCACAAAGGGAATTGCCTAAATGTCTACAGATGTAGGACCATAATATCCTGCAGCAACAGGAAATATGAATTGCTATGTGGATTTTAATTCATGGAATTTTTGAAAGGGTTGATACATTTTTACATGGAAATGACAAACTTCAGAAGCCTTTTTAATTTCCTTCATTGCTTGAATGTTTAACTGCATTGCTTGAATGTTTTCCTGCAACAGGGTGATCAAATTAAGAGCGTACATCTGTAGCTGTTTTCTCCTGGCCATGATATGAATGCTCCACCCTCTGGCTGCAGACACAGCTAACAGCTGACATATGGTCCCACTGTGATGGATGGACTTTCAGAGAGGGAGTGGCTCCCTCCTGTTAGCCTGTTGCTCCACAAACCATAAGATTCATCCTCAATGAATGTAATGCATCACACATTGACCACACATCACTGGCTAATATTTGAGGCTGATTTGTTAAGAGGACAATAACTATGAGCATTCCTTTTTTGGCACCCAGGCTATCTATTGCATTTATTGTTCATAAAAAATGGAGGAACCAATCAATGCAGTCGATACTGGAGCTCCTCTCTCACTCTCCAATTGTCCATTTGGATAGGGTCTAGACTGTTTGAATGTTCTTCTTTTTCACTAGGCCTTTGAAGAGTATTTCCATCCCCAAAGGGAATAATGGTGAGCTGTCCACCCTGACTAGGGAGCTGGAACCATAGAAATAGAATAGAGTGACATTCAATTTGTCTAGAATACACTGGCCTGGCCCACCTAGCCCCTGACCAACCAACCAGGTCAATAACAATAGAGACTGGTTCAGATCAGGAAGTGAACTGATGTGACTGAGAAATGAGGACGACCCCACAAACATTCCCAACTGTATTTTTTAGGTGCAAACTATACATATTATCATCGCAGGGGAAGCAGGAAACTGGAGCTCCAGGATCCTATAAATATTTGTTATGCACACATCACATGCTTTATTTTTATTTGATATTTTCTGGCCTAGAGAACAAGACGTATAAGACAGCACGTTATGCATCCACAAGCTATTATGCAGACTGTCTTCATATACAGCCATTATGTCTCCTAGACTGGAACTGGCCTCCTTTGAATGGTAATCCGTATGAGTCACTGAAATACCTCAACTTGCCCTACTTGCGTGTGTGCTTGCGCGTAGGCACACACACACACACAGACACACACACACACAGAGAAGAGTGACTTTTCATTAGCAAGGACTGAAATTGGATTTGCATAGTCATACATCTCTTCAACAGAGAACCAGCACAGAGGACCACAGAGATATTCCAGCTTTCTGCATTTCAGATCACAGCGCAATATTAAGTAACTCCTGAATTACTTCCAATGAAACAGACTTCAATATTTGAGCCAAAAATAACTTTTCAAGTGGCACATTTTTAGAGGCCTGCATATAAGCGAGTGGCCTGTGTTTTACTGTGTGATGCAGTTGGCCCGATCCTTTCTTTCTGTGACTCTTCAGAGGAGAATATTAGCTGCTGGCTCCAGGCGCTGCAGCTTCATGATGTGCTTGCTGTGTTGTCACACTTGGACCACCGTGGCTCCTTCCCTCTCACATGGGGCTTTTTGTTCCCTGTTCTTTATTAATTGATATTTTTGATTATGCATACTTTCTCACGCATGGTGCCCCGCCCGCCCGCCCGCCTGCCAGTCAGCCAGCAAGCAAGCAAAGATGATGAGAGGCAGGTTGGTTTTGCATATGAGATCAGATCCTCCACTGCAGACAGAGTCCCACTGTCAAGCAGCCTGTCGGTATCTCTGTGTCTTCCTACATGGCAGTCAAATGACTATGAAAGCCATTACAGGTGTTATTACCCTATCACGCACATTGAGAACCTGGAAGTCAGGAAGAACTTCCAGTTCCGCAAATCTCCTCCCTCTGAGAGAGAAGAAGTTTGGGGGAGCAGGCAGAACCTGAGGGAGGGATTACCGGTGGAGGCTGAAAATGTCAAACACAATGAAATCATTGAGCACCGCCTCCCATGGTAATGGGATTCAGTGTGGAAAGTGGATGGGGAGGATAGAGAGAGGGACTGAGCTGTAACCTTGGAGGATGTTCTCTCTCACAAGGACATATTAAAGGGACTAAGGTTGAAGGGTAGAGGTGTGAATGAAAGGACTGACTGGATGCTGTCTGAATGACAGTCACAACGGGCAGATGGATGCCATTACAGATGGAGACTTGTGGGTAATTTGTGATAAAACCCTTCTGAGGCAGACAGTCCTAATCCCACGTTGTTTCTTTTGTTACATCTAACAATACAGCCCTCAGTGACATTGAGGGAGGTGGAGGAGATAATGAAAATTGAATAAGCGATGCAACGCACCACGTTGTCTGTCCTTGCCTTGATACTCTTTCAATAATAATTATCCATATTGGGTGTTATTCAAAGGTCAAATGAAACATACCGTAACTTTACCACCAGTTCCTTATTGGAATTCATAGGAATTATCTCAAACTACAATTTGTAAAATTCTCTCCTACATAACACTGGATGTTTGATATTCAATAGAGTTGCAGTGGCTGGCAAGTAGAGATTATCCTTGTCCAAACTGTGGGGGTGGAAGTCTAAAAAGAGAGTGAAAATGAAATAAAAATGAACTCCCTTTCAGTACTGTACTGTATGTATCTCCATGATGAAAGCACCTTGTTGTTCTACTCAGTTCCATTCTGCCAGGGATTAAGAATGAAACGTTTGGTAACCTACAGTGCCTTCAGAAAGTATATTATTCTAAAATGTATTAAATCGTTTTTTACCCCCTCATCAATCTACACACAATACCCCATAATGACAAAGCAAAAACAAGTTTTTAGAAATGTTTGCTAATTTATAAAAGAAAAAAAAGAGAAATACGACATTTATGTAAGTATTCAGACCCTTTACTCAGTACTTGTTGAAGCACCTTTGGCAGCGATTACAGCCTCTAGTCTTCTTGGGTATGATGCTGCAAGCTTGGTACACCTATATTTGGGTGTTTTTCCCATTCTTCTCTGAAGATCCTCTCAAGCTCTGTCAGGTTGGATGGGGAGTGTTGCTGCTCAGCTATATATTCTTTTTAGGTCTCTCCAGAGATTTTCGTTTGGGTTCCAGTCTGGCCACTCAAGGACATTCAGAGACTTGTCCCGAAGCCAGTCTTGCATTGTCTTTACTGTGTGTTTAGGGGTTGTTGTCCTGTTGGAAGGTGAACCTTCGCCCCAGTCTGAGGTCCTGAGTGTTCTGGATCAGGTTTTCATCAAGGATCTCTCTGTACTTTGCTTCGTTCATCTTTGCCTCAATCCTGACCAGTCCCTGCCACTGAAATACATCCCCACAGCATGATGCTGCCACCAGCATGCTTCACTGTAGGGATGGTGCCAGGTTTCCGACAGACACAACACTTGGCATTCAGGCCAAAGTTCAGTCTTGGTTTCATCAGACCAGAGAATCTTGTTTCTCATGGTCTGAGAGTCTTTAGGTGCCTTTTGGAAAACTTCAAGTGGGCTGTCATGTGCCTTTTACTGAGGAGTGGCTTCCGTCTGGCCACTCTACCATAAAGGCCTGATTAGTGGAGTGCTGCAGAGATGGTTGTCCTTTTGAAAGGTTCTCCCATCTCCACAGAGGAACTCTAGAGCTCTGTCAGAGTGACCATCGGGGTCGTTGTCACCTCCCTGACCAAGGCCCTTCTCCCCCAATTGCTCAGTATGGCTGGGCGGCCAGCTCTAGGAAGAGTCTTGGTGGTTCCAAACTTCTTCCATTTCAGAATGATGGAGGCCACTGTGTTCTTGGGGACCTTCAATGCTGCAGAAATGTTTTGGTACCCTTCCCCATTTCTGTGCCTCGATACAATCTTGTCTCGGAGCTCTATGGACAATTCCTTTGACCTCATGGCTTGGTTTTTGCTCTGACATGCACTGTCAACTGTGGAACCTTATATAGACAGGTGTGTGCCTTTCCAAATCATGTCCAATCAATTAAATTTACCACAGGTGGACTCCAATCAAGTTGGAGAAACATTTCAAGGATGATCAATGGAAACAGGATGCACCTGAGCTCAATTTCGAGTCTCATAGCAAAGGGTCTGAATACCTACAGTATGTACATAAGGCATTCTGTTTTGTATGTTTAATACATTTGCAAAAATGTCTAAAAACCTGTTTTCACTTTGTCATTATGGGGTATTGTGTCTAGATTGAGGCTGTAACGTAACAAAATGTGGAAAAAGTCAAGGGGTTTGAACACTTTATGAAGGCACTGTGTCTGGGAGTAACTTTGGTGCTGTAACTAAGCCTGAACTAGTCATTAGAGTAAACACAACAGCTAGCGTTGGTTGTTCATGCCTGCCTGCCTGCTATCACTGGGAGAGAACAGTTTTGCTCCTAATTAAATCTATAATACAGCCCTGTGGCATATACAGCTACAGCAGAAAATGGCAGAGAGCACTTTTCGTTTGAGAAGGCAGTTGTGTTATGAAAGGGGAATTTTTCTGCGCTCCTTAAATCCTGACCTTATTCTACACACTGATGGTAATGCAAAGGAACAAGCATTGTCATCGCAGCACAAGTCTCGCCCACCCACACACACACACACACACACACACACACACCAGAACACCCAAGCACTCCGACACACACACATGCAAACACATACCCAGACCCTGTTAGAGAAACACACTCATATACATTACCCAAGGAACAGTATTTAGGAAAGCCAATTATTCTGGTTTGTTTGTTTGTTTTTCAACTGAAAGATGACAGTTGAGTCTGTTTGGTTTCTGCTGCTCAACAAATGTCACTGATGGGGATGGTGAAGGTGCACTATATTTTCTCATTAGTGCAAATCGATGGAGACCCACAACTTTGACCAAGTGGATCTACGCTCTACTACTGAGAACTAATAGATGCTTTCAGGTTCCATTGTGTCTTCTTGGAACAGTAGATTAATAGAGTATGTGATGTGATGTCATTTGATGCCTCTTCTAACTGTGGTGTTGTTTCCCTCTCCTGCAGGTAGTAACCCTGGGGAAGAACAGCAGAGGCTACCACTACATCCTGGCTAACCTGGTGAGTAGAGTAGCACAACACAACAGCCCTCCTCTCACTCTCAAACATTTATGAGAAAATGGGATTTGGAACTTGAACAAACTGTACTTTTACGAACAAATAGGAAACCACATTATCTGCACCAACAAGAAAGTTTGAGCTTTTTATTTTTAGCTTGCACCGTTATCCAGAAAACAATATCTAACACATTCCCTTTTCAACTGTAAAGGTGAAGCTCTCAGTACAGATGAACCCAGTTGTTGGGGACAGATTGTTTGATGCCTGCATGTTATTGGGGACAGATTGTTTGATGCCTGCATGTTATTGGGGACAGATTGTTTGATGCCTGCATGTTGTTGGGGACAGATTGTTTGATGCCTGCATGTTATTGGGGACAGATTGTTTGATGCCTGCATGTTATTGGGGACAGATTGTTTGATGCCTGCATGTTGTTGGGGACAGATTGTTTGATGCTGTTATGCAGGTGAGTGAGGACCCAAAAGCGGTTTAACAAAAACAGAGTCCTTTAATGTCAAAACACAGGGAAGACATAGATCCTCTTCAGATGTATAGAATGGCAAAATAGACAACCCGCAGAGAGGGCGACAAATAAATCATAAAGTCCTCTGATATTTACAGAAGAGTCCCCTTCTTAGCAGCAGAGGAGAATAGCAGGGTTAGCGGCGACAGACTGCTGGTCTCTCTGGGTAGGCGCGGGTTGTAGAGGACAGAGGTACCTGATCACACGTAGCATCAGATGAACAGGCAGATTCCGACAGGACGGGACAAGGGTGAAGCAAACGAGACGATAGTTTGGTTCAGGCATGAGAAACTCAAACGAGAATCTGACAAAGACAGAAGCAGGAACAGAGAGAGAAATAGAGACCTAATCAGAGGGAAAAAGGGAACAGGTGGGAAAAGGGTGAACGAGGTAGAGAGAAGATGAGGAACAGCTGGGGGAAGGAAAGGAAGAGAAGGTAACCTAATACGACCAGCAGAGGGAGACGGAGTGAAGAGAAAGAACAGGAACAAGACATAATATGACAATACATGACAGTACCCCCCCACTCACCGAGCGCCTCCTGGCGCACTCGAGGAGGAAACCTGGCGGCAACGGAGGAAATCATCGATCAGCGAACGGTCCAGCACGTCCCGAGAGGGAACCCAACTCCTCTCCTCAGGACCGTACCCCTCCCAATCCACTAGGTACTGATGACCACGGCCCCGAGGACGCATGTCCAAAATCTTACGGACCCTGTAGATAGGTGCGCCCTCGGCCAAGGATGGGAGGGGGGGGGGGGGGGGAGACGAGCGGGGGCGCGAAGAACGGGCTTAACACAGGAGACATGGAAGACCGGGTGGACGCAACGAAGATATCGCGGGAGAAGAAGTCGCACTGCGACAGGATTAATGATCTGAGAAATACGGAACGGACCAATGAACCGCAGGGTCAACTTGCGAGAAGCTGCCTTAAGGGGAAGATTTTGAGTGGAGAGCCATACTCTGACCGCGACAATATCTAGGACTCTTAGTTCTACGCTTATTAGCGGCTCTCACAGTCTGCGCCCTATAACGGCAAAGTGCAGACCTGACCCTCTTCCAGGTGCGCTCACAACGTTGGACAAAAGCCTGAGCGGAGGGGACGCTGACTCGGCGAGCTGAGACGAGAACAGCGAAGGCTGGTACCCGAGGCTACTCTGAAAAGGAGATAGCCCGGTCGCAGACGAAGGAAGCGAGTTGTGGGCGTATTCTGCCCAGGGAAACTGTTCTGACCAAGATGCAGGGTTACGAAAAGAAAGACTGCGTAAGATGCGAACAATAGTCTGATTGGCCCGTTCTGCTTGACCGTTAGACTGGGGGTGAAAGCCGGAAGAGACTGACGGAAGCCCCAATCAAAAGGCAAAACTCCCTCCAAAATTGAGACGTGAATTGCGGACCCCTGTCCGAAACGACGTCTGACGGAAGGCCATGAATTCTGAAAACATTCTCGATGATGATTTGTGCCGTTTCTTTAGCAGAAGGGAGCTTAGCAAGGGGAATAAAATGAGCCGCCTTAGAGAACCTATCGACAACCGTAAGAATAACAGTCTTCCCCGCTGACGAAGGCAGTCCAGTGATAAAGTCTAAGGCGATGTGAGACCACGGTCGAGAGGGAATGGGAAGCGGTCTGAGACGGCCGGCAGGAGGAGAGTTACCGGACTTAGTCTGCGTGCAGACCGAACAAGCAGCCACAAAACGACGCGTGTCACGCTCCCGAGTGGGCCACCAAAAACGCTGGCGAATGGAAGCAAGCGTACCCCGAACGCCGGGGTGGCCGGCTAACTTGGCAGAGTGAGCCCAGTGAAGAACGGCCAGACGAGTAGGAACGGGAACGAAAAGAAGGTTCCTAGGACAAGCGCGCGGCGACGGAGTGTGAGTGAGAGCTTGCTTTACCTGCCTCTCAATTCCCCAGACAGTCTACCCGACAACACGCCCCTCAGGGAGAATCCCCTCGGGGTCGGTGGAGGCTACTGAAGAACTGAAGAGACGAGATAAAGCATCAGGCTTGGTGTTCTTAGAGCCCGGACGATAAGAAATTACGAACTCGAAACGAGCGAAAAACAGCGCCCAACGAGCCTGACGCGCATTAAGTCGTTTGGCAGAACGGATGTACTCAAGGTTCCTATGGTCAGTCCAAACGACAAAAGGAACGGTCGCCCCCTCCAACCACTGTTGCCATTCGCCTAGGGCTAAGCGGATGGCGAGCAGTTCGCGGTTTCCCACATCATAGTTACGTTCCGAAGGCGACAGGCGATGAGAAAAATACGCGCAAGAGTGGACCTTGTCGTCAGAAAGGGAGCGCTGAGAAAGAATGGCTCCCACGCCCACCTCTGACGCGTCAACCTCGACAACGAACTGTCTAGAGACGTCAGGTGTAACAAGGATAGGTGCGGATGTAAACCGATTCTTGAGGAGATCAAAAGCTCCCTGGGCGGAAACGGACCACTTAAAGCACGTCTTGACAGAAGTAAGGGCTGTGAGAGGAGCTGCCACCTGACCGAAATTACGGATGAAACGACGATAGAAATTTGCGAAGCCGAGAAAGCGCTGCAGCTCGACGCGTGACTTAGGGGCGGGCCAATCGATGACAGCTTGGACCTTAGCGGGATCCATCTTAATGCCTTCAGCGGAAATAACAGAACCGAGAAATGTGACGGAGGAGGCATGAAAAGAGCACTTCTCAGCCTTCACATAAAGACAATTCTCTAAAAGGCGCTGGAGGACACGTGGAACGTGCTGAACATGAATCTGGAGTGACGGTGAAAAAAAAAAATCAGGATATCGTCAAGGTAAACGAAAACAAAGATGTTCAGCATGTCTCTCAGGACGTCATTCACTAATGCCTGAAAGACAGCTGGAGCGTTAGCGAGGCCGAAAGGAAGAACCTGGTATTCAAAGTGCCCTAACGGAGTGTTAAACACCGTTTTCCACTCGTCCCCCTCCCTGATGCGCACGAGATGGTAAGCGTTACGAAGGTCCAACTTAGTGAAAAACCTGGCTCCCTGCAGGATCTCGAAGGCTGAAGACATAAGAGGAAGCGGATAACGATTCTTAACTGTTATGTCATTCAGCCCTCGATAATCTATGCAGGGGCGCAGGGACCCGTCCTTCTTCTTAACAAAAAAAACCCCCGCTCCGGCGGGAGAGGAGGAGGGGACTATGGTACCAGCGTCGAGAGCTACAGACAAATAATCTTCGAGAGCCTTACGTTCGGGAGCCGACAGAGAGTATAGTCTACCCCGGGGGGGAGTGGTCCCCGGAAGGAGATCAATACTACAATCATACGACCGGTGCGGAGGAAGAGAGGTGGCCCTGGACCGACTGAACACCGTGCGCAGATCGTGATATTCCTCCGGCACCCCCGTCAAATCACCAGGCTCCTCCTGTGAAGAAGAGACAGAGGAAACAGGAGGGATAGCAGACATTAAACATTTCACATGACAAGAGACGTTCCAGGAGAGGATAGAATTACTAGACCAATTAATAGATGGATTATGACAAACTAGCCAGGGATGGCCCAAAACAACAGGTGTAAAAGGTGAACGAAAAATAAAAAAAGAAATGGTTTCGCTATGATTACCAGAGACAGTGAGGGTTAAAGGTAGCGTTTCACGCTGAATCCTGGGGAGAGGACTACCATCCAAAGCGAACAAGGCCGTGGGCTCCCCTAACTGTCTGAGAGGAATGTCATGTTCCCGAGCCCAGGTTCCGTCCATAAAACAGCCCTCCGCCCCAGAGTCTATCAAGGCACTGCAGGAAGCTGACGAACCGGTCCAGCGTAGATGGACCCGACAAGGTAGTGCAGGATCTTGAAGGAGAGACCAGAGTAGTAGCGCTCACCAGTAGCCCTCCGCTTACTGATGAGCTCTGGCTTTTACTGGACATGAAGTGACAAAATGACCAGCGGAACCGCAATAGAGACAGAGGCGGTTGGTGATTCTCCGTTCCCTCTCCTTAGTCGAGATGCGGATACCCCCCAGCTGCATACGCTCAGCACCCGAGCCGGCGGAGGAAGATGGTAGTGATGCTGAGAGGCGGGCAACGGAGAACGCGAGCTCCTTTCCACGAGCTCGGTGACGAAGATCAACCCGTCGCTCTATGCGAATAGCGAGTTCAATCAAGGAATCCACGCTGGAAGGAACCTCCCGGGAGAGAATCTCATCCTTTACCTCCGCGCGGAGACCCTCCAGAAAACGAGCGAGCAAAGCCGGCTCGTTCCAGTCACTGGAGGCAGCAAGAGTGCGAAACTCAATAGAGTAATCTGTTATGGATCGATTACCTTGACATAGGGAAGACAGGACCCTGGAAGCTTCCTCCCCAAAAACAGAACGATCAAAAACCCGTATCATCTCCTCCTTAAAGTCCTGATACTGGTTAGTACACTCAGCCCTCGCCTCCCAGATTGCCGTGCCCCACTCACGAGCCCGTCCAGTAAGGAGAGATATGACGTAGGCGATACGAGCTGTGCTCCTGGAGTAAGTGTTGGGCTGGAGAAAACACAATATCACACTGGGTGAGGAACGAGCGGCATTCAGTGGGCTCCCCAGAGTAACACGGCGGGTTATTGATTCTGGGCTCCGGAGATTCGGAAGCCCTGGAAGTGGCCGGTGGATCGAGGCGGAGATGGTGAATCTGTTTTGTGAGGTCGGAGACTTGGGCGGCCAGGGTCTCAACGGCATGTCGAGCAGCAGACAATTCTTGCTCGTGTCTGCCTAGCATCGCTCCCTGGATCTCGACGGCTGAGTGGAGAGGATCCGAAGTCGCTGGGTCCATTCTTGGTCAGATTCTTCTGTTATGCAGGTGAGTGAGGACCCAAAAAGCGGTTTAACAAAAACAGAGTCCTTTAATGTCAAAACACAGGGAAGACATAGATCCTCTTCAGATGTATAGAATGGCAAAATAGACAACCCGCAGAGAGGGCGACAAATAAATCATAAAGTCCTCTGATATTTACAGAAGAGTCCCCTTCTTAGCAGCAGAGGAGAATAGCAGGGTTAGCGGCGACAGACTGCTGGTCTCTCTGGGTAGGCGCGGGTTGTAGAGGACAGAGGTATCTGATCACACGTAGCATCAGATGAACAGGCAGATTCCGACAGGACGGGACAAGGGTGAAGCAAACGAGACGATAGTTTGGTTCAGGCATGAGAAACTCAAACGAGAATCTGACAAAGACAGAAGCAGGAACAGAGAGAGAAATAGAGACCTAATCAGAGGGAAAAAGGGAACAGGTGGGAAAAGGGTGAACGAGGTAGTTAGAGAAGATGAGGAACAGCTGGGGGAAGGAAAGGAAGAGAAGGTAACCTAATATGACCAGCAGAGGGAGACGGAGTGAAGAGAAAGAACAGGAACAAGACATAATATGACAATACATGACAGATGCCTGCATGTTGTTGGGGACAGATTGTTTGTTGTTGGGGACAGGTTGTTTGATGCCTGCATGTTGTTGGGGACAGATTGTTTGATGCCTGCATGTTGTTGGGGACAGATTGTTTGATGCCTGCATGTTGTTGGGGACAGATTGTTTGATGCCTGCATGTTGTTGGGGACAGATTGTTTGATGCCTGCATGTTGTTGGGGACAGATTGTTTGATGCCTGCATGTTGTTGGGGACAGATTGTTTGATGGCTGCATGTTGTTGGGGACAGATTATTTGATGCCTGCATGTTGTTGGGGACAGGTTGTTTGATGCCTGCATGTTGTTGAGGACAGATTGTTTGATGCCTGCATGTTGTTGGGGACAGATTGTTTGATGCCTGCATGTTGTTGGGGACAGATTATTTGATGCCTGCATGTTGTTGGGGACAGGTTGTTTGATGCCTGCATGTTGTTGAGGACAGATTGTTTGATGCCTGCATGTTGTTGGGTACCTCTGGTTTCACTGCAGGGCTTCGCTAACATGACCCTGGACAAGGTGTTTGCTGGAGGAGCCAATATAACAGGCTTCCAGATCATCAACCCAGAGAACCCAATAGTCATACAATTCCTCCAGCGCTGGGAACGCCTAGACGAGAGGGAGTTTCCTGAGGCTAAGGGGACTCCACTGAAGGTACAGTACCACACAGCTGTCAATGTTGTGTGTAAGTTGTATTTACAGCACGACACGTCCTTCTCTCTGCCCATATCTACTTCTGTCCCTTTCTCTCTGCCCATATCTACTTCTGTCCCTTTCTCTCTGCCCATATCTACTTCTGTCCCTTTCTCTCTGCCCATATCTACTTCTGTCCCTTTCTCTCTGCCCATAGCTACTTCTGTCCCTTTCTCTCTGCCCATATCTACTTCTGTCCCTTTCTCTCTGCCTAGCTGTTCATATATCTGTGTTTTTTTAGCAGTATCAAAGACAGAACATTTTCACTCACTTGTCAAAAGGAAGGCTGTACTATTCTACTTAAAACGTTTTGTCAAATTTAACCAGATAAAGTGTCAGTGAGGCAATAGTAAAATCAAAGAGGAAAAAATGGTTTTCTGTTTGAAAGTACAAGTTGCATATCAGGCAGCAACAGACTGCCAATCACCAATTACTGCTGAATGAAACAAACCTTGAGGCAGAGTAACAGTGGGCTGTTCAGCTACTGCTGTACCTACTTCATCATTGATAGACTCATTTTTACCATTTATTCCCTTTTCACATTGTACTTTATTTGTTAGTGGGCTCATTACACAAACCAGCAAGTAGCCTTTGGACTGCTCCTATAATGTCATGATCTGCTGTGGTGGTTTCAGTACACGTCAGCGCTGACCCATGACGCCGTGCTGGTCCTGGCAGAGGCCTTCCGGTACCTGCGGAGGCAGAGGGTGGATGTGTCCCGGAGGGGGAGCGCTGGGGACTGCCTGGCCAACCCAGCCGTACCTTGGAGCCAAGGCATTGACATAGAGAGAGCACTCAAAATGGTAGGAGGGATCTTCACAGATACCCAGGTGTACGCCTGTTACCATGTCATTCAAATATAGTAGGATATTTTGACTATATCTTGACTATCCTTACTTATTTAGTTGAATTCTTCTAGCAAACCTTCACAAAGTGGTTGTTTTGTGAAGGTTATTACGGTTCCTTGTGTCGTGGTGTGCGTGGCAGGTCCAGGTACAAGGTATGACGGGGAATATCCAGTTTGACTCGTTCGGTCGGAGAGCCAACTACAGCGTCGATGTGTATGAGATGAAACTAGGGGGGCCCAAGAAGGTAAGTAGAAAACTGCAGTGGCTCAACATGCAGATTACAATGAATAATCAAATGTTCCCCAATACCCATACTTGCTTTCTAAATGGTAGGAATTTGGGGTAGGTGAAAGTTTTATAGTATGTGAAAATTGAGTGTGCTTTAAATGCCAGGATGTCACACTCATTTCGGCTTTTCATCTAGTAGAATTTGCTGCACACTTAAGGAAGAGAAGAAGTGTTTAACAACAGCTGATAATCAGATATGGTGATGTGCTATACCAAAATGAATGAATGGTGGAAATGAACACAACTGCACATTAGAGGATGCATTCTCAGTATGGATAAGCCTAGAATGTTGATATTTGTTGTTTCAATTTTACTGAACAGTATGTAGTAGGATTAGTACACAGTATGCAGTTTTAGTAATACCAGTACTATTTCTTTCTTTCTTTCTTTCTTTATAACTGAGAGTACACATTAAACTAGCTCAGTTATATGGACTGAAAATATGAATATTCAAGTAATTACACATGAAATATTGAAGTAGTTAAACATTAGCATGACTCCATAACATAAGTGTGCATGTAACCAGATTCCCTCCATGTAGACAGTGATCTTCACACAGCTCTGAACAGGGACCAGGGCAGAGCTGACTCTTTTACTGGATTACCTAACAGCTTTCACCTGTAGTGGATCCTACACTATTGATTTAGCTCCGGACACTGGGGGCCGGCCTCGCCCTGCATGCTCCCTTTATGCTTCGTCATACCTGGGGCAAAGGGGGCCAGAGAGGGGATACGGCCAAGGCTGACAGGAGTAGTGATATTATATTAGCCACTACCCCCCACACATACTGGCCTAGGATTCTGACGCTGTCGCCATGGTTGCTCTTTGACTCTGAACTCTGGCACTGAAAGCAGGTGCCCCCACACTGTCCACATAGCTCAACTCATCTGGCCCACTGCAACACACACTGTGAGGCAATCTGCAGGGAAAACTGAGTGAGCACTGTGGAATAGAACAGAAGGAGAGGAACAGAACAGAGAAAAGAACAGAATACAACAGAATGGAAAAGAAACAAAGTAAAAAGAACAAGAGAACAGGTAGCTAGAAGAAATGGAATAGACATTTTGTAAATCTCAGCAGTTATTGAATAGGTTCGCAGATGTCAGATTTTTAGTAGCAGCTCTTCATGCACTTAATGTTTAGACATGAGCAGAAGCCCTCACTTTGTAAATTGCAACTGAAATTACTTATAGCTGAATAAGACACATTTATTCCATATTTTGTTCCATTAATTAATATTGCCAAGCAGCGTGCGAGGAGCATCCCACTGGGCACAGACGTCAGTTCAACGTTGAGTTGTCAACTAATGTGAATTCAACGTGAAACCAACAAAACATTTCACCATCTCATTGGATTTAGGTTTAAAGTTAGGTGAAGAAAATGACGAAATGCCCTTACGTTGATAACGTTTTGTCAATCCAATGAGTTTTCCACATTGATTCAACTTCATCACATCCATTTTTTGGGATTGAAATGACATGGAAACAACATTGATTCAACCAGTTTTGCCCAGTGGGATTTGATGGGCACTAATGGTATGGTTGTGTAATGGACCAGTGACCGTGAAGGTGCTGAGAGGGAGATTAGCTGAGAGTTGAATGCTCTGTTCCCCCACTGTATCTGTAGCAGAGGTTAGAGCTTCATCTCCAAGCACAGCACCAGCACAGGGCTTTTTATCTCACACATCATCAGATACCCCCGTCAGGCCAAGACTCTCATCAGACATGCTCACCTTGCTCACCTGCCAACTGCTTTACTGACAAATGTCTTTTAAATGGCTGTTTCTTGTAATAACTATGATGTTTCTGTCACTTTCAGACCGGGTACTGGAATGAATACGAAAAATATGTATTTATTGTGGATGCGCAGGTCACCAACGAGTCCTCTTCTGTGGAAAACCGAACGATTGTGGTCACTACTATTATGGTACACTTTCCAAGCAGATTTTAAATGTTCCACCTCTAAAAAATTCTGCCACTCAAGGTCAAGGTGTCCATTGTTACATTCTGTCCTGGGAGGGTAGAACTATTTTCTTTTGAGTTGCTTTCCATCCACTCACTACATGTTGAAACAGTCGATTCACAAAGAGTGTTTCAACTGTATCCGTGTGGGTGATAAAGCATTTTGATTTTCCATATTACGGTGGCCTGTTGTAGCAGTGACATCACAATAACGGCTTTGGTAATGAAACTAGTTAGAGCCTATATACTTCATCTAATACACATTCAGTGCATACGTACGTAAGTAAAAACCTGTTTCTTACTCATTAAGTAAATGGTCAATGATGACGGGGATAGATACAACAAAACTACCTGCAATGATAAATTGTTTCTCTCTGGAGATGCAAAATAACTGCCAATTTGAGGAGGACATAAAAAGCTTTGGTTTGTTTATCCCCTTGTTAAAATCTATTTTGGATCAACCATTACGAGTTCTGTACTGAAGTTTAACCTCTGTGGCTTCCTCCAATATCTAGAGATATTAAGGGTCAAAGGTCAGGGATAGTTAGAGATATTATAGATAAGGTATTTTTTTGTTCAAGCACAGAGATGAATAAAAAAGAATGATGGATGTAAATACGGTTAGTAAGAAGACATTGGTCCTGTTTAAATGTAAAATAAGGTTAGCCTTATCTTACATTTAAAATGATGGCCTTCTTTCTGACTCTGCCTATTATGTCCTCATCTTAGGCAAATTCAGAATACGAAAGTCAGGCAATATCATCTAGATGTAAGCATGTCATGATCATACTCATAACTAGTAAGGTTACCTCTGATAGACACAGGGAAATGGTAGGACCATTGTAATGTTTTGAGAGCAATATCGTTACACCATTCATATAGTGATCATGCGTTAGTCTGTTGACATTGTAGATTGACAGTGGTCATCTCGTTTTGCTTCAGAATTAGCTGTATTTGACTTTTGGAAGCCCAGCCCAAATAACACAGAGATTTGAAAAGAAACATTCAGCACAGAAAGAAAGAAATTGACCATTGTTTTACCCACTGGCGTCCCTTACGTTCCTGGCACATGATTTTGGAGCCAAGCCTAAAAGAAAACCAACCACACCTCAGTGTTTGACGAGCCAAGCACGTGTTTTAACTCCTCCCAGTGTATTCTGTATGGAAGATAAGCTCAGGAGTTGGTTTGATTAGTTGGAGGATGCAGCCTCCCAGCACATTCATCGATGACATGTGGTTGATGGTGTTGCAATAAGAACTACCAGTACTTTAATCCCTCGTCAATCACTGCCATTTACTTGATGAACTGGAAAGTCTCCCAATCCCCGTTCAACCTTCCCCTGTCCTAGTAAGCTGATGCAAAGCGTATGCACCCTCCACCCGGCCCCTACCTCCTTAGAGTATAGCTGGGTTTAGCATGAGGAATCCTGCTGAGAGAACCAGCCCCACTCCTTCCCCCTTAAAGCCTGTCAGTCACAGGCCTGACTGTCCCCACTGGCCCTGCCGGGCCCCGCCTCTATCTGGCTGCATTTGGCTGTGGATCGAGTCAACACCCCACATGGTCACATGCAGTGTGACCATCTCCATGTGGCGCTTCTTGTCCATGCTGTTCTGTTTGTATTTCCTGTCTGTGTGCACTGTGTCTGTCTATGTCTATGTATGTCTGTGTGTGTGTGTGCGTGCGTGAGTGCGTGAGTGTGTGTGTGTGTGTCATCCATGCATGTATGCATGTAGGTTAAAGAGGACTGGCCTCTGTGAATGGAATGTGTGCATGCTATAAACTCAACATTATGTTTAATTAACAGGAGTCTCCTTATGTGATGTACAAGCGAAACTACTTGTCGCTGGAGGGGAATGACAGATATGAAGGCTACTGTGTCGATTTAGCTGCTGAAATTGCAAAACATGTGGGGATAAGATACAAACTGTCAGTAGTTGCGGACGGGAAGTATGGTGCAAGGGATCCAGAGACCAAGACGTGGAACGGGATGGTGGGTGAACTGGTATATGGGGTAAGTGACAGTCTGGACGTACTGAAGCACTGTCACCATCACAGGGACGGGGGCTTGGCCAGCTCTGGCTTGAGGTATGTGGGCCAGATCTGGTTTACACACCTAAATCAGATCTTCTGCATGCTAAGGACAGACCTTGCCCAGCAGGGTGAATGTGGCCCACATTTATTCAAAAGTGGTCCAGCAACTACGGGTTCTTGTTAGGGTCACATATCACAAGCTAGAGCTGGCTCATAAGCAAAGTGTGCCTGCCCTCGCCCTGGTCGCATCTCCCACATTCGGACCAGATCTGGCCTTTTACTGTTACGGTGGCAGCACTGATCCATATGTGCCACCCAGCAACCAGATCTGGCCCGCAATCCTCTACTGACTGGGTGTGTGCTTTTCTCCATATGTATCTCCATAAATCAGATCTTAATTGAAAGATTGATTACTGTATGTTATGAACCACTCACTACATGTAAGTATGAGCCCATTTTCTTCTTTCATAAAACCCCAACTGGTTAATGTTTCATTAAGGGACAGATTACATTTAGGAACAGATGACATTTAGGAACAGATGACATTAAGGAACAGATTACATTTAGGAACAGATGACATTAAGGAACAGATGACATTTAGGAACAGATGACATTAAGGGACAGATGACATTTAGGAACAGATGACATTAAGGAACAGATGACATTTAGGAACAGATGACATTAAGGGACAGATGACATTTAGGGACAGATGACATTAAGGAACAGATGACATTAAGGGACAGATGACATTTAGGAACAGATGACATTAAGGAACAGATTACATTTAGGAACAGATGACATTAAGGAACAGATGACATTAAGGGACAGATGACATTAAGGAACAGATGACATTAAGGGACATATGACATTTAGGAACAGATGACATTAAGGGACAGATGACATTTAGGAACAGATGACATTAAGGGACAGATGACATTTAGGAACAGATGACATTAAGGGACAGATGACATTTAGGAACAGATGACATTAAGGGACAGATGACATTTAGGAAAAGATTACATTAAGGGACAGATGAGTTTAAGGGACCAATGACATTAGGGACATATGACATGAATGGACAGATGGAATTAAGGGACAGATGACATTAAGGGACAGATTACATGAAGGGACAGATGACATTAAGGGACAGATGGAATTAAGGACAGATGACATTAAGGGATTAAGGGATGACATTAAGGGACAGCTGGAATTAAGGACAGGACAGGCATTTTCCCGTCGTAATGAACATTTTACCAACCATTCTGCCAAATGACAGAACCCCCTCTTCAGAGAGCTGAAAGAGAGAGGTGATCCCCTGTTATAATTGACAGGCATTGTACAAACCCTGAAACACCTCTCTGCATCAACAATACATCCTCTAGACCATTAATTAGCCCTGAGACACCTCTCTGCATCAACAATACATCCTCTAGACCATTAATTATCCATGAGACACCTCTCTGCATCAACAATACATCCTCTAGACCATTAATTATCCATGAGACACCTCTCTGCATCAACAATACATCTTCTAGACCATTAATTATCCCTGAGACACCTCTCTGCATCAACAATACATCCTCTAGACCATGAATTAGCTCTGGGACACCTCTCTGCATCAACAATACATCCTCTAGACCATTAATTATCCCTGAGACACCTCTCTGCATCAACAATACATCTTCTAGACCATTAATTATCCCTGAGACACCTCTCTGCATCAACAATACATCCTCTAGACCATGAATTAGCTCTGGGACACCTCTCTGCATCAACAATACATCCTCTAGACCATGAATTAGCTCTGGGACACCTCTCTGCATCAACAATACATCCTCTAGACCATTAATTATCCCTGAGACACCTCTCTGCATCAACAATACATCCTATAGACCATTAATTAGCTCTGAGACACCTCTCTGCATCAACAATACATCCTATAGGCCATTAATTAGCTCTGAGACACCTCTCTGTATCAACAATACATCCTCTAGACCATTAATTATCCCTGAGACACCTCTCTGCATCAACAATACATCCTCTAGACCATTAATTATCCCTGAGACACCTCTCTGCATCAACAATACATCCTATAGACCATTAGTTAGCTCTGAGACACCTCTCTGCATCAACAATACATCCTATAGGCCATTAATTAGCTCTGAGACACCTCTCTGTATCAACAATACATCCTCTAGACCATTAATTAGCTCTGAGACACCTCTCTGCATCAACAATACTTTCTCTAGACCATTAATTATCCCTGAGACACCTCTCTGCATCAACAATACATCCTATAGGCCATTAATTAGCTCTGAGACACCTCTCTGTATCAACAATACATCCTATAGGCCATTAATTAGCTCTGAGACACCTCTCTGTATCAACAATACATCCTCTAGACCATTAACTATCCCTGAGACACCTCTCTGCATCAACAATACATCCTCTAGAGTCTAGACCATTAATTAGCTATGAGACACCTCTCTGCATCAACAATACATCCTCCAGACCATTAATTAGCCATTCACATGCAAATAAGCCAGTGATATATTGAGACAAGGAGTGGCTGGGAGCTATGTTTTTCACAGGAATTCTGCCTAACCCTCACTAAAATAATCCCAGCCCTTGTATGGCATTTATATATTTATAAGACAAGGCCGGTCCAGCTGTGACTCTGGGAACTGAGACGCTATCACTGGGAACATTTATTACCTAGCTGAGATATTCACTAATAAGGATAGGAGGCTTTGAAGACAATCTGATAAAGGAGTTGATTTTTCCGGGCTGATTCAAATATCATGGGCTGTTTGCATAAGCTCTTCAATCTCCTGTTTCCATACCTTCTACTTCATTGATGGATCTGACTGAGTAATGGGCTCTTTTGGATTAAGGCAGAGACATTAGCCAGTACTAACGTTAACTGAGATTGGCCCATTTTAAACTGGCGTGTCTCACTTTCTTCTTAAACATATCTGATATTGCACATGCATTCTAATACACCATTTCATTTTACCATTCATCTCTACTCATTGGTTTCATCATAAATACGTTATAGCCATAATGAGATTTTTTTTTTTTAATGCCTGATGACTAGATTTTGATCAAGGAATTTTTATTGGCATTCTATTTAAAAAAAATGTAAAAGTCAGGCTTTGATAACACAGGCAGTTTGATGTGATGTGCCTGTGCTCTGTTTTGAACCACTAACTCCTCCTCCTCCTCCTGTTCCCATGTTTCCAGAGAGCCGATATAGCAGTGGCTCCTCTAACTATAACATTGGTACGAGAGGAAGTGATAGACTTCTCTAAGCCTTTTATGAGCCTGGGGATCTCCATTATGATAAAGAAGCCTCAAAAGTCAAAGCCGGGCGTGTTCTCCTTCCTGGACCCGCTGGCCTATGAGATCTGGATGTGTATAGTGTTTGCCTATATCGGCGTGAGCGTGGTGCTCTTCCTGGTCAGCCGCTTCAGCCCCTATGAGTGGCATCTGGACGAAAACGACGAGGCCAAAGACCCCCAGAGCCCTCCAGACCCACCAAACGACTTTGGGATTTTTAATAGCCTGTGGTTCTCCCTGGGCGCCTTCATGCAGCAAGGATGCGATATCTCGCCAAGGTTGGTTAATGTACTCCATGTTCCGTCACCTCAAACTCAGCCATCCTATCATCTACATACTGTACCATCCCTCTGCATTTTATGGTCATAATCACTACAACTCCCATAATGCCATGGTGCATATATGTTATTTTTGGGTTTGGTCTTGGCTTTTTTGCGCTCCAGCCCATCCCACCTACACGCAATCTCTCCCTCATACTCTTTAAACACACCACCACCATTCTTCACTTGTTCTCTCCAGGCTGCATGCTAGCAGTGATGCATCGCATCCATAAAATAACTTATATCCACCATGCCGGGGACTGTAAAATGCGCAGGGTCATTACATTCGAGAGTAGTTTCCCCTATTCCCCATGACTCTTGGAGGGCTACCGTGTTTTTGCTGCATGTCCCATTTTACGGTCATCAGCCTGGTGCATATAATGTATTTAAAGTGGAAGACATTTTGATGCATTTGCACTCTGATGAAGCACCTTAACAGCATTCGATTCGGCCCCACCTCATGACTCATTGAATTATTTTTTATATAGACAAAAAGTCACGTCCTCTCCCCCCTCTTTTCATTCAATCAGTCCATCTATTCACTCATCATCACTGTTGTGGTGTGTCCCTTGTTCCTTCTCGGGGGACTGTCATTGTTCAAGCTGTCCCTCCTCATCTTGTCTGGGATGTCAGGCCATTCTAGTCCATCTGAATGAAGATCAGTGAGAGAGTGTTCCAGGCCATGTTGATCAGAGCTGAGCATCAGTCTCACCTGAATAGTGATGGCTACAGTGCTATAGGGTGGGTAACAGTCCTCTGACATCAACACTTAAGCATGGATTGTTCGGATTCCTTTCTCAGTTATCTTTACCTTGCTCTCTCTATGATAAAATTATTTTTGTTTTGAAGCATTACTCAAGAATTAAAGTGTGCTGTGTACTGAAAGCTGAGTGGTCGCCTCCAATGTGAGTAGGAGAACGTCCCCTCTAAATAAAAGTCAAGAAATTTAATCCTTGTAACATAATACCAGAAAAAAACACAAAACATTCTATGGCGAGTTAGGATTTCATTTCTGTCTGGTACTATTTGAAGAGCCCATAAAATGCCAAAGAGTCAATGACACGGATTTAATGAAGACGATTTAGTAAATGTCACTCTCCCGCTTGGAGTATCAGTTTACGTGATAGACTACAGTAAGCTTAAGGTTAGTAGTTACCTTGCCAATGGGGATCGTCAGCCTCATTGAAGCAGATGCACAATAACCTCTGCTTGCTGTGTTCGTGTGTGGTGTCATTCAGCCACAACACAGCCCTCCAGGCAAGCATCATAGAGCAACCAGGCGGGTACAGCATCTCTTACAGCAACACCATGTTTTTCTCTGTGTGAAGAGCATTATCGTTGAGGTATGTGGGTGAGATTTGACATAAATCCAAGATCATTCTGTGGCAATGCTCTGAGGCGGTGCATTTATGTCAATACGTGGTGTGTGATACCCAGACTGCAGATACACAGACTCTAAACAGGAATCAGTGGACTCCAAAGGCATGGCAGCCTCCATCCCTTTGTCAGTGTGTAGGATTGAGCACCCTGCTCTCACGTCCTTCTGTCCTCCTCCTTCCCTCTCTCAGGTCTCTGTCGGGCAGAATCGTGGGGGGTGTTTGGTGGTTCTTTACCCTCATCATCATCTCCTCCTACACGGCCAACCTGGCTGCCTTCCTCACCGTGGAGAGGATGGTGTCGCCCATAGAGAGTGCTGAGGATCTGGCCAAGCAGACGGAGATCGCCTACGGGACCCTAGACTCAGGCTCCACTAAGGAGTTCTTTAGGGTGAGTGACAACTTATGTCTCTTTAGGGTTAGAAAAAAACATAGTTTAAAAAAAAGACGACATCAAAGGAAGGAGCACAGGGAATGGTATGATATTTAATTATGTGTGATACCTGGCAGAAGATAAGGAAGTAGCTATGATAATAAGTATTTAAGAAAGTCATGCTACAATAAGCAAAGCAGGTGGCTATCAGAGTCTATACTACTGAATGTGAATGACTCTCCAGAGAAAGAAGGAACAAAGCATTAAAAATATAACCACTTGTGCCAGCCACTGGATGTGAATGCAGATGTGATTAGTTTGGCAGGCTGGTTGACTGCCTAGTGATTTGTCCCATGTCTTTCTGGGAAGATAATTGACAGGTGTGTAGGGACTTCATAAACTGCAAATGTCACGACTGAGCAGACATTCCAGGGGACTTTTAATTAAAACTATGAGATAGAAGTAGAGAGAGAGAGAGAGAGAG
The DNA here is from genome assembly GCF_034236695.1 of Oncorhynchus nerka. Classification (NCBI taxonomy): domain Eukaryota; kingdom Metazoa; phylum Chordata; class Actinopteri; order Salmoniformes; family Salmonidae; genus Oncorhynchus; species Oncorhynchus nerka. Next base: position 63,570,516 of record NC_088405.1, on the reverse strand, counting down.
AGAGAGAGAGAGAGAGAGAGAGAGAGAGGGAGAGAGAGACTGATTAATAGAGGCTCCAGATACATTTTAAAGATGTGCTTAATTAGAGTCATATAGCCACTAGGCAAACGGAAATCTGCTCTGATGACACACTGGCAGGTCATCCCTCAAACGGCTCAGCTTCCCTTTCCCTCCTCTCCCTTCCTCCTCTCAGGGTTTACCGTAGTACATCACCTCCTCTCCCTTACTCCTCTCAGGGTTTACTGTAGTACATCACCTCCTCTCCCTTCCTCCTCTCAGGGTTTACCGTAGTACATCACCTCCTCTCCCTTCCTCCTCTCAGGGTTTACCTTAGTACATCACCTCCTCTCCCTTACTCCTCTCAGGGTTTACCGTAGTACATCACCTCCTCTCCCTTCCTCCTCTCAGGGTTTACCGTAGTACATCACCTCCTCTCCCTTCCTCCTCTCAGGGTTTACCTTAGTACATCACCTCCTCTCCCTTACTCCTCTCAGGGTTTACCGTAGTACATCACCTCCTCTCCCTTACTCCTCTCAGGGTTTACCGTAGTACATCACCTCCTCTCCCCTACTCCTCTCAGGGTTTACCATAGTACATCACCTCCTCTCCCTTACTCCTCTCAGGGTTTACCGTAGTACATCACTTTCTCTCCCTTACTCCTCTCAGGGTTTACCGTAGTACATCACCTCCTCTCCCTTACTCCTCTCAGGGTTTACCGTAGTACATCACCTCCTCTCCCTTACTCCTCTCAGGGTTTACCGTAGTACATCACTTCCTCTCCCTTACTCCTCTCAGGGTTTACCGTAGTACATCACCTCCTCTCCCTTACTCCTCTCAGGGTTTACCGTAGTACATCACCTTCTCTCCCTTACTCCTCTCAGGGTTTACCGTAGTACATCACCTCCTCTCCCTTACTCCTCTCAGGGTTTACCGTAGTACATCACTTCCTCTCCCTTACTCCTCTCAGGGTTTACCGTAGTACATCACTTCCTCTCCCTTACTCCTCTCAGGGTTTACCGTAGTACATCACCTCCTCTCCCTTACTCCTCTCAGGGTTTACCGTAGTACATCACTTCCTCTCCCTTACTCCTCTCAGGGTTTACCGTAGTACATCACCTCCTCTCCCTTACTCCTCTCAGGGTTTACCGTAGTACATCACCTTCTCTCCCTTACTCCTCTCAGGGTTTACCGTAGTACATCACCTCCTCTCCCTTACTCCTCTCAGGGTTTACCGTAGTACATCACTTCCTCTCCCTTACTCCTCTCAGGGTTTACCGTAGTACATCACCTCCTCTCCCTTACTCCTCTCAGGGTTTACCGTAGTACATCACTTCCTCTCCCTTACTCCTCTCAGGGTTTACCGTAGTACATCACTTCCTCTCCCTTACTCCTCTCAGGGTTTACCGTAGTACATCACCTCCTCTCCCTTACTCCTCTCAGGGTTTACCGTAGTACATCACTTCCTCTCCCTTACTCCTCTCAGGGTTTACCGTAGTACATCACATGCTCTCCCAACTGCTCCCTCACCTTTGTTGTCAAAGTGTCGGAAGAATAATACTCAGACATCAAATAGATTTTTAGTGCTTGTATTTTTATCTCTATTTATTCATTTAGGGCAGCAGGTAGACTAGCGGTTAGGAGCGTTGGGCCAGTAACCGAAAGGTTGCTGGTTCGGATATTCAAGCCAACTAGGTTAAACAAATCTATATTAAAAAAAATGTAAAAACTCATCTTAGGTATGGCAGCCTGTATGTGATACATGGAGAGAAATGAACTGAGCCCAGAGATCTCCTTTCCAAAGCAGGCATGTGCATGTTATAGATCCTGATTTAAGCTGAGAAATGAATTATGAATCTAATGAAATTGCAGGTTTTTGTTTGAGTTACATATGTTGTTTCCAGAGAGTAAATCTGAATACTTTTGGCAGTCTTATATCCAGAAGAGCATCCAAAAATTGCATGTGTACAGGCACTCTGCATACAGACAGAATGCAAATAATTTATTTGCCAACTCATCCCTACATTGAATTGCCAGTGGGGTGGACCTGAGCAAACAGCCGTGAAGCCTTCAGAGCACATACATGGAGAGTTGATAGATGGACTGACAGCTGGAGCTGTTTGTGTTTCACTGTGGGAGCCAGCTCATCTGCTCATTAATATTTATTTATTTTGCAAATGGATTCTGAGGCCGAAAAATGACTCACCATGTGCTTTTTTTATGTTGTAGTATAGATGAATATAGATTTGCGTTTTAACAAAAGAGATCTTTAGCCCACATATGATTGCTGACACCAAATAACACAAGCAGAGGAGCTGCACACATCTTTACCCAGACATTACCCTCTGTTTACACAGCATGGCTAAGCATGTAATGAACTATTACTCATTTACCATTATTTACATGAATGGTCCCTCCCACTGACATTGTGCAGATGTCAAGCATGATTCAATCACGGCCCCGAATTCATCACATGTCCAGCTACTGCTGAAATGTTCATGATACAATGCAAGGAGAGAGACAGCTTTATTTTATTCAGAAATGCATTGATATTGATGTTCTGTTAGATGCATCCATCTTTCAGAATGGATTGAGCAAATATTATCATGCAACTTCTGCGCAACGGATATGCTATAATATATAACATCCATAATATCAGTCTGATCAGGTCAGGTGTCTTATAATTGGCTTTTGTAGTCCATCTGATATGATATCAACAATTATTTGTCTTGATATGTTTTAAGTGATAACAAACATGCTCTCACAGGGGTTTCAGTAATGACATTTAAAAGCACCTTCTGTGACCTTATACTGGATTCTCTGGCCACATTCATTCATGTCACCTGTATTGTGTTAATGCCCTCTCCCCTCTGACCTTCAGTGGAGACAGCTCAGGTCCCCTCCCCTCCATTGTATTATGGCTTCTCTCTCTGAGACCTGGGCTAAGGGCCCTGCTGCACAAAAGGTCCCTTTTTCAAAAAGATTTTGATCTTCCTTTGACCTGAAAATCATGGAGGTGTAAGTAGCAGTAATAGGAGCTGAATGTACTGCAGATTTCCACTGATTTTGTCAGACTGGAACATACCTGCCCTTGATCTAGACACCCATAAGGGTTCAACATCTGTTGGTGAATAAAACCGCTGAGCAACCCCACCCCCGCTATCACCTCCCATATGGTCTCTCCCTGTACTCTTTAAATGAGTGTGTGATGCAAGGGGCTAAAATCCAGCTCTCTGGGGTGGTGTTATTGGGAATAAGTTGTAAGGGAAGCTGACTCGCCATTGTTCAAGATTACAAGTCAGCGCATGTCAGCTCAACTTCACTCAATTCATTGGTGTGCTGTTTGTGTAAAAGAAACTGTCACTAATGAGAACGATATGGCAGTCTTGACATTTGTGAATATTAGGTGAAATATGTGAGCAGAGGGATGCCGATGCCAACATAGCAGCAGATGGTGTATATGCATATCAGAGACTCATGTTTTGACTGCAGCATTGGTTGTTTTCTTCTCTTGTTTAATAATGAACATGTTGACTCATATTTGGGCTCATTAATTGAATACCCCTGATCTGATCCTACCTACCCCCTTACATATCAGTTGTTCTGAGAACACCGTCATCTCTACAGGATACAGTGCCACCAAGGTGCTCATTGTGTTCAACAGCCCTATTTAGAATTGACATTACAGTCCAATGATGGAATCATCAAGTTTATCAGGAGTCAAGCTCATCCCTGCAATATGAAGAGCAGAGGAGCAGTGAAGACGAGCTGAGGCCGTTAGGGGTTCTGTAGACTATTAGCATCCCAGATCACCTCCCCAGAACCACAGCACTCCCCCTGCACTTCTGTCACAATTATAATATATTCATATTCAGTTAACTCAGCATGAAATGAAGTGACATTGGGTTTTCTGTATCCAGCCACCTCTGTTAAACAGGTTGACACGTTCTATGAGGATTTACTGGGTTCAGAGCAATATGAGAAAGTGTTCATTATGTTTGCGTCAGTGTACCACCACCTGATAGAAGAAACAGCTGAACGTCCAGCTAATTATATCCCCAAAGCTTAATTAGTCAGTCAATAGCCAGCAGGAACTTAGGAAACGTCTTCCCCCTCAGAGCTCCTGCTGGGTCTGTAGAGTGATTTTGGAAAGCACATCAGAACTGGTGCTTAATGAACAATCAATATGGATAAGAGAGGAATTACAGATGCTAATGTGTGTGTGCATGCGTGCGTGTGTATGGTTGGGCGTGAGTGTGTATGGTTGGGCGTGCGTGTGTATGGTTGGGCGTGCGTGTGTATGGTTGGGCGTGCGTGTGTATGGGCGTGCGTGTGTATGGTTGGGCGTGCGTGTGTATGGTTGGGCGTGCGTGTGTATGGTTGGGCGTGCGTGTGTATGGTTGGGCGTGCGTGTGTATGGTTGGGCGTGCGTGTGTATGGTTGGGCGTGCGTGTGTATGGTTGGGCGTGCGTGTATGGTTGGGCGTGCGTGTGTATGGTTGGGCGTGCGTGTGTATGGTTGGGCGTGCGTGTGTATGGTTGGGCGTGCGTGTGTATGGTTGGGCGTGCGTGTGTGTATGGTTGGGCGTGCGTGTGTATGGTTGGGCGTGCGTGTGTATGGTTGGGCGTGCGTGTGTATGGTTGGGCGTGCGTGTGTATGGTTGGGCGTGCGTGCGTATGGTTGGGCGTGCGTGCGTGTGTATGGTTGGGCGTGCGTGTGTATGGTTGGGCGTTGTGTGTGTGTATGGTTGGGCGTGCGTGTGTATGGTTGGGCATGCGTGTGTATGGTTGTGTGCGTGCGTATGGTTGGGCATGCGTGCGTGTGTATGGTTGGGCGTGCGTGTGTATGGTTGGGCGTACGTACGCGTGTATGGTTGGGCATGCGTGCGTGTGTATGGTTGGGCATGCGTGCGTGTGTATGGTTGGGTGGGCGTGCGTGTGCATGGTTGGGCGTGCGTGTGTATGGTTGGGCGTGCGTGCGTATGGTTGGGCGTGCGTGTGTATGGTTGGGTGTGCGTGCGTGTGTATGGTTGGGCGTGCGTGTGTATGGTTGGGCGTGCGTGTGTATGGTTGGGCGTGCGTGTGTATGGTTGGGCGTGCGTGCGTGTGTATGGTTGGGCGTGCGTGTGTGTGTATGGTTGGGCGTGCGTGTGTATGGTTGGGTGTGCGTGCGTATGGTTGGGCATGCGTGCGTGTGTATGGTTGGGCGTGCGTGTGTATGGTTGGGCGTGCGTGTGTATGGTTGGGCGTGCGTACGCGTGTATGGTTGGGCATGCGTGCGTGTGTATGGTTGGGCATGCATGCGTGTGTATGGTTGGGTGGGCGTGCGTGTGTATGGTTGGGCGTGCGTGCGTGTGTATGGTTGGGCGTGCGTGTGTATGGTTGGGCGTGCGTGTGTATGGTTGGGCGTGCGTGCGTGTGTATGGTTGGGCGTGCGTGTGTATGGTTGGGCGTGCGTGTGTATGGTTGGGCGTGCGTGTGTATGGTTGGGCGTGCGTGTGTATGGTTGGGCGTGCGTGTGTATGGTTGGGCGTGCGTGTGTATGGTTGGGCGTGCGTGCGTGTGTATGGTTGGGCGTGCGTGTGTATGGTTGGGCGTGCGTGTGTGTGTATGGTTGGGCGTGCGTGTGTATGGTTGGGCGTGCGTGTGTATGGTTGGGTGTGCGTGCGTATGGTTGGGCATGCGTGCGTGTGTATGGTTGGGCGTGCGTGTGTATGGTTGGGCGTGCGTGTGTATGGTTGGGCGTGCGTACGCGTGTATGGTTGGGCATGCGTGCGTGTGTATGGTTGGGCATGCGTGCGTGTGCATGGTTGGGCGTGGGCGTGCGTATGGTTGGGCGTGCGTGCGTATGGTTGGGCGTGCGTGCGTATGGTTGGCGTGCGTGCGTATGGTTGGGTGTGCGTGCGTGTGTATGGTTGGGCGTGCGTGTGTATGGTTGGGCGTGCGTGTGTATGGTTGGGCGTGCGTGTGTATGGTTGGGCGTGCGTGCGTGTGTATGGTTGGGCGTGCGTGTGTGTGTATGGTTGGGCGTGCGTGTGTATGGTTGGGCGTGCGTGCGTATGGTTGGGCATGCGTGCGTGTGTATGGTTGGGCGTGCGTGTGTATGGTTGGGCGTGCGTGCGTGTGTATGGTTGGGCATGCGTGCGTGTGTATGGTTGGGTGGGCGTGCGTGTGTATGGTTGGGCGTGCGTGCGTGTGTATGGTTGGGCGTGCGTGTGTATGGTTGGGCGTGCGTGTGTATGGTTGGGCGTGCGTGTGTATGGTTGGGCGTGCGTGTGTATGGTTGGGCGTGCGTGTGTATGGTTGGGCGTGCGTGTGTATGGTTGGGCGTGCGTGTGTATGGTTGGGCGTGCGTGTGTATGGTTGGGCGTGCGTGTGTATGGTTGGGCGTGCGTGTGTATGGTTGGGCGTGCGTGTGTGTGTATGGTTGGGCGTGCGTGTGTATGGTTGGGTGTGCGTGCGTATGGTTGGGCATGCGTGCGTGTGTATGGTTGGGCATGCGTGCGTGTGTATGGTTGGGCGTGCGTGTGTATGGTTGGGCGGGCGTGCGTGTGTATGGTTGGGCGTGCGTGCGTGTGTATGGTTGGGCGTGCGTGTGTATGGTTGGGCGTGCGTGCGTGTATGGTTGGGCGTGCGTTGTATGGTTGGGCGTGCGTGTGTATGGTTGGGCGTGCGTGCGTATGGTTGGGCGTGCGTGCGTATGGTTGGGCGTGCGTGTGTATGGTTGGGCGTGCGTGCGGTTGGGCGTACGTACGCGTGGTTGGGCATGCGTGCGTGTGTATGGTTGGGCATGCGTGCGTGTATGGTTGGGGGCGTGCGTGTGCATGGTTGGGCGTGCGTGTGTATGGTTGGGCGTGCGTGCGTATGGTTGGGCGTGCGTGGTATGGTTGGGTGTGCGTGCGTGTGTATGGTTGGGCGTGCGTGTGTATGGTTGGGCGTGCGTGTGTATGGTTGGGCGTGTGTGTGTATGGTTGGGCGTGCGTGCGTGTGTATGGTTGGGCGTGCGTGCGTGTGTATGGTTGGGCGTGCGTGTGTATGGTTGGGCGTGCGTGCGTATGGTTGGGCATGCGTGCGTGTGTATGGTTGGGCGTGCGTGTGTATGGTTGGGCGTGCGTGCGTGTGTATGGTTGGGCATGCGTGCGTGTGTATGGTTGGGTGGGCGTGCGTGTGTATGGTTGGGCGTGCGTGCGTGTGTATGGTTGGGCGTGCGTGCGTGCGTGTGTATGGTTGGGCGTGCGTGCGTGTGTATGGTTGGGCGTGCGTGTGTATGGCGTGCGTGCGTGTGTATGGTTGGGCGTGCGTGTGTATGGTTGGGCGTGCGTGTGTATGGGCGTGCGTGTGTATGGTTGGGCGTGCGTGTGTATGGTTGGGCGTGCGTGTGTGTGTATGGTTGGGCGTGCGTGTGTGTATGGTGGTTGGCGTGCGTGTGTGGTTGGGCGTGCGTGTGTATGGTTGGGTGTGCGTGCGTGTATGGTTGGGCATGCGTGCGTGTGTATGGTTGGCATGCGTGCGTGTGTATGGTTGGGCGTGCGTGTGTATGGTTGGGCGTGCGTGGCGTGTATGGTTGGGCGTGCGTGCGTGTATGGTTGGGCATGCGTGCGTGTGTATGGTTGGGCGGGCGTGCATGTGTATGGTTGGGCGTGCGTGTGTATGGTTGGGCGTGCGTGCGTATGGTTGGGCGTGCGTGTGTATGGTTGGGTGTGCGTGCGTGCGTGTGTATGGTTGGGCGTGCGTGTGTATGGTTGGGCGTGCGTGTGTATGGTTGGGCGTGCGTGTGTATGGTTGGGCGTGCGTGCGTGTGTATGGTTGGGCGTGCGTGTGTGTGTATGGTTGGGCGTGCGTGTGTATGGTTGGGCGTGCGTACGCGTGTATGGTTGGGCATGCGTGCGTGTGTATGGTTGGGCATGCGTGCGTGTGTATGGTTGGGCATGCGTGCGTGTGTATGGTTGGGCGTGCGTGTGTATGGTTGGGCGTGCGTTCGTGTGTATGGTTGGGCGTGCGTGCGTGTATGGTTGGGGCGTGCGTGTGTATGGTTGGGCGTGCGTGCGTGTGTATGGTTGGGCATGCGTGCGTGTGTATGGTTGGGTGGGCGTGCGTGCGTGTGTATGGTTGGGCGTGCGTGTGTATGGTTGGGCATGCGTGCGTGTGTATGGTTGGGCGTGCGTGTGTATGGTTGGGCGTGCGTGTGTATGGTTGGGCGTGCGTGTGTATGGTTGGGCGTGCGTGCGTGTGTATGGTTGGGCGTGCGTGCATGTGTATGGTTGGGCGGGTGTGCGTGCGTGCATATGGTTGGGCGTGCGTGCGTGTGTATGGTTGGGCATGCGTGCGTGTGTATGGTTGGGCGTGCGTGCGTGTGTATGGTTGAGCGTGCGTGTGTATGGTTGAGTGTGCGTGTGTATGGTTGGGCGTGCGTGTGTATGGTTGGGCGTGCGTATGGTTGGGCGTGCGTGTGTATGGTTGAGCGTCCGTGTGTATGGTTGGGCGTGCGTGTGTATGGTTGGGCGTGCGTGCGTGTGTATGGTTGGGCATGCGTGCGTGTGTATGGTTGGGCATGCGTGCGTGTGTATGGTTGGGCGTGCGTGTGTATGGTTGGGCGTGCGTGTGTGTGTATGGTTGGGCGTGCGTGTGTATGGTTGGGTGTGCGTACGCGTGTATGGTTGGGCATGCGTGCGTGTGTATGGTTGGGCATGCGTGCGTGTGTATGGTTGGGTGGGCGTGCGTGTGTATGGTTGGGCGTGCGTGCGTGTGTATGGTTGGGCGTGCGTGTGTATGGTTGGGCGTGCGTGTGTATGGTTGGGCATGCGTGCGTGTGTATGGTTGGGCATGCGTGCGTGTGTATGGTTGGGCGTGCGTGTGTATGGTTGGGCGTGCGTCCGTGTGTATGGTTGGGTGGGCGTGCGTGTGTATGGTTGGGCGTGCGTGTGTATGGTTGGGCGTGCGTGCGTGTGTATGGTTGGGCATGCGTGCGTGTGTATGGTTGGGTGGGCGTGTGTGCGTGTGTATGGTTGGGCGTGCGTGTGTATGGTTGGCATGCGTGCGTGTGTATGGTTGGGCGTGCGTGTGTATGGTTGTGCGTGCGTGCGTATGGTTGGGCGTGCGTGCGTGTGTATGGTTGGGCATGCGTGCGTGTGTATGGTTGGGCGTGCGTGCGTGTGTATGGTTGAGCGTGCGTGTGTATGGTTGAGCGTGCGTGTGTATGGTTGGGTGTGCGTGTGTATGGTTGGGCGTGCGTATGGTTGGGCGTGCGTGTGTATGGTTGAGCGTGCGTGTGTATGGTTGGGCGTGCGTGTGTATGGTTGGGCGTGCGTGCGTGTGTATGGTTGGGCGTGCGTGTGTATGGTTGGGCGTGCGTGTGTATGGTTGGGCGTGCGTGTGTATGGTTGGGCATGGTGCGTGTGTATGGTTGGGCATGCGTGCGTGTGTATGGTTGGGCGTGGGTGTGTATGGTTGGGCATGCGTGCGTGTGTATGGTTGGGCGTGCGTTCGTGTGTATGGTTGGGTGGGCGTGCGTGTGTATGGTTGGGCGTGCGTGTGTATGGTTGGGCGTGCGTGCGTGTGTATGGTTGGGTGGGCGTGCGTGTGTATGGTTGGGCGTGCGTGTGTATGGTTGGGCGTGCGTGTGTATGGTTGGGCGTGCGTGTGTATGGGTGGGCGTGCGTGTGTATGGTTGGGCGTGCGTGTGTATGGTTGGGCGTGCGTGCATGTGTATGGTTGGGCGGGTGTGCGCGCGTGCATATGGTTGGGCGTGCGTGTGTGTGTATGGTTGGGCATGCGTGCGTGTGTATGGTTGGGTGGGCGTGCGTGCGTGTGTATGGTTGGGCGTGCGTGTGTATGGTTGGGCGTGCGTGTGTATGGTTGGGCATGCGTGCGTGTGTATGGTTGGGCGTGCGTGTGTATGGTTGGGCGTGCGTGTGTATGGTTGGCGTGCGTGTGTATGTTTGGGCGTGCGTGCGTGTGTATGGTTGGGCGTGCGTGCGTGTGTATGGTTGGGCGTGCGTGCATGTATGGTTGGGCGGGTGTGCGTGCGTGCATATGGTTGGGCGTGCGTGCGTGTGTATGGTTGGGCATGCGTGCGTGTGTATAGTTGGCGTGCGTGCGTGCGTGTGTATGGTTGGCGTGCGTGTGTATGGTTGGGCGTGCGTGTGTATGGTTGGGCGTGCGTATGGTTGGGCGTGCGTGTGTATGGTTGGCGTGCGTGGGTTGGCGTGCGTGTGTATGGTTGAGCGTGCGTGTGTATGGTTGGGCGTGCGTGTGTATGGTTGGGCGTGCGTGCATGTGTATGGGCGGGTGTGCGTGCGTGTGTATGGTTGGGCATGCGTGCGTGTGTATGGTTGGCGTGCGTGCGTGTGTATGGTTGGGCATGCGTGCGTGTGTATGGTTGGGCGTGCGTGCGTGTGTATGGTTGAGCGTGCGGGTGTATGGTTGAGTGTGCGTGTGTTGGTTGGGCGTGCGTGTGTATGGTTGGGCGTGCGTATGGTTGGGCGTGCGTGTGTATGGTTGAGCGTGCGTGTGTATGGTTGGGCGTGCGTGTGTATGGTTGGGCGTGCGTGCGCGTGTATGGTTGGCGTGCGTGTGTATGGTTGGGCGTGCGTGCGTATGGTTGGCGTGCGTGTGTATGGTTGAGCGTGCGTGTGTATGGTTGGCGTGCATGTGTATGGTTGGCGTGCGTGTGTATGGTTGGCGTGCGTGTGTATGGTTGGGCGTGCGTGTGTATGGTTGGGCGTGCGTGTGTATGGTTGGGCGTGCGTGCGTGTGTATGGTTGGGCGTGCGTGCGTGTGTATGGTTGGGCGTGCGTGTGTATGGTTGGGCGTGCCTGCCCTGTATATGGTTGGGCGTGCGTGTGTATGGTTGAGCGTGCGTGTGCATGTTGGGCGTGCGTGTGTATGGTTGGGCGTGCGTGTGTATGGTTGGGCGTGCGTGTGTATGGTTGGCGTGCATGTGTATGGTTGGGCGTGTGTGTGTATGGTTGGGCGTGCGTGCGTGTGTATGGTTGGGCGTGCGTGCGTGTGTATGGTTGGGCGTGCGTGCGTGTGTATGGTTGGGTGCGTGCGTGTGTATGGTTGGGCGTGCGTTTGTATGGTTGGGCGTGTGTATGGTTGGGCGTGCGTGTGTATGGTTGGGCGTGCGTGCGTGTGTATGGTTGGGCATGCGTGCGTGTGTATGGTTGGGCGTGCGTGCGTGTGTATGGTTGGGCGTGCGTGTGTATGGTTGGCGTGCGTGTGTATGGTTGGGCGTGCGTGTGTATGGTTGGGCGTGCGTGTGTATGGTTGGGCGTGCGTGCGTGTGTATGGTTGGTGCGTGTGTATGGTTGGCGTGTGTGTATGGTTGGGCGTGCGTGCGTATGGTTGGCGTGCGTGTGTATGGTTGGCGTGCGTGTGTATGGTTGGGTGTGCGTGTGTATGGTTGGGCGTGCGTGTGTATGGTTGGGCGTGCGTGTGTATGGTTGGGCGTGCGTGCGTGTGTATGGTTGAGCGTGCGTGCGTGTGTATGGTTGGGCGTGCGTGTGTGCGTATGGTTGGGCGTGCGTGTGTGTATGGTTGGGTGCGTGCGTGTGTATGGTTGGCGTGCGTGTGTATGGTTGAGTGTGCGTGTGTATGGTTGGCGTGCGTGTGTATGGTTGGGCGTGCGTGTGTATGGTTGAGCGTGCGTGCGTGTGTATGGTTGGGCGTGCGTGTGTATGGTTGGGCGTGCGTGTGTGTATGGTTGGGCGTGCGTGTGTATGGTTGGGCGTGCGTGTGTATGGTTGGGCGTGCGTGTGTATGGTTGGGCATGGTGCGTGTGTATGGTTGGGCATGCGTGCGTGTGTATGGTTGGGCGTGGGTGTGTATGGTTGGGCATGCGTGCGTGTGTATGGTTGGGCGTGCGTTCGTGTGTATGGTTGGGTGGGCGTGCGTGTGTATGGTTGGGCGTGCGTGTGTATGGTTGGGCGTGCGTGCGTGTGTATGGTTGGGTGGGCGTGCGTGTGTATGGTTGGGCGTGCGTGTGTATGGTTGGGCGTGCGTGTGTATGGTTGGGCGTGCGTGTGTATGGTTGGGCGTGCGTGCATGTGTGCGTGCATGGTTGGCGGGTGTGCGCGCGTGCATATGGTTGGGCGTGCGTGTGTGTGTATGGTTGGGCATGCGTGCGTGCGTGTGTATGGTTGGGTGGGCGTGCGTGCGTGTGTATGGTTGGGCGTGCGTGTGTATGGTTGGGCGTGCGTGTGTATGGTTGGGCATGCGTGCGTGTGTATGGTTGGGCGTGCGTGTGTATGGTTGGGCGTGCGTGTGTATGGTTGGGCGTGCGTGTGTATGTTTGGGCGTGCGTGTGTATGGTTGGGCGTGCGTGCGTGTGTATGGTTGGGCGTGCGTGCATGTGTATGGTTGGGCGGGTGTGCGTGCGTGCATATGGTTGGGCGTGCGTGCGTGTGTATGGTTGGGCATGCGTGCGTGTGTATAGTTGGGCGTGCGTGCGTGCGTGTGTATGGTTGAGCGTGCGTGTGTATGGTTGGGCGTGCGTGTGTATGGTTGGGCGTGCGTATGGTTGGGCGTGCGTGTGTATGGTTGAGCGTGCGTGTGTATGGTTGGGCGTGCGTGTGTATGGTTGGGCGTGCGTGTGTATGGTTGAGCGTGCGTGTGTATGGTTGGGCGTGCGTGTGTATGGTTGGGCGTGCGTGCATGTGTATGGTTGGGCGGGTGTGCGTGCGTGTGTATGGTTGGGCATGCGTGCGTGTGTATGGTTGGGCGTGCGTGCGTGTGTATGGTTGGGCATGCGTGCGTGTGTATGGTTGGGCGTGCGTGCGTGTGTATGGTTGAGCGTGCGGGTGTATGGTTGAGTGTGCGTGTGTATGGTTGGGCGTGCGTGTGTATGGTTGGGCGTGCGTATGGTTGGGCGTGCGTGTGTATGGTTGAGCGTGCGTGTGTATGGTTGGGCGTGCGTGTGTATGGTTGGGCGTGCGTGCGCGTGTATGGTTGAGCGTGCGTGTGTATGGTTGGACGTGCGTGCGTATGGTTGAGCGTGCGTGTGTATGGTTGGCGTGCGTGTGTATGGTTGAGCGTGCATGTGTATGGTTGAGCGTGCGTGTGTATGGTTGGGCGTGCGTGTGTATGGTTGGGCGTGCGTGTGTATGGTTGGGCGTGCGTGTGTATGGTTGGGCGTGCGTGCGTGTGTATGGTTGAGCGTGCGTGCGTGTGTATGGTTGGGCGTGCGTGTGTATGGTTGGGCGTGCCTGCCCTGTATATGGTTGGGCGTGCGTGTGTATGGTTGAGCGTGCGTGTGTATGGTTGGGCGTGCGTGTGTATGGTTGGGCGTGTGTGTGTATGGTTGGGCGTGCCCTGTGTATGGTTGAGCGTGCATGTGTATGGTTGGGCGTGTGTGTGTATGGTTGGGCGTGCGTGCGTGTGTATGGTTGAGCGTGCGTGCGTGTGTATGGTTGAGCGTGCGTGCGTGTGTATGGTTGAGCGTGCGTGCGTGTGTATGGTTGGGCGTGCGTTTGTATGGTTGGGCGTGCGTGTGTAAGGTTGGGCGTGCGTGTGTATGGTTGGGCGTGCGTGCGTGTGTATGGTTGAGCGTGCGTGCGTGTGTATGTTTGGGCGTGCGTGCGTGTGTATGGTTGGGCGTGCGTGTGTATGGTTGGGCGTGCGTGTGTATGGTTGAGCGTGCGTGTGTATGGTTGGGCGTGCGTGTGTATGGTTGGGCGTGCGTGCGTGTGTATGGTTGAGCGTGCGTGTGTATGGTTGGGCGTGTGTGTGTATGGTTGGGCGTGCGTGCGTATGGTTGAGCGTGCGTGTGTATGGTTGAGCGTGCGTGTGTATGGTTGGGTGTGCGTGTGTATGGTTGGGCGTGCGTGTGTATGGTTGGGCGTGCGTGTGTATGGTTGGGCATGCGTGCGTGTGTATGGTTGAGCGTGCGTGCGTGTGTATGGTTGGGCGTGCGTGTGTATGGTTGGGCGTGCGTGCGTATGGTTGAGCGTGCGTGTGTATGGTTGGGCGTGCGTGTGTATGGTTGGGCGTGTGTGTGTATGGTTGGGCGTGCCCTGTGTATGGTTGAGCGTGCGTGTGTATGGTTGGGCGTGTGTGTGTATGGTTGGGCGTGCGTGCGTGTGTATGGTTGAGCGTGCGTGCGTGTGTATGGTTGAGCGTGCGTGCGTGTGTATGGTTGGGCGTGCGTGTGTATGGTTGGGCGTGCGTGTGTATGGTTGGGCGTGCGTGTGTAAGGTTGGGCGTGCGTGTGTATGGTTGGGCGTGCGTGCGTGTGTATGGTTGAGCGTGCGTGCGTGCGTGTGTATGGTTGGGCGTGTGTGTATGGTTGGGCGTGCGTGTGTATGGTTGGGCGTGCGTTGGCGGCTGTATGTGATCAATCTGTTTTTCTGGTTAGTACAGTCATACATTTCACACTACAATCCACAATGGTCCACAATATCCAATACATACTGTCATTTGATATTGAATGTGACATTTAGCTTGATTCAGCTAATAAGGGTGGGCTTATGGCCAATTATCCATTCAAAAGTGAAAAAGATATGACCAAGCAAAGACTTGCCAGAAATGGACCCTCAGATTAAATCGTATTATCTATTTATCAATATTATATGATGTTATTTGGAGCCCTGGACAATAGCTATAATTGCCAAGTTGACTCTGTTTTGTCAGATTAAGCATCCATGTATAGGCTGTTTATACACATCATTATAATTTGTAAATAGTTTTGTACTTTCTACCCCAATTGGTAGTCACAGTCTTGTCCCATCACTGCAACTCCCGTACGGACTCAGGAGCGGTGAAGGTCGAGAGTCACGTGTCCTCCGAAACATGACCCTGCCAAGCCTCAATGCTCGCTTAACCCGGAAGCCAGCCGCACCAATGTGTCAGAGGAAACACCGTACAACTGGTGACCAAGTTGTCACCAGTTGTACGCAGTGTATGTGCCCGGCCCGCCTCAAGGAGTCACTGGAGCGTGATGGGACAAGGACATCCCAGCCCTCCCCTAACTCAGACGACGCTGGGCCAATTGTGTCCATCATGGGTCTCCCGGTCGCGGCCGGCTGTGACTCAGCCTGGGATCGAGCCTGGGTCTGTAGTAACGCCTCTAGCTCTGCAATGCCATGCCTTAGACTTCTGCGCCACTCGGGAGGCCCGGACACATATTTTTTTTGATCGTGAAAAGTTCCATCGCAAAGTTTCCTCCCAGGCAGTCAGTGTTTTCCCCACTCAGTCGGTCACTCGGCGGAAGGTCACATTAACCTAGTTTAGCCAGCCACTCAGAGGCCATTTTTAGCAGCAGCTCCCTGGGTGTGAGTCAGTCAGGGCAGGGCAGGAGGCAGACCAGGGCATGGCAGGAGGCAGACCAGGGCAGGGCAGGAGGCAGACCAGGGCAGGGCAGGAGGCAGACCAGGGCAGGGCAGGAGGCAGACCAGGGCAGGGCAGGAGGCAGACCAGGGCAGGGCAGGAGGCAGACCAGGGCATGGCAGGAGGCAGACCAGGGCAGGGCAGGAGGCAGACCAGGGCAGGGCAGGAGGCAGACCAGGGCAGGGCAGGAGGCAGACCAGGGCAGGGCAGGAGGCAGACCAGGGCAGGGCAGGGGCAAACCAGGGCATGGCAGGAGGCAGACCAGGGCAGGGCAGGAGGCAGACCAGGGCAGGGCAGGAGGCAGACCAGGGCAGGGCAGGAGGCAGACCAGGGCATGGCAGGAGGCAGACCAGGGCAGGGCAGGAGGCAGACCAGGGCATGGCAGGAGGCAGACCAGGGCAGGGCAGGAGGCAGACCAGGGCATGGCAGGAGGCAGACCAGGGCATGGCAGGAGGCAGACCAGGGCATGGCAGGAGGCAGACCAGGGCATGGCAGGAGGCAGACCAGGGCATGGCAGGAGGCAGACCAGGGCAGGGCAGGAGGCAGACCAGGGCAGGGCAGGAGGCAGACCAGGGCAGGGCAGGAGGCAGACCAGGGCAGGGCAGGAGGCAGACCAGGGCAGGGCAGGAGGCAGACCAGGGCATGGCTCTGTTCTCCTCTCAGTATGTCATCTTGCTGCTCCAGGTGCCAGCAGCCCCACTGATCCATCCAGGTGACACCTCCAGAACCCCAAAGTCAAACGGCACACTGACTCACTTCCTGTCTTGTGACATGTGGAGAAGAGGGGATGTTGAAAGGGAGCAGGTGGTCAGTCAAGTGGTCATCCTGTCGACGAATGCTGAGGAGAAACATGGCCCTGCAGTTTTGTTTGTAGTGTGTTGTCAGCTTGTCAGACCTCAGATCTGCTGTTGGCAACATGCCCACTACAACCGGTTCTTTACTCAGCTCTCTGGGAGCACAGCACTCTAATGACTCATGGAAAAGATGTACACTGTATATGGAGGTGTATGTGTGTGTTTAAAGTGTTTTATTTAGGCACCGAACGCTATGGTTTACATTTTTTTAAATACACCACTAACCTGCTTTTGTCTTCTCTCTCCTTCTCTTCCCAAATGCAGCGCTCCAAAATAGCAGTTTATGAAAAAATGTGGTCTTACATGAAATCAGCTGAACCATCAGTGTTCGCCAAGACGACACCAGAAGGGGTTGCCCGAGTGCGAAAGTCGAAAGGCAAATTCGCCTTTCTTCTTGAATCCACAATGAACGAGTACATTGAGCAGCGGAAACCTTGTGACACCATGAAAGTGGGCGGCAACCTCGACTCTAAAGGATACGGTGTGGCCACGCCCAAAGGCTCAGCATTAAGGTGGGTGGGATAATATAACAATATTCTCCATGTTGTTATAGTATTCCACCTACCCTGATGTCTCGTGTCCCATTTCTCTTCTTCCTCATTCTTCACTTTTTATTTTTTGAGGTTCATCAGGAAGGTAAAGGTATTTATTACAGATGTCGGATCTTAACTTGATCACTCTTTTGTCGCATAGAATCTTCCTGCGGCATCAGGAAATTCAAATGAGCCTTGTGAATCCCGGAAAAGAATCAGTTCTCTTTCTCTCCATGCAGGGGCAGTCAAGTCATTGGGATCAGGGCTTGCTATCAAAATAATATTATCGCTCAGCGCTAGGCCCCAGTCCTATTACTGCTACATTCAATTGTACAAAAATGTATCTGAAATGCAGCCATTCACATCAACAACCATCGTTTTATATAGCTTAATAACACAAGATAGATATTGATCTCCAATAGGCTACGACATGCAAGTGTCAAGTTTATCCTAAGGTTACGAATGAACTGTCAAAATTGAGTTGAATCGCTGCCTGGGATGGCCTAGTGGTTAGGGACGCTGCCTGGGGTCTAGTGGTTAGGGACGCTGCCTGGGGTGGTCTAGTGGTTAGGGCCGCTGCCTGGGGTGGTCTAGTGGTTAGGGACGCTGACTGGGGTGGTCTAGTGGTTAGGGACGCTGACTGGGGTGGTCTAGTGGTTAGGGACACTGACAGGGGTGGTCTAGTGGTTAGGGACGCTGACTGGGGTGGTCTAGTGGTTAGGGACGCTGCCTGGGGTGGTCTAGTGGTTAGGGACGCTGACTGGGGTGGTCTAGTGGTTAGGGACGCTGCCTGGGGTGGTCTAGTGGTTAGGGACGCTGCCTGGGGGGGTCTAGTGGTTAGGGCCGCTGACTGGGGTGGTCTAGTGGTTAGGGACGCTGCCTGGGGTGGTCTAGTGGTTAGGGCCGCTGCCTGGGGTGGTCTAGTGGTTAGGGACACTGACATGGGTGGTCTAGTGGTTAGGGCTGCTGACTGGGGTGGTCTAGTGGTTAGGGACGTTGACAGGAGTGGTCTAGTGGTTAGGGCCGCTGCCTGGGGTGGTCTAGTGGTTAGGGACGCTGCCTGGGATGGTCTAGTGGTTAGGGCCGCTGCCTGGGGTGGTCTAGTGGTTAGGGACGCTGACTGGGGTGGTCTAGTGGTTAGGGCCGCTGACTGGGGTGGTCTAGTGGTTAGGGACGCTGCCTGGGGTCTAGTGGTTAGGGATGCTGACAGGGGTGGCCTAGTGGTTAGGGACGCTGCCTGGGGTCTAGTGGTTAGGGACGCTGCCTGGGGTGGTCTAGTGGTTAGGGCCGCTGCCTGGGGTGGTCTAGTGGTTAGGGACGCTGACAGGGGTGGTCTAGTGGTTAGGGACGCTGACTGGGGTGGTCTAGTGGTTAGGGACACTGACAGGGGTGGTCTAGTGGTTAGGGACGCTGACTGGGGTGGTCTAGTGGTTAGGGATGCTGCCTGGGGTGGTCTAGTGGTTAGGGCCGCTGCCTGGGGTGGTCTAGTGGTTAGGGACGCTGACTGGGGTGGTCTAGTGGTTAGGGCCGCTGACTGTAGTGGTCTAGTGGTTAGGGCCGCTGCCTGGGGTGGTCTAGTGGTTAGGGACGCTGCCTGGGGTCTAGTGGTTAGGGACGCTGCCTGGGGTCTAGTGGTTAGGGATGCTGACAGGGTGGTCTAGTGGTTAGGGACGCTGACTGGGGTGGTCTAGTGGTTAGGGACGCTGCCTGGGGTCTAGTGGTTAGGGACGTTGCCTGGGGTCTAGTGGTTAGGGATGCTGACAGGGGTGGTCTAGTGGTTAGGGACGCTGCCTGGGGTCTAGTGGTTAGGGCCGCTGCCTGGGGTGGTCTAGTGGTTAGGGCCGCTGCCTGGGGTGGTCTAGTGGTTAGGGATGCTGACAGGGGTCGTCTAGTGGTTAGGGACGCTGACTGGGGTGGTCTAGTGGTTAGGGACGCTGCCTGGGGTGGTCTAGTGGTTAGGGCCGCTGCCTGAGGTCTAGTGGTTAGGGATGCTGACAGGGGTGGCCTAGTGGTTAGGGACGCTGCCTGGGGTCTAGTGGTTAGGGACGCTGCCTGGGGTGGTCTAGTGGTTAGGGCCACTGCCTGGGGTGGTCTAGTGGTTAGGGACGCTGCCTGGGGTGGTCTAGTGGTTAGGGCCGCTGCCTGAGGTGGTCTAGTGGTTAGGGCCGCTGACTGGGGTGGTCTAGTGGTTAGGGACGCTGCCTGGGGTGGTCTAGTGGTTAGGGACGCTGCCTGGGGTGGTCTAGTGGTTAGGGACGCTGCCTGGGGGGGTCTAGTGGTTAGGGCCGCTGACTGGGGTGGTCTAGTGGTTAGGGCTGCTGACTGGGGTGGTCTAGTGGTTAGGGACGTTGACAGGAGTGGTCTAGTGGTTAGGGCCGCTGCCTGGGGTGGTCTAGTGGTTAGGGACGCTGCCTGGGATGGTCTAGTGGTTAGGGCCGCTGCCTGGGGTGGTCTAGTGGTTAGGGACGCTGACTGGGGTGGTCTAGTGGTTAGGGCCGCTGACTGGGGTGGTCTAGTGGTTAGGGACGCTGCCTGGGGTCTAGTGGTTAGGGATGCTGACAGGGGTGGCCTAGTGGTTAGGGACGCTGCCTGGGGTCTAGTGGTTAGGGACGCTGCCTGGGGTGGTCTAGTGGTTAGGGCCGCTGCCTGGGGTGGTCTAGTGGTTAGGGACGCTGACAGGGGTGGTCTAGTGGTTAGGGACGCTGACTGGGGTGGTCTAGTGGTTAGGGACACTGACAGGGGTGGTCTAGTGGTTAGGGACGCTGACTGGGGTGGTCTAGTGGTTAGGGATGCTGCCTGGGGTGGTCTAGTGGTTAGGGCCGCTGCCTGGGGTGGTCTAGTGGTTAGGGACGCTGACTGGGGTGGTCTAGTGGTTAGGGCCGCTGACTGTAGTGGTCTAGTGGTTAGGGCCGCTGCCTGGGGTGGTCTAGTGGTTAGGGACGCTGCCTGGGGTCTAGTGGTTAGGGACGCTGCCTGGGGTCTAGTGGTTAGGGATGCTGACAGGGGTGGTCTAGTGGTTAGGGACGCTGACTGGGGTGGTCTAGTGGTTAGGGACGCTGCCTGGGGTCTAGTGGTTAGGGACGCTGCCTGGGGTCTAGTGGTTAGGGATGCTGACAGGGGTGGTCTAGTGGTTAGGGACGCTGCCTGGGGTCTAGTGGTTAGGGCCGCTGCCTGGGGTGGTCTAGTGGTTAGGGCCGCTGCCTGGGGTGGTCTAGTGGTTAGGGATGCTGACAGGGGTCGTCTAGTGGTTAGGGACGCTGACTGGGGTGGTCTAGTGGTTAGGGCCGCTGCCTGGGGTGGTCTAGTGGTTAGGGCCGCTGCCTGAGGTCTAGTGGTTAGGGACGCTGCCTGGGGTGGTCTAGTGGTTAGGGCCACTGCCTGGGGTGGTCTAGTGGTTAGGGACGCTGCCTGGGGTGGTCTAGTGGTTAGGGCCGCTGCCTGAGGTGGTCTAGTGGTTAGGGCCGCTGACTGGGGTGGTCTAGTGGTTAGGGACGCTGCCTGGGGTGGTCTAGTGGTTAGGGACGCTGCTTGGGGGGGTCTAGTGGTTAGGGACGCTGCCTGGGGTCTAGTGGTCAGGGACGCTGCCTGGGGTCTAGTGGTTAGGGATGCTGACAGGGGTGGTCTAGTGGTTAGGGACGCTGCCTGGGGTCTAGTGGTTAGGGACGCTGCCTGGGGTGGTCTAGTGGTTAGGGCCGCTGCCTGGGGTGGTCTAGTGGTTAGGGATGCTGACAGGGGTCGTCTAGTGGTTAGGGACGCTGACTGGGGTGGTCTAGTGGTTAGGGACGCTGCCTGGGGTGGTCTAGTGGTTAGGGCCGCTGCCTGAGGTGGTCTAGTGGTTAGGGCCGCTGACTGGGGTGGTCTAGTGGTTAGGGACGCTGCCTGGGGTGGTCTAGTGGTTAGGGACGCTGCCTGGGGGGGTCTAGTGGTTAGGGACGCTGACTGGGGTGGTCTAGTGGTTAGGGACGCTGACTGGGGTGGTCTAGTGGTTAGGGACGCTGACTGGCGTGGTCTAGTGGTTAGGGACGCTGACTGGGGTGGTCTAGTGGTTAGGGACGCTGCCTGGGGTGGTCTAGTGGTTAGGGCCGCTGCCTGTGGTGGTCTAGTGGTTAGGGACGCTGCCTGGGGTGGTCTAGTGGTTAGGGACGATGCCTGGGGTGGTCTAGTGGTTAGGGACGCTGACTGGGGTGGTCTAGTGGTTAGGGCCTCTGCCTTCAGCGCGCACATAATAGGCGTACTGTGTTGGACCAACGCCCTTTTGGCACAAATAACTCACTCCCTCCGATTGACTTGGATTAAATTACACATTTCAACTATGGACATTCCAGGGATATTCTACCTCAGATCTTGATAAGAAATTACCATACCAGACACTTGGATAACATAATAAAATAAAAGCAGTAGGCTACACCAACATTAGTTTCCATTCATACAAAGTATTTTGGCAGACTTTGGTTGCAAGTGTAACACGTGGGATATGAACCAAGGTCTCCCACAGGAGCAACCAACATCTTAGACCGTTTTAGACTCTTGGGCCGAGGGCTGACACGTGACCATGACTGACTCATGTCCGCTGCACAAGCAGGATTAGGTAACACCGACATCATCTTTTAGGGAAGTGACCAATAATGGTTGCAATTGAGATCAGTTGTGTGGATGAAATAGAGTATTGATGGATTAACAAGACTTCAGCTGAAGATAATCTAAATCAAATCAAATCCAATTTTATTTATCACATACACATTGTTAGCAGATGTTAATCCGAGTGTAGCGAAATGCTTGTGCTTCTATTTCCGACAGTGCAGTAATATCTAACAAGTAATCTAACAATTCCCCAACAACTACCTAATACACACACATCTAAAGGGGTGAATGAAAACATGTACATATAGATATATGGATGAGCGATGGCCGAGCGGCATAGGCAAGATGCATAAAATGTATAAAATACAGTATATACATGTGGTATGAGTAATGTAAGATATGTAAACATTATTACAGCGGCATTATTTAGAGTGGCATTGTATAAAGTGACTAGTGATCCATTTATTAAAGTGGCCAGTGATTGGGCAAAGAAGCTGTTTAGTTTGTCTGGAAGCGTGATGTGGCTGGTTGTCTTTTTGTAGTCCGTGATTGCCTGTAGACCCTGCCACATACGTCTCATGTCTGAGCTGTTGAATTGCGACTCCACTTTGTCCCTGCACTGGCACTTCACTTGTTTGATTGCCTTGCAGAGGGAATAATTACACTGTTTAAATTCAGTCATCATTCTTTCAGTTTTGCCCGAATGCCGCCTTCCATCCACGGTTAGAGTAGGTTTTACTGGTCACAGTAGGTACAACATCTCCAATGCACTTCTTTATAAATGCACTCACTGAGTCAGTGTATAGGTCGATGGTGTTCTCTAAGGCTGACCGGAA
The DNA here is from genome assembly GCF_034236695.1 of Oncorhynchus nerka. Taxonomy (NCBI): domain Eukaryota; kingdom Metazoa; phylum Chordata; class Actinopteri; order Salmoniformes; family Salmonidae; genus Oncorhynchus; species Oncorhynchus nerka. Next base: position 63,548,392 of record NC_088405.1, on the reverse strand, counting down.
CATATTCCAGTCCGCGTGATCAAAACAATCTTGAAGCGTTGCTTCCGATTGGTCGGACCAGCGTTGAATGGTCCTCGTCACTGGTACATCCTAGTCTAGTGCCATCGATGGTTGCAATAGCCCCCTTGTTATTTTATTATATTCCAATAGGCTACATTCTATAGGCTACCAATTAGCCTATCCATTGTCACATAATGGAAGATATGAAAACCGATAATAGGCTACCCTACAGTTTGTGTTTCCCTGGCTGAGTTAATGAGCTGATTTGAGCTGATCAGTTGATTTTACAGATGATTGACTGTAGAATGATAAACTTTCCTCCAGTGTGGATGCTCATCCATGTTTTATAGTAGAACTATGTATATTTAGTCAATTTAGTTATGGTCTTTGGTGTGGATTAAAATACTGTATTGTATAATATTGTTTAATATTTCATGTTATAAAGCTGTCAAGATGTTTATGTATTTGAGCCTATCCAAAGACGATTTTGGTGAGCTGAGACACTTTTCTCTGATGTGCAAATGTGGCCTACTGTAGGCTCAGGCTGGTCACTAGATCACCCAGCATTGGGTGAGAACTCACAAAGCTTGCAGGCGGAGCGAGTTACTTAGACCACTGCACTATGGCAGGTCACAATGCTCTAACAAGCACAAAAAAAAGGATTTTCAATAGCGAAAAATACATCTACCCCCTACAAATACGGAAATGTATTTTAATCCACATAAAATGGAGCCTGTGCGTAACCTACATAAGGTACCACGTAGGTGTGGTACTGCGTTGTATACAAACACCTCTTCCAGCTGCACCCTGGCGGCGATTCTAAATATTTCTTCAGATATTCAAATCCTTCTGCTGCAGGATAATTTTTCTCCTGCGACGAAACTGGTCAAATTAAGATCGGACATCAGTATGTGTTTCTTTAACTCACGTCTAGACGTAAAGCCGTTTCGATCATGTTCTCTCTATCTGTATGGTTTGTTTCTCTCTGTGTTGCTCTTTTTCTTTCTCTTTAAAGGGAAAGTACTCTTGGTATATTAGACATATTTACTCAATTCATTTGTATGTTGACGTGCCCCCCACCCACCTCTGTTGTTTGTTTTTCTCTTCCCCTTTCCTCCCTCTGTTCTCCTTGGTGTCCCTCTGTTCTCCTTGGTGTCCGTCCCTCTGTTCTCCTTGGTGTCCCTCTGTTCTCCTTGGTGTCCCTCTGTTCTCCTTGGTGTCCCTCTGTTCTCCTTGGTGTCCCTCTGTTCTCCTTGGTGTCCCTCTGTTCTCCTTGGTGTCCCTCTCGGGCAGTTCTGCATTGCTTCTAATTTAACAGTTCAATGTGTTTCTTTCAATGAACTTGCTAAAAGCTGCATTGTCACTTGTGATGAATGTTAACGTGCATGCTGTATGTTGTCCTTATTCTTCTATTCTCTATGACAAAGTGTCCCCATCCCGCACACTTCAGTTCTGAGCAATGTAACCCTCCATACCACCTCTCTAATATTGAACCATTTCTTTGCTGTAAAACGCTTCTTACCTCTCCACACCGGTGCAATTCTTTACCGATTTGTCCTTTTCGTGCTCCCCCTTATGAATCATTTGATATTATTACTATTATTACAATTGACTAATATTATAGTATTAGATTTCTCACGGACCTGTTCATTTTCTTACAAGTTATGTTTTATCGTTTCAAGAAATGCTGTTAACCTGGCAGTGTTAAAACTGAATGAGCAAGGCCTCTTGGACAAATTGAAAAACAAATGGTGGTACGACAAGGGAGAGTGCGGCAGCGGAGGAGGTGACTCCAAGGTCAGCCTCAATGTCACCAACATCGGGTATCGTAGAGTAGAGTAATCGGCAAGGCTGTTATATCACTACTGTAACCTATAGGCCCCAACCACAGCCCACAATGGCCCTGTAACAGAAAACTGTGTGGCTTTTTCTATTTTATTGTGCAACTGAGATCAAACTGGGAACCCTTTACTTGGCTAATGGAGGAAAAAGACCAGTAACAAGATATTTCTGAGAAAAAGACGAGGTATTTGTTTACTGTATGTACAGAAGAAGAGAGGAGGAGTTGAAGCTGATTATTATTCATGATGGTAGTTAAGTACATCCACTGTGGTAAGTTAGCATGTGAGACCTCTTTTGGGAGGTTAGTGTTCTGTTCTACAGCAGGGCTGTTTAGTGAGATATTTCTTGAATTTCTCCAGAGGCTTTTTAGTTTAGGTCTTTGCCCTGTGGTTGTGAAAGGCAGAATGTATAGAAGGGGTGATTGTACATTTCCTCTGCTTTTTATGTCCACAGGGCAAACATGGAACGTGGAATTATAATGCTCTGTTTCACTGAAAGTGGATGAATAATTTGTCATTTATGTTGAGTTAAGTATTGACGAAGAGAATAACATGGCAGTGTCCATGAACCCTAGCACTGAGGTGTACTGTAGCACTCTCCAAACTCCCTCAACCTTGGGTGGTAGGACAGGCGAGGCGAACAGCGTAGTCTTGAGGGGACTAAGCATTGCAGGCAAACGTGAGAATTCTAATGACAAAGTGACACCAAATGTTCCAAACTTTTGTCTGATACCAATAACATCACTGTAAACCAGTGTTAGCTTGTCACCCTGACAGATTCCTTTGGTTGGTCTTAGTCTCCAAGACCAGTCAAAGTCTACCTACCCATGGCCGGCCCTGCCCCGACCAATGAAACGCTGCAAGAGGGTGGAAAATTTGACCTGATCTTGGGTTTCAGAACACGAGGGCACAGCGACAGCCCGACTGTGGATCCGTCTCTGTCTCTACTCTTCTGCTTGCATCTTGACCATAGTACACTTGACACATTGTAGAAGACCAGGCAGACTGACTTTCATGTTGTTGACTCTAGTTATTCATTCCTGAGCGTAAGCAGGACATGAATACTATCAGCAGAGCAACACAAAGCAGCTGCCTCGTCCTGCAAGCAATCTGCCTTGAATCCTTGGTAGAGAGACTCAGCCATGTTATATCACACCTGCTACATTTCTGGTTTATTATTTTATTCCTAAAAATGCATGTGTTGGTACTTTAACAATGTGCTTCAAATATATTGTATGTAATAACCACTGAGAGAGGAAACCCAATATATTCTAGACACACAGCTTCTAAAAACACTATAAATATAACTCAATCTGACTTTGGCAATTTATACTCTAATTATACTACAAATACCAAAGGGGAATTAGCTCACAAATGAAAGTAGGCTACGTTTTCCTCATATTTAGCACATACATACAGTTGAAGTCGGAAGTTTACATACACTTAGGTTGGAGTCATTAAAACTCGTTTTTCAACCACTCCACAAACTTCTTGTTAACAAACTATACTTTTGGCACGTCGGTTAGGACATCTACTTTGTGCATGACACAAGTAATTTTTCCAATAATTGTTAACAGACATATTATTTCACTGTATCCAATTCCAGTGGGCCAGAAGTTTACATACACTAAGTTGACAGTGCTTTAAACAGCTTGGAAAATTCCAGAAAATGATGTCATGGCTTTAGAAGCTTCTGATAGGCTAATTGACATCATTTGAGTCAATTGGAGGTGTACCTGTGGATGTATTTCAAGGCCTACCTTCAAACCCAGGGCTTCTTTGCTTGACATCATGGGAAAATCAAAATAAATCAGCCAAAACCTCAGAAAAACAATTGTAGACCTCCACAAGTCTGGTTCATCATTGGGAGCCATTTCCAAACGCCTGAACGTACCACTTTCATCTGTACAAACAATAGTACGCAAGTATAAACACCATGGGACTACGCAGCCGTCATACCGCTCAGGAAGGAGACGTGTTCTGTCTCCTAGAGATGAACATGCTTTGGTGCGAAAAGTGGAAATCAATCCCAGAACAACAGCAAAGAAACTTGTGAAGATGCTGGAGGAAACAGGTACAAAGGTATCTATATCCACAGTAAAACGAGTCCTATATCGACATAACCTGAAAGGCCGCTCAGCAAGGCAGAAGCCACTGCTCCAAAACCGCCATAAAAAAAAGCCAGACTACGGTTTGCAACTGCACATGGGGACAAAGATCGTACTTTTTGGAGAAATGTCCTCTGATCTGATGAAACAAAAATAGAACTGTTTGGCCATAATGACCATCGTTATTTTTTGGAGGAAAAAGGGGGAGGCTTGCAAGCCGAAGAACACCATCCCAACCGTGAAGCACGGGGGTGGCAGCATCATGTTGTGGCTGTGCTTTGCTGCAGGAGGGACTGGTGCACTTCACAAAATAGATGGCATCATAAGGAAGGAAAATGACGTGGATATATTGAAGCAACATCTGTCAGGAAGTTAAAGCTTGGTCGCAAATGGGTCTTCCAAATGGACAATGACCCCAAGCATACTTCCAAAGTCGTGGCAAAATGGCTTAAGAACAACAAAGTCAAGGTATTTGAGTGACCATCACAAAGCCCTGACCTCAATCCCATAGAACATTTGTGGGCAGAACTGAAAACGCATGTGCGAGCAAGGAGGCCTACAAACCTGACTCAGTTACAGCAGCTCTGTCAGGAGGAATGGGCCAAAATTCACCCAACTTATTGTGGGAAGCTTGTGGAAGGCTACCCGAAACGTTTGTCCCAAGTTAAACAATTTAAAGGCAATACTAATTGAGTGTATGTAAACTCCTGACCCACTGGGAATGTGATGAAATAAATAAAAGCTGAAATAAATCCTTCTCTCTACTATTATTCTGATATTTCACATTCTTAAGATAAAGTTGTGATCCTAACTGGCCTAAGACAGGGAATGTTTACTAGGATTAAATGTCAGGAATTGTGATAAACTGAGTTTAAATGTATTTGGATAAGGTGTATGTAACTTTCCGACTTCAATCGTATACTCAAGGAAATTCCATACGGCAGGTTAAGAACTGGAACTAGTAACTATTTGTGATAAATATATTTGGATGTATGAGAATCAGGCGGTGTAAAGACATAATTTACACCTCCATGGGTAAATCATGTTTCTTCTGTGTGTCATATTTTCTCAGTTGTGCATCTTTTGGCCTCATGTTTTGTTTTAATGTTATTTGATATTTTCCATGAACTGTTCATACTGTGTATTTGAATTTTATAGTTTTGTCTTTGTGTATGTTTTGGGAGTGTTCTGTTTGCATTGTTTTCCAGTTCTTGTTCTGTCACCTCAACATATCATAAACCCCACATATGATAAGCACTCCTGAATCATACTTGGTGGAAACGGTGACATAGTCCATAGACCTCCCCCACCACAGACACTGATATTATACTCTCAAAAAAGAACTGAACATTGCTTTTTTTACTTTGCTCCTCCTTGTTGGACTGGATCAAGACTGGATGGGCCCCAGCATGTCTACCTAGCAGCCAGCAGAAATCACAGGCACAAGGTGATAGCCATCTGAGAGGCATGCTCAGTACAGCACGCACATCAGCATGTGTCATTATTGTGTCAGCCACTACTGGACAGACAGACAGACCCTCTGTGACACGTTAGCTATGATAGTACAGGCTAGGATAGTATAGTCCTCTAGCTCGCTGTTAGCCAGTCAGCTCTCAGTCAGTTGACCTCTCACTTGCTGTCATTCCTGTTGTGGGTCACTTCCTGTGCCTGCATGCCCTCATAGGACGCCCCCCCGCCAGCCCTGGATACGTGTCATGCAAGAGGGACCTAATTCATCGCCTGTTTTCATCTTTGGCTCCATGACTACATCATACATTAATAACACTGTTATGTTATGGCATTGTCGTTGCTATACTCTACAAAATGAGTTCCAGATCAAATAGCCATGCCATTGCCAGGGAATCTTCCTGCTTGGGGACTTTGTAGGGAAACAGAAGTCAGCACACCCAGTTTGTCCTGATGTTACGCCCATAGTGTAGCTGCTATTCTCCATACTGATGCCAATACTGGAACCTTGACAGATGTGACTTGCATGTCCATAGCAACAGCTCAGTACGAGCAGGAGAAGCTGCTGTAACTAACCTCATCCTTATTAACATAGTTATTTTCTGAGACTAGTTGCATACTATAAATGTTGCCAAAGTATTTTTTGTCTGAATTGCTGTGAAAATAAGCCATATAGCCAGATAAGATATAACCTCACATTCTCTACACTCCTCTTTTATGTAAATATTCAATATTATGCATTAAGCAGACAACAGTGGTGAATACAATATATTTAATGAAGTTAAATTACAAACCCAGATCATTTTTCAGAAAGAAAATAAACACAGAAATCTAGCAGTCATGTAGAATGCATAATGTCTTACAAACATAACGCCCTACTTGAGGACTCATTAGAAACGGTTTGGCTCTTTTATTTCTCAGTCAAATCTACCTGTAGATCTCATTGATCTCATTGCAGGTAGAAGTTGAAAAACTAGCTATATAACACTAACCATGCAGCCACAGAGCTACATAGAATCAATGTATTGGCACCTATTTTGGTATCTACCGCTCTCTTGTAGCTCTCAACGTTACGTGTGATTGATTTGATCTGCACAGTATAGGCCTACGTAAGCCTATGCAGTGGGGGATTGGCTGTCCTCAGTTAGAGTCAAATCAGACTGCTGGTTTTTGTTGGTCTGTTAGTCAGGAAAGGGTTCCTGTTAGATCCACCTTGCTAAACCCTTGGTCAAAAAGCCCATAACAATTGCACCTCTTCTTTTATGTATGTATAGAGCTATATTACAGCAGCTACTCATTCTGCTCGATCCAATCTTTTCTACTTTTTTGAACAGTGTGTGCCGATTACTCAAAGCGATACAGGTAGGGTCCGGCAAGGTAGGGGTTAGTCCTGGTGTATGAAAGGTGACAGTTAGTTTTGCCTGCTCTCTGTGTTGTCTTGGCCAGGACCCTGCTCTATCGCTTTGTAAAGTATGAAGTAGTTTAAAGCTTGAATAACATAAAATAACATAATATAATGTTATTTATGTTATTTCCCACGTGAAGAACTCCTGTAAACCTTGCCGTATTGAAACTCAGTGAACAAGGCATCTTAGACAAGCTGAAAAACAAATGGTGGTACGATAAGGGTGAATGTGGAACCAAGGACTCTGGAAGTAAGGTCAGTCGCTGCAGGTCTTTTTATACTGCATTTTGACCTAACTGTTCATATGCAAATACGTAAACACCATACATTTTCAAAACCACATATTTTTTCTTCAATTTTTTTCATTTTTGTTTTCCTTTTCATAGAATGCAAGTGAAAACAGTCTAAACAATATCCATCCCACAGTTTGCCTTACACATACTTCATTATCTACAATACTGTGGACATTATTGGTGTTTACATTACTATTATAATAATGATAATGATTAGTCCTAAGATCTCATCACATAGTTTAGACATACAGTATGTATTGGTAGTTGAAAAGGTGCAGCATGTCTTGGAAAAATGTAAGATTACATATGTATTCATACTTACCATAGACAAATGACAACTATTGAATTGTAACCATTATGCTGCATTTTTGTTAACCAAACTTTTATTGAAACATTGTTTATTAGTGTCCTTACTTATTTGCGTGCTATTTGAGTATATTGAATCTATTAACATTATGCAGTTTGACTTCAAGCTTCCTTACTCTGACAAACTACAAACTAACTTTCAAACTCCAGATGGTCATCCAGTGGTCAGATGGAATCTGAAGGTCATGTTTGAACTGTGGAATGTCACAATAAGGAGATTTTGTTTGCACACTTCATGAAGTTAAAGGATCTAATATAAACCAGTTATTTAACCCTCTGAGATAGTCATCGGACAGGACACACATGCCCTGTAGCCAACATCAGGGCTCCCCTATGATAGTCTACAAAACACACTTTAAAGGACACACTAACAGGGTTAAAATGCAAATGGTAAAACTCTTATAAATGAATTTCAATATCTAAGTTTGGATGTTAGTAGCAGGAAAATGGTTCAATTCACAATTCCTATAGCTTGCCACTTTGATTGAAATTGTGAGATACAGTCAGATAATGGTACGTTTGAAAAACTACAGTATCATAGTGAAGTCAAGGCCTATCAACAGTTTTTCGACCTGTACGACATTGACCACCTTCCTTTAGGGTGGCCTCGTAAATGAGCTACAGAGTAGGGTATAAGGAACCTTTTTCTCGACATTCACCAATCCAGCTAATGTTATAAACTACCTGCAGAGTTGAACCACCTCTCCTGCTATTGTTGAGGGTTGACTGACCTACCAGACAGTCCCAAGTTGCTCCCAGCTTTCCACTGTTGTAGGGAAGTCATTCAGCAGGTCAGCCTCTGCCGTTTATCTCAGTACTACCCCACAGTAGGCATGTCTCCATGGGATTCACTGCCTACACAGTTGATAGAACCATACAGAGTTGTTAGGGTAATCCATTAGATCACTAGGCTGTGTTTACACAGGCAGCCGCATTATATTTTTTTGACCAATCACACCAGAGATTTTCACGTCAGCTCTTTTTCAGCTCTGATCTGATTGTTCGAAAGGCCAATTAGTGAAACGATCAGAATTGGGCTACCTGTGTAAACACAGACTAATAGCGGGGGTGCCGTTTACATTTGAGCTGGATTTGAGTCAGAAGCCTCTTTGGGAGATTTTGCCTGTCTTGTTAGATCAGGTCACAACCAAAATGTCTGTAAAAAATTCTTAACATTGTTCTTTACCTTCCCCAGGACAAGACAAGTGCTCTAAGCCTGAGCAATGTGGCGGGAGTCTTCTATATTCTGGTTGGAGGGCTAGGGCTGGCTATGACCGTGGCTTTGATAGAGTTCTGTTATAAGTCACGGGCAGAAACCAAAAGACTGAAACTGGCTAAGAATGCCCAAAACTTTAAACCAGCTCCTCCGGCGAACACCCAGAATTTTGCCACGTACCGAGAAGGCTATAATGTGTATGGAACAGAGAGTGTTAAAATCTAGGGGGTATGTGTCTCCAACATTTTGTCCCAGTTGGGCAGTGTCTCTGAATGTCAGTCACCCTGTAACTGGATGCCATTTCAATACAATGTTATAAACTGATGTTTTCAACATGGGCAATGCATGTATTGTATAGTACTTCTATAATATTTTTATGTTGAGTATAGGCTACAAATACACATGTTGAATGCTGTTGAAATCTAGCCTTCAAGGGCCCCAAATACCTAAATGTTTATGTAGGTTCCCCTATTACTGAAAAATATAACCTTTTATGGTGGCACAAAAAAAAAACCTGTTGAAATCCCATTCCGGTTTTACAGATCTGAAGTCTGTCCCTTCCGCTGGTGTCTCTGCAGGAAGGTACAGTCACTCTGGAGGAACACAACCCGCAATGGCTGGCACCCTGGAGGCGACAGACATGGTCATCAGCTTAGACCCAAACCCACAGACAACAAATGCCCATCTTGGGATGCCAAACCTGGCACGATAATCAACGACAGTGACACAATAGGACTGGTTTCTTGAAATATGGGACCTGCCTCTCTTAGTGCCTTACGGAGCATTCAGCGTCACAACAATGCAACTCCATTTTGGTTCACTTGAAAATACAGAATCAAAAAATAATATAGGGGAGGAAAGAAAGAAAACATTGATACTGTTGTAATCTATATACGTGGGTTAGTTTTTGTTTAATTATTTTGACGAAAAAAAAATGCCATTACTTGCCATTAAGAAACTTATCCCAGAGAACATTTTAAGTCATTTCAATCCTTTACAGGCATATTTTAGTGGTAAAACATTGACAATTGTTTTGTTTGTTTTATTTAACGTACTAGTCAACTGCCTATTTTACTATACAATTATGTTCAATGTCATATAATAATCTAAGATAAACTTCAATCAATAGGATAGGATCAATAGAAAATGACAATATTGTACCCTCGTTCTGTATTTAAAAAATGTGCATAATTTCAAACCATTGATTATTCAAAATGTCTTAGGTGCTGTCAATTTTCTCAGAGCCTGATGGACAAACGGACATTTTATCATGGCAGCAGCATAACACGACTGGTTAAAACAAATGCAATATTTAACTTGGGTCACATTTGTCACTACTGCCAAAAATGTTCAATTGAAAACAGATTTTATGAAGATGTGATCGGTTTTAAAACACATATGGTGTCTTATTGTAATAGTTTTTTTGGATTGAACAGAGAACAAACAGTTGTAGAGAACACTTGGATATTTACAGTATAGGACTACCAAGCATAATAGGTGTTTGGTTATAAACAGTACACCCCTTTTGACAATATATAAAAGGTTTAAGTACTCCTCCTAATCAAAAATCTGCTACATTTCTTACACATTAAAATGGAAAAAGCTTTAGAAATGTAAGTCTTATTGCAATGCAATCCAATGATATCTTTAAAGAGGGAGCTCTCTATTATATGAACATGCTGGGTAAATAACAGCACTGTATCTGTATCTGGTTGGGATTTACATTACTTTCTTTGTACCCGTTTGTTTTCTGTTGAGATTATGTAGCGAATGATGAGCAATGAGAGTGGAGAGAGAGAGAGAGAGATCAGAAGAATACAACGAGTATTTCTGTTTGAATGTTTCTGCCAAAACTGTGATCCACTACACTTTGAAGACACACCCAAGACAAAACTGATGATGAATATGAGAATTCTTTATGAACCACGGACAACCATAAATGTGAAGAAACGTATATTTGTTTAGTTTGATTTTATTAAATGAAGGCTTCTCATCATTTTTACCCAAGTAAAACGCATGTGGAAGAGGTGATCACTTGACCAAACTGCAACCTAAAGCAGACCCTAGGAAGTTATAACAATCTCAACTTTAGAACTCATTTGATCCTTTCGGTTCTTTTATTTGTAACTGCATCTCAGCAATGAGAAAACTCCCAAGCTGCATAGTGATAACAAGAATTGCATGTCTGGACATACTGAACCTTGTTAGTGAGGTTCTGTACAAAGAATTTTATTACATTTTTGTAAATAAAAACGGATTTAAAAAAGTTTAAAAAAATAATATTCTTAAGATGTTGAATGGTATTCTTTTTCATACAGGAACAATATATTTCATCATCCTCATATCGCCAGCAATCCTACTGCACCACATTTCACACAGGAAGAAACCAGGAAATATTAACCAGCCATTTATCCAGCCAACTTGCCAGCCTCCAAGCATTATCTTGAAACGGGCAGAGAATAACGCAATATGGACAATCCATATGGATTGCCCTGAAGTACAGTCAAATGGTATATGTGAGCAATTATTTCATGACAATGCACTATATTGCAAAGGATATTTCCAGTGAGAAAGGGGTATTTCCAGTATAGAGGAATAGCAGCAGAGTGCCTTGCCAGCCAGGTAGAAAATAGCAGGATTGCCAGACTGGACAGAAGTTGGTCTGGGGCTTTTGTGTGATAAATAATGTAAAGCCAAGTAACTCATGTATGATTTACAACCAAGCTAAAACACTGAGGGAAAGAGGAAAAAGAGAATGCTTTCCACTGTAAAGTATCAACAAGACTGGAAGCCTTGTCTGAACACTAGACTAATACATTTGTAATGTATTTAAGAGCTTTCTGTACATATCAGAAAATAAACTGTAGCAGCATTCCCTATAAGGCTGTATATCCCTGCTGAACACTGGAGAGTTCTCTTTGTGCAAGGTTTACATTTTTCTCTGTGGACAACTTCAGTGTGGGAACTTGACACTTTCTAACTTAGAGGAAGTCTAGAGTTGTGTCAATGTAGAAGGCAATACTTTGGAGTAAATACTTGATTTTAGAACTGTATTATATCAGCAGCTGACCTACTGAACATTCTGTTACGTCAGCTTAACTGTAAGAAGGGATGTGGAATGGCACATAACCCCATTAAAAAAATTAAAAAACACCAGACACGAATGGCTCACTAGGAAAACTATCATTTATTAGTTAAAAAAAGCATACACTTGTCGAGTACAGCAGATAAAAACTCCAAAAAGTTGTTTCTGAAACATTTGTATTTGGAGTACAAAGCTTTGACATTTTTACAATTATATTTGCTTCAAGGAGTAACTGTCATTTTACAAATGATTTAAAAACCTGATAACACACAATCGCATAATGGACATAGCAAAGGGACATCAAAAAATAAACATAACAGATATGACATGACTTACATGTTACCTTCTTTATTATTGTACACATAATATACAAACTGGTCATTTGTATCATTTCACTCAATCTTTGCCTAAAGACTTGCTTGGCTAAAAAGGAGAAATAAATAGACATGTAACCCTAAATGAGGCAAAAGCAAATATGGAAAGTGTCTATTAATGCCAATAAAACAAGCCGTAGGGGAGGAACCTGACAACATAAAACAGGTGCATTTTTTCATCAAGCGTTTGTGATTATCGAATGTATGACCTGATGATTTCAAGAGAGCGTTTAATACAGTTACCAGTTGTCTTTCTGAGTAGAATATCATTTTGTGATTTGAATAGCACATTGTGCCAATATTCAAAAGTTAAAAATAAAACAAATACCTGGTTACTGAAACACACTGAAATGAAAAATAGAAGAATAGATCTGCAAGTTCCAAACACTACAACTAACATGTCTTGCGGGCAGTTACAACGGAAACAACACAGGCAGAAATGAGAGTAACATTTGAGATGCGGCCTCCTCTCAGAATGAACAAGGCAGAGAAAATAGAGCACTAGTTAACAACGTGGTACAGGATGAGGGAGGGTGACTGTCTGGGTTAAAAGCACGGCTTCTCCAGGTCTGCTGCAGCCCACAGATGGGAAGGGGAGGGAAAGGAAGGAGAGGAAGAAATAAGATGTTTTAGACACTGACCAAATCACACAAACATTTGAAAGTCAAAGGTAATTATGTTAAATTGGGATGATGTAAATTAATTTCTCAATTATACTGAACAAAAATATAAACGCAACATGTAGTGTTGGTACCATGTTTCATGAGCTGAAATAAAATATCCCAGAAATGTTCCATACACACAAAAAGCTTATTTCTCTCAAATTTTTGTGCACACATTAGTTTACATCCCTGTTAATGAGTATTTTCCTTTGCCAAAATAATCCACCGAACTGACAGGTGTGGCATATCAAGAAGCTGATTGAACAGCATGATCATTACACAAGTGCACCTTGTGCTGGGGACAATAAAAGGCCACACTAAAATGTACAGTTGTGTCACACAACACAATGCCAGAGATAACTCAAGTTTGAGGGAGTGTGCAATTGGCCTGCTGGCTGCAGGAATGTCCACTAGAGCTGTTGCCAGAGAATTTAATGTTAATTTCCCTACCATAACGTCCTTTTAGAGAATTTGGCAGTACGCCCAGCCGGCTTCACAGCCGCAGACCACACGTAACCACACCAGCCCAGGACCTCCACATCAGGCTTCTTCATCTGCGGGATCATCTGAGACCAGCCACCCAGACAACTGATGAAACTGTGGGTTTGCACAACCAAAGAATTTCTGCACAAACTGTCAGAAACCATCTCAGCGTGCTCTTCGTCCTCACCAGGGTCTTGACCTGACTGCAGTTTGGTGTCGTAACCCACTTCAGTGGACAAATGCTCAACTTCAATGGCCACTGGCACGCTGGAGACGTGAGCTCTTCACAGATGAATCCCGGTTTCAACTGTACCTGGCAGACAGCGTTGTGTAGGCGAGCGGATTGAATGCAGAGAGATACCGTGACGAGCTCCTGAGGCCCATTGTTGTGCCATTCATCCACCACCATCACCTCGTGTTTCAGCATGATAATGCAAGGCCCCATGTCGCAAGGATCTGTACACAATTCCTGGAAGCTGAAAATGTCCCAGTTCTTCCATGACCTGCAAACTCAACAGACATGTCACCCATTGATCGATGTGTATGACACCGTGTTCCAGTTCCTGACAATATCCAGAAATTTCACACAGCCATTGAAGTGGGACAACATTCCACAGGCCACAATCAACAGCCTGATCAACTCTATCCGAAGGAGATGTCCCACTACATGAGGCAAATGGTGGTCACACCAGATACTGACTGGTTTTCTGATCCACACCCCTACTTTTTTTGTTTTGTTAAGGTATCTGTGACCAACAGATGCATATCTGTAGTCCCAGTGATGTGAAATCCATAGATTAGGGGCAAATTTATTTATTTCAATTGACTGATTTCCTCATATGAACTGTAACTCAGTAAAATCTTTAAATTGTTGCGTTTATATTTTTGTTCAGTGTAGTATTCCATTACTACTTACCTTCGCTGACTGACCTAGAACACATTATCTGTGCTTGTCGGAGGACTTATGAGTACCACCATTAAGGAAAACCTTCTCCTTCATTTCACTTGTTGGATACCTACTACAAAGATCAACAGGAAATCTAGCACAAGGTAGTTGGGTAAATAACATGCCCCTGTGAGATAATAGCCATTTCTTTAAAGACACAATATTTTGTGCTGGTCGTTGCCTTGAATAAATGAAATTGACATATATACAGTACTCAAGGTAATACAATGATAATTACACCAAATACTATGGCTGCAGAAATGAATTCCATAATTTCAGTTCTAAAGCGTTACTCAAAACATTTAAGGATATTGTTTTTTCTCTTCCTTTCCGCCGCTGCTGTCCCTCTTCTCCTTCTTGTCAGGTTTGTCTTTGTCATGCCTAGACTCCTTTAACAGCAGGCAGGAAACACACGTGTCAATCAAAACATCACTACTGCCACCAGTGGCACAGAGTACACCGGGGCACCAATGTGTTGGCTACAAACTATGTATATACAGCACATTTGGCCAATAGTTCCTATATGCACATATGTGATGTTGGTGCTGGTTCAATTATTCATCTGCAGCAGCAGCCCAGTTTCTTTACTTATTGAAAAGGACCAGAGAAGCTGCACAAACACACTGGGCCAAAACCATCACAGCTTAACCACTTTGACTGAGCAGCAACAAACACACTGGGCCAAAACCATCACAGCTTAACCACTTTGACTGAGCAGCAACAAACACACTGGGCCAAAACCATCACAGCTTAACCACTTTGACTGAGCAGCAACAAACACACTGGGCCAAAACCATCACAGCTTAACCACTTTGACTGAGCAGCAACAAAAACACTGGGCCAAAACCATCACAGCTTAACCACTTTGACTGAGCAGCAACAAACACACTGGGCCAAAACCATCACAGCTTAACCACTTTGACTGAGCAGCAACAAACACACTGGGCCAAAACCATCACAGCTTAACCACTTTGACTGAGCAGCAACAAACACACTGGGCCAAAACCATCACAGCTTAACCGCTTTGACTGAGCAGCAACAAAAACACTGGGCCAAAACCATCACAGCTTAACCACTTTGACTGAGCAGCAACAAAAACACTGGGCCAAAACCATCACAGCTTAACCGCTTTGACTGAGCAGCAACAAAAACACTGGGCAAAAAAACATCACAGCTTAACCACTTTGACTGAGCAGCAACAAAAACACTGGGCCAAAACCATCACAGCTTAACCGCTTTGACTGAGCAGCAACAAAAACACTGGGCCAAAACCATCACAGCAACAAAAACACTGGGCCAAAACCATCACAGCTTAACCACTTTGACTGAGCAGCAACAAAAACACTGGGCCAAAACCATCACAGCAACAAAAACACTGGGCCAAAACCAACACAGCTTAACCGCTTTGAATGAGCAACAACAAAAACACTGGGCCAAAACCATCACAGCTTAACCGCTTTGACTGAGCAGCAACAAAAACACTGGGCCAAAACAATCACAGCTTAACCGCTTTGACTGAATAGCAACAAAAACAAAACAAACTATGAGAGACTACGGCTCCTCCCCGGGTGCACTGTGTTGTGTTCTGCTAGGGTCAAGGACAAGGGCAGTACTACGTACCTTCTTGCCCCCGGAAGAGTTTCTCTCAGGTTTAGTAGACTCTCCCTTTTCCTTGCTGGAGGACTTGGACCTCTTGGTCTTCTCTTTGTCAGCCGAGACCGGGGAGTCTGAGGAGGGACTGGCGCTCTTGCTGTGTTTGTTGGAGGAATCTGGGCGAGAAGAGGAAGAACCCAGCATGAATATTGATCGTATCCATATTTAAGTTTTAATCTATGGTTGTTATGTACAGGGAGCTAACTTACTGGTTCCATTTTCATCTTTTCTGCGTTTGGATTCTAGGCTCATCTCACGGTCAGTGGTCACATGGTCCTAAAAAAAGATGGAAAACAATTCAAATGTCCACACCAGCAGGGATGTGGCGGTCAAGCAAATAACTGTCAGTCTCACGGTAATTGGCCGTTAATTAAACACACTTAGCATCTCCTGGCTTCTACATATAGCCTACAAGCCACTGATGCAGACCTTTGGAACATGTACATTTTAAAAAGTCTAATAAATACGTGTAATAAAGCCTACACTTTCACAATAAATCCAATATTTATTTTAGACAGGTCTAAAGAAGCATGATATGAAGAAAATGTAGTTATTTCAGAAGAACAGAATAGCGTACTGAGTTGTCCTTATGTTAGGCCCTGATCTGGCTATGCCATATTGCTGTGGGCTACACTAGTTCATTTTGGGGCGGCAGGGAGCCTTGTGGTTAGAGCGTTGGACTAGTAATCGGAAGGTTGCTAGATCAAATCCCTGAGCTGACAAGGTAAAAAAATCTGTTGTTCTGCCCCTGAACAAGGCAGTTAATCCACTGTTCCTAGGCAGTCATTGAAAATAAGAATTTGTTCTTAACCGACTTGCCTAGTTAAATAAAGGTAAAATAAAATAATATTTAGCAGACAAAATTTGCTTAGAATTCCGTGACATTTTATAGTATAAAGAATACAAATGAACAGAGCTGAATAAAATAGAAAGGATATTTTCTCTAAACGATTTGAGGGAGTGCGCACATGCGACTATTCTGTGTTGAAAGGTTAACAAAGAAATGGGTATTCCCACATGCTTAATTTAGTTATTAATATAACTGTAATTGTTCTACAAACGTTGGGCTATATGTTTTGATTTTTAATACATTGTAAGGCTGCATGATGCGACTCTGACAATGTTTTTTGAGAAGCACTTGATAATGCCTCAAATTTCCCAGCGGCATCCCCTTTGTGTGGCCATAATGCACCGTAAAAAGAAATCCATGCCTTTTCGAGCCCTTCTCCCTGAGTGCTGCCTGCTCCCGAAGCACTTCACAAGGCTCTCCATCAGGTGATCGGGTCTCTCTCACAGGCTACAAGTGAAGACGGACACATCGGGGACGCAACTGCGCGTGTCCTTATCCAATTCCGAGGTGCATATTGAAGGTATTATTATTTTTTTAAATTTTTTATTTCACCTTTATTTAACCAGGTAGGCTAGTTGAGAACAAGTTCTCATTTGCAACTGCGACCTGGCCAAGATAAAGCATAGCAGTGTGAACAGACAACACAGAGTTACACATGGAGTAAACAATTAACAAGTCAATAACACAGTAGAAAGGAAAAAAGGGGGGGAGTCTATATACAATGTGTGCAAAAGGCATGAGGTAGGCGAATAATTACAATTTTGCAGATTAACACTGGAGTGATAAATGATCAGATGGTCATGTACAGGTAGAGATATTGGTGTGCAAAAGAGCAGAAAAGTAAATAAATAAAAACAGTATGGGGATGAGGTAGGTGAAAATGGGTGGGCTATTTACCAATAGACTATGTACAGCTGCAGCGATCGGTTAGCTGCTCAGATAGCTGATGTTTGAAGTTGGTGAGGGAGATAAAAGTCTCCAACTTCAGCGATTTTTGCAATTCGTTCCAGTCGAGGATCGGTAGGATAGTCAGTTTTACTAGGGTAAGCTTGGCTGCGTGAGTGAAGGAGGCTTTGTTGCGGAATAGAAAGCCGACTCTTGATTTGATTTTCGATTGGAGATGTTTGATATGAGTCTGGAAGGAGAGTTTGCAGTCTAGCCAGACACCTAGGTACTTATAGATGTCCACATATTCAAGGTCGGAACCATCCAGGGTGGTGATGCTAGTCGGGCATGCGGGTGCAGGCAGCGATTGGTTGAAAAGCATGCATTTGGTTTTACTAGCGTTTAAGAGCAGTTGGAGGCCACGGAAGGAGTGTTGTATGGCATTGAAGCTCGTTTGGAGGTTAGATAGCAGTGTCCAATGACGGGCCGAAAGTATATAGAATGGTGTCGTCTGCGTAGAGGTGGATCAGGGAATCACCCGCAGCAAGAGCAACATCATTGATATATACAGAGAAAAGAGTCGGCCCGAGAATTGAACCCTGTGGCACCCCCATAGAGACTGCCAGAGGACCGGACAGCATGCCCTCCGATTTGACACACTGAACTCTGTCTGCAAAGTAATTGGTGAACCAGGCAAGGCAGTCATCCGAAAAACCGAGGCTACTGAGTCTGCCGATAAGAATATGGTGATTGACAGAGTCGAAGGCCTTGGCAAGGTCGATGAAGACGGCTGCACAGTACTGTCTTTTATCGATGGCGGTTATGATATCGTTTAGTACCTTGAGTGTGGCTGAGGTGCACCCGTGACCGGCTCGGAAACCAGATTGCACAGCGGAGAAGGTACGGTGGGATTCGAGATGGTCAGTGACCTGTTTGTTGACTTGGCTTTCGAAGACCTTAGATAGGCAGGGCAGGATGGATATAGGTCTGTAGCAGTTTGGGTCCAGGGTGTCTCCCCCTTTGAAGAGGGGGATGACTGCGGCAGCTTTCCAATCCTTGGGGATCTCGGACGATATGAAAGAGGTTGAACAGGCTGGTAATAGGGGTTGCGACAATGGCGGCGGATAGTTTCAGAAATAGAAGAACTGTCAACATTTTCATCAGCCAACAAGGTGAGTCGGCCTAACGAACAGCAAAAGCACTAACCTATGTCAATCTATGATCCCCCAAAGTACACAAGGTTTTTTCTTTACCCTTTTTTCTCTCTCCCTTTTGTGGTATCCAAATTGGTAGTTAGTCTTGTCCCATCGCTGCAACTCACCTACAGACTCGGGAGAGGCGAAGGTCGAGAGCCATGCGTCCACCGAAACACAACCCTGCCAAGCCGTAATGCTTCTTGACACACTGCTCGCTTAACCCAGCAGCCAGCCGCACCAATGTGTCAGAGTAAACACCTTCAGCTGGCCACTAAAGTCAGCTCGCAGGCACCCGGCCCGCCACAAGTCACTAGGTTGCGATTGGACAAGGAAATCCCGGCCGGCCAAAACCTCCCCTTACTCCAACGACGCTGGGCCAATTGTGTGCCGCCTCATGGGTCGACCGGTCACAGCTGGCCGGCCTGGGATCGAACCAGGGCCTATAGTGGCGCCTCAAGCGCTGTGATGCAGTGCCTTAGACCGCTGCGCCACTCAGGGGGCCAACCTATTTCTGCGCGAGAAATAAATATTCCAAACAAAGTCTGGGACAGTTGTGGGATGCGATAGATCCCAAATTAATACAACCACTAGCATCAATGAGGCTGACACAACAGATCAGAACGTTTAGCTTAAAATGTTGATAAGCTATTAGGCTATTTCTTCACATGATGTGCAGCAATGAGCACATGGCAGTAGGCTATAAGCGCGAATGTTACAATTAGTTTATCTAAAGTGACCGCAAATGCAATTATGCATGTAATGCTTTTATTATAAAGGTGCATTTTTATGGTGAAAATGATCTTCCACAAACTTGAAAGTCACGCGCTGCTTATATTGTAGTTAGGCTCTACACCCCATGTAAAGCGGATTCATGTGTGTAATTTTAAGTTAAGTTATTTGGCCAATTTAGTTGTGATTACAAACCTTATCAAAACAGGCTACGTGAAGTGTGCGACTATGATTCGAAAAAGCCGCAAAAAAAATACATTGCTTTCCTTAAACTGGGCATCATTCACAAGTGATAATATATAATTCACAAGTGATAGGCTAATATTGTCACCAATCAGACTATTCTTGATTTAATCTCGTCTTTACATTTACTAAATAATATATATGTGTGAAATTGGTTTTGATTTAGAATGGATCATTATCATGCACCGGTCTCGAAACAGGGGCAGAGGAAAAATGACATGTCATCTCTGCACTTAAATAGCGAATGGAGGATGCTTTTCTTGTGGTTAATTTTCATACCAGCCAGGTAGGCTATACTCCTGTTGTAAAGATAAGCAATGTGCTTAATATTAGGAAAGTTGAGAAATAAATATAGTACCATAAGTGTCTATCCAGATAATGAACAGGCAGATAATGAAAAGCCACCAAGAAGAAAATTTAAGAAACATATAGTTACAGTGCCTTCTGAAAGTATTCACACCCCATTACTTTTCCAAAATTGTGTTGTGTTACAAAGTGGGAGAGAAATAAATGTTTATTTTTATAAAAGTAAAGTAAAAATCACTAATATATCTTGATTAGATAACTATTCAACCCCCTGAGTCAATACATGTTAGAATCACCTTTGGCAGCGATTACAGCTGGGAGTCTTTCTGGGTAAGTCCAAAAGAGCGTTGTACGCCTGAAGTGTACAATATTTCCCTATTATTCTTAAAAAAACATTTTTTTTAATGAGTCAAGCTCCATTTACCATTTTTGGACAGCCATAGTCAAGTCTTGCCATAGATTTTCAAGCTAATTTAAGTTGAAGCTGTAACTAGGCCACAGGAACATTCAATGTCATCTTGGTAAGCAATTCCAGTGTATATTTGGCCTTGTGTTTTAGGTTATTGGCCTGCTGAAACGTGAATTTGTCTCCCAGTGTCTGTTGGAAAGCAGACTGAACTAGATTTTCCTCTGTGCTTAGCGCTATTTCTTTTAAGCCTAAAAAACTCCTTAGTCCTTGCCGATAACATGCATACCCATAACATGATGCAGCCACCACCATTCTTGAAAATATGAAGAGTGTTAACTCAGTGATGTTTTGTGTTTGCTCCAAACATAACACTTTGTATTCAGGACAAAAAGTTCATTTCTTTGCAGTATTACTTTGCGCCTTATTGCAAACAGGATGCATGTTTTGGAATATTTTTTATTCTATACAGGTTTCCTTCTTTTCACTTTGTAATTTATGTTAGTATTGTGGAGTAACTACAATGTTTTATCACAGCCATTAAACCAAAATGTTGGCCTCATGGTGAAATCCCTGAGTGGTTTCCTTCCTCTCCGGAAATGGACTGACTTCTTCTGAGGTGGAACCTAAACTCTCTAGGACAGGAAATTAAGTCAAAATCGCAGCAACAACTTCCTCTGGGGGGGTCCTTTAAGGACGGTCAACCATTAGAATCTCACCAGTCTTGACAATCTATGCAAAACTATAACATATAAGTTAGAAGTAGTTGGCTTTTAAGTTGTACATCAAATCAAGATGAGAGCAAGCACCAGATCAGATAAGAACACGCCTTTCCCCATTGAAGTCCACCTTTAAATCTCTCCCTTGCCCTCTCAAATACTCACTCTCTTCCTGTCCTTTCGGTCTTTGTCTTCGGTCTTCTTCTCTTTGGAACGGCCCCGGGTATTCTCTGACTCTTTCTGGTCCGTCTCCCTCTCTCTGCTCTTGGACCGCGAGACCGAATTGTAGGTGATGTGGTGCTGTAAGGAATGAGCATACAAATCAAACAAACAAACACAGACTAAAATATTATATATATATATATATATTTTTTTATACATACATTGTATGGCATTGTGCACTTACTGGAGGATGCCTTGAAATGTGTGTGCTGAAACCTGCCTGTTCTCCTCAGTGTGTGTGTGTGCCTATTAAGCCAATAACCTTAAAATATAAGTCCATATGCCGAGGCAGACCCTGTACATACTATGTGTTGCTGATCATATACATGAACCGCTAAGTGTCTGACCGTTCCTGGAGGAAAATCTCTAGGGAACGCATAGAAAAAGTTATAGTTAATATAAGGAAATCAGTCAATTTAAATAAATTGATAAGATATCTTTAAAAAAAGGTAGGGTCGTAGATCAGAAAACTAGTCAGTATTTGGTGTGACCACCATTTGCCTCATGCAGTGCGAGTTGATCAGGCTGTTGACTGTGGCCTGTGGAATGTTGTCCCACTCTTCTTCAATGGCTGTACAAATTTGCTGGATATTGCCGGGAACTGGAACACGCTGTCGTACACGTCGCTCCAGAGCATCCCAAACATGCTCAATGGGTGACATGTCTGTTGAGTATGCAGGCCACGGAAGAACTGGGACATTTTCAGCATCCAGGAATTGAGTACAGATCTTTGTGACATGGGGCCGTGCATTATCATGCTGAAATATGAGGTGATGGCAGCAGATGAATGTCAAGTCAATGGGCCTCAGAATCTCGTCATGGTATCTCTGTGCATTCAAATCGCCATCGATAAAATGCAAATTGTGTTTGTTGACCATAGCTTATGTCCGCCCATACCCCCACTGGAACCATGGGGAACTCTGATCACAACGTTGACATCAAACCGCTCACCCACACGACGCCATACACGCTTGTCTGCCATCTGCCCGGTACAGTTGAAACCGGGAATCAACCGTGAAGAGTAAACTTCTCCAATGTGCCAGTGGTCATCAAAGGTGAGTATTTGCCCACTGAAGTCGGTTATGAAGCCAAACTGTAGTCAGTTCAAGACCCTGGTGAGGACGACGAGCACTCAGATGAGCTTCCCTGAGACGGTTTATGACAGTTTGTGCAGAAAATCTTCGGTATTGCAAACCCACAGTTTCATCAGCTGTCTGAGTGGCTGGTCTCAGACAATCCCGCAGGTGAAGAAGCTGGATGTGGAGGTCCTGGGCTGGCGTGGTTACACGTAGTCTGTGGTGGTGAGGCTGGTTGGATTTACTGCCAAATTCTGTAAAATGATGTTGGAGGCGGCTTACGGTTGAGAAATTAACATTTAATTCTCTGGCAACAGCTCTGGTGGACATTCCTGCAGTCAGTATGCCAATTGCACACTCCCTCAAATCGTCCGATATCTGTGGAATTGTGTTGTTGAAAAAACTGCACATTTTACAGTAGCATTTTATTATCCTCAGCTAAGGGGAAAGGTGGATAACTAGTCAGTTGTACAACTGAATGCCTTCAACTGAAATGTGTCTTTCGCATTTAACCCAACCCCTCTGAATCAGAGAGGTGCGGGGGGGTACCTTAATCAACATCCACGTCTTCGGCAGCTGGGGAACAGTGGGTTAACTGCCTTGCTCAGGAGCAGAACGACAGATTTTTACCTTGTCAGCTCGGAGATTCGATCCAGCAACCTTTCGGTTACACAAGGTGCATCTGTGTAATAATCATGCTGTTTAATCAGCTTCTTGATATACCACACCGGTCAGGTGGATGTATTATCTTGGCAAAGGAGAAAGGCTCACTAACAGGGATGTAAACACATTTGAGATCACAAAATTGAGAAAACATTGTGTGTATGGAACATTTCTGGGTCCTTTTATTTCAGCTCATTACACATGAGACCATCACTTTACACATTGCGTTTTTGTTCAGTGTAGTACAATGGAACATCAGGAACATTTTAACAAGATTGACACTACAAAGTTAAACTCTATCCCTAACTCGGTGGTCAGAGGAGAAGTATGGTCTATCATTATCAGTATTCAGACCCCAAACATCTCCCTCCTCAATAACCAGGTCAGCAGTGACTGCAGCTCTATCAAGAGAGCATAGACATCATCCCAATAACTTCACAGTGAACCAGGTAGAACGGGGATGTGAGTCTGGACCGTGGGGGGTAGATCAGAATAGCAGACTAGCACTGTCCACTGACAGCAGAGCACTGCTATCTGTGCTGCTGTCTAACTTGATACAAATTTAACAAGCCAACCGTGTACCTGCTGTATGAATGATTCATCTGACCATCTCTAGCTCTGTCTGCAGGGGGAGAGAGGGAGAATCTCGACAGAGGAACAACTGAGTTATGGCTGATGTGAGAAGAACCCAATACATATGGACTAAGGCTTATAGGGGTTTAGGTGCTGAAAAGGAATGGCAGGCTTTGTTTGGTCTTAAAACAAGCTCAAAAAACCTAGAGTGTAATAAAGACTATTAATGGTTTGCTTTAAACGTCTATCAGAAATCAATATGGAACAGAGTCGGGTGGATGAAGGCGTGTGTGAGAGAGAACTAGAGAGACAGGTCCGATATGTGGGCTCAATAGAGGATTACATTCTTTTTCTCAGTGTTTTCACAGCACATCACACGCATAGCTAATGAGCCTCCGCCCGGGCAGGCATCAGAGACGGCCTTACAAAGTGATCACAGGCAGAGGAAGAAACGCCGCCCGCTTAAAACTCTGCCCTTTCCCCGTCTCTTCTCCCCGGTGGCACAATCAGGACCTTTTCACACAACAGTCTGCCGTCCTGGACAGTCTCTCTAATCTTTCCCATGACTACACTGAACTCATCAACATTTAGTGTGGACGTCTGGCTGCCTGGTACAGAGTGGACTTAAACAGGCAAGCCTGATCTAAGGTGATATCTCAGGTTTCACTATTCAGCAATGACTTCTTATGCAAGTCAGATTTATTTGGACACCGTCTGCAAAATGGTACATTTTCACATTCAATAAGTGTAATCATCAAAGTCCTTCTAACTGACCCCCTCCTCATGGCACTTGGAGAAAGAGAATAATGAAGATAACAGTCAAGGTGAATAGTGATAGAGTAATGTTTAGGAGGAGTCCAAACCTTGGATGCAGAGTCCTTGGGTTCGTTGCTATTGTCCTGTAGGAATGAATGGAGATGACAGATGAGCTGGGGGGGGTTGTCAGACAGCAGGTCAGGAGAGTCAGGAGGACGGGGGTTTCAGGGGCTGGACGGACCGACGTCACACTTCCTTCCCCCTTGACCTTCAAGGACTAAGGCTTTCACAAGGTTATTAACAGAGAGGAGGGTTCATTTATGTTTAACAGGGGTCATCTCATCAGCTTTACATTAGAAAAACCCTGAGAAGTGAGATGAAAGTGTGTGTGATTTTTTTTCTACAAAAAATTGTCTGGAATTAAATGCAGCATCTCAAAGAGGCCTACAGAACACTGTGTATAGTGCATGTGGTGTAAATCTACAAAACAACTGAACTGAGTGTGTGTATCTGACAAATTAATTGAATTTCATGTGTGCTCTGCTCTCCTAGGTTTTAGCACTCTGTTGTTGTCACTTACAGTTGAGAATGGATAAGACACAGGGAGCCTATCTCTCTGGTTGGTAGTAAACATTAAGACCTATCACAAGCTTCAAGCGGTTTAGGCAACGCTCCAGCAGATCCAGAAGGCTTCGCCCACACTTTCTCTCTCCCTCTCGCACTTTCTTGCACTTTCTGTGGCGGTAGGCAGGTTTTATTTTCCTCCTGTACTTTTGGCTGGTGCAAAACTGAGGCTCTGGCTCTCCTCTCTTGCTCTCTGTGGGCCTGGGTGCTGGTGGTGCCTGGGGTTCCCACTGCGCGTGCGACAAGGTGCTGAGGGGTGTTGAGGTGGGGGGTTGGTGGTTGTAGGGGGGGCCACAGGAGCGACTGACTGCATACACATCTTGAGTGGAAGCGTAGGTACAGACTGAGGCTGCATGCGGGCTGTTTTAACAGATCAGAGCTAACAGCAGATACCGAGACTTCTTCTGAAGACACTGTGCGACTCCGGACTCCAGATCAGAGCTAACAGCAGATACCGAGACTTCTTCTGAAGACACTGTGCGACTCCGGACTCCAGATCAGAGCTAACAGCAGATACCGAGACTTCTTCTGAAGACACTGTGCGACTCCGGACTCAGCCCACCGCCCCCCGCTGGATTCCCGCAGATTCAAAGGAAAAGAAAAACACGTCACGCCACTTCAACCAAGAAATCTTTTCAGCTTGCAGAAAATGGGGGGGGGGGGGACTCTTAATCTTGGGTGCCATTTTGAACGGGAAAATACCAGGGATCTTAGGACGGGAAAAATACCAGGGATCTTACACGGGGGAAAAATCTAAATAAATCTTCTTTTCAGTTTTGCCAGCAAAAAACTAAAAATCTCATGACTTCGGAAGCAATTTTACTTGAGGAAAAATATTGCTCTCAAAAAGAGAAAAAGGGTGGGGGATATAGAAACTCAAAAATTCCTCTCTTCTCCAAGGCACTTTTACTGCTTTCCTTCACATTAAAATAAATTTATATTTCAAATAATCGATATATACATTATTCTCTTGGCTAAGTCCTTGATGATTATCCCCAATCAGGAAATATATTAAGGAAAAGTCCAAATGGAATTCTTTCCAAACTCCCATGGTTTACGAAGGGGATGCCAGACGGGGCTTTCCTGTGTGTATGAGAACTCTCCTCGGTGATCTTGAGGGCCAATGGAACACGCAACAGTTGGGAACGCTCCGGCGGAAAGGGAAGAAACACGGGCTCAGCTTTCCTCAGGCCATACTAACCTTAACAGAGGAAGAGTGGGATGGTGAAGAGTGGGTATCGACTTTTCGCCTTTTGTGATCTGAAAAATATGACCAAGAGGATTAAATTGAGTTCTCATTTCAACATTCAAACTAGTAGCTGTGATTACCCACTGACAATCAGCAGAAACAGTATAAGTGCAGAGCCAGTGTTGGCGGTCAGGTTGCGTACCCCTCTCAGATTCAGCAGATTCAGATCGGGGAACTGGAGACTTGAGGGACCCGGACACAGCACTCCTGTCTCCTCCCTTCTCCTTACTCTGGTCTCCTCCCTTCTCCTTAGTCTTGGACTCCTTGGCTCCAGTGTCGCGCTCCCTGGACAGCTCCTTGGGCTCTCCATTGCCGGCTTTGGCCTTGTTGTCCTCTTTGTTGCTCTTCTCCTCCGCCTTCTGCTTGTCCCGGTCTGCCTTGGGCGTCTTCTCCTTACCCTCTCGTGGCGCCCGCTCCTCCTTGCCGGCTGCTCCTCTCTCGTCCCTCTGCTTCTCCCGCCGGCTCTCCCCCTTTGTCTCTGGAGTGCTGCCTGGAGTCTTCTCCTTCTTCTCTTTTTTCTCCTTCCCACTCTTTTCTTTGTCATCCCTCTCTTTGATGGCTTTGGTGCTGCGAGGGAAACAGAATGGACATTGTTCAGAGTTCAACATTGACAACATGCAATGATGTGCAGATAAGCAAAAGCCCGAGACTGATTCAACTTCCTCTTCCCCTACACTTAGAGGGGGAAAACATCATAGTCATTATTTAATACCTGAATAGAATCAGAGAGTCATTACATTTAACATTTACATTTAAGTCATTTAGCAGACGCTCTTATCCAGAGCGATAGATAGATAGAATTATAGAGTCATTCTTTAATACCTGGATAGAATCATAGAGTCATTCTTTAATACCTGGATAGAATCATAGAGTCATTATTTAATACCTGAATAGAATTATTATTTAATACCTGGATAGAATTATAGAGTCATTCTTTAATACCTGGATAGAATCATAGTCATTCTTTAATACCTGAATAGAATCATTATTTAATACCTGGATAGAATTATTATGTAATACCTGAATAGAATCATAGTCATTCTTTAATACCTGGATAGAATCATAGTCATTCTTTACTACCTGGATAGAATCATAGTCATTCTTTAATACCTGGATAGAATCATAGTCATTCTTTAATACCTGGATAGAATCATAGTCATTATTTAATACCTGAATAGAATCATTATTTAATACCTGGATAGAATTATTATGTAATACCTGAATAGAATCATAGTCATTCTTTAATACCTGGATAGAATCATAGTCATTCTTTAATACCTGGATAGAATCATAGTCATTCTTTACTACCTGGATAGAATCATAGTCATTCTTTAATACCTGGATAGAATCATAGTCATTCTTTAATACCTGGATAGAATCATAGTCATTATTTAATACCTGAATAGAATCATTATTTAATACCTGGATAGAATTATTATTTAATACCTGGATAGAATTATAGAGTCATTCTTTAATACCTGGATAGAATCATAGTCATTCTTTAATACCTGGATAGAATCATAGTCATTATTTAATACCTGGATAGAATCATAGTCATTCTTTAATACCTGGATAGAATCATAGTCATTATTTAATACCTGAATAGAATCATTATTTAATACCTGGATAGAATTATTATTTAATACCTGGATAGAATTATAGAGTCATTCTTTAACACCTGAATAGAATCATTATTTAATACCTGGATAGAATTATTATTTAATACCTGAATAGAATCATAGAGTCATTCTTTAATACCTGGATAGAATCATAGTCATTCTTTAATACCTGGATAGAATCATAGTCATTCTTTAATACCTGGATAGAATCATAGTCATTCTTTAATACCTGGATAGAATCATAGTCATTCTTTAATACCTGGATAGAATCAGAGAGTCCTTCCTTAATACCTGGATAGAATCATAGAGTCATTCTTTAATTCCTGAATAGAATCATTATTTAATACCTGGATAGAATTATAGAGTCATTATTTAATACCTGGATAAAATTATAGAGTCATTCTTTAATACCTGGATAGAATCATAGAGTCCTTCTTTAATACCTGGATAGAATCATAGAGTCATTCTTTAATACCTGGATAGAATCATAGAGTCCTTCCTTAACTAGTTGCTCCTACCCTCTACTTTTTTGAACATTTTGTTAAAAATCGCGCAACATTTCAGCGCCCTGCTACTCATGCCAGGAATATAGTACGTTCATATGGTTAGAATGTGTGGATAGGAAACCCTCGGACGTTTTTAAAACTGGTTAAATCACGACTGTGGCTATAACATAACGTGCGTTACATCGGAAAGCGCAGGAAAACCTGATCACAGAA
This sequence comes from Oncorhynchus nerka, assembly GCF_034236695.1. NCBI lineage: Eukaryota > Metazoa > Chordata > Actinopteri > Salmoniformes > Salmonidae > Oncorhynchus > Oncorhynchus nerka. Next base: position 63,519,658 of record NC_088405.1, on the reverse strand, counting down.
AATGGAAATAAATATCCTTGCGCCACTTCCAGCAATTGTTAACAGTGAGCCGAATTAGATAAGACCGAGCATTCAACTCCCACAGCATCCCCATGTTGTCTAGAGTCTTGTGAATTGAATAATCTTTGATTCTTGGTTGAACCGAAACAGGGGCACCACTTACCTCCAGTCTCCGCCCAGATCATTCCGGAAGAGCTCTCTCGTGAAATTTTTTCCAAGACGACAGCTAATGATTTTTACATCGCCTACGGATGATTTTTATCGCTTATTAACGTTTACTAATACCTAAAGTAGCATTACAAACGTATTTCGAAGTGTTTTGTGAAAGTTTATCGTCTACTTTTTTAATTTTAAAAAATGACGTTACGTTGTGAAATCGCTGTTTTTTTCGTTTATCACACAGTCTACATATAACGATATCTTGGCTTTATATGGCCCGATTTAATCGAAATAAAGACCCAATAGTGTTTATGGGACATCTAGGAGTGCCAACAAAGAAGATGGTGAAAGGTAATGACTGTTTTCTATTTTATTGTGCGGTTTGTGTAACGCCGAAATGCTAATTATTTTGTTTACGTCCCCTGCTGTGCTTTTGTGTTGTAGTGTATTGGTGCATGCTATCAGATAATAGCTTCTCATGCTGTCGCCGAAAAGCATTTTAAAAATCTGACTTGTTGCCTGGATTCACAACGAGTGTAGCTTTAATTTGATACCCTGCATGTGTATTTTAATGAACTTTTGAGTTTTAACTAATACTATTAGCATTTAGCGTAGCGCATTTGCATTTCCAGAGTTCTAGTTGGGACGCAAGCGTCCCAAGTAGAAGCAAAAGGTTAATACCTGGATAGAATCATAGAGTCATTCTTTAATACCTGGATAGAATCATATAGAGTCATTCTTTAATACCTGGATAGAATCATAGAGTCATTCTTTAATTCCTGAATAGAATCATACTTTAATACCTGGATAGAATAATACATGAGGCAAAACTTTAGATGTCTAGACTTTATATGGATGGGTTCTGACTCAGAACTTTAAATACTGTTAATTATCAGGTATCTATCCTATTGAAATATTGAGTTCCATAGTCTGGTTTCTACATCAGAAGTTAATATCTGTAGGAAGATTGTATATGGTGGAGGCAATTAAGCTGGAATGTACTGATTAAAGGAAAGGCAATCACATGTTGGCAGGCACTGATGGAGAGATGTGGTTTAGTGAGGAATGGGGGGCCGAGGTCAGGTCACATTAAGGGAGAAGGAACAGTTTATTGCCCACATCACTTAACTTCCTGCCTAGTAATAAATATGTAATATTTAAAGAGAAGGGGGAGACTCCACTCAAATTGGGACATATATATATACTACCACTGGTAGGAATATGTCTGTCTGTGTAGCTGAATGACCCAATGGGTGAATATACTTGTTTTGAGCTTTACCAACTGTCTGAAATTTTACAAGATTCATTTAGAACCTAACAATATCAACCAGTTAAAAGTGCTGTTAGATTCCAGTCTGGGGATTCAATGACTGACTAATATTCAAACAATTGATTATGTTATTCAGCTTTCGTTTTCTTTTCTTAAAAAAAAACAACTTATTAATGAGCAATAGTGTAATAGTTGAGAACAGTAAATAAATATAGTTGTTCCCCAGCGCTGTTCGCCTCTGTTGGCTAGCCTCCATGCTTACCTGTTAGGAGCACCATTCCCATTGCTGGAAGTCATTTTGGCCACTGTGCTGTTGGCTTTGTTCACTGGCTTCGCCGTCCCCTGAGATTTATCCTTGGATCGGTCTACCAAAACACAAAACAGCAACAGCATGAACACAATGGTCCTTTCAATAAAACAAATGTCCCCATGCTGATTCAAACTATAACACCTGTCGGGGGGGTTCTAATATTTCCCCTTCAGCTTATCTTGTGACAGAAGGGCAGACCCACTCACCAGCGTCCTCGCAGGCTCCCTCCTCCGTCTTGCTGGCGTTGGTGGCAGGCTTGGCTGTGGTGCCAGGGCCGTTCAGCTGGCTGGCAGTGGTGGCGCTACGCACCGGCTGCTCCTTGTGGTGGAACTCATTCTCAGGGACCATGTGCACTTTCCTGCCTTTCAACTGGCCAGAATAGCTGTAAGATGCATGGAGAGTTTACACAAGGTACAGGCAGGGCAATCACACCCCATTCACATGCCAAACTAAAACTCCCATAGACACACCACAGAAACACAAAACTCCCACCTAGGCAAATAATAAGATAATATCTTTCCACTTTCACACACACAGGGTTTCCGTTAGCTGGTAATGGCCAGCTTTTATCTAATACAAAATTTGAAAACACAATAAATTAAATTGGTGCCAGCCAATTGTCAAAAATAAATAATCCCCTTACAAAAGAAAGCTTTTTAGTCTATTAATCGATGGAAATACATTTGACTGGTCATGATTATCGGTCTATAGGTGAATTTGCATAATTTAGTGGAATGAAATTGGCGTGTGTGTACAGTATATTCATAATGTATCTTATCACACGTGTACAGCATACAGATAGAGGCTTTGAGTGGAAATTCTGTCAGACAGCGGAAGAGTTGCTGCTACAGCATCTTGAGGTGCTTTCAAGACAACTAGGAACTCTGGAAAGATACAAGGTCAAATGACGTCAGCAATCTTCAGAAAGTCGGAGCTCAAGAAAGAGGCCCGAGTTGAATGACCGTTCAAATGACCGTTTTACGCAACATCAAACTTCAAAGGCAGGCAGGCTTCATCAGCGCATCACACACAAATTTGCAATGAGCTGGAGGTAGTATGCATTTTGAAAACATACTTAATTGTTTGAAACCTGAATGTGTTGATATGAGCCATGTCTTATCTCGCTTCAAAGTAGGCTATTAGATCTCCTCTCTTTCTACATTTCAAACAGATATTTTCATCTCTGTCATATGAAACCGCTCACATGTGCAGTGCCCTTTTGACAACAGTGTTTTCCCGCTAATTGCTTTTTAACATCTTTTTATGTAGACTAGGCCTACTGGTTGTATGAATCTGGGATCTATCGTCCCACAACTGTTACAGAGACTGTTTGGAACTGGCAATTATTTTCTTGACAAGCTGACCAATAAAATAGGTAGCCTAAACTTTTCTTCTATAATAGATTGATATAGGCTAATGATTTTTCTGTTTGCTACTCATCTTATTGGCTGATGAAAAGTAATTGCGGGCAGTTATTCTAACATGTTTAAAGTACACATCAGAATTCAGTAAGCAGATCATTGCATCCTTGACTTGCATGTTCTGTTAATTTGAATTACCATATTCTAAATGTGATTTCTGTCATTCTGAGCACTGTCGGTGGAAACCCTAATCAGGTTACGCACCCAATGCAAATTAAAATGTTGCCGTCAAATTGCCGGTGCCACGTTTTCCAAACACACAGAAATGTACACGGGACCCGTGTGTGTTTCTAAGTGAGGATTTGACAGGTACATGCCATAAAGCTTTGTAGAGGATTGTTTTATCAGTCTCCAGTGCTTTACAGCAGCATCACATGACTCATTGAGTTCCATTAAGCATCATCCTCTACTATTGACCTCAAGACAAAGTACCTAGATCACTTACCTGATCTCAAAACTCTGTTTAGATAATCCACAAGTATTTCCCATTGTAAATAACATCTGGATAAAAGTGCAACTATATCTTCCCTAATGATAATTCATCCAATACCACTTAATCTATATCCCTGTAGTTAAAAGTACACACCTCTATTTAACACCACCCTTTGTGGGTACTAGCTACACAACAAACTGACAAACCTAACAGCAAAATGCTTGCCACTTGCACTCCACAATAAACTAAAACCCCACAATGCTAGTGAACTGTCTGACTGTGCTGCACTGGAAACAACATGGCTGGTGGACTCTGTGTTACCCCATAGCCAAGGCATAGAGGTCTGGCCTCTTCTCCTTCTCCTCCAGACAGATCTTGTGGACGCGGCACTCCAGCGCCTGGCCCAGGTTCAGCACTTTGGGGTAACAAGGCAGGATCTTGGTCAGCACGATGAGGATGTTCCGGATGTGGGTGTACTCCCCCGTCTCCAAGCAGTGGACTGATGCCTGGAGGGAACAGAAGGAGAGAGGGGTATATTGTTACTGCTGCATCCACTGACCTCTGATTATACTGTACATACAGAGGAGACAGGAGTCTTCATGTTTCAGGAGCTTCTCACTCAGAGCGGGTACAATTTCCTGCTAGCATTGTCTGTTACGTTTATTTTTCAATTAAAGTATAACATTCTGAACAATGGTAGTAAATGAATTAGCAACAGTCATCAAAATTGTTAAAAGGTTTAAAAAATAATTCTAATAAATTCAACAGTTGGACAATGGATGATGATACTGCAAACTTTTAAAATGTTTAAAATCCACCAGATTTTGACTGAATTATAGCACATAAGACATTGTACTGACACAGACAAATAATGAGTTTGGTGGGAATTAATGGTATTCTACTTATTGTCCAATGTCACCTTATTTTTCTTAGAATGCACTCATATATACATTTTCTAATAGTATCAGGATTAAAAAAAATGTGTTAAAATAAAGACAATTATATGTGCCTCATTTTCATAAACACACCGGGTGTATTTACATATATGAAACATTAACATAAAGGGGTGCTATAGGGAGCAACGACCGACAACCTTGCTCCATCTAGGCCTACCTGCACTCACCTGCGGCGTCTAGACTGACTCATTAATTACGATTGTTAAGGGCTGTGGTAGTCAAGAAATTGTCATACGATAATTGTCATGCAAATTTCTACCGGTCTCACGGTAATTTACAATGAATTAACATAAACATGTTTGGCCCACCTTTAAAAATAAATAAATAAATAAATAGGCATATCTTTTTTTAACCTTTATTTAACTAGGCAAATCAGTTAAGAACATTCTTATTTACAAAGAAGGCCTAGGAAGAGTGGGTTAACTGCCTTGTTCAGCGGCAGAACGACAGATTTTTACCTTGTCAGCTCGGGGATTCGATCTTGCAACCTTTCAGTTAATGGTCCAACGCTCCAACCACTAGGCTACCTGCCTAGTCCAACGTTCCAACCACTGGGCTACCTGCCTAGTCCAACGTTCCAACCACTAGGCTACCTGCCTAGTCCAACGTTCCAACCACTAGGCTACCTGCCTAGTCCAACGCTCCAACCACTAGGCTACCTGCTTAGTCCAACGCTCCAACCACTAGGTTACCTGCCTAGTCCAACGCTCCAACCACTAGGTTGCCTGCCTAGTCCAACGCTCCAACCACTAGGCTACCCGCTTAGTCCAACGCTCCAACCACTAGGTTACCAGCCTAGTCCAACGCTCCAACCACTAGGTTACCTCACAAACTTCTACAGATGCACAATCGAGAGCATCCTGGCGGGCTGTATCACCGCCTGGTACGGCAACTGCTCCGCCCTCAACCGTAAGGCTCTCCAGAGGGTAGTGAGGTCTGCACAACGCATCACCGGGGGCAAACTACCTGCCCTCCAGGACACCTACACCACCCGATGTTACAGGAAGGCCATAAAGATCATCAAGGACATCAACCACCCGAACCACTGCCTGTTCACCCCGCTATCATCCAGAAGGCGAGGTCAGTACAGGTGCATCAAAGCTGGGACCGAGAGACTGAAAAACAGCTTCTATCTCAAGGCCATCAGACTGTTAAACAGCCACCACTAACATTGAGTGGCTGCTGCCAACACACTGTCATTGACACTGACCCAACTCCAGCCACTTTAATAATGTAAATATATCACTAGCCACTTTAAACAATGCTACCTTATATAATGTTACTTACCCTACATTATTCATCTCATATGCATACGTATATACTGTACTCTACATCATCGACTGCATCCTTATGTAATACATGTATCACTAGCCACTTTAACTATGCCACTTTGTTTACTTTGTCTACATACTCATCTCATATGTATATACTGTATCGATACCATCTACTGTATGCTGCTCTGTACCATCACTCATTCATATATCCTTATGTACATATTCCTTATCCCCTTACACTGGGTATAAGACAGTAGTTTTGGAATTGTTAGTTAGATTACTTGTTGGTTATCACTGCATTGTCGGAACTAGAAGCACAAGCATTTCGCTACACTCGCATTAACATCTGCTAACCATGTGTATGTGACAAATAAAATTTGATTTGATTTGATAAATAAAATTTGATTTGATTTTTACCTGCTTAGTCCAACGCTCCAACCACTAGGCTGCCTGCCTAGTCCAACGCTCCAACCACTAGGTTGCCTGCCTAGTCCAACGCTCCAACCACTAGGCTGCCTGCCTAGTCCAACGCTCCAACCACTAGGTTGCCTGCCTAGTCCAACGCTCCAACCACTAGGTTGCCTGCCTAGTCCAACGCTCCAACCACTAGGTTACCTGCCTAGTCCAACGCTCCAACCACTAGGTTACCTACCTAGTCCAACGCTCCAACCACTAGGTTACCTACCTAGTCCAACGCTCCAACCACTAGGTTACCTGCCTAGTCCAACGCTCCAACCACTAGGCTACCTACCTAGTCCAACGCTCCAACCACTAGGCTACCTGCCTAGTCCAACGCTCCAACCACTAGGCTACCTGCCTAGTCCAACGCTCCAACCACTAGGTTACCTGCCTGCTCCAACCACTAGGTTACCTGCCTAGTCCAACGCTCCAACCACTAGGTTACCTGCCTAGTCCAACGCTCCAACCACTAGGTTACCTGCCTAGTCCAACGCTCCAACCACTAGGCTGCCTGCCTAGTCCAACGCTCCAACCACTAGGTTGCCTGCCTAGTCCAACGCTCCAACCACTAGGTTGCCTGCCTAGTCCAACGCTCCAACCACTAGGTTACCTGCCTAGTCCAACGCTCCAACCACTAGGTTACCTACCTAGTCCAACGCTCCAACCACTAGGTTGCCTGCCTAGTCCAACGCTCCAACCACTAGGTTGCCTGCCTAGTCCAACGCTCCAACCACTAGGCTACCTACCTAGTCCAACGCTCCAACCACTAGGCTACCTGCCTAGTCCAACGCTCCAACCACTAGGCTACCTGCCTAGTCCAACGCTCCAACCACTAGGTTACCTGCCTGCTCCAACCACTAGGTTACCTGCCTAGTCCAACGCTCCAACCACTAGGTTACCTGCCTAGTCCAATTCTCCAACCACTAGGCTACCTACCTAGTCCAACGCTCCAACCACTAGGTTACCTGCCTAGTCCAACGCTCCAACCACTAGGTTGCCTGCCTAGTCCAACGCTCCAACCACTAGGTTGCCTGCCTAGTCCAACGCTCCAACCACTAGGCTACCTGCCTAGTCCAACGCTCCAACCACTAGGCTACCTGCCTAGTCCAACGCTCCAACCACTAGGTTACCTGCCTAGTCCAACGCTCGTTAGTTGTGATAGACCTATAAACTTGGGAATGTCTTAGAAATGAAAACATAAGGGCTGCACGATGCAACTTGATAACGATGATTTGGAAAAAGTTGCAAAAAAAGGGATGCGCTCTGATCCTACCAGTGGGGGGAGAGAGACAACTGCATTGCTGCTTGTATAGCAAGAAAGTTACAGGGTATCGACTCAATGGAAGACAGAATTAAAAAATGAAATGAGAAAGAAAAGCTACAACAACCAAAAGCCAACAGGTAGGCTGCTATTTACACTACAATCTGAGGAGTTGTGTAGACTCACTGTACGACGGTGAGAAGCACAGTAACGGGATGGCTAGCCTCAATTAGCTAGCTTCTCTCGGGTTTGATACAGTCAAGACGATATCATAACCACCATCGATAAGGGACATTACTGTGCAGCTGTATTCATCGACCTGGCCAAGGCTTCCGACTCTGTCAATCACCACATTCTTATCAGCGGACTCAAAAGCCTTAGTTTATCAAATGATTGCCTCGCCTGGTTCACCAACTACTTCTCTGATAGAATCGGAGGGACAGTTGTCCGGACCTCTGGCAGTCTCTATGGGGCTGTCACAGGGTTCAATTCTCGGGCAGACTCTCTTCTTTGTATACATCAATGATGTCGCTCTTGCTGCTGGTGATTCTCTGATCCACCTCTACACAGACAACACCATTCTGTATACTTCTGGCCCTTGTTTGGACATTGTGTTAACTAACCTCCAGATGATCTTCAATGCCAGCACCTGTACATAGCCCATCTGTAAATAGCCCATCCAACTACCTCATCCCCATACTGTATTTATTTATTTACCTGGCTCCTTTGCACCCCAGTATCTCTACTTGCACATTCAACTTCTGCACATCTAACAATCCAGTGTTTAATTGCTATAATTGTAATTACTTCACCACCATGGCCTATGTATTGCCTTTACCTCCCTTATCCTACCTCATTTGCACACACTGTATATATACTTTTTTCTACTTTATTATTGACTGTATGTTTGTTTATTCCATGTGTAACTCGGTGTTGTTGTATGTGTCAAACTGCTTTGCTTTATCTTGGCCAGGTCGCAGTTGTAAATGAGAACTTGTTCTCAACTAGCCTACCTGGTTAAATAAAGGTGATTTAAAAAATAATAATAAATAAAAGACAGGTACTATGTAATCCGATGGGATGATAAATAACTAGCAAGAAGTTAGTTTAGTGCGAGATAAATGGTTACGGTCTCTCCCTCCGAGTCTCAAAGCCAATTTATGCTTGCTCCGGGATTGCAAACCGGAGCCTCCATACGGAGGGTTTGATGCAATTGTGGTGCCTCCGGAGGCTTGCAGAGGACAAATCGAGCTCCATACGGCATCACCTTATGCCTCCCAAATTCAATCATGAAGTGATTAGAGAGTGATTAAAGTGACAATAGAGTGCTGAGTACCAGGCCATTAGAGGGCCATTAGCAAGTTTGTTAGGCTACTCATCAGGGCCATTAGCAAGTTTGTTAGGCTACTCTTCAGGGCCATAAGCAAGCTTGTTAGGCTACTCTTCAGGGCCATAAGCAAGTTTATTAGGCTACTCATCAGGGCCATTAGCAAGTTTGTTAGGCTACTCATCAGGGACATTCGCAAGTTTGTTAGGCTACTCCTCAGGGCCATAAGCAAGTTTGTTAGGCTACTCCTCAGGGCCATTAGTAAGTTTGTTAGGCAACTCATCAGGGCCATTAGCAAGTTTGTTAGGCTACTCATCAGGGCCATTAGCAAGTTTGCTAGGCTACTCATCAGGGCCATTAGCAAGTTTGCTAGGCTATTCATTTGCACAGTTTTGGATTGGGATTACCTTGACCAATGGTCACAGGGAATTTGACTGCGGTCATGACTCGTGACTGCCAGTGTTGCAGTAATACAGTCACCGCATCAGCACTACTGTTGTCACCTTCTGTTGTATAACACAAGCGTTTCAATAGGAGGGTACCCTCAGATTAAAAATCAACAGTCTTGGCTCTAGATTACACCCATCTATGCATACTTTACATTGTGAGATCAGACATAAGGTAGCCTAGGGTGGTAGGTAGCCTAGGTGGTAGGTAGCCTAGGGTGGTAGGTAGCCTAGCGGTTAAGAGCGTTGAGCCAGTAACTGAAAGGTCCCCTTGCCGGCAAGGTAGAAAAATCTGGCGTTTTGCCCTTGAGCAAGGCAGTTTAACTCCAACAACTGCACCCTGGGCACCGATGACATGGACGTCGATTGAGGCAGCCCACTGCACCTCTCTGATTCAGAGGGGTTGGGTTGAATGCATTCCATTGTACAACTGACTAGGTATCCCCCTTTCCCTTGATAATATCACTATAATCCAAGTGTTCATATTCAAAGTTGCTTTCATTTCTGCGCATCTAACTTGTAAACATGTCAACTGTATTAAATTAGTACTTTTTTCAATTCCACAATAAATTAACAGCCATCAAAATAAAGTGATCTTTCTTGTGATGTAATTGTCGACACGATGTGTTAAATCCCAGACAAAGCTTCAGCATTCTTATAGATGCTACAGAAAGACAACGCATTCCATTGAGCCCATTTCAGCCATCACCAGCATGTGTTTGACAGGTCATTACAAACATTTTGGAGGTCGTAACGTTAACGGGAAAAAGCGACAGGCACAAGCAAGAGTATGAAAGAGTCGTAGGAGTAAAATGAAAGCAATCAATCCAGGAAGAATCAGGTGACAAGTGGATTTTGCACCACTCAAACACAGTAAAAAGACAGCTTCACAGGTTGGAGGGGCATGTGTGTTGCTAAATAAAAAGCCGTAATAAGACAAATAGACCAGATTGACTTCTTCAGAAGGCTTTAAAACAAAAGGAGGAACTCACTTTAGTCAGCTTGTAGTGCCATTTGTGCACCACGTGTCTGAAGTTCTCATAGTCCAGCTGGTCGGCTTTGTTCCCTCCGTCGAAGCCTGTGGCTCTGAAGATGGTCAGGAAGCCTGGGTAGTTACCACACTCCTTGAAGGGGGGACAACACACAGACAAGATGAAGAGTGGACAACACACAGACAAGATGAAGAGTGGACAACACACAGACAAGATGAAGAGTGGACAATGGTTACATTTGCATTGTACAGCTTCCACACTTGTGTGAATGTTAGTAATATCAGTAGATAATGTTGCCCAGCCTCAAATCAACTCCTAGCCCCTAGGAGGCCGATACCCTATGCACTTGAGATCTGAGAAGGTGTAGTGTGTGTGTGTGTGTGTGTGTGTGTGAGAGAGAGAGCGAGAGGTGTGTAGTGGGTACCTTCTCGTAGACAGCACGGTCGCTGTGCCAGCGGGTCACAGTCTCCAGCATGCAGCACAGGAAACGTCCGTAGCGCCGCGACTCGTTCTCTGTGCAGCTGGCCACCGTGTAGATGATGTCAGAGAACACCTGCAGAGAAGACCACGCAACACAGTTAGGAGGTCAGGACAGAGTAATGAAGTGCTGAAAATCCCATGGTATAATAACACGTGACAACCTGAGACAGTAGAGGGCAAAGAGGCAGAAAGGGGACAGAGATGTCTCACCCGGTCATAGCAGAGCAGGGTGCAGAAGTTGGGGGTCTTCTGCTGGTGCACCAGCTCCACAAAGCGGGCGCAGTACACAGCGTCGATGGCAGAGAAGATACAGCGAGGGAACAGACACAGCTGCAGGAACTTAGTGATGGTCTCATTCTTGGTGGATTCTGAACGAGGGAGAAAATAGAGGGAGGGAGAGAGGAAAATTATTTATAAAAAGGAGGATGGGAGAAGAACAGAAGAACAGTGAATTAGAATTGCAGTCATGACTCCCATGACTCATCTTTTGAGTCACTAATTCTTCAAATAAGATTTGAGAAGGCTCAAACACACACTCATTTAAAATGTAATTAGCTTGGGTTAGCTGCACAAAGATATTGTTAAATATGACAGACGTGTTTGTTAATGAAATGGTAGAGTTGACAGCTGCCAATAACCCACATCCACCAAAACAGACTATGGCGTCATATCATCAAACTCCTCCATATTAATGTAATTACTTCGGTCATGGTCATGCTTGTTAACGGGGCTAAAACAAACAAGATGAGGCTGGTTTTGAGGCACCCCCCTGGGAGCTGACGGGGCTTAGCAGTTCTGTGGTGTTACGGTCTCAACAACAGAGCCTGCTCTAATGGGAAGAGGAGGCTGGGTGAGGGAGGGTCTTCTGGGATGAGTGCTGTGAGGGGCAGTAAGCAGTGTGCGCTTGAGTGAGTGAGTGAGTGAGAGAGAGAGACTATCTTACTGGCGAGGAGCCAGTTGTCTTTCTCCAGTTTGAGGCGGTGCAGGACCCTCTGGACGTGCTCCAGCTGCTTCTTCTCCTCCTCCTGCAGCTTGTCCTGTAGGGCCGTGCAGCGCTCCTTCTCCTTTTTCTTCTTGTTCATGGGCTGCAGACAGACAGCAGACACCAGACAGACAGACGGGCTGATTAGTGTGTGTTTATGGGCTGCAGACAGACAGCAGACAGACAGACAGGCTGCAGTTTAGATGGGGTGAACACATACACATAGAGAACACTAATAACAACTTGGAGTTGAAGCACAATACAATTATAGTGCAATTACCATAACTCTCCAAGTCAAGTGATAATTGGAGACCATTGCAATTCCACCACAATGAACTGTGTGACTGTGTGTTTGGAGGGCATTTAATGAGCTGTTGATGAGGGAGAGATTAACTGGAAGATGAGAAAATTCTCTGTGTGCTGCAGTATTGTCATCAAGGGGTCTGATAGATTGCTGGAGTCCTGTTCATTAGGCACCAAACAGAAGAAAACGGACTGAAACAGGGAGGGACTACTTGGACTTGTCCACTACATGGTTAAATAAGAAATGCTAATTGACATTTTCCATAGCAAAACCTTTTCAACTGTTTTCCATTGTGTGCTCTAAATGAACACACCCCCGACGATGTGACTCACCACATCAGGGTTCTCCTCGATGGTCTTGACCTGGACCTGGAGCTTCTTCACCTCGCGGTCGTAGGCGTTGTGTGGCACGGCCAGGTCGTACATGGTCAGCGACCAGAAGGTGGCGTAGAACTGGGGTCGGAGGTCGTCCCAGACGCGGGGTGGGTGCAGGGACACCACAGCCTCATGCACCGGCGACATCACCAGCTCGCACGCAGCCACGTACTTATGGACCTTCTGCTGCTGCCGGTTGCTCTTCTCAGCTTTCTTCAGCTCATCATACTTAGACTGGGGAGAGGCGGGGACAGTCAGTTACGGTCTCCTTTACATGGTAAGATTCACAAACGGATTGATATACAATATGTTTCAGTATAGGAGATTATACAGTCTGGTTCTCCCTGGCTGTGAGAGCAGCAGCCTGAATCAGCCTGATCTGTGGTTCTGTATTATACATTACTCCCAGCAGGACAGTGGGTCTGATCTGTTCCCAGACACACAACCTGACTGAGTTGGTCCCCTCATGAGGAATGTGTGTCAGATGTGATTGTTCAGATGGCGTGACCATGTCGTGTGACGACAGCAGAGGGGGAACTCAGCATGTTTCACGCCCGGCCAGGACGACAGTAAATCAGGTTACACAGCACATGGGAGGAGGGCGGCTGTCGCTCTCTGGAACTAAACCATTCTTCTACCAGGACACTACGTGGCCAGTGATCTCAAAGCATTACAGTTCACATCAATTCAAGGTTGTAGTCGTATGAGTTTGTATTGAATTTATTTGTAGTGTCCTGGACACATATACTCACTGTGGATGTATCCATTGGTCATACTGTACAAGCTAAAGGTGAAGTGCCAGAGGGAAGGAGTCTACTCACCAGGATCTGATGTCCGTACATTGGGCGTGAGAGGAAGAAGGCAGCGTCGTGGGGGGTGTGAAACTGGTTGCACAGGATGTCAATGGAGGGAACACGCTTGATGTAGTCCTCAGTACTCAGGTTGGATGCCAGGAAGCCACCAAACTGGACCAGGGTGTCGTGACACTGTAGCCAGGGGACATGGCGGAGAGTCAGCGTGTCCAGAATGGCACCCTAATCCTTCTTTAGTGCACTACTTTTGACAAGGGCCATGGCCTCTGGTTGAAAGTAGTGCTCTATATAGGAAATAAGGTTCTATTTTTGACACATCCCAGGAAGTTCATTCTCCCTTATTACACAGCCATGTCCGTGTGTTATTAATCTCACAGTTCCTTATTTGTTTAAGGACACAACCTGGGTCATTAAAACCATCCATCAATGTGGCCCAATACGGCACACAGAGGCAATTGTGTGAGATTATCGACGAGGAAAGCTCACAGCTTCCAGGCAACTTGGGGGAATTAAACTAAACATAAATTGTCAGCTGTATAATGTTTAAGAAATGTAGTAATGAGGAAAAAGGAGAACTCCATTCCTCTGATGTAGCTTATGGACTTTAAGTTACCCTCTGCGGGTTATGAGTTCATACCTGGTCGTAGAGCTTTCCCACCAGTTTGAGGTGTTTCTCGCCCCCCTCTAGAAAGACCACCCCGTTGCGTTGCTGGGCCATGAGGAGACAGAGGGGCAGAGCCAGCTCATGGTCCAACAGGGCATCCTTTAGACGCTGGGACGACTTCTTAGTGTTACGGATCTGACCAAAGTAACCACCCTGGGGACAGAAAGAAAATAGAATTGAACTTTTTCAAGTCATGCTTAGCAATAGCCAACTAATATAATGTGCCTCAGCTTTGAGCTGGTCATGATGTATAGTTTCAACGTTTAAGTCAGACTAAAGATGGCCCAGTACCTCAGCTTTGAGCTGGTCATGGTGTATAGTTTCAACGTTTAAGTCAGACTAAAGATGGCCCAGTACCTCAGCTTTGAGCTGGTCATGGTGTATAGTTTCAACGTTTAAGTCAGACTAAAGATGGCCCAGTACCTCAGCTTTGAGCTGGTCATGGTGTATAGTTTCAACGTTTAAGTCAGACTAAAGATGGCCCAGTACCTCAGCTTTGAGCTGGTCATGGTGTATAGTTTCAACGTTTAAGTCAGACTAAAGATGGCCCAGTACCTCAGCTTTGAGCTGGTCATGGTGTATAGTTTCAACGTTTAAGTCAGACTAAAGATGGCCCAGTACCTCAGCTTTGAGCTGCTCCCCTCCAGTCATAGCCTCCATCTGCTCTGATGTCATCTCATCCGTGATCTCGATGCCGGCCATCTTCTGCACCACCTCTTTTAGAATCAGCAGGTCAAAACTGCAGTGGGGGGAAAACACAACAGAAGTATATTTGTGAATGCGGACAAACAAATAATATGTGCACATACACAAAAATAAACATGTGTCAACAACATCGTTGGGCGAAAACAAATCGTAGGAGTAGCTAAGGACAGCACACTAATAATAGTAGATTCCAGCAAATCGACATAATTTATTCTCTTCCATGCTGTTTCATGGGCACTATGGCAGAGTGCCACCTCTATTTACTTCCCCTGCATTCCTGGCCCTGGAGAAGGACTGATCTGAACTGATGGGAGGGAGGGAGGGAGGGAGGGAAAGTTGCCATGAAGCCCAGTGTGATTCACTACCTGCTGACTCCAGCCATTACAGGGAGACCAGGGCTGTGATAATTACCCTCCCCCTTCCTCTATGGGTGCCCAAACACCCACACAGTCAGCAGCCTCCTCATCAACACCACATTACTCAGCAGCTCTGCCCAGGCCAGGGCCCTGCAGGGAGGCACAACAACAGCCAAGGCCCCTCTCTTTCAGCTCAGAGTCTAGCCAGACAGAGACGGAGGGGAGCCAGTTGACTGACTACGAACAACAAACTCCATCACTATGAATCACATCAGAGCCAGCAAGTCAATGAGGTGGCTGTCTGCCTGATGAGGAGTTATTCTTACCTCTTCCCTGCTTTCAGCGTATTGGTCACATACTGGAGGAGGCCGGCCAACTCGATTGGGTATTTCCTGAAAACAGCTCCACACAGACTAGCCAGGCCTGGATAGGAGACAGGAGAAAGGTCAGCAGTCCATTAGTTAGCAAGCAAGCAGACATATGTTGCATAAACATAGTCAACTAGAGTTGTACTGGGATGGACCTACATGGAACAAAAGCACACCCTAATGCACCTTCGACAATAAAGCTGATTTGTGACATCAGGGTCATGTTCGGTAGGACACACTGTAGTGAAACATTTTGTACCGTAAAACGAAAATCTGTGTTCTTATTGGACAAGTTCAGGTGGTACCTCCCTTTTTCACACCATTTCTAAATATTTTGTCCTGAACACAACCCAAGTCAAACACTCCCCCCAAATTGCTGTAGTAGCGAACTCACTCTGAAGCCAGGAGGATATCGTAGTGTCGTCATGTTTCATCTTCTCTTTCTCTGGATTGGCCAGCGCTTCAATAATGCAATCTATTGTCAATGAGTTAAGGTGCACAACACGGCAAGTCTTAATACACTCTGACTGCTATGGCTGGACTAAAGCATTCCAAATACATAGTTAAACAAAGTACTGAATGTGTATAAATACATGAGTCACAAAATGGCAGAGTAAGGATACAGGCCATGACATCATAGTTGAGTGAGGTGAGGTACTTGAGGGAGTCTACCACTGGACCGATGAGGTTGTCATACCACTGGATCTGAGACAGGATCTGAGAGAGGAACAATAATACAACACAGACCAGAGTGAGGCTCTCTCCACTAGCCTACCTATTGTTCCTGCAGTAAGGAGGATTCACCATCTTCATCAAATGTGTTCATCATTTATCTGCAGAATCGCCAAAAAGCCTACCTGTATGCAAATTAGGGAGACAAATGACCAATTCAATTCGGTAGGCTACTGACGAGTCACTCACTTTAACGAGTCACTCACTTTAACGTCACTGTCTGGCAAGTCCTGATGGGACTTCAAAGCGAAAATATAATATAAACAAGATGTTTAGTCTACTTGTCCAGGCGCGATAGCATGGACTTAACTAGGTTGTATGGTTTATGAATGGCAAGGATATAAGGGATCCACTTTATTCAGTCGGTTCAACAGCTTTTAGAAACTAGTCAAGCTTGCTATTTGTCAATCACAGCACAGTAAATTGACTATGCGCCACCACTCTGTAGCTGCATGTGAAACACACCAGGGTCCAATGTTACATTTTTTCCTCACTGGCCCGATTGGGCCAGTTGGCCAAGAACTCTGCTGGCCCGAACAGAATTGCTACTGGTCCAGACATGGTGTAGTTCTTAAATGCATTGCAGTTATGCAGGGCTAATAGATTGGCATGCGTTCTCCCTATATTCAGCTATTAATATACTTATTTTGGTTGATATGTATTTATGTATTAAAAAGCTGTGTAATATAATTTAGCTTTGCAAGTCATTACTCTATTCTTTAGAAACAAAAATGAATGCAATACAATTCTAAAGGATGTTGTTTTGAGATTTTAAAATAGGATGCTGCCCCTAAAGACAAACGTTCCAAAAGAGATCGTCTAGCCAAGATAAATGCCAGGTGTCTTTTTGTTTCCTAGTATGTTTACTTTTGTAAATCACTTTGCCTAAAATAAATACGTTTAGCGAGTAGATTGCTATTGCTAATAACTCTTCAGCAACCGCACGACTATATATAAAACAGTTCAAATCTGAGGCCACCGCCAGACCCTAACCCGCGAATATAGAAAATGCGCTGTAGGCTACAGTCAGAGGGCGGAACGAGTTTGACAGGGGGTGCATGTTTTTTGTGTGCCTATTTTCGATATATTTCTGCTTATAATTTCTGATATTTTGGTAAGCTATGTGTTAGTCAACTTGTCTATAATTAGATATATGCAGCTTCTCTTCTGTCATTATATGTTGCTCTAGATCAGCTATTCCCAAACTGGGGTACGCACAACGCCGTCGGGGGTACACCAAATAAAAACGTGATCCAAATGCGATTCTCTCTTCACATTTTCAAACAGTAGATTTACATTTTCCAACGGGGCTATACATTTGGGTTTTTAGGTTTTTATCTCGCCTCGTAGCCTCGTTTCACCGCCAAAAATAAAATTAAACCATCTAGTGTTCAGTGAAATAACAACACAATGTCAAATACAGGTAGCCTAGACAAATAATTAACATCCAATTACATTAACCGTTACTCTCTCATGGGAAACCTTCACTCTCGCACAGACATTTTAGAAACATGACACTTCGAAAAATAAGCCACAGGAGTTTTTGAGAGAGAATAAGACAACTTTTGAGTAGTAAGACATGAATAAAATCAACAGATACCATTAATAAGAAGGGGCTAGAAGAGTCTTACATGGGAAGCTACTGAGTGGCTAGGACAGACAAGTGTGGTGGATGAATCAGAATTAGTTGGGTAACATAAATAAGTTGTTTTATTTACATAATATGCTTATGTAAATACTCGTCATTAGAATGTTTCCCTTTGGACTAAAGGGTTGGCAGTTGCACGTATCCCTTCTCAGCTAGGGCTCAGTCCTTTGGGGCCCAGAGAGGGGAGTGGTCAGGCTTGTCTTCATATGTGAATATATCTGTTAAACCATCTGGTGCTATGCAGAATATCAGAAGGGGAGGAGGACAGAATGGAACATTGTCTTCACCTATTCTTAAACCATGTGAAGGGATGGCGTGATTAACGGGGAACCAATTAATTGTCTCCACAATGTCTGTATGCCAGTCACTCCCTCCTTTTCCCATTGGGGGAGTATGGCAGTGTCTGGAACCATTGTATGTCCCCTCTGGGTGTACTTGAGATGGGAGTATCTAGAGTTGACAATTGATATATACCATTGGATGAGTTCATGTTTTTGTACTATGAAGTACCAGGAACGAGATTAGAACCTAGTCTTAGAGACCAAACTGAACGATAATTTATAGCTAATGCTATCTGGCTATGGGATACTCGTCTCTCAAGTAAAAGGACCTTTGTGAAGAGTTCCTAAGATCTGTGGTTCGTCATGTAAGTTGAGAGGGGTGTATCTTGACTATAAAAGATCTTTGTATTCTTATGTAGGGACTCTCAGAATTCATTATAGACACGGAATTGATCTGAGAGTCAAAGGGCTATTATGAAGCTCATATTATTAAAGATGAAGTTTAAGTATAACTCTGACTGGTGTGTGGTTTGTAACTCTCCTCATTTGGTAATACAGGAAATTGCTATGATACAAGCCCCATACTATTGTGGAGGACTTAATTATTCCTGCTTCCGCAGATTTGGCTCGGGCATTACTGGGGGAAAAGGCCACAAAAAATATACAGACAATGCCTTCATCAAACAAACACTGTTTCACAACGCATCAGTGACAGTAGGTGAATAGAAGATCATAACATTTTTGAGAATACATACATAGTCAAAGAGGATGGTGGGGTTGCTATGGCTCAGCTTGCCTATCTGCCGCCCAGATGGTTTCACATTCTCTTTGGTCAATCGCCTGGAAAGAAAGAAAGAAACAAAACAAACAAAGAAAAGAAGCAAAGAAGGAAGGAAAGAAGGAAGGAGGAAAGGAAAGAATGGAAGGAAAGAAAGAAATGAAAGGAGCAATTTAACACATTTATTGAAGTATCTTGCAAATATACATGAACCCTGTAAATTATGTGGCACCACTGGTTTGATGGTTAGGCTAGATTGAAAAATATTATTTAGTAGAACAATTTACAACTAATGAACTTGCACTCAATGGTTGCGTGCTTCATGCTGATACACATTTATCAAAATTATATTTTGTTCCCACTCTCACACAACATTATTGACAAAATTATACTTCGTCAACAAAACTAAGGAAAGGTACATTTTGGGCAGGAATCCATACTTTTTGTGCCCTATATGGAATTGGTGATTCAGAGTTTATCCCATGTGCAACTCTGTTGTTTTTGTCGCACTGCTATGCTCCATCTTGGCTAGGTCGCAGTTGTACATGAGAACTTGTTCTCAACTGGCCTACCTGGTTAAATAAAGAAGAAATCATTTAAAAAACTAAAACAAAGTAGGTAGCAAAAGCACCACCACCAGGGACTCCTTTCCTACTGTGGTGCTGCACAGTGCACTGCACACACACACTGTATACATGATGCAGGCCAGGGACAGGCACGACACATTCATTAACTTCCTTGTTCTCGTCTTCGTTAGCCACCTTGTATTGACACGGAGCAGTGGTGACATGCCACTCAGCAGAGCTGTATCCATATCAAAGGGTATGGTTAATGACATCCAGGCAATGTTCCATTTTCATGATTAATAAGCACTGGACTAAAAGCACTGACATCCTTCAGTTAATTACACAAGCCTAAGAAGCAAATGTATTCAGTAGCAGCAACTTATGTAACAATGGTTTGTACAACATGGGGCTAGGGGCTGGTGAGAGGGAAAAGGACCTATGAGAGCAGGGCAGGGCAGCAGGCCAGAGGAGCAGGGTTAGAGTGCTGCTATGCTAGCCTCATAAATCTGACATGGATGGGAGTAGTCCACTTGAGTGCATCTGCAGAGCAATCTTCTCTAATCCCCCCACACCCCCTGCCTTCCAGAGCTGCAGGATGTCAGCCCTCCATCACCACTTTATCCATTAGTCTCCCCTCTTACAGAATGAACTGTTCCTTCCCCCATCAGACAGAGTGATGCAGGCTGGGTATATTCCCTATCACCAACACCACCACACAGCCTCAGGGTAATTCCTCTTGTCAAGGTGCTCACACACATACAAGCAATCAGTGGCAACAGCTTCACAGGAGCCAGAGCGTTTACAAAACCTGTGTGTGTAGGGGGAGCACAACCTGGCTGGCCGAGCACTATTCCTGCCGGGTGGGATCCAGCAGAATATTGATGACTTGGGGGAAAGGAGGCCTGCTCCATACCCAGCTGCCAGCTTCCATTAAAATTAATGGAGGGACAACCTTTTATTTTCTTCTGTTGGGGGGGGGTAGGCTTAGGGGGGTTAGGGTAGGAAACAAACCATGGCTTCCCAGAGTGCCTGCTCTGTCATACAGTATCACACAGCCCTGAGGTGCTCGGCTTTCTGTGTGGCAGCAGTGGTGGGAAAACCTCCAATGTCCACTGGTACAGTACAGTACAGGGAAACATGAGGCCTCAGGCACAAACATTGAATAAACATGTACTTCCACTCATGGAAAACATGTATCATACAGCATTACTGTGAAAAGCAGTAAATATGAGTAGCAAATACTATATATGTACAAGCTACCATGAAGTGCCATTGGAAATGCATTGGATTTCATTTTAAAGTGACAATCCGGAATTAGTATATTCTATCCTTCAGCCGTTTCCCAAAGCAAGTGACAGGGTGACCACTGTGTTTTAAATCACGAATGCCTCCATTAACGCAATTGTGCCAAATTCAAATACACTAAGGATGTTTTACAGCAAGTGTGCTGATCAGGTGCTTATCATTCCTCATGCAATGAAGACAGTTGCTCTTAGGACATGTGTACAACATTTTTACTGTGCTAAAATATCATATTGCTCTCCAAGTATTACAGCCGTAAGAGATGTGTTGACATGTAGTCCAGATGTTCAGTAGGGTGTGAATGGCTGAACCTCAGCACTAACCCCACAAAGTCACACACATCTGCTATTACGAGTGTTGTACGTGCATGCGTGTGAGAGTGTTGTACGTGCATGCGTGTGAGAGTGTTGTACGTGCATGCGTGTGAGAGTGTTGTACGTGCATGCGTGTGAGTGTTGTACGTGCATGCGTGTGAGAACGTTGTATGTGCATGCGTGTGAGAACGTTGTACGTGCATGCGTGTGAGAACGTTGTACGTGCATGCGTGTGAGAACGTTGTACGTGCATGCGTGTGAGAACGTTGTACGTGCATGCGTGTGAGAACGTGTCTTTTTGGCAGTGGGAGTAAAAATAAATTGAGAACTGGATTAAATGAAATATTACTGGCCCAGTTAGTGATACATGACATGCTATTTTATCAAATCCATTCTCTGTAATTAATATTACCCGATTAAACTAATAATGTAAATGTAATTAACTAGGTAGTCGGGGCACCACGAAAGAATGTTTATAGAGCGGTTGTCTTCCGAATAAACTCTTAAAAGACCTGGTAATCTTTTATAATAGCAGTCAATTAATTATTTACTAATTATGTCATACATGAAAACGTCCTTAGCGGACGGAACTGATATGACGGCTGGTTACACAAAGAAAGGGGGTTGGGTTTGAATGAAAGAGCAGGAAGACTGAGGAACAAAAGGATTGGGTCTCTATCGGACCGTATGAAGCTATGCTATCATAAATACAGAATCTTATGCATTCTAAATAACCTGCCATTTGGAAAAGGAAAACGCAATAAATATTTACTCAGAGCTGTGCTTCGATAGATTGGTCGAAGATGGAAGGCTGTGTTGCCCAGCAGAGATCTCCCTTGTACTTTGTGATAGAACGGATACGTTGTAGTACCGTTGCCGATTGCATGTTCTTTCCTAGCCCACGTTTACAGCTGCTGCTGCTAATAACTCGACGTCTAGGATGTATCACTTCTTTAGTGAATAAGAGTTCAAAGTTCATACCAAGTTGCCATTCTATATTCTGGCTGGTATAGTCACATTCATCCTTCCAGCGTGGCGATCGTTAACTCCACGATGAAATTCACAATTTTAAACGAGTGAGCTGAGTTCACTTGTGAAACCAATTCTCTCATTACATTTAATCTTTTCACAAATAGTTTCATATTTAAACATTTTAATTGCACAACAACTCCATGTGAAACTGATAACTAGAATGTGTCGAATTCCCAAAATGCACTTTATGTCGTCCTATCATCAGTAATAATGTCTCAGACAACAACTGATCTGACATATTCTTTAAGTGCCAACGGATATTTTCAACTGGTTGGATTACCGAAATATGGGCTTCCCAAGAGTTTATTCAGAAGACAACAGCTCTATAAACATTCTTCCGTGGTGCCCCGACTTCCTAGTTAATTACATTTCCATGATTAGTTTCATCAGGTAATATTAATTACAGAGAATTGATTTGATAAAATAGCATTTCATATATCACTTAATCCATAGCAAAGACACGACACCACAAAAGTGACAGAACAGTCCTAGCTGTGCCAACCTAAAAATCACAATGGTAACCATGGCTGCATGTAAGCGCTTCAGCAGCACCCACCACACACACACACTAGGGCTCATACACATTTAGACAGATTCAATTTCACGAATTTCCCATGACTTTTAATCAAATTTCCATGACCAACAATTGGCGGCGTCTATGTGCGTATAAATAAAGTAAAGATAAATATGGTATCAACACTGGGAGACTACTCTCTGACCCACTGTCCTGTCGTTGGGCAAGGCACTTAACCCTCGCACCAAGTAGAACACTTGTTATACAACTGTATACAACACATGTGGTCAACCCTCAGTGGCTCAGTCTGGAGATCTACTGGGTGGGCAGGCTTTTGATCCAGCCCTGCTCAAACACATTAGAGTTCATTTATCAAGGTCTGGTTGAGCAGCTCATTTCTAAAATGTGGTTTGTTAGAGAGAGAATAAAAACCAGTAGCTCTCCTGGAGGATGGTTGACCACCCTTGATGTAAAACATTGCGACATTACATCCAAAGACATTTTAAGACTTTATAAAATAATTAGCTCAAAGATCAGATGGCTATGGTAGGCTACAAATATTTTTTATTCAGCTGAAGCAAGCCCAAACATTTTCTTCAGAAAATTTATATTTTCTTGTTTAGTCATTTATCTTAGAAGTGTTTACATTGCAGGCTGACTAGCATCTATTGAGATGCAATGTCCCATACATTGGATGCCCCAAATAAATTGAAGTATCTACAAAACAAATTATGAATTGGCTACCTAGTCAGTCTGTTTTTTATTGCCTCTCTCCTTGAGCAACGGCCCACTCACACAGACACTCTAAAGTGTCATATTGCAATCCTGGCTGATATGTTTTTTAAACATGTATTTTTATAAATTTCCCTGGCTTTTTGGGTTTTACCATTTTCCAAAACTTTTCCAGGCCTGGAAAACACAATTGTAAAATTCCATATAAGTCTATGCTAGGTAAACCTCCGCCTTATCTCAGCTCACTGGTCACCATAGCAGCACCCACCCGTAGCACGCGCTCCCGCAGGTATCCCTCACTGGTCATCCCCAAAGCCAACACCTTTAGCCGCCTTTCCTTCCAGTTCCCTGCTGCCAATGACTGGAACAAATTGCAAAAATTGCTGAAGTTGGAGACATATCTCCCTCACTAACTTTAAGCATCAGCTATCTGAGCAGCTTACTGATCGCTGCAGCTGTACACAGCCAGTCTGTAAATAGCCCATCCAACTACCTACTGTACCTCATCCCCCTATTGTTTTTATTTGCTTTTTTTGCTCTTTTGCACAGCAGTATTTCTACTTGCACATCATCATCTGCACATCTATCACTCCAGTGTTAATTTGCTAAACTGTAATTTCTTCGCTACACTTGGCCTATTTAATGCCTTACCTCCTTACTCCATTTGCACACTGTATACAGACTTTTCTATTGTGTTATTGACTATACTTTTTTTATCCCATGTGTAACTCTGTGTTGTTGTTTTTTGTCGCATTGCTTTGCTTTATCTTGGGCAGGTCAGTTGTAAATGAGAACTTGTTCTCAACTGTCCTACCTGGTTAAATAAAGGTGAAAAAAAAATGTACCTAAGACAACATAGCATGGCAGCAACACAGCATGGTAGCGACACCACACGTGTATGTGACCAATAAAATGTGATTTGACAACAACATGGGAGCAACACAACATGGCAGCAGCACAAAACATGGTAGAAAAACATTATTGGGCACATACAACAGCACAAAAACAAAAAGGTAGAGACAACGGATGCCTGAAAAGTTTTTAAAAAAAGGAACCAATGAGTCGTGGGTGTAGAAACGTGACTTCTTAGTGCCACAACCACACATTGGATAAAACAACAGGCACTATAAATAACTGGTATGGCGGTAGGTAGGTAGGTAGGTAGGTAGTAGGCAGCGTGACTTACTTCATGATGTATTTAGCTCTGTCCACAGTCTGAGCTTTGACCTTGACCAGCAGTGGGTGGCTGGTGTACGTCTCGTTCTTCCACTGACCGTATAGCCGGTACCTGGGGACCACAGGTAGAACAGAGATGGGTGTGTTAACACTGACATATCTAATAGTACACACACCAGGACCAGCCTGGGACAAGGACCTTTCAATACCAGAATACAACAGGGCGGAGAATAGAACAATTCCTGTAAACCCACATACTCCTGTCTCTGTGTGGGCTTTGCTTTCTCCATAAGATGGACTCAAAACGGCTGGCCAAATGTAACAGTATAACTTTAGACCGTCCCCTCGCCCATACCCGGGCGCGAACCAGGGACCCTCTGCACACATCAACAACAGTCACCCACGAAGCATCGTTACCCATCGCTCCAAAAAAGCCGCGGCCCTTGCAGAGCAAGGGGAACTACTACTTCAAGTAGAGCAAGTGACGTCACCGATTGAAACGCTATTTAGCGCGAACCGCTCACTAAGCTAGCCGTTTCACATCAGTTACACAAACATGTCAGTTCAAGTAAAAAATGGCACCGCTATGATTGTGTGTGTGTGTGTGTGTGTGTGTGTGTACATAGAGTACCAGTCAAAAGTTTGGACACACCTACTCGTTCAAGGGGTTTTCTTTATTTTTACTATTTTCTACATTGTAATATAGAAGACATCAAAACTATGAAATAACACATACGGAATCATGCAGTAACCAAAAAAGTGTTAAACAAATCAAAATATACTGTATTTCAGCTCTGCACACGCTTGGCATTCCCTCAACCAACTTCATGAGGTAGTCACCTGGAATGAATTTCAATTAATGTTCATTGTTTATGGGTCATTGAACAAGCATGGGAAACAGTGTTTAAACCCTTTACACTGAAGATCTGTGGATTTTTACGACTTATCTTCTAAAGTCAGGGTCCTGAAAAAGGGACGTTTCTTTTTTTGCTGAGTTTCTATATAGTACCAGTCAAAGGTTTGGACAAACCTACTAATTCAAGGGTTTTTCTTGATTATACATTGTAGAATTATAGTGAAAACATCAAAACCATGAAATAACACATGGAATCATGTAGTAACCAAAAAAGTGTTAAGCAAATCAAAATATATTTGAGATTCTTCAAAGTAGCTACCCTTTGCCTTGACAGCTTTCCACGCTCTTGGCATTATCTCAACCAGGTTCACCTGAAATGCTTTACCAACAGTCTTGAAGGAGTTCCCACATATGCTGAGCACTTGTTGGCTGCTTTTCCTTCACGCTGCGGTCCAACTCATCCCAAACCATCTCAATTGGGTTGAGGTTGGGTGGAGGCCAGGTCATCTGATGCAGCACTCCATCACTCTACTTCTTGGTCAAATATCCCTTAAACAGCCTGGAGGTATGTTTTGGCTCATTGCCCTGTTGAAAAACAAATGATAGCCACACTAAGCGCAAACCAGATGGGATGGCGTATTGCTGCAGAATGCTGTGGTAGCCATGCTGGTTAAGTGTGCCTTGAATTTTAAATCAGTGTCACCAGCAAAGCACCAGAACACCTCCTCCTCCATGATTCATGGTGGGAACCACACATGTGGAGATCATCCGTTCACCTACGCTGTATCTCACAAAGACACGGCGGTTGGAACCAAAAATCTCAAATTTGGACTCGTCATTTCCACCGGAGAAAATGTCCATTGCTCATGTTTCTTGGCCCAAACAAGTCTCTTCTTATCGGTGTCCTTTAGTAGTGGTTTCTTTGCAGCAATTTGACCATGAAGGCCTGGATTCACACGGTCTCCTCTGAACAGTTGGTGTTGAGATGAGTCTGTTACTTGAACTCTGAAGCATTTATTTGGGCAGCATTTTTTGAGGCTGGTAACTCTAATGAACTCTGCAGCAGAGGTAACTCTGGGTCTTCCATTCCTGTGGCGGTCGTCATGAGAGCCAGTTTCATCATAGTGCTTGATGGTTTTTGCCAATGCACTTGAAGAAACTTTAATAGTTCTTGAAATGTTCCTTATTGACTGATCTTCATGTCTTGAAGTAATGATGGACTGTCATTTCTCTTTGCTTATTTGAGCTGTTCTTGCCATAATATGGACTTGTTTTTTTACCAAATAGGGCAATCTTCTGTATACCAACCCTACCTTGTCATACACAAGTGATTGGCTCAAACACATTAAGAAGGCAATTCCACAAATGAACATACCCCTTTTATCAATTTTCGCCTAAAATGACATCTAAAATGACATAAAATGAAATCTAGCTGCCTGTAGCTCAGGACCTGAAGCAAGGATATGCATATTCTTGATACCATTTCAAAAGGAAACTCTTTGTGGAAATGTGAAATTAATGTAGGAAAATATAACACATTAGATCTGTTAAAAACATAACACAAAACTCAATTATTATTTTTTTCCCATATTTGAAATGCGAGAGAAAGGCCATAATGTATTGTTGCAGTTTCGGGGCAATTTAGATTTTGGCCTCTAGATGGCAGCCGTGTATGTTCAAAGTTTTAGACTGATCCAATGAATCATTGCATTGCTGTTCAAAATGTTGTCAAGTCTGCCCAAATGTGCCTGATTGGTTTATTGATTCATTTCCAAGTACATAACTGTGCACTCTCAAACAATAGCATTGTATTCTTTCACTCGAATAGCTACTGTAAATTGGACAGTGCCGTTATATTATTAAGACACTAACAGCTTACAGACGGTAGGCAATTAAGGTCACAGTTATGAAAACTTAGGACACTAAAGTGGCCTTTCTACTGACTCTGACAAACACCAAAAGAAAGATGCCCAGGGTCCCTGCTCATCCACGTGAACGTGCCTTAGGCATGCTGCAAGGAGTCATGAGGAATGCAGATGTGGCCAGGGCAATAAATTGCAATGTCCGTACTGTGAGACGCCTAAGACAGCGCTACAGAGAGACAGGATGGACAGCGGATCGTCCTCGCAGTGGCAGACCATGTGTAACAACACCTGCACAGGATCGGTACATCCGAACATCACACCTGTGGGACAGGTACAGGATGGCAACAACCACTGCCTGAGTTACAACAGAAACGCACAATCCCTCTATCAGCGCTCAGACTATCAGCAATAGGCTGAGACAGGCTGGATGGAGGGCTTGTAGGCCTGTTGTAAGGCAGGTCCTCACCAGACATCACCGGCAGCAACGTTGCCTACGGGCACAAACCTACCGACGAGACAGGACTGGCAAAAAGTGCTCGTCACTGACGAGTTGCGGTTTTGTCACACTAGGAGTCATGGTCGGATTCGCGTTTATCATCGAAGGAATGAGCGTTACGCTGAGGCCTGTACTTTGGAGTGGGATTTATTTGGAGGTGGAGGGGCCATCATGTCACAGCATCATCGGACTGAGCTTGTTGTCATTGCAGGCATTGTCAATGTTGTGCATTACAGGGAAGACATCCTCCTCCCTCATGTGGTACCCTTCCTGCAGGTTCATCCTGACATGACCTTCCAGCATAACAATTCCACCAGCCATACTGCTTGTTCTATGCGTGATTTCCTGCAAGACAGGAATGTCAGTGTTCTGCCATGGCCAGCGAAGAGCCCGGATCTCAATCCCATTGAGCACGTCTGGGACCTGTTGGAGCAGAGGGTGAGGGCTAGGGCCATTCCCCCCAGAAATGTCCGGGAACTTGCAGGTTCCTTGGTGGAAGAGTGGGGTAACATCTCACAGCAAGAACTGGCAAATCTGGTGCAGTCCATGAGGAGGAGATGCACTGCAGTACTTAAAGCAGCTGGTGGCCACACCAGATACTGACTGTAACTTTTGATTTCGACCCCCCTTTGTTCAGGGACACATTATTCCATTTCTGTTAGTCACATGTCTGTGGAACTTGTTCAGTTTGTGTCTCAGTTGTTGAATCTTGTGTTGTTCATACAAATATTTACACATGTTAAGTTTGCTGAAAATAAACGCAGTTGACAGTGGGAGGACATTTTTTTTTTTTGCTGAA
The DNA here is from genome assembly GCF_034236695.1 of Oncorhynchus nerka. NCBI lineage: Eukaryota > Metazoa > Chordata > Actinopteri > Salmoniformes > Salmonidae > Oncorhynchus > Oncorhynchus nerka. The sequence continues at coordinate 63,491,214 of NC_088405.1, read as the reverse complement.
TTTATATACGTCTCACCTGTGCTGGTAAGGGAACAGTTTGAAGAGGCCCCAGAGTTCTTCTGACATGCAGGCGTTACACTCCATTAGAGAGAGCGAGGGCAGCAGCACCTGGTCTGCAATGCTCAGGAAACAACTCAGCAACGTGTCCTAGGAGGGAACAGCAGCACATCAACTACCAGAGCACAGACCACAGTGTGTGGATGCATATATTCCATTTATTCTCTGTGCATTCCTCTTACTAATTAGCACAACAAGGCTATTCCAAGTCACTTCTTGGTCTCATTTACTTTGATAACTCACCATTTTGTCCTTGATGTGGTCATTTCTAGCCTCATTTTGGTACTGTAGAACAAAAGAGGACAATTCATGAGATGAAGCCAGAGAATGAGAGGTTATGCCAATTAACGTTCCTTTGGGGATCAATTAAAGCATTACTTATCATCAAATCAAATGGCAAACTGATGGTGGGGCCTGTACCTCTTTCATGAAGCCCTTGCCCAGTCGTACTATCTTGGCAAAGAGGATGGGGTCATGGGAGAGGTGAGGCCCCAGGTAGCAGAGCATGCTGAACACGTCTCTGCGTAAGTCCTCAAAGCTCTCGGCAGGCCTTGGGGCCCGCTTGTTCCTCAGGGGCCTCATCACACAGCCCTTGGCCCCTTTGGGAACCCCGGCTCTGCAAGGGAAACACAGGTGAGACAGGGCATACTAAACACATCAACATACAGCCTCCAGTGCTCTAGTGTGAACCGGAAGTGGTTCTGTTTGTGGTTGTCATTATGTCTGTGTGCTTTCCGTGTGTCCCTACAATTGAATGAAAGGCTGGCATCAGAGGAGGTTATAGTCTGGCTGACTGTGTATGTACACTCTGGCATGTTGTGCTGCAGTATATGTAGGTGCATGTGTGTGCATCTCTTTCTTCCACCAGTGTGTGAAGAGCACTAAGTGAATCTGTGGGAGCGGGCAGGCACCTGCGGTACAGCGGCTCCACAGTCAGGTGCAGCAGCTGGCACAGTGCCAGGGCGATGGCCTTGTGAGAGGTGGCGTAGAAGGCAGGCATCTGGTCCATAATGCTCTGGGCATGGTGCCAGTCTCCGATCCTCAGCAGCGCTTCCAGCAGGCCCAGCTTCTGGTTATCAGGAGGCTGAGCGGAGAGGGGGACATACTGATACTGTGAATGTGTGTGTGTGTGCTTGAGTGTGTGTGTGTGTGCGTGTGTTTGAGTGAAGCTCAGGGCAATTGGAGCAACAGAAGCAGTAGTTAGAGAGCAGCTCTTCCTAAGTCCTTAGTTTATGACTGTCAGTAATAAACTAGCTGAGGGATCTCACACAGTACAAAGCAGGCCCATTAAAAGAGGTTACGGAGGATTTGCAAACACAAAGCCTAGTCAGTAAATCCAGAGACGTCATTTACTCCAGCAGCAATGGATGGGAACAAGGAAGTGTAGAAATCCCTCATCCTATCTGACGCTGCACTTCATTTGTGTGTGACTGACACAACCAACTGTGACACAGCACAGTAACAAGGCAGTGCTGTCAGGCAGAGGCTGTGACCGTGGGATGAGAGAGCGAACTAGAGGACGAGCGGATATTCTGCTCCTTCAATGTCACACCGTCTTCTTTTCACGTCCAGGCTATTCTCAAAATGTGCCCTCATCTCACACTGTGGGGTTAATTTTGAAATGTTTTTTAAGCCACAGCAAAACTATTGTTGAAACAGATATTCACGCAATTTAGCATTAGCATGACGTGGGCACCCAGTTGACTGAGATGCAATCTGACAATCCGGAGCTTGGGCTGGAGGCTGGAGTTATTTTAGAAACATGGCCCACAAAAGCCTTCAGTGTTGCTATTCGTTAGAGTTAGCCTGTGGAATGGTGATAGGGGGTGGAGAAGGGGGCCGTGTGGAGTCTGTACGTTTAACACGTCTGTGGCTGTGGCCTGACCGCTGCAGCGCTACCTAACAGACCTCCTCTGGTCCATCAATCACTGCCTGTACAGTCCTCAGTAGCACGCTCTGCCTCAGACAGACACTGATTAGCACCTCGTTAACACACACACAAAAATAAAGCATTTCCTTTGCCTTCAGCTACACATTGAGGCAGCCTTACAATGACTGGGATTCATCATGGAAAACAAAGATGGAAGTAGTGCTTTAGTACAGAAGCAGAACTCAAAACGTGCAGACATGTTTTTCCAATGGTAGAAATATATGTTGAGTGATGGCCATGAGATTGCTTTACCTTGTCGTTCTTCTCCTCCTCTTTCTCCTTCTCTCTCTCCTTGTCCTCCATCTTCTCGGAGGGCACCACCACCATGGTGAGCTTGCGGGCGATCTGCTTGGCCTCCGTGATCTCTCTCTTGTGCTCCTCTACAATGCTGGCATCCAGTGGCATCAGCTGGGAGGGCAAGGCAGAGGCACAGAGGACAGGACAGACTCAGTCACATGTCAGGTCACAGCTTACAGTACAATGCGATTCCATTTTCTTATTGGATCACCTGCTGCACAATCGGGCATTCACCGAGGACAAACAATGTTAGTCTTAAACCTTATACAGTGCATTCGGAGAGTATTCAGACCTCTTGACATTTTTCCACATTTTGTTAAATTACAGCCGTATTCTAAAATGGATTACATTATTTGTCTCATCAATCTACACACAATAAAGCAAAAACAGTTTTGACATTTTTGCAAATATATTAAAAATAAAAAACAGAAATACCTTATTTACATAAGTATTCAGACCTTTTGCTATGAGACTTGAAATTGAGCTCAGGTGCATCCTGTTTCCATTGATCATCCTTGACATGTTTCTACAACTTGATTAGAGTCCACCTGTGGTAAATTCAATTGATTGGGCATGATTTGGAAAGGCACACACCTGTCTATACAAGGTCCCACAGTTGACAGTGCATGACAGAGCAAAAACCAAGCCATGAGGTCGAAGGAATTGTCCGTAGAGCTCCGAGACAGGATTGTGTCGAGGCACAGATCTGGGGAAGGGTACCAAAAAATATCTGCAGTATTTAATGTCCCCAAAAACACAGTGGCCTTCATCATTCTTAAATGTTTATTTCCCCCAATTGTTAGTTACAGTCTTGTCCCATCGCTGCAACTCCCGTACGGACTCGGGAGAGGCGAAGGTCGAGAGCCATGCGTCCTCCAAAACACGACCCTGCCAAGCTGCACTGCTTCTTGACACACTGCTCGCTTAACTCGGAAGCCAGCCGCACCAATGTGTCAGAGTATACACCGTCCAAATGGAGACCTTGTCAGAGTGCATGCGCCCGGCCCACCACAGGAGTCGCAAGAGAGCGATGGGACAAGGAAATCAGGGCGGGCCAAACCCTCCCCTAACCCGGACGTCGCTGGGCCAATTGTGATCCGCTTCATGGGTCCCAAGATTAAACTTTTTGGCCTGAATGCCAAGCGTCATGTCTGGGGGAGACCTGGCACCATCCCTATGGAGAAGCATGGTGGTAGTAGCATAAAGCTGTGGGGATTTTGTTCAGTGCAGGGACTGAGAGACTAGTCAAGATCGAGGGAAAGATGAACGGAGCAAAGTACAGAGAGTTCCTTGATAAAAACCTGCTCCAGAGCGCTCAGGACCTCAGACCGGGGTGAAGGTTTAGCTTCCAACAGGACAACATCCCAAGCACACAGCCAAGACAATGCAGGAGTGGCTTCGGGACAAGTCTCTGAATGACCTTGAGTGGCCCAGCCAGAGCACAGACTTGAACCCGATCAAATATTTCTGGAGAAGCCTGAAAATAGCTGATCAGCAACGCTCCCCATTCAACCTGAGACGATCTGCATGTAGCATCATACGCAAGAAGACTTGAGGTTGTAATTGCTGCCAAAGGTGCTTCAACAAAGTACTGAGTAAAGGGTCTGAATACTTATGTAAATGTGATATTTCAGTTTGATAATTTTAAAATCTAAGAACCTGTTTTTGCTTTGTCATTTAGGGGTGTTGTGTATACTGTAGAATGATGAGGGGATAAATACGATTGAATACATTTTAGAACAAGGCTGTAACGTAATAAAATGTGGAAAAAGTCAAAGTGTCAGAAAACTTTCCGAATGCACTGTATATAAAATTATATTTATACGTGAGACAAAGTGTGAGTTGAGAGATGCTTACATGCACATAGAGGTCCTCCAGCTCTATGAGTTTGTGGTGGAGGAGGGCGGCAGCAATGTGGTAGAGTGAAGTAGGGGTCTCTTCATTAGGCTCCTGGGGGAGAGAACAGTCAGAGAATACTCATTATGTACTGAGAAACAGCTAACGGATGGGGGGTCTAGTACAGATCAATATAGAAATTGCCTCGGCTGTCCTTTGATCCCCAACCTGGAGCTAAAGGGTGTATTCCAGTGCCGGGCAGCATTACTATTCACACCTGGTCTGACTGCACCATTTTTCCTCATTCCTGCAGGTCAAGGGAGAATAGCTGGAGAAAATTCCAAACCTGGGCAAGACTTATGTTCTCATCAATAAGACCTCAAAGTCTTTTCATTTAAATTGTTTATGGATTTCTCTGCTTCTTGTGCAGGTAGCTTCTCACAAATACCCATTTGTACAGTTTCTATGTGGCAGGTTTCAGACAGGCTGCAGAGTGCAGACAGTCAATGTCCAGTGGGGAGTCTGCTCTCTCTCTCACCTGGTTGAACTTGAACTTGAAGCCCAGGATGTGGCAGAGGGTGAGGGGTTCACACATGTAGGACTTGATGAGGGGCAGGAAGAACTCATCCTGGTCAGAGCGACACTCGTACACCTCCAGGATGATGTCCAGAACGCGGTTGGGGTCCAGGTTGAAGCATCCTGCAGGGTGGAGACGGGGTAAGTGTACAAATGACATGCGAATAACTTGGGTACCAAATATGGAGATGTGTTATGTAAATCCTATTTGGGAGTCTAACTGGTCAGGTGCTGTTCTGCAACTATTCACGTCCCAGGTAACATTTGAATCCTCAACTTAAACTGTAAAAAGCACTTCTGCCAAAATTCTTATCTCCATTACTTTCAGGGCTGATCTCAGAAATTATTCATAACCGTCACAGAAAACACACTAAATCAAAGAGTGCCACAAGGGGCAGTTGTGTCTTGGCTGTAGAGAATGTGATGACAATGTAAAATGACGAGGGGTTTCATACCTATCAGGGACTTGATGCTCTCTAGGACGATGTGGCTAGTGATGTTGCCTGAGAGGTCTTGGCCCAGCTCAGTGATCAGCTTGGCATAGCCCTCATTCTCTTCCCTTAGCAAGTTGAACTTCTGCTGCTTGTAACTAAGGGGACAGAGTTGAAAATAATATATAGGAGGCCACACACTACACAACCATGAGACAATTTTAGGCCCACATTTGAATGTGAATGAAATTATTATTTATTGTGTCTCTAGTGTATTACAGAATAATATAACAATATACGGCCAGAATGAACATGTATTGCAACAAAGTAGTGTCTGAACAACAGCCTGCGAGAATATTAACAACTAAAGTAATGCAATTATCTACATTCTGTGCTGACATTAATTACATTTGGCATTCATAGCAAAGCTTTCATCCTATAGTGTAAATAGTCACGTATTAAACACTACAGCCACCGGCTGTGAGGTGGATAAAACAGGGATGGAGATGCAACCTTGGGTTAACAGCCTCTCCAGCACAGTCAGCCCAGCTGAGTAACAGATGTGCCCTGACCTATCCTGGGGATAACAGCAGCTAACCCAGGTTCTGGAGGGTGACTATGAGGGTTTTAACCTTTAACACTGTTTTTAATTTGGCTACTTGGACAGACCAATTTACTACGCTGTTGACCTTTTGACACTGAACATTACCAGATTTTTGCTTTTTACATATGAAAGTAAGTCACTGCTCCACTTACAATAGCTTGGTCTTGATTTTGACGATTTTCTGGTTGAACTGATGGGCTTGCTTTATGAGTCCTAGGGACTCCAGGGTCTCTGGGTCCAGTCTCTCCTTCAGGATGGCATCTGGCACAAATAACTGACAGAGAGGGCGGGAGGAAAACAAACAAGTGTCATACAAAGACTGGTAAATATATCTTATATGGTTATGAATGATAGCAAATTTAAAGCGGCAATCAGCAGTTGAAACAAAAACAAAGTGTTCTCCCGGGGGCTGGAGAAACAGAACTACTCTTAAATTCATAAACAGAGCGACGGATGCAAGTACTGACCATACATGATATCAACATGTGAGTAAGACCTTTAAACATATCAACATTCACAAGGCGGCGGGGCCAGACGGATTATCAGGACGTGTACTCACGAGCATGCGCTAATCAAATAGCAAGTGTCTTCACTGGCAACCTCTCCCTGACAGAGTCTGTAATACCTACGTTTCCAGCAGACCCCTATAGTTTTTGTGCCCAAGAAAGCCAAGGTAACCTGCCTAAATGACTACCACCCTATAGCACTCATGACTGTAGCCATGAAGTGCTTTGAAAGGTTGGTCACGGCTCAACACTATCCTCCCAGAAAACCTAGACTACAATTCACATACCGATCCACAAATTACGCAATCTCTATTGCACTCCACACTGCCCTTTCCCACCTGGACAAAACAGAATGTTGTTTGTTGACCAGAGCTCAGCATTCGTGCCTTCAAAACTCATCACTAATCTAAGGACCCTGGAACTAAACACATCCCTCTGCAACTGGATCCTTGACTTCCTGACGGGCTGCCCCCAGGTGGTAAGGGTAGGTAACAACACATCTGCCACGCGTGCTTAGACCCTTCCTGTACGCCCTGTTCACGCATGACTCCAACACCATCAATAAGTTTGCTGACGACACGACGGTGGTAGGCCTGATCACTGACAACTAGACAACTTATAGGGAGGTCAGAGACCTGGCAGTGTGGTGCCAGGACAACAACCACTCCATCAATGTGAGCAAGACAAATAAGCTGATAGTGGACTACAGGAAAAGGTGGGCCGAGCACGCCCCCATTCACATCAATGGGGCTGTAGTGGAGCGGATAGAAAGCTTCAAGTTCCTTGGTGTCCACATCACTAACAAACTATCATGGTTCAAACACACAAAAGAGTCAGAGAGGGCACGACAACGCCTATTCCCCCTCAGGAGACTGAAAAGATTTGGGTCCTCAGATCCTCAAAAGGTTATACAGCTACAACATCCTGACGGGTTGCAACACACCATAATTTGCAAATAAATTCTTTAAAAATCCTACAATGTGATTTTCTGGATTTCTTTTCCCATTTTGTCTGTCATAGTTGAAGTGTACCCATGATGAAAATTACAGGCCTCTCATCTTTTTAAGTGGGAGAACTTGCACAATTGGTGGTTGACTAAATACTTTTTTGCCCCACTGTATTTTGGATTCTGATGGGATACGACAGTTGAACAAAGTTAATGATGCATATATATAGGAATCCATTTCTACATACAGTATCATTCATAAGTTTTTTTTATTTATAGATGTAGCAACTGCTAATTGCACCTTTAACATTTGTGAAGAGAATCAAACATTACTATAATATTCTAAATTCAGAGCCAATTAAAAAAAGTTTGTTCTTATTTAAGCTTGAAACAAATACTGTGTGTTTTGGCCTTACAATGGGAAATACAACAGACAAAGGTTGAGTTTTGTTTGAACAATACTACCACCTAGTGAAAGTTTGACATAATTTCATGATAACATATTTTTGCACCTGCAGTAAAAAATTGAAATAAACCTACCAGACATGCTCCCACTAGCTGGGTGTAATGGTCGCGTTTGTTTTTTTCCTCCAAAGAACTGGTCTCTATGTCTGTCAAAAATTAATTATTAAAACATAATATCATGATAACATTACAGTAATTCGCCAACTGATTAAAAACAAAAAACATTTAGGCATACAAATTGCAAATGACTGTCACAATATGCCCAAACTGGAGTTATACCCACCCAGTATACTGAAAACATCTGCTAAAATGGATGGCATGTCATCGCGCAGTTCCTGGAAATAAACAAGAAATCAGAAGCATTCAAGACATACATTATTAAAAAAGGTAAATTCTCAATGACTTTTGTTTGCTGATAGAGAAGTTCCATACGTGTCATTTAGCTTTCTTTACAAGCAAAGCACAAGGTTCAGTCTGAGATTAATGAATTGGCTGGTGAGCAAAAGGGAACACTGTTTTCTTCTAGCACAGGTGCAAGTGTACCTTGTCTGCAGTAGTGGAAAAAGTCCCCAAACATCATACTTGAGTAAAAGATACCGTAATAGAAAATGCCTCAAGTGAAAGGAAAGTCACCCAGTAAAATACTACTCGAGTAGAAGTAATGTATTTGCTTTTAAATATACTTAAGTATCAAAAGAAATTGTAATTGATAAAATATACTAAGATATCAAAAGTAAAATTAAAAGTATACATCTTTTCAAATTCCTTATATTAAACAGGATCAGACGGAACCATTTCATAAATGTTTTATTTAATTACGGAGAGCCAGGGGCACACTCCAACATCATTTACAAATGAACCATGTGTTTAGTGAGTTAGCCAGATCAAAGGCAGTAGGGATGACCAGGGATGTTCTCTTGATTCAGTGCATTCGGAAAGTATTCAGACGCCTTGACTTTTTCAACATTTTGTTACATTACAGCTTTATTCTAAAATTGATTAAATTAATTATTTTCCTCATCGATCGACACACACCACATAACGACAAAGTGAAACATGTTTTTAGAAAACTTTGCACATTTAAAAAATAACAGAAATACCTTATTTATATAAGTATTCAGACCCTTTGCTATGAGACTCGAAATTGAGATCAGATGCATCCTGTTTCCATGGATCATTCTTGAAATTTCTACAACTTGATTGGAGTCCACCTGTGGTAAATTCAATTGATTGGACATGATTTGGAAAGGCTCACACCTGGCTATATAAGGTCCCACAGTTGACAGTGCATGTCAGAGCAAAAATCAAGCCTTGAGGTCGAAGGGATTGTCCGTAGAGCTCCGAGACAGGATTGTGTCGAGGCATAGATCTGCAGCATTGAAGGTCCCCAAGGACAGTGGCTTCCATCATTCTTAAAAGGAAGACATTTGGAACCACCAAGACACTTCCTAAAGCTGGCCACCCAGCCAAACTGAGCAATCAGGGGAGAAGGGCCTTGGTCAGGGAGGTGACCAACAATCCAATGCTCACGGAGATGGGAGAACCTTCCAAAAGGACAAAAATCTCTGCAGCACTCAAATAATCAGGCCTTTATGGTAGAGTGGCTAGACTGAAGCCACATGATAGCCAAAAGGCACCTAAAAACTCTGACCATGAAAAACAAAATTCTCTGGTCTGATGAAACCAAGATTGACCTCTTCGGCCTGAATGCCTAGCGTCACCTCTGGAGGAAATCTGGCACCATCCCTACGGTGAAGCATGGTGTGAAGCATCATGCTGTGGGGGTGTTTTTCAGTGGCAGGGACTGAGAGACTAGTCAGGATCGAGGCAAAGATGAACGGAGCAAAGTACAGAGAGATCCTTGATGAAAACCTGCTCCATAGGGCTCAGGACCTGGGGCGAACGTCCACCTTCCAACAGGACATCAACCTTAAACACACAGCCAAGACAACGCAGGATTGGCTTTGGGACAAGTCTCTGAATGTCCTTGAGTGGCCCAGCCAGAGCCCGGACTTGAACCATCATCTCTGGAGAGACCTGAAAATAGCTGTGCAGCGACACTCCCCATCCAACCTGACAGAGTTTGATAGGATCTGCAGAGAAGAATGGGAGAAACTCCCCAAATACAGGTGTGCCAAGGTTGTAGCGTCATACCCAAGAAGACTCGAGGCTGTAATTGCTGCCAAAAGGTGCTTCAACAAAGTACTGAGTAAAGGGTTCAGTTTATTTGTAATAAATTTGCAAAAATATCTAAAAACCTGTTTTTGCTTTGTCATTATGGGGTATTGTTTAATAATTTAATCAATTTTAGAATAAGGCTATTCTAAAAATGTAAGTTCGCATAGAGGCAAATAATGAAACACAATTCTACCCATGTTGTGGATTGTAATAAAATTAAAATTAAATATATTTTTTTGTATCTTCAAATATAACAACTAATTGGAACACAAAAGCACTAATTCAACAACAACATTGTGGAGATAAAAACAGAGCAGACAGAAGGCAGAGTATATGTGACCTATGTGTGGATGTATTGAGATTAGAGGTCGACCGATTAATCAGAATGGACGATTAATTAGGGACGATTTCAAGTTTTCATACCTTTATTTTACTAGGCAAGTCAGTTAAGAACACATTCTTATTTTCAATGACGGCCTAGGAACGGTGGGTTAACTGCCTCGTTCAGGGGCAGAAAGACAGATTTTCACCAAGTCAGCTCGGGGGATCCAATCTTGCAACCTTACAGTTAACTAGTCCAACGCAATTTATTTCTAATTTTTATTGTTATTATTTTTTTGACCTTTATTTAACTAGGCAAGTCAGTTAAGAACAAATTCTTATTTTCAATGACGGCCTAGGAACAGTGGGTTAACTGCCTGTTCAGGGGCAGAACGACAGAATTGTACCTTGTCAGCTCGGGGATTTGAACTTGCAACTTTCCGGTTACTAGTCCAACGCTCTAACCACTAGGCTAACGACCTGCCTCTCTCTCGTTGCACTCCACAAGGAGACTGCCTGTTCCGCAAATGCAGTAAGCAAAGGTAAGTTGCTAGCTAGCATTAAACTTATCTTATAAAAAACAATCAATCATAATCTCTAGTTAACTACACATGGTTGATGATATTACTAGATATTATCTAGCGTGTCCTGCGTTGCATATAATCTGACTGAGCGGTGTTAGGCAGAAACAGGCGCGTAAACATTCATTCAAACAGCACTTTGTGTTTTGCCAGCAGCTCTTCATTGTGCGTCAAGCATTGCGCTGTTTATGACTTCAAGCCTATCAACTCCCGAAATGAGGCTGGTGTAACTGAAGTGAAATGGCTAGCTAGTTAGGGCGCGCTAATAGCGTTTCAAACGTCACTCGCTCTGAGCCTTCTAGTAGTTGTTCCCCTTGCTCTGCATGGGTAATGCTGCTTCGATGGTGGCTGTTGTCGTTGTGTTGCTGGTTCGAGCCCAGGGAGGAACGAGGAGAGGGACGGAAGCTATACTGTTACACTGGCAATACTAAAGTGCCTATAAGAACATCTAATAGTCAAAGGTTAATGAAATACAAATGGTATAGAGGGAAATGGTCCTATAACTCCTATAATAACTACAACCTAAAACTTCTTACCTGGGAATATTGAAGACTCGTGTTAAAAGGAACCACCGAATTTCATATGTTCTTACATAGCACATATTGCACTTTTACTTTCTTCTCCAAAACTTTGTTTTTGCATTATTTAAACCAAATTGAACATGTTTCATTATTTATTTGAGGCTAAATTGATTTTATTGATGTATTATATTAAGTTAAAATAAGTGTTCATTCAGTATTGTTGTAATTGTCATTATTACAAATTAATTTATAAATTAATAAATAAATATTGGCCGATTAATCAATATCGGCCTTGTTGGTCCTCCAATAATCGGTTGAAAAATCATAATCGGTCGACCTCTAATTGAGATGGGTGGTGTGTGTTTTTTGGTGTTTGGGAAAGTGTGGCGTTAAGTGAGTGAGAAAGGAAATGGTTGCATATCCCAGAACCAATGTATGTCTGTGAGCAGGGGTTGTGAGAGAGCTTTCGATTTTGTGCAGGTGAGGGATATACATTTTATAATTAATTATACATCTTATTTATTTATTGTCCTATCATGGGGAACTACATTTTTAAAATAAATAATACATCTAATTTATTTATGGTCCTATATTGATGGAACGGTCCACAACCCTATATACCCACCTGAACCTTGATGACCTTGTACCTTGCCGGTGTGGATTCCGGGTGGGGTGTCCCCACCCAGGCAGTGGCAGTGCTGGCAACACTAGCTGCAGTAACCCATGGGCAGGGGGTCACTCGGGCATTCAGAGAGGGGGCATATTATTGTGGCCATGGTGGCACAAAATCAAAGGTCTGACTGCAAAGAGATGCTTGAGAATATGGTCACAACGGGGGACCATGTGTGGGTGTTTCAGGGGAACAGGGTGTATCTGACCTCCATCACCTAGGACGTGACAATGGTTCATCAAATCAACTCATTTTTGCCTGCCTTCTCAAACAGCTGCAACTCTATATGCATTCGTAAATCACTACCTTTCTTGAGTTAGGCTCTGGGACGGTGCAACTGTTGAGAATCTGAGACTATGTTTGGTAGTGTGTGTGTGGGTGGTGTGTGTGTGTGTGTGTGTGTGTGCCACAACTGTTGCGAGGGAGTAAAAGATGTTAGGGACAATATAGGATGAATCACAATAATTGCTTGCCATAATGTAATTTTGGTAATGGTGAGACTGGTGGGAGGTAAAAATCCTTTGCATAAACCGCCTACATTACTACAAATATTAATTGCTAATTATGGAAAATAACAGGAGTTTTAAAGATACATATATTTTTTAATGGCTCTATATAAAATCCAAATCGAGGTGAGGGCGATGGAAGTGCGTTTGATCTGCTTCTGTTCTGTGGGTGGCACTGTGTGCTCGTTTCGAAGGATGGGTTCCAGTCTCTCCGGGGCCCTGGGATCCGGGGGGATCGGGGGTGGTCTGCCGGGCATTGGGATGACAACCCAACTCGGGATGATGAGTGGTTTTAGTGGGTGGAATAATGGGGACCAATTGGAGATTTACTTAGTAGCAATACAAATATCATGGTACAGCTATATAGACACTCAATCATCATGTTACTTTTTAATGGTACGTTTACAAACATATATCATGATAAATAGAATTGAAACGTGTGTCTCATTATGGTAATTGGTGAAATAAGTATAGCCAGTTATAATTGTAATGGCTTAGCAGATGATAAGAAAGGACGATTTGACCTGGCTAAAAGAGACGTTTACACGAAACTCATTCAACAAGTTTAGATAAAGTTTTGTGAGAATATACTTCTCCCATGGGTAAAGAAATTCAAAAGTGGTGATGATATTAATTAACAGTAATTTTGATCCAAATGAGCAAATTGTCCAAACAGATCCTCAAGGTAGATGGATGATTTTAAATATGTTATTAGAACATAAACAGATATGGCTTATTAACCTATACGGTCCGAATAATGATCCAAGCTTCTTTGAAAATATTTAATAATTTATCAACTATACCAAGCAACACCAAATCAAATAAAAATGTATTTGTCACATGCGCTGAATACAATAGGTGTAGACCTTACAGTGAAATGCTTACTTACAAAACCCTAACCAACAATGCAGTTTAAAAAAAATAGGGATAAGAATAAAGAGATAAAAGTAACAACTAAAAAGCAGCAGTAAAATAACAAGAGACACACTATATACAGGGGGTACCGATACAGAGTCAATGTGCGGGGGCACCGATTCGTTGAGGTAGCATGTACACTAGACTTTATTATGGTGGGAGATTTTAATATGGTTGTAAATACCTCCATGGCCTGTAAAGGAAATGACATTACAAACTATCCCCCTCACGCACTTAAGGAATTCATTAATGTCATGGATATATTGGAATTAGTGGATATACAGAGGCTTAAATACCCTGACCTAGTGAGATATACATGGCAGGGGCTTAACTTGTTATGGCTGGGGGCAGTATTGAGTAGCTTGGATGAATAAGGTGCCCAGAGTAAACTGTCTGCTACTCAGGCCCAATTGCTAATATATACATATCATCAGTAGATTTGGATAGAAAACCCTCTGAAGTTTCTAAAACTGTTTGAATGATGTCTGTGAGTATAACAGAACTCATATGGCAGGCAAAAACCTGAGAAAAAATCCAACCAGGATGTGGGAAATCTGAGGTTGGTCGTTTTTCAACTCATTCCCTATTGAAGATACAGTGGGATATTGGTAATGGTGCACTTCCTAAGGCTTCTACTAGATGTCAACAGTCTTTAGAACCTTGTTTGATGCTTCTACTTTGAAGTGGGGCCGAATGAGAGGGGAATGAGTCAGAGGTCTGCCAGAATGCCTTGCGCTCGTGACGCTCGTTCACGTGAGAGCGAGCTCTATTCCATCGCAATTCTACAGACAAAGGAATTCTCCAGTTGGAACATTATTGAAGATTTATGTTAAAATCATCCTAAAGATTGATTCTATACATCGTTTGAGATGTTTCTACGGACTGTAACGGAACTCATTGACTTTTCGTCTGCTCTTAGTGATCGCGCGTTATGAATTTGGATTACTGGGCTAAACGCGCAAACAAAAAGGAGGTATTTGGACATAAATGATGGACATTATCGAACAAAACAAACATTTATTGTGGAACTGGGATTCCTGGGAGTGCATTCTGATGAAGATCATCAAAGGTAAGTGAATATTTATAATGCTATTTCTGACTTCTGTTGACTACACAACATGGCGGATATTCCTCTGGCTGTTTTGGGTTCTGAGCGTCGTTATCAGATTATGCTTTTTCCGAAAAGTTTTTTAAAAATCTGACACAGCGGTTGCATTAAGGAGAAGTTTATCTTTAATTCTGTGAATAACACTTGTATCTTTTATCAATGTTTATTATGAGTATTTCTGCAAAATCACCGGATGTTTTGGAATCAAAACATTACTGCACTTAAGGTGCCAATGTAAACAGATTTTTGGATATAAATATGCACATTATCGAACAAAACATACATGTATTGTGAAACATGATGTCCTATGAGTGTCATCTGATGAAGATTATCAAAGGTTAGTGATGAATTTGATCTATATTTCTGCTTTTTGTGACACATATCTTTGGCTGGAAAAATGGCTGTGTGTTTTTTCGACTTGGCTATGACCTAACATAATCATATGTGGTGCTGTCGCTGTAAAGCATTTTTGAAATTGAACACGATGGGTAGATTAACAAGATGTTTATCTTTCATTTGCTGTATTGGACTTGTTAACCTCTTCAGTCGACCCTCTACTTTTTTGAACATTTTGTTAAAAATCGCGCAACATTTCAGCGCCCTGCTACTCATGCCAGGAATATAGTACGTTCATATGGTTAGAATGTGTGGATAGGAAACCCTCGGACGTTTTTAAAACTGGTTAAATCACGACTGTGGCTATTACATAACGTGCGTTACATCGGAAAGCGCAGGAAAACCTGATCACAGAAAATGGAAATAAATATCCTTGCGCCACTTCCAGCGATTGTTAACAGTGAGCCGAATTAGATAAGACCGAGCATTCAACTCCCACAGCATCCCCATGTTGTCTAGAGTCTTGTGAATTGAATCATCTTTGATTCTTGGTTGAACCGAAAGAGGGGCACGACTTACCTCCGGTCTCCGCCCAGATCATTCCGGAAGAGCTCTCTCCTGAAATTTTTTCCAAGACGACAGCTAATGATTTCTACATCGCCTACGGATGATTTTTATCGCTTATTAACGTTTACTAATACCTAAAGTAGCATTACAAACGTATTTCGAAGTGTTTTGTGAAAGTTTATCGTCTACTTTTGAATTTTAAAAAATGACGTTACGTTGTGAAATCGCTGTTTTTTTCGTTTATCACACAGTCTACATATAACGATATCTTGGCTTTATATGGCCCGATTTAATCGAAATAAAGACCCAATAGTGTTTATGGGACATCTAGGAGTGCCAACAAAGAAGATGGTGAAAGGTAATGACTGTTTTCTATTTTATTGTGCGGTTTGTGTAACGCCGAAATGCTAATTATTTTGTTTACGTCCCCTGCTGTGCTTTTCTGTTGTAGTGTATTGGTGCATGCTATCAGATAATAGCTTCTCATGCTGTCGCCGAAAAGCATTTTAAAAATCTGACTTGTTGCCTGGATTCACAACGAGTGTAGCTTTAATTTGATACCCTGCATGTGTATTTTAATGAACTTTTGAGTTTTAACTAATACTATTAGCATTTAGCGTAGCGCATTTGCATTTCCAGAGCTCTAGTTGGGACGCAAGCGTCCCAAGTAGAGGCAAGAGGTTAATGTGTGAAATGTACATATTTCTAAAAAATATTTTTGAATTTCGCTCGCTGCCTTTTCAGCGGAATGTTGTCGAGGGGTTCCGCTAGAAAGGTTAAAGTTATGTATAGTAACCCTAGGTGTAAAATAGTAAATAACGGCTACATCTAAGAAAGTTTTAAACTGTCAAGATGAGTAAAACAAGGTTGTACACTATTGGCATATCTATTTGTTATTGCCATCGAAATGTTAGCTGTTAAAATTTGATCCAACAATAATATTAAGGGATTAGAAATCCATGGCTTAAAAACAAAAGGTGTCATTGTACGCTCATGATTCATGTTTTCTTTTAAAACCACAATTAGAATCCCTCCACAGCCTCAGAGGATCTAGATACTTTTTCTAACCTCTGGATTAAAACCAAATTATGATAAGTATTACGTATTGGATCACAAAGAAAATGCTACTTTTACAATACCGTGTAGTTTACCAATAGAATGGTCTGACGGGGATGTGGTCGGTATACATATCCCGAAAGAAAGACATTTTTATAGAAAGTTAACAAAAATAGATCTTGCTACTGTGGAAAGGAAAATATTTCTCAATTTGTGGAAAAATCTCCCTGATTAACTCTTTAGTCATATCACAGTTTACCTATTTGCTTATGGTTTTGTCTATTTATATAACAAATATGACCTCTCTACTTAAATGCGAAATGGTTCTCTCGTAAATTCGTATGAATGTCTCACCCCATGTTCAAGAATGGCCGTTTTCCCTTTATTCAGATTGCAACTGCTCACTTTCGTTTATTTGAAAAGAAATAATATCCAAAATATCGTTATTTTTTAAACAAGCATTAGATTGTTGGATACAATTTCAGTTTAATCCACCTGAAAACACAGAACAAATTATACAACAAATATTTTGGTTGAACTCCAATATACTAATGGATTAAAAAAAACATATGTATATATATATTTTTTTTTAAAGGGTAAAAATCTTTGTAAATGATATCATAAATAGGACTGGTGGAGTTGTCACACATGCAGCTAACACAGACATATGGAAATGTCTGCTCTACCCAAAATTACAACCAACCAATTCCAGCATTACCACAAAAATGGAAGAGAAAAGTAGAAGGGGAGAAAAGCAAGGAACTTGTCTGTTGGCCCTGCATTATCGTCCAAAAATGGTTAAAGAAAATTGTGATAAACAAAAATATATACCAGTTTCATTTAAGGACCAAATAATGGACAGTTGTGCCATATAAATTGAAAAATAGTTTGATGTACCAATTCCATGGCACATGGTTTATGAATTGACACGCAAAACGACGCAAGAGTCAAAACGTTGCATTTTTCTATTTTAATTATACAAAATTCTTGCAACATATAGAATGTTATATATATATATATATATATATATATATATAGGGGATACAACCTTCCCAGCTCTGCAGATTTTGCTGCAAGGAGGCAGAGTCATTAGATAATTTATTTTGGTATTGTCCATATGTAGCTCGTTTTTGGTCACAGGTCCAAAAATGGCAACATTTACCTAGAACTAACGCTGCAGATAACAATGCTGGGTTATTTGAAAAGTCATAGTCATAATCAATAATATAATTACTATATTTTACTATTTTAGCAAAAATGTTTCTTTAATTTACAGTCTGTAGAAGCTATGAGAATAGAAAGGTTCAGTACTTGTGTGAAGCATCACAGCACAGTTGAAAAATATATGGCAAATAGAAATCCAAAATGGATGGTGTTCAGAGATAGATGGGAGGGGTTGAACGGAGCTGAAGGGTGTGACTAATAACAATAAGATAAAAGGAAACAAAGGTTCAGACATTTTGTGAAATAGCATAGTTACAAATAGATATCAAACTGGATCGACATCAGAAATAGAGGAAGGCCAGGACTAAAAACTAAAAATACAACGATTGTAAAATAGACTGTGTCTGCAAAATGTGTATAGTATGTATAAACTAAAAATGTAGAAGCCTAAGTGTTATTGTTTATTAGTTTACTCCAATTGGGGGAAAGGTTGTAGGGTTTGCGGGGAATAATGAAAAGGTATATTAAAAAAAATGCAAACATGCATGTACAGTTGAAGTCAGAAGTTTACATACACCTTAGCTAAATACATTTAAACTTACATAATTCCTGACATTTAATCCTATAAAAATCAGTTAGGATCACCACTTCATTTTAAGAATGTGAAATGTCAGAATAATAGTAGAGGGAATTATTTATTTCAGCTTTTATTTCTTTCATCACATTCCCAGTGGATCAGAAGTTTACATACACTCAATTAGTATTTGGTAGCATTGCCTTTAAATTGTTTAACTTGGGTCAAACGTTTTGGGTAGCCTTCTACAAGCTTGGGTGAATTTTGGCCCATTCCTCCTGACAGAGCTGATGAAACTGAGTCAGGTTTGTAGGCCTCCTTGTTCTCACACGCTTTTTTTATAGTTCTGCCCACAAATTTTCTATGGGATTGAGGTCAGGGCTTTGTGATGGCCACTCCAATACCTTGACTTTGTTGTTCTTAAGCCATTTTACAAGTATGCTTGAGGTCATTGTCCATTTGGAAAACCCATTTGCAACCAAGCTTTAACTTCCTGACTGAGGTCTTGAGATGTTGCTTCAATATATCCACATAATTTTCCATCCTCATAATGCCATCTATTTTGTGAAGTGAATCAGTCCCTCCCGCAGCAAAGTACCCCTACAACATGATGCTGCCACCCCCGTGCTTCACGGTTGGGATGGTGTTCTTTTGCTTGCAAGCCTCCCCCTTTTTCCTCCAAACACAACGATGGTCATTATGGCCAAACAGTTCTATTTTTGTTTCATCAGATCAGAGGACATTTCTCCAAAAAGTACCATCTTTGTCCCCATGTGCAGTTGAAAACCGTAGTCCGGCTTTTTTATGGCAGTTTTGGAGCAGTGGCTTCTTCCTTGCTGAGCAGCTTATGTCGATATAGGATTCGTTTTACTGTGTATATAGATTATTTTGTACCCGTTTCCTCCAGCATCTTCACAGGGTCCTTTGCTGTTGTTCTGGGATTGACTTTCGCTTTTTCTCTAGGAGACAGAACGCGTCTCCTTCCTGAACGGTATGACGGCTGCGTGGTCCCATGGTGTTTATACTTGCGTACTATTGTTTGTACAGGTGTTTGGAAAGTCCCAAGGATGAACCAGACTTGTGGAGGTCTACGATTTTTTTTCTGAGGTATTGGCTGATTTCTTTTCATTTTCCCATGATGTCAAGCAAAGAGGCACTGAGTTTGAAGGTAGGCCTTGAAATACATCCACAGGTACACCTCCAATTGACTCAAATGATGTCAATTTGCCTATCAAAAGCTTCTAAAGCAATGACACCATTTTCTGGAATTTTCCAAGCTCTTTAAAGGCACAGTCAACTTATTCTATGTAAACTTCTGACCCACTGGAATTGTGATACAGGGAAATATAAGTGAAATAATCTGTCTGTATTGTTGGGAAAATTACTTGTGTCATGCACAAAGTAGATGTCCTATCGGACTTGGCAAAACTAGTTTGTTAACAAAACATTGGTGGAGTGGTTGAAAAATGTGTTTTAATGACTCCAACCTAAGTGCATGTAAACTTACAACTTCAACTGTACACACACACATACCCCCAAAATATATGGGAGATTGGAAATGATGCAGACAATTACATTGATGGAAGCAACAATCTACTAAAGCTGATCCATCCTATTTTTTTAAAAATATATATATATTTTTTAATAATTAGAATTTAGAACAAGGCTGTAACATAACATTTTGAAAAAGTCAAGTGGTATGATTACTTTCCGAAGGCACTGTATATCTACAAAAACAAGACAGATGCTGATTCTGTATAGTGCATCTTTACTAACCAGAAAATAAGAACTACATACACATCAATCCAGATACTGTGCGAGTCTATGTTTTCACTAAAAGGACTATTGTATAGGCCACAAAATCCTCAAAACGCATGGCAGGTTTTCTGGGATGACAGACATTGCAGACAATGAGAGGACTTCAACAAGGCCATACATACCATCATGTCACTGAGGACGCTAGCAGCGAGGTCCAGCTTGAAGTTCCCTTGTACGACATGCCAGCAGAGTTCATACAAAGCAGCCTGTATATCTACAGAATGAAGGGATGAGGCAAACAGGAAGATAATTATTCCCAATACAATGTGTCAGTTTTAGACCTCCTCACAAACAGTCAACCGTAGAGTTGTTGAGATATAAGCTTGGTATGATGCTATAAGAACATTAGATGACACCTGACATAGCGAGAACCCATCATTGAATGAATAGTACATCTTAATTTCACATAGCAATTGTACTCAATTGTATCAAAACTAACATGCATACTGTTCTTTCAAATATCACAGAGCGGTACATACCTTTTATTATGCTGTCATGATTGGTTTTGTCTGCAAGATTCTTACATAGTTGTACACTGAACAGAGAAGGGGAAAAGGTGACTTTATATTAGCTAGTTTATTTTCAGTGACTAGTTATCTAAATGATCATAGCTGGTACAGTTAGTAGTAGTGTACAGTAGTATATACATAATGTGTAGTGTGTTGCAGACAGCTTAATGTCAGCCTCTAATAATAACACTGCATATAATACTGTAACTAACAGACGTTATTGTTTTATGAGGACGCCATTCTGAGCATTTTTTCATATGGCAATTTAAAACATTGTCAAAACTGGAATGTCCAGTTACTAGAGAGCTTGAAGACTAAATACTGACCAATGCCAACTGGTGTACCCTTGAGCAAGGCACTTAACCCTAACTGTTCCTGTAAGTCAATTATTACCAATTATTAAATCAATCGAAATCGCCCCCATACTAGCTAACTCAGTCGACATGTTTTCAATTCAGTGCCGTTAGCTATCTAGCTAGTTAGGGATTACCATAAAAATTACCATGATGATAGAAAATGTGTAGACAAAGTGATAACTGCCTGGGAACCATGTATTACCTAAAATATCAGTAGCGTGCTCGTTAATCCATACAGGTGGTGGCTATTCTAAACAAAGTGGCTAACGAGCTAGCTTGCTAATGTTTTCGTGTAGCAAGAATCAGAATGAGGTGCCAGCATAATCAGCTTGCTGGGTGTGCGTCGCTAGCTAGTTAGCTTATTATGTGATCACCAACTGCACGTTGTGTGATGCAGTAGCTAGCTCACTGTTCATGAAGTTATCTTACCAACTAGCTAGTTAGCTACATTGGGTAACTACTAGCTAACGTTATAATGTACAGGGTCAACTACCAGGCTAACCTGCATCATTAGCTGCTTAGCTAACGTTAACTACTTAGCCTACTGGCTTTCACAGGAATAAGCTACTGTAGCTAGTTGCTTCGGGGGACTGGCGGCGGACTCGAAAGTTAGCTAACTAATTAGTTCGTATCGAATGACCCAGGCCAACTGTGTTAAATTAATTGTTATATCAATCCCATCTGTCGAATTCTGTTCCAAACTATAATTTCGAACAAAAAAATTATTGAACCCCAGCAACGGTATCTTGCTATTGTGAAATGGCCTCACTGTTTGAAGTAGGGTTAGCTAGTTAGCATGCTAGGTTTGCTAATTCACATTGCCCAGGTCTCGTACGAGGATAACGATGGGAACTGGTTGCATGGCTCAACAACCCTTATGGAAAATTAAACAAGACATTCGTCTTCACAATTTAACAATATAGTACAACTTACAACTCGTGTTTTCCAGATTTTTCCCAGTTTTTGATCCAATCAGCAGGCAGGATAAGTGTCGCCATCTTCCCCAAAATACCACACATAGCCCGGATGTCTAGCTGAATGCCGGGTCAAAGAATGCAAACCAGTGCATCGTGGGACGCCAAATACATTTCAGGTCTTCCAGTCAAATTTAACCACAAATAACTGTTGGAAGCCTAAAATGACCATGCTACAATAAAAATATATATAATATGACGTATACTAGTGTAAGGATAACAAATTATGCTGTACAGCTCCACTGGGTTGTAGGCTTTCTTGAGCTTCTCTATCACTTCAGAGCATATGACATGTGTTGAATACATGTGATGATTATGGGATGCTGGGAGCTTCTCAATTTCAGTGTATCAACAGTATTGATGCAAATTCGGGGCAGTGAAGGTCAAATCCAGTTGTTAACGTATCACATTGCCTATCATGTCTCCATGGAGGATGTGTGTATGTGCATACATAGAAGTCTCACAACACCTCAAATATGACCCATATCCCCATTATTGTAACATTGGCTTCCTTACTCTTTAAAAAGACCCACATTCATCCTTTAGTGATCTCCATGATCACCATCCCAGTGTAGCAACCCCTGAGGCAGGTGATTCAAACCAGGGTTACACAACCAGTGACGACTATACTGCACTCGTCCCGTAGTAATTTAAGTGTAAGAGAGAAATAGTAATGTCTTTTTGTAGGCACTAACTCCGCCATGGTTCTTTGGACAAAGCCTACAGAGAAAATGTTTTTGTATGCTTTTTTTTTGTATGGGTTATAGATTAACGCAGAAAATAAGGTCTGTGGTAAACAGGCTTAGGAGATCTTATACATTTAGTTCTATAAGATAATCTTCATGAGCTAATGTCAAATTGTGAATTTTGAATCATGTTATTAGAGACAACAAAGGCTTCATAATTAAAGTGAATGTTGAGTGCTATTATCTTATAGAACAAAACGGATAAGATCTCCTAAACCTGTGTTAACCTCAGACTTTATTTCCTGTGTATATTCCAAAACCCTGTTCTTTTTTCCCATAGGGAAGGCTGAACAAACTAGAGGTAACTCATTTCTTGGTTTTGGGAATACAAGCTGGTGAGCTCTATAGACCTACTAAAAACTGATAACAACACTCAAATCATCACACAATTGCAGGGGGTTTATTTTGTTCAAAAAGTTACTGTCTCCAGACATAAATACAAACCATAAATGGTACAGTGGACACTTTGTAAATAGAATAAAAAACACATATGTATATACATTTGAATATATATATCTATGTGTGTATACATACACATACAGACGTATGCACACTTTCAGCAGTTCAATGCAAGGACAACAGAAAGGAAAATATCAAAATGACAGTATGACGCATACATCAAATTTAAGTGAAATTATGCATTTCAATTATTTATTTATTTACTGTCTAACCTTGCTACAATCTAAATAATGAAAAATATGAAACTCTGGTTTGTAGTTTCGTATTTAGATGTGACATTTTTGCTTTTAAAAAGGAGGCTGTGTTTTAAGCTGTTTATAAAACTATAATTTACAATATTCATGATTACAATTGTATTCCTCCAAAAAAGCTTGTTGGGAACCGCAAACCAACCTAATGTACATAGAGGTAAAGAAAAGTTATTCAAACAAGAATCCTTAAAAAAGACAAACAAAACCATACAAATACAAAGGTAAATTCTTATACATAACTGCACATTAGTTAGGTTAATTTAAACCAGTTTACATTCTATTGAACCTTTTCCTAAATTGGATTTCAAATTAACAAAAACTGAACTAATATAAAATGAGCACCGATTCACAATATATTACACATTTTTATAACTGTATAATATGTAATTATATATTTACTTATATATAATAATATATTATGATACCATGATAGCTAATCCAAACTCTTAAATGTTGTGTTTTAGAAACATTCTATAACAAGCTTTCTCTTACAGACAACAGAGAACATTTCGACCGCTCTTTTATACAACCCCTCTGCACAGTATACGTTTGTACCACTCTTCAAAAAGTCACACAGCATTCAAATCATCAAACCTTTAAAAGCAAATCAGAATTCAAACTAAGCC
This sequence comes from Oncorhynchus nerka, assembly GCF_034236695.1. Taxonomy (NCBI): domain Eukaryota; kingdom Metazoa; phylum Chordata; class Actinopteri; order Salmoniformes; family Salmonidae; genus Oncorhynchus; species Oncorhynchus nerka. The sequence continues at coordinate 63,467,330 of NC_088405.1, read as the reverse complement.
TGTCAATTGGTCAAATGGCATTTGGGCATTATCAGTTCATCAAGAGGTCTCATCTATAACACTGGAAAAAAAGAAATAAACTGCAGGCCACATCTGTTGTTACCCACCAGAAATTCCATTACAAAGGTCATTTCTGTACTCTCTATGAGTAATAACATGATTATAAAGTACTGATTTACATCTGATTGTCATTACAAAATATCTATAAATCAAAGTCTTCTATATGTTATAAAAGCAGAACAGATTAACCTTTAAAAAAACACCATGACTGGTATTTCATATTTGCAGTAAGGAGTTCCAACAATATTTGCGGTAAGGCCTTCCAACAATATGAAGACATTTCACATTTTCTCTTACTGTATATGTTTTAATATATGGCTACATGCCATGCCAGATTTGATCTTTTAAAAGTATGTCAGACACTACGTATTTACATGACACAAAAACCTGCCCATTGATTGACAAAAGTAAAGGTGAAATTCAAACATGATGTCGAAAGGGCATCCATTGCTGCCTCACAAGCAAATAGTCCCATGAGCTTATCTTAAAGCAGTTCTCTACAGAGAATACTTCTTGTCATCAAAAAGGTTTTCGGTGACAACACAGTGTCCTCTTCATGCAGATCAGCTTAGAACATTGAAACATTGAGGACCTAAAAGGAAGGAAAATCCATTTTAGTTTTTAAATTACTTGCTGTATATTATGGAAAAGTGAATTGAAGAATATGAGTATAGCGTTTCCATGAGCATATGTATACCAAAGACACTAACTAACTAGGTATCAACATGGCCACTATTATTGTAAATCATATTGTTTGTTATACATTATCTTTAACAATGTAGATATCATTTTACTCTCAATAACAAACCAATACCCACCGAATCATCCATGATGGAAGAAGGGTCAAAGTAGTCAGGCTTCAGCTCCGATCTCTCTCTACGATTTTTCGATGGTGGCTAAACAATAACAGCAGAGTAAGAAGAAACACCAAGGCAGTAATATTCATAAATGCACTAGTAGTGAGAAAATAAACATCATTGAGTGTATTTTACCAGATCAATATCCATAGTGTCGAAATCCATGCCCTCGTTGAGATCTTCCAAACGGTCCTCTGATGACATCATTACATCTTCTACTATTGGCTCCTCATCGTCCTCCATGAGTCCTGAACTGCGGCGGCTAGAGGGTCAAAGACATGGCCATGAATAACTAAATACATTACACATGGCAAGCAAATGACTATGTACTACACTGGGGTTGAAACACCACTGTGGTCTGGAAGAGAAGTGCCGTTTTACATTGCATGCTGCATGTGGCTTCTCATCTTGGCATACTGCATGCTGGCTCGCTCCTGCTGCTGCCGGGCCTCTGCCTGCTGTCTCTGGGCTAGCATCCAGGTCACCTGGGTACTGAAAACAGAGACCGAAGCATTAATACAGACAGTCATACTTATTCAAACAAGAGGTGAACTTCAGCGGTTTCATTGAATATATCATTAATTGTCATAACATCGCATACGTAGATAAGTAACATTACAATGGCTAGGGTGTCCAATCAAAAATGCATCTTTTGGGAAAAAAAGCTAGCAAGAAAAAAAATATATGGAAAATTGCATCGCGTAAAAAATAGGTTGGATTCTATGCAAAAATTAAGGCTACTGGCTACCTGACAGGCTCACTTTCCCGTTGAACTCCTCATCTTTCTTCTCGAATCCGTAGGACATAAAACAATATAGAGGTAAAATGGATATCGATATTCAGATGTGACATGTAGTATTTTCATATTTTAGAATACGATTTTCATATTAATAAAAATTCCTGTTAATTTTAGAAGATTTCTCACAAAAACAAGCGTCTCTGAAATGTCAACGGAGCACTGAGCCTATACCTAGCCATTTATTTACAAAGCCTTTTACATTTAATTCAGCTCGTGTCATGCTAATTTAGCTTTTTGTGACCCTTCGAAAAACAACATTGAAGACGACGACCACAAAAAGTTAAATCCTCAAAATTTGTTATGAGAAACCTGCACTGCTATGTCAACAGAGCTCAGTGCTTATTATCAGATGTATTAGGTTATAAAATCGGAGTTTTTGGATATAACGCTAATGAACATGAATAATCATATGTCTTGGTAAAACGTATTTTATAACTAACATATGAAAAGAAATGTAATCATCAAAGCGCATTTCACCCACTCTGGACAGAGTGGACACCCTACAATGAATAGCCAAAGATACTCATGAGAATCAAAAGGTGTTGAGCCATAGAAAGGTGTTCCGTACTTGTAGTCCATGGGGGTCTGATGGTGCTGCTGCTGGGGGGGCAGCGGTTGTTGCTGCTGCTCGGATGTTATGCTGTAGACGCCCATGTAACTCTCCTCCGGCCTCATTTTCTTGGGGTCCCTCAGCACAGTGGAGCTGAGATGCGGTGAGGGCATCATCACTGGCGTTTGCACATTCTGCTCCCGGTTCATCCACACAGCGTCTGTGCTGCAGCTGCTACTCTCCTCTGTTGCAATAGCAAGGTTTTCATAGGGTTTAATGAGGTTGTTATACAGCGGGCGGACTACTCACTGCTCAGATCGAGACATCTTAGAGACATATTTGGCTCGTGGGTGGTTTTATTTGGCCACCCCAAGTTTTCTGAGCAAAATATATATTTTTGTTGTTGGACAGACTAAAAACACTAGGAAATCAGCTCCAAGTGATCTTAATTTAAGATATCTGTTCCCAAGTATTCCCATTCATAATAGAGAGAAACGTGATTGTATACAAATGTAGATCTGTTTGGGCTTCTTGCGGTCAATTTGCTGCCAACAAATTATTTGTAATTATGTTCCTGCCCCTGACCATCCGCTCAGAAAAAATAATATTAATAATCGCCCCGCGGCTGAATCTAGTTGATGATCCCCATCTTAATGGACTGGCTTTTTATAATGCCAACATCTCATAACGTCTAGCAAACACTCGCCTCAATTCATAAATATCTAATTTCCATTCAACAAGTTATTCCCAAGTGAAAATCTAATTGATCATTTGGCTAGATTTATTGTATTGCTTGGACAGGCTTTTAGCATCTGTTTGTCCCTGATCAATGATCTGACATTGTGCTGCAGGTGCCAGATTCAGGAACACAAGTTGTGTATTTCATATCACTAAACATTGAGCTTTCAGGTTTAAATGCCTGTGTGTCATAGTATGTTGCCTGTGCTGTGGCTCTGTGTCGGACCCTCACCTTCAGGCAGTTTCCTCTTCCCGGTGCTGGCTGGCTTAGCCTTCTTGCTCCTGATGCTGGAACCTCGGCTGCTGTAGCCGCTGATGACAGACATGGTGTCGTCGTCCCCTCCGGCCTGCAGGGAGTTCCTGTAGGAGATGAGGGGCAGCCAGCAGTCCTCTCGCTGCAAGGCCATCTGGAAGGTCATAAACCGCTCCAGGTAGAGGTGACTGCAGGGAACAGAGGACCACAACTCAACATCCATCATCTAGTGCAGTGGTAGTCACCAATATCTCAGAGGGAGCCACTCTTGTAAAACAAAATCGGAGGATGGGGGTTGGGAGGTTCCAAAGTCAAATTGATTCATACTTGATATTAAATAGATTTATACATGATATTTAAGATACTATTAACATGGACCATCAAGCCATTTGATTATCTGATTCTCTATTTTAGGACAATTGGTGAATCTTTAGAATCTGACCTTATCGCTATTATCTCAATAAAAGTTATAGTAGAAGATATGTCAAAACGGGTAATGGCAAATTTCAGTCTGAATGAAGTATTCTTTGGAGTGATCATCATAAAAGTATTGGAAAGTTATTTCAATATGCGCTAGAAACTGATTTTACAGCTCCGTTTGTCCCAGTTGCTAATAAGTTAATTCATGTAACCATGGTTCCATGAACTAAGCAGCACATTCAGCTGAATGAGGAAAAAACAACTAAATGTTTTTACATTATTGCCACAAGCCGCCAATTAAGTCGCATGTGGCTCGTGAGCTGCGCAATGACTATGCCTGATCTAGTATAGCTGTGGTCTGTCTGGCTTCGGATAAGACAGTCACTGACTGCACAGAAAAATAAGTAGAACAGTTTCCTCTGACTTACACAGTCTTCTTGTCCTGACGCAGCAGTTTAGAGGAGAACTCGCTGAGAATGTCCAGGAAGGCTAGGTTGAGAGGAGGGTTTCCCTCTCCCTGGGGACTGGGCTCCTTGAAGGCAAACTCGATTCCATCCCTGCAGCAAGTGCAGCACAAGACAACATGTTTAGGAAGGAATGGATTGAAATATTGAGCTGTAAATACTTGAACAGTTCTGGGATGTTGAGAAGCCTCAAATTAAAGCATGCCTACAGAACTGTTAAACCTTTGGGCTTATTGATTTCTACTCAGAGGATGAGTTTTACATTTTCTGCAGGCTTACTTGTGTAACATGGCGATAGCCTCCCTGGTCTTCAGCTGATCCAGGCCAAAGGTCAACGAGAAACGTCGGGCCAGTTCTTTAATGCCGCAGAAGGACGACGACGAGCGGTCAAAGTTGCAGCCGAGGTCAGATAACATCTCATTGAAAAGCTGAAAGAGAAAAGTGTTGCAACTTTAAAATTGATCATCCAAACACTCACAATGTACAAAATGAAGACAATACTTTAAATGAACGTCAATGCCTCCAAGGCTCTTACCTGCTGCAAACTCAGAATGAGGGTCTTGGCACACTGGATCTTGTCAATTTGTCTTGTTTTACTCATCGTTTCCTTGATGATATCTCCATAGTCGTTGTAGTACTAGAGAGAAAAACACATGTAATCGATTGGGAATAGCACATGAATGGTTTTGTTTAGGGATAAATATTGTAGGAGGCCAGACATACCCTCATGTACTGCTTGAAGATATCAGCTCCAGTGTTCATCTCCACTACATTGTAAATGATCAGTTTGCAGTACGCTGCCAGCAGGTTCCGCCTCTTGTGTAAAGCCTCGATTTTACTGGCTTCATCATCATGCTGCCCATCTGATAAAATTAAGAAAACCAAAATCACACATTTTTTTAATTCTTTTTTATTTCACCTTTATTTAACCAGGTAGGCCAGTTGAGAACAAGTTCTCATTTACAACTGCGATAAGTAACCCCTTGCAAAATGTCATCATTCAGGTCTCCATATAAGGTGTTTGCTTCAACTCAGAAAGAGCTCTGGTGTTCTACTACATATTTAAGACGTGTGTTCACATTAAAAGCCCTTCTCAGCTGTCTCCTTGTGTTGTGACTAGCTGCCAGGTGGGCTGAGTTGATGTCTGACTTGTGCTGCCTGAGGGTGGGCTGTTTGGCCTGTACGGTGACTGTCTGAGGGTGGGATATGTCTGGCCTGTATGGTGACTGTCTGAGGGTGGGCACTGTCTGCCCTGTATGGTGACTGTCTGAGGGTGGGGGCTGTCTGGCCTATATGGTGACTGTCTGCCAGGGGACTGTGTCTGACCTGTATGGTGACTGTCTGAAAGGGGACTGTGTCTGACCTGTGCTGTTGTTGTCGTCGTCCTGGTCGATGAAGACGTGGTCCAGGATGAAGTTGAGCAGCTCGGCCTGCAGGGTGGAGTCTGGCGTGTAGATCAGAGCCTCCAGCTGCTCCCGGCTCGACGACACAATCTGGTGGCTGAAGATCATCAGGGCGTCACACAGGATGGTGAAGGCCTGGAACACAGTCAATCAATCAATCACATTTAGTTACAAAGCCTTTTCACGTTAACAGTTGCCACACAGGGCTCAGTGTTGTCCATAAGCGCTGGCCATTGGCTAAATAGCCGATAACAGACTTGTTGTAAGCTGCCTACTTTTTCCACAAACATTTCAATTCGCTAATCAGAAAAGTCTGTATACCCTTCTCCCACTAAAATGAACGATATACATCTTCGAGTGATCTATTGATAGAACAGACACCTGTCAGTAATAAAGTGGGCGATGACAGGGAAACTGCTGGTTTGTCAGTCTGCCGTCTGTCCTGCCTCTCGATAACCATGTTATTTATGTACGCTGTGGTTGGCTGCAGTCAAATTTCATTTCAGAGGATGATGCTTCTTCATCGTTTCCTGTGAGTGAACTGACACGTCCCGTAAGATGTAATGATGAGTTGAAATCAACTTATTGTTTTGTGGCGGAATCATTTATTTTCTTTTGCGTGTTTCAGAGGCCTACACAGCCACAGAGTCGGGACGCATAGGCTATTACTGTGGTTTGATTGACGACAGAAAGAACAAGTGTTGACTAGTTTATTATTAAAGGTGTCAAACTGACTGAATAAAGTCAATCTCCTATATCCTTTTGCTTAAATCATACAACGTAGTGATATGTCACATCAGGAGTAAACCAAAGATCTTGTATGTTTTTTCCAAAAATTCAAAGCCCATGTCGAGACTTGCCAGTGACCCGCTAAAATGACTCGTCAGTGTAGTCTAGTGATGGGTTGTTCCCGAAGAAATGGCTATTGTTTGAACAGATGTCAGGTCAGCGGTAACCAACCTTTGAGTCAAGATCACTTTCGCAGTCAAAAAGCAAGCAGAGATCTACCGCTCAGATAAAATAAAAACATAAAACATGTAAACCAATGCAACGTTAGTAAAAACAGTCTTCAGGAATGGTGTTTGTGCAGTAGGCCTATTGGCTATATGCTTGGCATGCCAATATTGTTCTTCTCAGACCATATTATATTTAAAAACTCGAGCTTTGAAAACAAAATAGATCAGCTGTTGTATCACTTGCGAGACACAGCTGAGCATGAATTGAAATAAACTGTACTTGCTTGGCACAGTGATTTGAGCTATCCGATTGGCCAGCGCAGTAGGATGACTTGATGGTCTTCCGGGTAGGCAGAGTTTGTCCCTTCAGACAAATGAAATGGTTCAGAATGGAAACCTTTTGCCTAACCGGCACAGAGGGTTTCTGAATCAAGTGCACCTTCTGAATTAAGCACAAAGTCAAAAAAAGAAAATTATAATAAAGGAACGCAAGCTTTTGTCATTGACTTTTCTATAGAAATGTCTGGTGAGTGACTAGGGAATGCCTAGTCGATCACCAGACCGAATCGCATCAGTTAGAGAGCCATTCATTTGGTTCCCTAACTTCCATACTGGTAGACGACTAACACTTTTGGCGATTATCTGCAGATAAATTTGGAAAGAATTAGACAAAGATGTTGACTCCTCACTGCAGGAACAATAGTAGTGGAGAGAGAGCCTCATTCTGGTCCAAATGATACAAGAAAACAGATTGAAGGCTATAACAGCATATTTTATGACACATGGTATGGTATTATGAAATATATTAATACAGGCCTATTGATTTGATTAGTGTCGACAATAGAGTAGCCTAATCAACTGCTGCTTTCTGTGTAGCAAAGCCCATATTTAACACCTGCTTCATTCTACAATCATACCTGTAGGTTTATTCATTGGTGCCTGACTTGTGTATTTGTGAGAATGCACAATCTGGCAGGGGTCCAACCCCTGACAATATTTGCATTTAAAACCATTTTCCCACAATTCTATATTGTTTCTCATGACAGAACAAACTTTTTTTCTTTGGTTTTTGCCACAAAAAATAAATTGAAATGGTAATCTAAACTAGTTTCTGACTAGATTACTAATCTACCGCTTTCCCTCAAAGTCCCACCCACGGTGATTGATTGACAGGTCTGAAACCCTACCAACTCCGTGATTCACAAATATCCTGCCCCCTCCCCTGACAATCCCACCCCCAGTGATTGACTGACAGGCCAAACTGTCAAATTACAAAATGACACGTTGGTTTCCTTACCCTAAGTGTCCACAGCAGCAGAGCCAATAAAATACATAATTTGAATAACAAACATCATTGTGGCAATTCATATCTTGCAGAAAAACTGTAAATATGACTTTCATCAAGAGAAAACCGGTTTAATGTTAAAAAAGGTTATCTTACTAAGAAAATAGTCCTGAACATAAAGGCCTAGGCGATATCCAAAACAACTAACCAACTCAACTCATACATTTTCAGTCATGTCTTTCTACTCAATACCACAACACATTTTTACCAATCTGGGAGGTAAAGTCATTAAAGTATTCAATAACTCAGCTGTGTATTTCAGATGGAATCAAGGCATTAGAAGGTAGAGATAGTTCTGAAAAATACAATTCCAGGGGGGCATGTACCCCCTGCACCCCCCAGCCCAGAACTCCCTGGCTGGCTACTTTTTCTATTTGGCTGGCTACTCCATGTACTTAAGGGAAAACACTAAGTGCTTTATGCCTCGATCACACCGACAGCGTCATTGTGTTTGGTACAGCAGTGGAACGCTGCGTGTGCCTTGCAGCAATGCGTTGCAGAGGCAGTTGCAGTGCGTTCTGTGTGGTGCATACGTTGGATTTATTCAACACATGCATCAGACTGTATGTGTAGACGGCTTGACAGAAATGGTAGCAGGTGAATGTTGAACTTTTGTTGCACACATATCCAGATGATGCTACATACCGTTTTACGCAATGACGCTGTCGGTGTGATCGAGGCATTACAGTAATCAGCCAGCACAGCAACTTTTTAGCACTCACTGAATAGTGAACACACACCTTATGGGAAAATGTGTCTAAGTCCAGCGATCCGACATGATGTAGGACAACCCACCTGCTCTTTGACGGTGGTGTTGACACTGGTGAGGTAGCTCTGGCACATCAGACAGAAACCCCTCATCTGCTTCCTCAGGGTCACCATGTCCGCCTGGAAACACAACAGATATTCTCAGTATTCAGTGCTCACTATTTAAGCAGTAAACCACATTCATTATCCAGGCATAATTGTCACTAGCATTTGTAGAAAGCGGATAGTCATTAGTCACTGGTAACAGTGTATTTACCTTTGTGGAGCTGCCCTCTGAAACCTTGGCTAGGTGCCACAGGATGACATAGTGTGTGCACTGCATCGCATGAATGACAATCTGGGAAAGAGAGTATTACAAGGTAAGTGATAGTAAAGAATTGAGATTAGGTGAGTTTAAAGGGATAACAGGGTTATGCTTTAGGTACCTGCTCAGGCATATCACCATTCTGAAGTCCTGTGTTTAATAGCTTATAGTTGCTGGTGAACAGGTCCCATTTAGAGAGGTCATGCGCACTGCAGAGGAGAGAGAAACACAATCTAGTCAGATAAGGAGTTCTGATTTATCTACCGTTCACTGGCAAATGTTTGGATTACACAGTAGTCGTTAAATCTTGATCGGGGCCTTACTTGTGGAACGCAGTGATCCTCTTCAGTGTGGACAGGACCTGGTAGGCATCATCCTCATCTGGTTCCTCACCCTGAAACAACAGATAACTGTCTAGTGAAATCCCACTCAAATGTACAATTCCAGTCTCAATAGAACACAAGTACTACCTTTCAAAATTACAATTACAAAACCCTACAAGAAATACTCTGAAGGTTCAGTGTCCTGTAGTCTTTAAATATCATTAAATCTGACAAACAGTTGTAAATCTGATCTCAAACCGTCCCTGAACCACGAAGCCATGTGAGCCCACCTCTTGTAGGAAGTCCTCAAGGAGTCTGTTGAACTTGTCCACCAGCTCGTCCAGTAGCTGGGACCTGGCAATGTCCACCCTGTTGAAGATGGTGAACTCCTCGTTGCAGAGAGCGTGGTAGGTCATGGAGCACGCCTCCAGCACGTCAGTCTCTGTGTGCTTCTCCACCACCTCCCTGATCTGACGCAGCAACGACTCCAAGTGCTGCACACAAACAGAGGGCAAAGGGATGCGAGGTCTCAAACTACATTCGGCCGCAATGACAGTGTGAATAACTTACCGTTAACAATCTAAGGTACGGTAGGATTAGTTGAGGTCCAGAAATGTCAAGACAATTCACAAACCTTTTCCAATCGACCAGTGGTGTAGATTTCCAGGTCAAAGAACTGCGGCAGCTGCAGTAAGTTGGTCACCTTCTCAGCATCAACAGAGTACTGTGAGGAAAAGATGGAGAGGGTGAGGGGAGCGACAAGATACTGAGGGTTGAGTAAGAGGTCATCTATCTGGCAGTCCCAGGGGCTGAGTTCTATATAGCAGCTGTGTGTAGACTGTCAAGTGACAGTCGTTTAGATTACTTGAAAACTGACCTTAGCCAACAACAGAGGCAACGCCACAGCGAAAATCTCAGTGATTCTCGTCCGGTCATCCAGCTGGGCTTTCTTCTCCTTCGCTGTCAAGACCTAGGATAATTTTCAGAATAGCCAAATTACATCACAATCATGTTATATGAAAGGATTTCATATAACCTCAGTCATCGGAGTGAATGTTCAAAGATGGCTTCTGAGAATAGAACCTTGAGAGCTCACTAGTACTGGAGTTGACCACTGAGGGGCTTACATTGGTATATGCCAAGCAGCACTCACCCTCTTCCCTGTGCCTCTGCCCACTGGAGGGTGGCACTCACAGGCCTGGCGGATGGCACACAGCATGATCTCTATCAGAGCAGTCTCCTGGTGGTCAGTCAGGGCTGGACAGGGACAAACATGTTGATGAGATATGACAGTGTGAACAACAGTGTGTGTTTGTGTGCAAGTGCTTGGTGCTCCTCCTTACCCTCCTCCCCTGGCATGGGCTCATCCAGCAGCAGGCTGATCATGCTCTCCCAGTCTTTGAGCAGCTCCCCTGCACACTCCCACAGACTGTCCACCAGGTAGGCCCCGTGCTCATGGAGCTGCAAACGTTCAGAGATTTTCACAACCGAAACACGTGCCCCATGTAGGTCACTTCAAACAGACAGAGACTCTACATGGAGCCTGAACACACCTCACTCTCCAGAAAGAAGAAGACGGTGGTCTTGATGAGGTTCCCGTTGACGCTCTGCCTGCCCCTCCTGGGCATCCCTTCCTCCTCTGGACCTCGATGGCTGAAAAGCCTAAGAACAGGACAACATTGAGGTCAGGCTAAATGCTGCTGGATAACTCTCAAACTAACTTCAATTTCTCAGCATGGAGGCATTTCCAAACCAAATAGGGCTTTAATCACAATTCAGCTTCCGACAGCCGGTGTGAGACCTACTTCTTATAGAGGAACTCTCCTGCAGCCACAGCCACAGGTCGATGAGCAGAGTAGACCAGATGGTAGACACTCTCACAGTCCTCTGCTGTCAGGACCTCATCACTGCTACTGCAATGTGACAACAACAGAGACAGGGCTGTTAAGGTCTCAACGGGGTCAGCGGAGGGTCAGGGGTCACGGAGTACTGAACACTAATACATTTGCAATATTAACATGTTTTGCAGAATACTTACTGCAAGACAAGAGTCAGAAGTTTTATGGCTTGCACTGCAACATCATACTCCTTATCCAGAGTCATCGACACAATGCGGTCCTGTCAATGACAGGAAAGTCAACATCTGGCCAACCACGATGTGGTATGTTATGTACAGGATTTCCCAGTCAGTGGTGAGATGGTTGAGTGCCTGACCTACCTTGAAGCGGCTGGTGAAAAGCTCCAGCCGAGTGTTGAGCTCCCGGTTATAGTACAGGCCCTGGAGCGCAGTCAGACACTTGAGACGCACTTCACCTTGCTGCAGTCACAGGGAAGACAATGTTGTAACCACAACGTTCAAATCTCAATGCTGTAGCTCAGTGGTTCCCAAACTGTGGGGGGGCGCGGGAACTCAGTGCGGCTTTAAACTGACTCTTGAAAGTTGTAATAGTAGAATGCACAAGGTGCAATTTCGAAATGAGGTAGTGCATCATCAGCTCCTCTTGTCATGTTAGTCATTACATACCTCTGTTGGCTTCTGAAAATATGAAATATACCTCATGTCACTGAGGGAGAGAAGGCAATGTGTAACATTTATATTCTGTCTGAAAATGTCATTGTTAACCATCAGGGATCATATGGGAGGAGAAGAGACACAGTCTGGTGCAAGTCAACATGACAGCCATGAGTTGGGGAGGAGTGAGCAATTTGGGGCCGAAGTCAGGTCAGATGAAGTGAGGAAGAACAGATATCACTAAGGTTCTGTCTAGCAACAGAGATGCATTGGCTGTTCAGATGTGTAGAAGACTCAGCATAGGAGAAAGGGTTAAATATCAGTTCTTGTGTGAATATGTATTTTGTCTTATGCAGCTGTATGACACAATGGGTGAAAAAACTTGGTTTAAGCTTTACTAATCGTCCGTGAGTTTTAATAGGTTCATTTAGAACCTAACACCTTAGAGAGCCATGTATAACTAGCCCATGTCAGCTAATGTTTTAGTTACTGTAAATGTTTAGTCACTCAAATATCACAAATATACATTAGACATGGCAAAATATATACATTTGCAGTTTTAAAACTGCAACAATTTCTTTGCTCCGCATAAAAAAATGTAGAATTGCAGGAAATTAGATTTTAAATCTGCAAAATTCTCTCCACCAACAAGAAGGGGGTGAACAGTTTGTGTCATGAACAGTGCTGGTGCCCATAGAAATAGACATGGCGTGTGTTTAGAGAGGGGCGCGGGGTGTTCCCCAATGCTGGAAGGAGGGCCCCAAGTGAAAAGGTTTGGGAACCTCTGCTCTAGCATTTCAACCCTGATAATAAACCTACTAAAATATATAACTAGCCACTTTAAACAATGCTACTTAATATGTTTACATACCCTACATTATTTATCTCATATGTATACGTATATACTGTACTCTATATCATCTACTACATCTTTATGTAATACATGTATCACTAGCCACTTTAAACTATGCCACTTACATACTCATCTCATATGTATATACTGTACTCGATACCATCTACTGCATCTTGCCTATGCCGCTCTGTACCATCACTCATTCATTCATCTTTATGTACATATTCTTTATCCCTTTACACTTATGTGTATAAGGTAGTAGTTTTGGAATTGTTAGCTAGATTACTCGTTGGTTATTACTGCATTGTCGGAACTAGAAGCACAAGCATTTCGCTACACTCGCATTAACATCTACTAACCATGTGTATGTGACAAATAAAATTTTATTTGATTTACTACTGAAATACACAGTACATCTTACTTGAATACAAGAGACTGTACTGGCAACGCTTTACCACTCTCACAAATGCGATTTGACATATTGCATGGCTCACCTTGTCATGCATGGTCCATCCGACATACTTCAGATAACTGTCATTGAGAAAAGCATCGCTGTACATCTTCATCCATACACCAATCTCCTCAATGCAAATTGCACGGATTTCAGCTATAGCATCACTGATAAACAGAGAAGAAATGTCCAGACTTATTCACAGACCCATCATGCTCACTGGTCAATTAAATTACATTTACATTTACATTTAAGTCATTTAGCAGACGCTCTTATCCAGAGCGACTTACAAATTGGTGCGTTCACCTTATGACATCCAGTGGAACAGCCACTTTACAATAGTGCATCTATTATTTGATACCTTATGGCAGGGCAGTAAAAGAGGATTCATTAGAAAAGCTTAAGTGGTACAGCCAGAGGCAGTTTTAAAAGCCTACTTAGATCAGATATCAGTGGCACATGCTGTGCCATGATGAGCTGTTCTGCCTTAGCAACCGTTGCTGCCTGTTTAGCACAAGAGGGCGCCACAGAGCCTTGGAACAGCTCAGTGAAAGACCAGTCTGCACATCTCAGCTGCTGTATGCCTTCCATGCCACAGAAGTTGATTTCCACATTGAGAGATCTAACTCTCTGACATCTAGTGAATGCACCCACAGTTCTCGTTTTAGACCCCCTAACTTTAATAAAAAACCTAACTACATAAATAACATTCATGATTGTAAATATAACGCATAATCCATGACAGTTCTAATTGGATTCATTGTTCTGCATGTAGAAAGATGACAAATTACAATACATACCGATATCTGTGAACAAACACTCCTTTGAAAATCGCATTCATCATGTTTTCAATTTCGTCTTGATTTTCTTGAAGCTGAAAATAGAGACATTTCAAATAAAAAATGCCTTTAAGATTTCTAAATGGAAAGAAGAGGGTGCACAACCAACGCGAGTCGAGGAGCAACAAAATAAAAACCAGAATTGAAAAGGCGCATCGCTCGCTCACTATTAAAAGTCTGACGTTCAGGACTTCATCAATGGCCTTCATCAGAAACTGGTTCGGATGAAGGCAATTAATGAAGGCCAAAAACGTCAAGCTTTTAGATGTAAAAAAATAATAATATGCTTTAATTGGTGAGCGAGCGATGCGCCGTTTCCTTTTGAAATATACATATTTAAATGGTCAGGTTAGAATTATTAGGACCAGGTAACAGCTCAGGCACCATAAGAGGAACCTACTCACCTCTTTACGCTTCTGTAACAGGAGCTCCAGCCTATCATTGGCCCTCTTGGCCATGACCTTGTTCCTCTCTGCCTCGTACTGCCTCTGAGTGTTGTCCATGTTGATGCTCAGGTTCAGAGCCACGTTCACCAAGGCGGTCATCAACTTCATGGCTGGTAGAGACAACAACTGACTTGAGTGACATCTACTAATTAATAAGGCACTATTAATGGAGACTGGCCATCAAGTCAAGGTATATTGAACAGGCCTACATATAGACACACAACATATCCCCCATAAAAGATAGCATTACATACATCAAGCTAGTAGTTTAACAGTGCTTAAACTGCAGCCCTCCCTCAACTGCCCAGTATCTATGTTGTGTTAGTACTGACCTGCCAGGGTGCTGGTGTGTCTGAAGGCTCGGACCTGTGAGTCAGACAGGCCCGTGAGCAGCGAGATAACCGTGTCCATCATGTACTCATCATAGATGATGCTGTACTGACACTGCCGCACCAGCACCCCGATAAACTCACAGAAGCTCGACTTGAACTTCTTCCACAGTGGCCCTGCCATGGTTAACGGGTAGTCCCCGCTGTCCTATATGATCACACAGAGAGAGAGAGAAATAGAGAATAACGTGTAGATTGACCCTATAGACAGAGGCATAAATAACGACGTACAGTAAGTGTACCATCAGACAGTACCTCGTCAAACTCCTCAGTCATCTTCCTGATTATTTCAGAGTTTTGCATGTGCCTGAACATCTCTGCACTGACAGCACCTGTAGCAAAATAAAACAGAATAACCATAAAATCTTAACTCGCTCAATAATCAAAAGTAATGGACGCAAAATTATTTAGAAACTACTTTCTCAGGGTTTAGTATTCTATTCAATCCACCCTGGGTGCCTACCTTTACAGCCAGAGCACTGGATGAAGAAGTTGATCAAGTCCAGGAGTGCAATGTCTCGATCGTTCTTGTAAGACTCAATCCAGTCATCAACGACAGACTAAAAGAAGAGACACCCATTCACCATCACTTTAATATGAAAATACTATAATTCCCAACATGCTTTGAGAATGACATTGTCTAATAAAAAAAGTTTGTACCAACCTGCGTGGCACTCTTCCCCATTTTCACCACCTCGAACAGGGTCATGTTCTCCATCCCATTCTCCTGGTGGTGACCATTCACCCGGCCAAGGCCAGAACCCTTCGCTGCCCCACCCTTTCCCTTCTCTCCAGGGGCTTTCTTCCCCTTCTTACCCGCCTAGAACAGACAAGGATACCATGTAAAGTGTCCGTGTACATTGTGTGTGCACAAATGAATAACAGTACGTGGCCATAGCCAACTTATTATGGCTTTCTTGTGTTGATAGAGGATTTTAGATGCAATTCTCACCTTTCCTTTCCCAAGCTTTGCATTTTTGACATCAGGGTCCTCAAGGTCTGTGTCAGAGGACAACTGTGTATCAGCCTCCCTGTTCAGAAACCAAAATGAGGTCTTAGCAAGCTTTCATTGAGTTCCGTGGTTGCCATGGCACTGTAAGGAAGCCTTGGCAGACAGCTCTGTAAACATTGTACACTGAACAAAAATATAAACGCAACATGTAAAGTGTTTCATGAGCTGAAACAAATGTCCCCAGAAAATTTCCACGTGCACAAAAAGCTTATTTCTCTCAAATGTTATGCACAAATGTGTTTACATCCCTGTTAGTGAGCATTTCTCCTTTGTCAAGATAATCCATCCACCTGACAGGTGTGGCATATCAAGAAGCTGATTAAACAGCATGATCATTACACAGGGGCACCTTGTGTTGTCACACTACATAACGCCACAGATGTTTCTAGTTTTGAGGGAGCGTGAAATTGGCATGCTGACTGCTGCCTACCAGACGAGCTAAATGCCTTTTATACCAGCTTCGAGGCAAGCAACACTGAAGCATGCATGAGAGCACCAGCTGTTCCGAACGACAGTGTGATAACACTCTCCATAGCCGATGTGTGCAAGACCTTTAATAAACAGGTCAACATTCAAAAAGCTGTGGGGCCAGACGGATTATCAGGACGTGTACTCAAAAGCATGCGCGGACCAACTGGAAAGTGTCTTCACTGACTTTTTCAACCTCTCCCTGACCGGGTCTGTAATATCTACATGTTTCAAACAGACCACCATAGTCCCTGTGCCCAATAAAGCGAAGGTAACCGGCCTAAATGATTATCGCCCCGTAGCACTCACGTCGGTAGCCATGAAGTGCTTTGAAAGGCTGGCCATGGCTCACATCAACACCACCATGCCGGAAATTCAAAACCCAGTCCAGTTCGCATACCGCCCCCAACAGATCCACAGATGACAATCTAAATCACACTCCACACTACCCTTCCCCACCTGTACAAAATGAACTACGTGAGAATGCTGTTCATTGAATACAGCTCAGCGCTCAACACCATAGTACCCACAAAGCTCATTACTAAGCAAAGGACCCTGGGACTAAACACCTCCCTCTGCAACTGGATTCTGGACTTCCTGACAGGCCACCCCAGGTGGTAAGGGTAGGTAACAACACATCCGCCATGATGATCCTCAACATTGGGGCCCCATGGGGGTGCGTGCTCAGTCCCCTCCTGTACACCCACGACTTCATGGCCAAGCACAACTCCAACACCATCATTAAGTTTGCTGATGACACAACAGTGGCAGGCCTGATCACCGACAATGATGAGACAGCCTATAGGGAGGAGGTCAGAGACCAGGGCCAAACAGATCCCCATTAACATCAATGGGGCTGAAGTGGAGCAGATTGAGAGCTTCAAGTTCCTTGGTGTCCACATCACCAACAAACTATCATGGTACCAACACATGAAGACAGTTGTGAAGAGGGCATGACAACACCTTTTCCCCCTCAGGAGACTGTAAAGATGTGGCATGGGTCCCTAGATCCTCAAAAAGTTATACAGCTGCACTATCGAGAGCATCCTGACCGGTTGCATTACTGCCTGGTTGGCAACTGTTCTGCATTTGACCGCAAGGCGCTACAGAGGGTAGTGGACATCACAAGGGGCCAAGCTTCCTGACATCCAGGACCTATATACTAGGCAGTGCCAGAGGAAGGCCCAAAAAATTGTCAAAGATTCCAGTCACCCAAGTCATAGACTGTTCTCTCTGCTACCGCACGGCAAGAGGTACTGGAGCGCCAAGTCTAGGACCAAAAGGCACCTTAACAGCTTCTACCCCCCAAGCCATAAGACAGCTGAACAATTAATCAAATGGCTATTTATATTGACACTATTCGCTGTTTACTATCTATGCATAGTCACTTTACAAATGACATCAACCAACCTGTAACCTCGCACATTGACTCGGTACCCGCAGGTAGCCTAGTGGTTAGAGCGTTGGGTCAGTAACCGAAAGGTTCCTGGATCGAATCCCCGAGCTGACAAGGTAAAACATCTGTTGTTCTGCCCCTGAGCAAGGCACATGTTCCACGGGCGCCGAAGACGTGGATGTCAATTAAGGCAGGACCCTAACCTCTGATTCAGAGGGGTTGGGTTAAATGCGGAAGACACATTTCAGTTGAAGGCATTCCGTTGTACAACCAACGGAATGCCTTCAACTGAAATGTGTCTTCCGCATTTAACCCAACCCCTCTGAATCCCTGTATATAGCCTCGTTATTGTTATATCATTTTATCGTGTTACTTTTAGATTTTATTTTATTATAATTTGTTTTAGACTAGTTTATTTAGTAAATATTTTCTTAACTTATTTCTTGAACTGCAATGTTGGTTAAGTATTTCACGGTAAGGTTGTATTCGGTGCATGTGATAAATAACATTTCATTTGCAGGAATGCCCACCAAAGCTGTTGACAGCGAATTTTATGTTAATTTCACTACCATAAGCCGCCTCCAACATTGTTTTACAGAATTTGGCAGTACATCCAACCAGCTTTACATCTGCAGACCACGTGTAACCACGACAGCCCAGGACCTCCACAGCTGGCTTCTTCACCTGCGGGATTGTCTGAGACCAGCCATCCGGACAGCAGATGGAGGAGTTTTCTGCCTGTAATAAAGCCCGTTTGTGGGTAAAACTATTTCTGATTTGCTGGGCCTGGCTCCCCAGTTTCAGGGCCTGGCTCCCAAGTGGGTGGGCCTATAACTTTCTAGGCCCACCCATTGCTGTGCCACTGGCCAGTCATGTGAAATCCATAGATTAGGGTCTAATGAATTTATTTCAATTTACTGATTTCCTTTTATGAACTGTAACTCAGTAAATTTGTTGATATTATTACATGTTGCGAACATGGGACCGACACTTTACATGTTGCATTTATATTTTTGTTCAGTATATATTTTATATATTAGATTTTTTCAAGCAACTGAGATTCTGTATGAAAAGCGCTATATAAAATAAATACATTATCATTATACACACTGAACTAGTTTGAAGGTCTATCTATGCAATACAATGCTGATTATGTCCACTGCATCTTCACCGTTTACATGTGCTGACACTTTTCACATCTAAGTTATACTTACTGAGGAAACTGAAACTCTGTGTGCAACTCCTGTGCTGCTATCATTTCTTTAACATTTTCTGGGCCCACTCTAGTAAGTATGGACTTCTCCCCTTCTCAGGATACACCAAAATGTAGGGTAATACAACCTAGAATATATGAAAAGAAATGAGGGGTTAGTTCAATTGAGAAATCTATTGTGTTTCATAGAAGAGCCTTCAGAGTACATACTTTGAGTGGAACACACTGCCCTCCTCTGAACAGATTTTCCTTCATGGACAGGTTTCAAACTTTCAAATGGACAAATGCAGTAACTTAAACATAGGCGTAAAAGCATCATTAGACTGCTTATGTTCAACCGTGTAGACCAATTATTTTTGACTCATCACATACACTGCTGCTTATTATATCCTGTTGCATAGTCACTTTACCCCTACCTAAATGACCTTGTACCGCTGCACATGGTAATGGTACCCTGTGTATATAGCCAAGTTATCGTTCCTCATTGGGTATCATTATTATTTTTCTCTCTGCATTGTTGGAAAGGGCCCGTAAGCCTACACCTTTTGTTTACGAAGCATGTGACGAATGGAAATGTGGGCACCAACTTGCAAGCCAGCTGCAATTATAAGAAAGTTAGCTAAGATAACTAGATAGTTGCTACTAGAGGAGGGGTCCCCAATTAAACTCATCCGCGGGTTGATTTTTTTATCTTGATCAGAGCGCTGAAACATAATTATAAGTAATATGTATACTGGGGCAGCGGGTAGCCTAGTGGTTAGAGCGTTAGACTTGTAACCAGAAAGGTTGCAAGATCGAATCCCAGAGCTGACAAGGTAAAAATCTGTCATTCTGCACCTGAACAAGGCTGTTAACCCACTGTTCCTAGGCCGTCATTGAAAATAAGAATTTGTTCTTAACTGACTTTCCTAGTTAAATAAAGGTAAGTAGCGCAAACAGATATAATATTTGACAAAATAATTTGAATTTCAAACCTTGATTACATTGGAATACAATACATATGCCTCGGTGTTTGTGTGGGAATACTTGGGAACAGATGTAAGATGATTTGCTGGCGATTTTACAGTATTTTAGTTAAAACGAATATATATCTATATTTTATATATATATACACACACACACACACACACACACATTTGCTCAGAAAGTTGAGGGGCCAAATAAAATCGCCAGCTGGCCCAACTCGGCCCGCCCTTTGGGGAACCCTGATGTAGCTAGCCAGCCAGCCTAGTTCGTTGCTTTGCTAAGTAGCTTGCTAACCAGGTATTAAAGCTAACGATGCTTCAAGATGAAGGCCATTCGCTAAGCCGCGTTAGCAAATTTCTTTGCAAATTAGAAGAATGAACGAACTAACTAGTTAGATACGTCGGCTTTGCCTCCATTTTGAGGCCTGCTCCATGTAAGGCCAGCAATCTTAAAATACTCCATCTTTGTTCATTGGTTGATGTCGGCGAACACAAGCTAACGTAGTCTAGCATTCCGATGTTGTCAGAACTGCAATGGCAACAGTAAATGTAACTAAGTTAATAGTTAAAAGAAACTACCCAACAAGTACGAACATTTATTTGTTGTCATACTAGCTAGCCAGATTTCCAATATCTACCTAGCTACTCCCAACAACAAGCTACCTAGCTAGCTTCCGTGTAAACAATGTTCGACGTCCTCCATCTTTGCCAGCAGCTAGCTAACGTTAGCTGGCTAACTATCATTATTATCTAGCTGGCTATCTAACTAGGTAATGGTTGACGTTAGATAAACAAACACTCATTATGGGTTTTTGGTGAGCAAGACGATTAGGTAACGATTCCGACTCAAAATCAGGCAAAGTAGCTACACACAATCGTAGAAGAGCAACATAACCTAGCTAGGTTAGCAAACGTTACCGTGTTGTTACTACTGTTAGCGTACTAACATTAATAGTTAACTTCACAGCAAATGTATTTATCCTTGTCCTAGTCAAGTGAAACGTCTATATGGTTTGATGAAAGCTGAGTTAACACGACACGGCTAATTTGCGATTTAACCGCTACTCCGAATCCAAGTTCCTTATTGTAGCTAGCTAACATGAGTTGTCCTACATAGTAACGTGCTAGTGTATTCAACATTAATAGCAACACAGCTAGCTACCGTTAGCTCGCTGGATAAAACGACAAACTGCCAGAATCGTATCCGCCATTTTACAACTTACCTCGTTTGAATCAAACACTGTAATCAATCCTCAAAATAGTCCAGATGTTTCTGAAGTTGTCTCGCTCGAACTTTTATTAATTATTGAATATATACTTGGCTATTCATCACACTCTGATTTTTTTTGTTCGGTCTGATTCTTGATCTATGGCTACTCTTTTTTTTTAATTTTTTTTTTACCGCTAGCTAACGTAACTAGCATGGCTCAGTTTGTTGTCGATGGATTCCTGTTGCTGATGTCGCACCACCTGTCGGTGAAATTGAACACTACACTTGACCGCAACCTAATTTTCGTTCAACAATCATGTAGATAGGACATTGCCATAACACGTACTGTTGATGATACATAAACCACTGAGAACCAGTATGTATACACATGATGGTATAGATTTTGCACAGCGAAAATAAGAATAGCTTTTTACGCACAACACATGTTTTATGTACGAACCACAACAGATGATTGAATTATATTTGAAAGGGTTTACATCTCTAGTCTACCAGTTTCCACAACCATAAACTCCATTCTCTCACATAATTAAACAATCATGTCAGGTTGTAGGACAGAATCAGAAATCATGTTGGACAGTATCCAATTTTTTTTCTTCTTAATTTCTGTTACTCGCCATGACTCCAAGTGAGCCCTATAATAAAGATTTAAATTTGCTGTGAGCCCTACACTACCTATTTAAATGAGGAACCAGAATCGTTCATCACCTCATACATTGGGCATAGTTTAAATTCAGTCATTATCCTTGTTGAAAGATTTGCAAAGCTTGCTCCAATGATAGGGAGAATCTCTCTTTCTTTACAGAACTGTGAAATAATGTGGTAGATTTAAACTAGTTAACCTAATTGTATATCATTGAACAATACTTAATATTAGTCTGACACTTATTCAAATAATTAAAAACATTTTACAGTGGGCAGAAAGCTTTAATATATTCATATAAAAAGTACATGTACAGAAAATGACTTCACCAGAATGTACACACTGCCCATCCCTTATCACACATTGTTTCATACACGTAACAGATTTTTATAAATAATACAAATGAGCTGACAAAACATCCATATAAACCAATGAAGATAAGTGCTTCATAATTAACATAAGATTAAATGTTCTCAAAATAATTACTACTGCAGTGCATTCTTGGTTGATGTATAGTTAACCCTGAGTGTAAAAAATTATAAAACATTGACAAAAAAACATATAGTGGCTTTTTGACCTTTCTCACTCCTATTGGAACAGGGCCGTGATATGACATAATGGATTAGAGTCGTATCATGGCTAATTGTAACAGTGTCTTTGTTTTATCCCAATGTGTTGGCCATTGAGGATAGTTCAATTGTATTTATGATATGAATGCATCCTGGAATATACATTTTTGGCATTAATTTGCACGTTTCAGTTGGTCACGACACCATAAATTTCCCTCTTACTGCATTATATGCGACATTAAAAAGCTTCAGAATGCTATAACTCATTAGCTTTGAATGTCTGTACATTTGAAGCAAACTTGCCTATTCACAGCATTTTCGTCAACGTTCCACACAAAGTTTCAAGAAGCACAATTGTGACCTTTAAACAATTCAATAGTATTAAATTCATTTTTTTTTAAATGGCTCAAAATTTAACTTGACCTTAATGTATATGCATACAAAATCTTTACATTCAAGTTTTATTTACACATGCTACTCAATTGGATTTAACAGCATCTAAAAAATTGCATTGAATTATATTGAGTATTTCATATCTTGATAAATATACAATTATTCAAGAGCATACAGACTATTAAATTGGCAGATCCAGAGGTCGGAAATGTAGAAATACTACATTATAAAGATGACTTGAAACATAAACGAAGTCTATAAATATTGTACAGTATACAAAAACAGAGGTGTCGGTAGAGATCAGCATGAAACAAAGAGGCTAAAGGACTATCTTCAAACAGAAATAATCCATTCTGTAACATAGCAAGAATGATATTCACCATACCAGACCTAGTACCTGAAAAATCCAAAACATAACGTGACATGCATGGGTTGGGTTGTGTCACCATGACAATGTCATGAGCAGGTTCAAAACATGAAAACCTAAATTAAAACAAGCACAGGTGACATAAATTTCCAAAATTACACTCAGGTTTCATTTTTGTGCAATAGCCTGAAGGATTGTGGGGTCTCAGCAGTCTTGTGGCAGTAATGTGAACCTATGTTTAGAACAAGCAAATGTATACAGCAGCACTGTGGGGGCTTGCACACTAGGGGGCAGCATAATGTTTTATTTTCATCATACTTCCAGTAGGTTAGCAGGTATGGGCAACATTGATGGGAGTGGGGGCCACTCTGAATTTATCCTGATGGGCCACAGTGGCTTGCGTATCTGCGTACTCACATCCATACCCATACATGCAGTCAACTGATTTGTTCAATCAATCCATTTGTGCAGTTCATTTACTTAAGAGAGTTAAGTAGTTTAACTAGAGTGGTGAGGAGGACGCTACCGTGTCCGGAAGCGACTTCGCCATTCATTTTATGGATTCAGTTTTACTATTGACAGTTACAGCTGATTTTTGGATTGTATATCAATTTGCTCTCCTTAAATTTGTGCCATCTGATGTACTCGTTTCAGTGTCTGAATTGTTTCATCTAAATTTCCCCCACCAGCTCCTGATATTAGGGAATAAAAACTACAATCTCTGTGTCCTGAATTAGCCTAGTGCACATGTGTGCCCAGCTATATCCTGTCCAGAGCTTGTTTTCCATGGTTCTCCCTTTTTGCTAATATTGTCTTACTTTTTAACTCTGCATTGTTGGGAAAGGGCTCGTAAGTAAGTATTTCACAGTGAAGTCTACACTTGTTGAAGTCGGCGCATGTGACAAAATTTGATTTGACTAAACTAGCTGGCTATAACTATGCTAGTTTGGCTGGATATATTACTTCCGAAGAGTATGGGTCCACAAAGCTACTCCTCACCACTTTATTCCAGTAGCCAGGGCCAGACCTAGCCTTTTGGGGGCCCTCAGCAAGATTTGACGGTGAAGAGAAAAATGTACATTTTAAAGTACATTTCCTGCAATTCTACACATTTTGTCATGGGGCAGAGAGAACAAAAATGACAGTTTTACAGCATATTTCCCGCAATTCTAACCATTTTGCTATGGGGGAGAGAAATCTTTACAGTTTTAAAGCTAATTTCCTGAAATTTTACACATTTTGCGAATCGATATACAATCCTGAAATCGGCTATAACTGTATTTGAGTGAGAGTGATTAACTAAATCAATAGGAGCCCTGGTCACGTACCTGATCGGAATTCGACCACGATTACTACAAGTTTAGAAAGCTGGAAAGACTTCATCTAAAAATTGTTAGCTGACATGGCTAATTGAGTGACTGATAGAATAACAGAAAAACTACTGATGCACACCAAATTTAGAAATTGCACCTTGTGTATTTTACTATTCTAACACTCAAGTGGGGCCCCCCCCCAAAAAATTATAATGAAAATACTTAAATAAATATATATCTTTTTTTGGGGGGGGGGGGCTGCCCTGTGTTTCGAAATTGATCGGGGGCCGCCAATTGCCCAACTCTGTCTTACAGCTACAGGAAATTTCTCAAATTGACAATGGCCATTTCACAAGACATTATGACACCTAACTCCCTTAGACAAAAAAATGTATACATTCCAAAGGCAAATTACAGTATGCAAATACAAGACTTGCATTGCCAATTGCCCCCAAGCATGGAGACAACTACATGTACACAAATAGCTGTAACTAACCAGCTGATCCCTCTGTGCTGGACTTTATGGACTGACATTCATAATTTGACAAAAAATATGGCGTGGAACGACAATTCAACAGTTCACAGGCATAATGCTTTGAAGCATATATACACACACACACATTTACACACATTCCGAACTATGGGGACTGAGCCTTCTGCTCCCTAGTCCCTCTCCTATGGAATGCTCTCCATCACTCTAAACTTTTAAAACGGGCCTTAAATTCCACTTCTACAGAGTGTCTTTTTCAGTTCTAGTCCGAAGCAAAAAATTATAATCGCACCTCGACCACTATTGCTATTTTACCTGCCTTGATTCTAAATGTATGTCGTTTTTAAACACAGAGTGTACAGATATTAGGAACACCTGCTCTTTCCATAACATAGACTGACCAGGTGAATCAAGGTGAAAGCTATGATCCCTTATTGATGTCACCTGTTAAGTCCATTTCAATCAGTGGAGATGAAGGGGAGGAAACAGGTTAAAGAAAAT
This sequence comes from Oncorhynchus nerka, assembly GCF_034236695.1. Lineage (NCBI taxonomy): Eukaryota > Metazoa > Chordata > Actinopteri > Salmoniformes > Salmonidae > Oncorhynchus > Oncorhynchus nerka. The sequence continues at coordinate 63,442,042 of NC_088405.1, read as the reverse complement.
ATTTAACCTTGAGACAATTGAGGCACGGATTATGTATGTGTGCCATGCAGAGGGTGAATGGGCAAGGAACAATATTGAAATGCCTTTGAATGGGGTATGGTAGTAGGTGCCAGGCGCACCGGTTTGAGTGTGTCAAGAACTGCAACACTGCTGGGTTTTTCACACACAACAGTTTCCTGTGTGCATCAAGAATGGTCCACCACCCAAAGGACATCAAGCCAATTTGACACAACTGTGTGAAGCATTGGAGTCAACATGGGCCAGCATCCCTGTGGAACACTTTCAACACCTTGTAGAGTCCATGCCCTGACGAATTGAGACTATTCAGAGGGCAAAACGTGGTGCAACTCAATATTAAGAACGTGTTCCTAATGTTTTTTTACACTCAAGTGGGTTTTTTTCTGTAGAGCTTAGAGATAACTCTTATGAAAATCACAATACAAATAAATAGTATTATTATTATTCAGACACACATCACTGGTGAAAGTTGTAAGGAAACTGTTCTTTGGTTAGATCAGATGGTGGCTCTACTTCCCTCCGTACATTCTCTCTATATCAGTCTGAAAGTGATTCTTCAGCTCCTTCCTCTTCAATTTGAATGCATCTGTCACCAGGCCAGTCTCAGGGGTCCAGGGCTCTGGGCTTAGACGCACTTTCACTGGGATCTCAAAACGTTGCAGTTTGACTGGGGAGGGAGGGGGGGGGGGGGGGGGGGGCAAAATGGTTAATATAAAAGGGATATGCATGGCATGAGCAAAAGCCTCGTCACACTGAAATTATGTGTATTAATTCTAGGTTATTGTCCATCTGGTTAGTCAAGTTAACAAGATATGTGTCAGAGTAGGTTTCAGCCTTACTTGAGGCAGCCACCTCTTTGATGGCCTTCAGGACCTCCTTCTCCATGGCTGGGTGGTTACAGATCTCCTCCCAGGCAACACTTATGCCGTTGTTATTGGCCAGAGTTGTCAGCTGCTTCTGGTTCGGTACCACAAAGCTTATCACGTAGTTCTGGTCACTAAAAGCAAGAGAAAATAAAATGATAGACTAGACTTGAGCATGCACATTGAATATGTTTTAGGGGTGATACATGTAGAATAACTACTAAAACATAACCACAAACGCATTTGGTATCAATGTAAAACCTACAGTACCATTCAAAAGTTTGGGGTCACTTAGAAATGTCCTTGTTTTTTGAAAGAAAAGCAAATTTTTTGTCCATTAAAATAACATAAAATTGATAAAAAATACAGTGTAGACATTGTTAATGTTGTAAATGACTATTGTAGCTGGAAACGGCAGATTTTTAATGGAATATCTACATAGGCGTATAGAGGCCTATGTAGATAGGTAACCTAGTGGTTAGAGTGTTGGACTTGTAACTGAAAGGTTGCAAGATCAAATCCCAGAGCTGACAAGGTAAAAAAAAATCTGTTGTTCTGCCCCTGAACAAGGCAGTTAACCCACTGTTCCTAGGCCGCCATTGAAAATAGAAGGCCAGCATCCCGGAGTCGTCTCTTCACTTTTGACGTTGAGACTGGTGTTTTGCGGGTACTATTTAATGAAGCTGCCAGTTGAGGACTTGTGAGACGTCTGTTTCTCAAACTAGACACTAATGTACTTGTCCTTTTGCTCAGTTGTGCACCGGGGCCACCCACTTCTATTCTGGTTAGAGCCAGTTTGCACTGTTCTGTGAAGGGAGTAGTACACAGCGTTGTACAAGATCTTCAGTTTCTTGGCAATTTCTCGCATGGAATAACCTTCATTTCTCAGAACAAGAATAGACTGACGAGTAGCAGAAGAAAGGATTTTGTTTCTGGCCATTTTGAGCCTGTAATAGAACCCACAAATGCTGATGATCCAGATACTCAACTAGTCTAAAGAAGGCCAGTTTTATTGCTTCTTTAAAATCAGCACAACAGTTTTCAGCTGTGCTAACATAATTGCAAAATGGTTTTATAATGATCAATTAGCCTTTTAAAATGATCAACTTGGATTAGCTAACACAACGTGCCATTGGAATACAGGAGTGATGGTTGCTGATAATGGGCCTCTGTACGCCTATGTAGACAATCCATTAAAAATCAGACATTTTCAGCTACAAGTCATTTACAACATTAACCATGTCTACACTGTATTTCTGATCAATTTTATGTTATTTTAAAGGGACAAAAAATGTGATTTTCTTTAAAAAACAAGGACATTTCTAAGTGACCAGTAGTGTATGTGGTATAATAAAGCAGACAGAAGAGTTACCTGTTTGCATATGCACAGATGTTGTCAATAAGGGGGCAGTTCTTCAGAGCAGACTCCACTTTCCCCAAGGACACATATTCTCCAGCCTGCAGTTTGACCAGGTCCTTCTTACGGTCTACAAACAAAGCAGAGAGGGTCAGTGAGAAGACTGAAATATGGCAGGATAGCACTGAGAGGTTTTATGGCAGTTAGCATTGTTTAGATCAATTTGAATAGTTTATGACAGTATTACTTCATGGTCATAAAGTGTTGAGAGGCAGCTGTTGTGCAATAAACAGTGAGCATGTTTTTATTATGTGTTATTACTCAGATGTTCTCCACCTCCTCTCAGCCACTCACCCACTATCTGCAGACAGCCATCAGAGTGGATCTCCCCCACATCCCCGGTACAAAACCACCTCTGGCCCTGCTCATCTACCCAGAAGTCATTGTTCAGGTGCTCGCTCTTATAGTAACCCATGGTAACGTTGGGCCCACCAATCATGATCTCTCCACGGGGGTGGGGTTGGTCCTGGCTGGTGTATCCACCTTGGAAACACAGTGGGAAGATAAGAGTGAGGCATGGTGGTAGAGAATAGCTGAATAAAAGGATTGTTTGGAACAGGAAGAAACTAACCACATGGAAACTAATCAAGGCACATAATGAGAGCCACATGCAAATACGGTAACAACAAGCAAAGGAGGCAAACAGGGCAGCTACTGAACGAGGATGTCCAGGTCATCCATGATATGCATACTAAATGTGTGTGGAAAACATCATATTCACACTCCTTTACTTTTTCTACATGTTGTTCTGTTGCAGCCTGCATTTAAAATGGATTAAATAGAGATGTTTGGTATCTGGCCTACACACAATACCCCATATTGTCAAAGTGTTTAGACAGTTTTACAAATTAATTTAAAAAATGAAAAGCTGAGATGTCTTGAGTCATTAAGTATTCAACCCCATTTTTATGGCAAGCCTAAATAAGTTGAGTAAAAATGTGCTTAACAAGTAACATAAGTTGCATGGACTCCGTGTGTGCAATAGTGTATAATAGTGTTATTGACATTATTTTTTAATGACTACCTCATCTCTGTGCCTCAGAGAAGGGCACCTATAGTATTGGTAGATGGGTGAAAACAAAGGAGACATTGAATATCCCTTAGAGGATGGTGAAGATATTCATTACACTTTGGATGGTGTATCAATACACCCAGTCACTACAGAGATACGGGCATCCTTCCTTACTCAGTAGTCAGAAAGGAAGGAAACCGCTCATGGATTTTTACCATGAGGCCAATGATGCAGCCACCCCTATGCTTGAAAATATGGAGAGTGGTACTCGGTAATGTGTTGCATTGAATTTGCTCCAAACAAATACTTAGTATTCATGACAAAAAGTGAATTGCTTTTCCACATGTTTTGCAGTTTTACTTTAGAACTTGTTGCAAACAGAATGCATGTTTTGGAATATTTTTTATTCTGTACAGGCTTCCTTCTTTTCACTCTGTCAATTAGATATTTCTGTATTTCATTTTCAATACATTTGCATTGTCCAAAAATATGTTTTCACTTTGTCATTATAAGTTATTGTGTGTAGATGGGTGAGAATAATTGTTGTTTAAATTCAGGCTGTAACAGATGGAAATGTAATGAATCAAACGATATTTGTTGATGTGAAGATCAAAATGTACAGATTTTAAGGCTGTGTTATTTGATTTTGGGTGTGTTCGCCAGAAACTCTGCCGGGAAAAAAATGGGGTTCTGAGATATTATGGCATAAAATAAATTGGGTCCCTGCTGAAAAGGTTTGAAAACTGGTGTAAACAATACAGTACATTTTTTACTTGCAAGCTCTCCTCAACAGTGCAGTACACTTTATCAAAAATGTTCATAAATAAGTGTGTGTTTCTATAGGCTTACTGTCTTACCCTCAACCCAGTCTCGTAGTTTCACCTCACAGCAGATGAGGGGGGCTCCTACTCTCCCAGTGCTGTAGTCTGCAACTGGAGTCAAAACACACAATCACAGATAAATAAAGACACCACGTAGAGTTTAATACTTGATGCCAGTATTAGGCTGTAACCCAGCCCACTAATCAAATCAAATTTATTTATACAGCCCTTCGTACATCAGCTGATATCTCAAAGTGCTGTACAGAAACCCAGCCTGAACCCTCAAACCATGCAGGTGTAGAAGCACTGTGGCTAGGAAAAACTCCCTAGAAAGGCCAAAACCTAGAAAGAAACCTAGAGAGGAACCAGGTTATGAGGGGTGGCCAGTCCTCTTCTGGCTGTGCCAGGTGGAGATTATAACAGAACATGGCCAAGATGTTCAAATGTTCATAAATGACCAGAATGATCAAATAATAATCACAGTAGTTGTCGAGGGTGCAGCAAGTCAGCACCTCAGGAGTAAATGTCAGTTGGCTTTTCATAGCCGATCATTAAGAGTATCTCTACCGCTCCTGCTGTCTCTAGAGAGTTGAAAACAGCAGGTCTGGGACAGGTAGCACGTCCGGTGAACAGGTCACGATTCCATAGCCGCAGGCAGAACAGTTGAAACTGGAGCAGCAGCACGGCCAGGTGGACTGGGGACAGCAAAGAGTCATCATGCCAGGTAGTCCTGAGGCATGGTCCAAGGGCTAAAAACCAGACTCTGAATATTTCTCAAATCAAGGTTTTCTTATTAAAGAATAAGCATCAGTGCTCATGCACATCTGGGGCATGAAGTGACAGACGTACTTGTGCTTCAGACTGACCAAAGAGCGGAGGCACACAATTTCAACACTGCTTTGATCTATGAGGAAAATCAAATCATAGCAAACATAATACATTTTTTATCAAATATAATATTGTGTTTGTTTTTAAACTAAGAGCTTGTACATTGTCCTCTGCCTTCCAAGAAAGTTCCAAGAAACAATGTCCTGAGGTCCTGTTAAATGATATGGCCTTATCGGCCCCAGTGGTTATTTGGCATCATTTGACAAACTGTTTCACACTCAAATACTGCTGCATAGCGTCTCACAAGCATATCCTTCTACATTCAGAATGGACTGAAAAGTGACAAATACCTGCGTGACCTAAACAGCAAAGCCGATTGAAGTAAAATAGTTATATTTAGTATAGCTGCCATTCCTCTGCCATCAACAATCCCAGTATCACAGAACCTTTCACAGGTTGGTGCTTGAACAAAGACATTTACCTCAGAGTATGTGTGTTTAAAGACATGAAACTCTCAGGGCAACTCAATACATTAAAAAGAAGCCTGAGCAATAGCATGCTCTCAAATACCTGTCTTGACTAAAGCCCAAAATTGCCATAGGAAATTACGCCTATGCATGCTAACAAAAAACACAATGGTGAAGATTCTCAAATGACAGAGCGCCCACCATTCTCCTACACACTACTACTACGATTAAAACATCTACCTGCCACTCAGATTTTTTACCAGCCAAAATATTACATAAAAAAACAAACACAAACGGATGATCATGCTCTGTAATGTTTCTAAAACAAGAAATGTATTAGTAAGAAGTACTGTGGTTTATTGCTCAATTTCAGTACATTTTTTGTGACCCGAGTCTTTTAATCAAAATATCAGGATCAAAATGTTCAGCTGCCCCTTTAAGGGCGGGAGGTTACAGTGGTACCGTGGCCACCCGAGTCCTGTCACGTGTCTGTGAGATTTAGGATAGGGCGTCTCTTTGCTATAAGTTGAAGCAGCAGACTCAAACTAATGTTTAAAAAAACCCGAGCTTGTGAACATAATAATGTAAATAGCCAAGAAACACAAGGACAAAGTCTCACTTTACTTTGTAGACTTTTGAGTAAATTAGACAAACTTGTATGCAAGTGCGCAGCGCCTCCAAAAATGAATATATCAGCACTTCAACCATTGCGCACAGCTCCCCTGCCAGGCAATGTTTTTTTTCACGAGGTGGGATATACAGGTTTCCTATGTCTTCATGCAATTAGCAGCTATGAAACAAAACCGAAGAAATACTTTGAAAACAGCTACTGCAGCAGTTTTCTAACTCTAACTCCACATGTGCTCATCCTGGACTTTTTACTATTTTTATTCGCAAATGTAATGATTTCACTGTAGAGCACTGCACATTGACCACCCACCAATGTGGCTGGTGAAATATACATTCTTACCCACCAATACCCAAATCTACCCGCATTTGACGGGTGTTAATTTTATGCCCTGACCCCAGTAGTAGTAGTCCATGCCTGTGCCTGCCCTGACTCACCCTCTGTGATGGTACCTGCTCCACAGGTCTCTGTGAGGCCATAGCCCTGTCCCACGGGGCAACAGAAGCAGATGTTCATGAAGCGCTGGGTGGCGGAGGACAGGGGCGCTCCTCCTGACAGCATCATCCTGATGTTCCCTCCCAGCAGAGCCTTCACCTTCTTAAACAGCAGCCTGACGGACAGGACAGAGGAAATAAATCAACTTCGACCTTATCCATTAGTTCATGTTTACTGATGAAATTTCACTCTGATATCAAATAGAGCTATTTCGTAATCACCCCTAATCAGTCAGAAGGACACCCTGATATCTGATAAGCAGCATTGACTGGCAGACACAAAAATATGGTTTCCTCCAAAACCAGTCAAAATACACACAAGCATACATACAGTACACTTAAAATACACACATCTGAAGCCATGAAATGCTTTGAAAGGCTGGTCATGGCTCACATCAACACCATCATCCCAGATGAACAGCTTCTACCCCCAAGCCATAAGACTGCTGAACAGTTCATCAAATGGCAACCCGGACAATTTACATTGACCTCCTTTAATATTTATTTCTTTATCTTTATCTTGATCTCCTCGTATATAGCCTCGTTACTGTTTTTAATGTGTTACTATTTAGTTTTTTTATTTAGCTAATATTTGTCTTTGTTTTTTAACTCTGCATTGTTGCGAATGGGCTCATAAGTTAAGCATTTCCCTGTAAAGTCTACACCTGCTGTATTCGGCACATGTGACCAATTACATTTGATTTATGCACTAATCTTGTATCAGGGATCTGACCTATAGAGATAGCTATGTGCATGTCACAGGATTGTGTATGGTAGATAGAAACATGCTGCAGTGTGTGTGTGTGTCCTTGTGTACTCACATGTTGCAGAGTGGGGCATCGTAGCCCATTTTGATCTGTTCCAGTTTGTAGTTGTAGCCCAGTTTAAACAGAGTCCTCTGCACATAGCTCATCTCCTGCACCTTGTTCATCACATTCTTGTAGATGCGGTCCATTATTTCCTGTCAGATAAACAGATAAACATCTTATATATCTCGGCTTCCACCCTCTACAGAGGACATCAAAGCTGCAGGATAGTTATGAAAGAACAAACATAATAACCTGTTAGAAGATGTCCTCTAGAGCGGACTTCTACAAATCTCTAACGGAGCCTTTTCATAGAACACTAACACATCAGCGATAAGCAGACAGGTTAAGGAAGGATGCTTGTTCTTACCGGTACAGCTGCCATCAGAGTAGGCCTCAACACAGAGCAGTCTCCTTTACTGCCCTTCTTGATTTTTGTTGACTGTAAAAGAGAAGATATCAAAATAACAGATTGTTGCCAACATTGCAAAAAACATTTTTTTGTTGTTGAAATATGCATGATCATTTCTATTGTTTTAGATCAAACTGCTGAGTCTATTACCTGGTCAGAGAGTGTTTGTGGAGAAGAGTAGCCAATCCTGCAGCCATACGTCATACATGAGATTTCAGCAGTCATTTCCAGCACATGAGCTAGAGGCAGGTAGCCAATGTAGGTATCCTTTGGCCTGCACATGGACACAAACATGACTTAGCAATATGAAGATGAGACAGCACTTTACATCATCAATATCTGTAACCCTGCACCACAGTTGTTATGCACTTCCACAATACTGTTTATCTAATTATCAAGTTCAGTCAAAAGAGTGCATGATTAATCATGTTTAGGCAAGGGTATCATCAGTACATTACACTGTTTGTCTGCTGTTTCAAAACATTGTGTCTGACATGGGAATGTGACGCAGAGACCTGACTAGCCTAGTTAAATGTTGGTTATACACTTGATAGAGGCGATGCAGTAGAGTGCTCTGCTCACCCCAGTCCTGGGATCCTCTCACACTGGCCCGTCATGCCAGCGATCAGGTTGCTGTGGATGATCATGACTCCTTTGGGTCGTCCTGTGGAGCCGCTGGTGTACATGACCACAGCCAGATCTGTGGGCTGGGGGCGCTGCACAGCTACACTCACTGCCAGGAGCACATGGGGACACGTCACTTAATAATACTTAGAAAATAAATGGTACAGTCCAAGCCAGTTTCCCACTACACAGTGGGAAACTAAACTTCCAGCATATGTGTATATTATACTTCATCAGACTTTTTTTATCTGCTTATACATTTTACCATCTCTACAATGGCATTTGGGCCATATGTAAACTCAAGTTTCAGTGCAAACACTGTGACATAACAGGGTGTCCTAAAACAGTGACCCAACAGTGTGACCTGTGTTTTGTATATGAAAAGTGCTGTTGATGTGTTTTCACATACAGTTGTCAGGTTTGGCTCCCAACTCCTGTACTGCCTGCATGCTGTAGATCTGAATGCCCTCAGGGTAGCCCGTCCGGCTGATGCTCTTGTTGTCCACATATATAACGTGCTTCAGGTTGGGCATATCTGGCAAAACATTCTGTCAGACACATAGGAAGACATCCTTATTTGGCATGACTTTGAACATGAGTAATCTCAGCCCTTTAGGGTTCATTCAAGTTTTGATGATATCAGGGGTTTGTTTTTCAGGTGAACAACACATCTCAGTTCATACACAAACACCCCATGTGTTTTTAACTTCCTCCTTCGCCTACGGAGGTGATTACACTCATCCTGTCTGAAAAGATAGCTGGGTCGTTCCTTTTGAGAAGTGTAACTTGGTTTAACAAAAAAATCTTTGGATTTCTCCTAATTTTAACATTCTGTAATAAAGAGCACATAGTCAAATTCATTAAAAAAACATGTTTTTTCCATCTCAAGAGGTTAATTAAATAACAAACATTACAATGGTAAGGGCCACATAAGGTAACAGGGCTGACTGTAACAGGGCTGACTGTAACAGGGTTGGTGATTTCATGTTAATTCAGCCATAAAGCCCCTCGTGACAGGAGGAATGGAAGCTTGTGTGCAATTGAATGCCAGTTTCAACCCCCCCAAAAAATATTGCTAAAACATCTCTAGTCTATCTAATGTTAACAGGGTTGACGTGTTATGCTCGACCCGCTCAGTTTTCCACCACAAAACATCAGAAAATTGCCAAAAAGAGTAGAACCAGCTCACCTGCTTTTACACTGTGATTATTAGATGTTCAATGTTTCTTTAAACATTTATCTTTAAGTAATAGGGCCCCTATCATATTAAAACAAGAGTTCAGTTCATGTAATAGGGTTCACCTTAAAAATGAGGAAAACGCTTAAATGAATCACTGGGACTTTATCAAAGCAACAGAAATAACTAGGGCTGATGGTGAAACTTGTTGAAATGTTTGGATTCCATGGGTTGAAATCTTCCTAGACGTGGCACAGGGTGGACGGAGGGGCGTGTCAAAATGTATCATTTTGTCACTTTAGCAAGCCTTTATTCAGATGTATTGAATTATCCATGTGGTCTATATTAAAGGGCACTTCATTTAATATAACAGGCTTTTAAAATGTAATATTCGTGCACAATTTCTACTTAAAATATCAAAGGGACGCAAAAGGCACCCATTTGGTGGAACGACCCAGCTCTCTTTCCCACTGAGAGAGGAGCTGAGAACAGTAGTGTGTAGTTAGGCTGGAATGTGAACCATTAATTTCCCCTAATATCTCCAACCTTGAGTTTAGTCTCCAGTAGCTCTGCGCTGGTGATCAGGTGTGTGGCCCCACACTCATTAAGCCCAAAGGCCACCGCTTCCTCCCCCAGGGTGGCATACAGAGTGACCACTGCAACACAACCAAACATGTTGTTTAAATGCAAACACACAGCACAATGTTATCAGAAATATTACTGTTCTATTACTTTATATGCTAGTGTTACATCATTAAACAGGGAGATGTGTTGCAGTCAATGCCTACATGGAAAGTTGCGTCTGAAGCAGGCCTGTGCAGTGATCATCCACTCTGCCCGTGTCTCACAGAAGATGGCGATGGTACTCTTGGGCTGCTGGCCCAGGGCTGCCAGTCCACTACCTAGATGGCTGATGATCTGGTCCACCTCGTCATAGGACAGCCACCTGTACTCCCCCAGGATCAGCTGCAGCAGAGGAGAGAGCACAGGAACAGGCTATTAGGGTTAGTTCTACTAAGGGCCTTCAGTTCACTGGGGAAAATCAAGTTATTTTCTGTGAAAATGTTTATGACATTCGATTCAATTACTCCACAAGAGGGGATTTAATCTAGGACAGTTAGATGTTATATGAAGTTATACAAACCTGCTTCAGGTCGCATAACCGAAGTAACTTATTTCACAGAACCTTCACTGCACTCTAATTCGTTTCTGAATGCGATGGAGTGTGTGTGATCACTCTACCTTCTTAAAGATCTTGCCGCTGGGTTGCGTCTCGTTCTCCTCATTTAGGAGCTCCCTGGTACCCAGGCAGTCTGTGTTGCCGAAGCGCTGCACTGCATGCTCAAACAGCTTGTCTAGAGTGTCCTTTCCCTCAAAGTCCTCACGGGCCAGGTTGTCAAAGTTCTCCACACAACGATAGGGGCCCTCTGCTTTGCCTGTGGTGGACTTGGCTTTCTCTCTCTTGGCCATGGCTTTCTTCTTTCCAGCATTAGTGAGGAAATACCATGGGATAAACGTGATGAGAGTGTACAGCCACATCAATAGGTACACAGGCAAGAAGACTATGTAATGCATGTCAACTTTGAACATCATGGTTGAAGGTGAGGCAGAAGTGGAGAGAAAGAGAGACTTGAGGGAGAAGTGTCTGTGTCAAGGAGAGTTCAGACGGTTCAGCTCTCAGGTCGTGGAAAGATTGCCACGGCAGGTGGCAGTAATTACAGATGGGACAGGTAGCAGCACATGCACCCAGACGACTCAATGGAAAGGCTTGACACAAGAGGTCTGTGATGCTAGCTCTATAGACAGCAGGCTGATTGGTCGAGAATTGTTCAGCATAGGGGAAGAAAAAAAAATGGATAGAAAGAGAGAGTTGGAGAGAGAGAGAGAGAGAAGCATGTTAGTCATATTGAAGCACTACAGCTAGGAGCTAGCCAGTAGCCACAAGTATGCACTGTGCAGAATGCAAAATCTAATTTATAGACAAGCCACACTGAATGACTATTTGTTTTCAGAGGCTTTTTGAATGCGTTTCATGTCAAAGCATATATTCCAATGCATCAAACCTAGCTGCATTTTATATATATCATTATAGTTTTTATATTGCTGGACAAAATAGCTGAGTTTCAATGGAGCACTGCAATGGCTGATGCAGCTGTACACAAACATCTAGGCCCATGTTTGGTCAATGTTACTTAAGATTTGACAATCTTTTATCTTATCTATAATTGATGCTTGCAGTGTGCAATCATTTCCTAGCACTGGAAGAATGTTAGGTCAGTGTTTTAAAAAGCTGAATGAACACCTGTATTTATTTATGCCAATTGGTGGTGCCTTGGCTAAGACAGAAAACAATTATAAGGTAGAATAATCAGAATGAGCAACAAGTTGTTAATAAATAAATAATAATATTAATAACAATTTGGGTGCTTATATTTGCCCTATTATACACGTGTGAATTGAAAATGTGTTTTTGCATATCCCAACTCTCCCTGAGAGGTTGGGGACACTGCCAGGTTATGCCATTATCAATGGCGACCCTGGAGCAATTAGGGTTAGGTGCCTTGTTCAAAGGCATATCGACAGATTTTCCACTTTATCGGATGCGGGATTTGAAATAGCAACCTTTCGGCTACTGGCACAACGCGTTAACCACTAGGCCTACCCTAGGAAAATACCCCTTGAGAATGACTTAGGCCTAAATGGAAAGACTGCAATACAAAGAAGACAGAGCTCAGCAGAATGGTTATAAAGCCAAAGAGGTTAGGCTAGGTTAAGTTAAATGGGAGATAGACAGCATAGCCTACATGAAACCTTAACCTTTTACTAGTAAAATATTTTAAACATGTAAGTAATATCAGTAACGCATTCATTTACTTTCTTATTTAGCTTTTATTTTCACCAAATTTCTGGTGCCACTTGGCAACCCTTTGGACCTAAAGGTAACTGCCAAAATAAAGGAAATACAAGTATATCGAAAGCAGGTTCCATGTAAGCCAAAGAACACATTATTTCATTGCGCAAGATTCTAAGATGGCAACTAGCAAGAGCAATACCAGCACACTAGAAAATGTAAAAGTGTCACAGAATGTTATTCAGGACTTTATCCAAGCCTAAACAAAAATTGTATTTTAAGCCCTGAACAAAGAAAATAAAGAGTTGAGCCCTATCCTCAAGTCCATATTCTTCTTTATATCCACTATTCAGTAAAACATTTAGACCAAACCATATCAAACCATGTAATACCATATAATACAATGAAAGCTTGACATCAGAGGAACACAGTGTCAAAAGACCTACATTCCATTGAAAAGTTAATCGAATTGATCTTACTGCTGCTACTGTAACTAGCAGCTGAGCATGCCTCGACAGAATCAGAACTTGTAAAATGTTTCATGTTGTAATGCTTGCATCATGATCTGCTATGTTGCCCTGATGATGAAATGCTTGTCACTTGACATCCCTCCAGACAGTCCCTGTTGATGTACTAATGAAGGCTCAAGTGCTTATCGTGCTCATGTGCCACTGATCTGCCTAATTCCATTTACTACATAGGCACAACAACACTCAGGCATAACAACTCCGAAAGGAATCAGCCAGGACAAATTCCTTCTTCAATCAATATTATTATTCAGCGAGAGAAAAAACATCTTCCTACCACTTTCAAATATCCATTATAAAAAGGCAGGTATCAGGTATATCAGCCCTTGAAACAGAATCAGAATTGTGGAAGAGCATCATGCATTTGGCAGAGGAAAGACCACATGCACACACTTCTGAAAAACACTACACCGGTGAAGAGCAGCCCGAAACAATGCAACCCTTTTGAGAGAATGAACAAGAGAAGAAATTGGTTACCTTACCTACTGTTCTAAGGCAAGCTAACAAAACACAGGTCTTCCTCTTTTCCTGAACAAATAGACTAGTCCAGCAATGTTTATTGTACACAAGACGACTGTAGATTATTCACCCCTAGTTTCAGCTCTTTGGTAAACTCAGCTGCAATCACAGAGCTAACATACATTCTCCTGCTACCACCCACAACTGCTCTAATCCAATAGGAGATTGTATTGGACAGGAAGTGATGAGATTCCTCTCTACAGTCATAGAGGGGACAACAGGACAAGACTTAATTGGGTACTTTACACCACTGCGTAAAAGCATGCCATTGGTAAATATATTCACCTTGAGGTGATGTCAATGACCTTTCACACACTGAAGAATACTGTGTGACGCATGAAATGTGTGACCAAGACTCATAGCAAGGCTGTGTTGTAAGAAAGGATAATCAATGCTACTGCTGTGTCTATAAAAACACATTCCAGAAATAGACTAAACTAGCACTACAAGCCTTGTACTGTAGCTCAAGCCTTCCGGCGCCGACAGAGATGGCCGCCTCGCTTCGCGTTCCTAGGAAACTATGCAGTTTTTTGTTTTTTTACGTGTTATTTCTTACATTGGTACCCCAGGTCATCTTAGGTTTCATTACATACAGTCGAGAAGAACTACTGAACATAAGAGCAGCGTCAACTCACCATCAGTACGACCAAGAATATGACTTTCGCGAAGCGGATCCTGTGTTCTGCCTTTCACCCAGGACAACGGAATGGATCCCAGCCGGCGACCCAAAAAAACGACTTTGAAAAAGGGGAAAACGAAGCGGTGTTCTGGTCAGACTCCGGAGACGGGCACATCGTGCACCACTCCCTAGCATTCTCCTCGCCAATGTCCAGTCTCTTGACAACAAGGTTGATGAAATCCGAGCAAGGGTAGCATTCAGGCAAACCAGGGCTGGAAAAACCTTGGATCATTGCTATTCCAACTTCTGCGACGCATATAAGGCCCTGCCCCGACCTCCTTTCGGAAAAGCTGACCACGACTCCATTTTGTTGATCCCTGCCTACAGACAGAAACTAAAACAAGAAGCTCCCGCGCTGAGGTCTGTTCAACGCTGGTCCGACCAATCTGATTCCACACTCCAAGACTGCTTCCATCACGTGGACTGGGATATGTTCCGTATTGCGTCAGATGACAACTTTGACGAATACGCTGATTCGGTGTGCGAGTTCATTAGAACGTGCGTTGAAGATGTCGTTCCCATAGCAACGATTAAAACATTCCCAAACCAGAAACCGTGGATTGATGGCAGCATTCGCGTGAAACTGAAAGCGCGAACCACTGCTTTTAATCAGGGAAAGGTGACTGGAAACATGACCGAATACAAACAGTGTAACTATTCCCTCCGCAAGGCAATCAAACAAGCTAAGCGTCAGTATAGAGACAAAGTAGAATCTCAATTCAACGGCTCAGACACAAGAGGTATGTGGCAGGGTCTACAGTCAATCACGGATTACAAAAAGAAAACCAGCACCGTCACGGACCAGGATGTCTTGCTCCCAGGCAGACTAAATAACTGTTTTGCCCGCTTTGAGGACAATACAGTGCCACTGACACGGCCCGCAACTAAAACATGCGGACTCTCCTTCACTGCAGCCGACGTGAGGAAAACATTTAAACGTGTCAACCCTCGCAAGGCTGCAGGCCCAGACGGCATCCCCAGCCGTGCCCTCAGAGCATGCGCAGACCAGCTGGCTGGTGTGTTTACGGACATATTCAATCAATCCCTATCCCAGTCTATTTGTTCCCACATGCTTCAAGAGGGCCACCATTGTTCCTGTTCCCAAGAAAGCTAAGGTAACTGAGCTAAACGACTACCGCCCCATAGCACTCACTTCAGTCATCATGAAGTGCTTTGAGAGACTAGTCAAGGACCATATCACCTCCACCCTACCTGACACCCTAGACCCACTCCAATTTGCTTACCGCCCAAATAGGTCCACAGACGATGCAATCTCAACCACACTGCCCTAACCCATCTGGACAAGAGGAATACCTATGTGAGAATGCTGTTCATCGACTACAGCTCGGCATTTAACACCATAGTGCCCTCCAAGCTCGTCATCAAGCTCGAGACCCTGGGTCTCGACCCCGCACTGTGCAACTGGGTACTGGACTTCCTGACGGGCCGCCCGCAGGTGGTGAGGGTAGGCAACAACATCTCCACCCTGCTGATCCTCAACACTGGGGCCCCACAAGGGTGCGTTTTGAGCCCTCTCCTGTACTCCCTGTTCACCCACGACTGCGTGGCCACGCACGCCTCCAACTCAATCATCAAGTTTGCGGACGACACAACAGTGGTAGGCTTGATTACCAACAACGACGAGACGGCCTACAGGGAGGAGGTGAGGGCCCTCGGAGTGTGGTGTCAGGAAAATAACCTCACACTCAACGTCAACAAAACTAAGGAGATGATTGTGGACTTCAGGAAACAGCAGAGGGAACACCCCCCTATCCACATCGATGGAACAGTAGTGGAGAGGGTAGCAAGTTAAGTTCCTCGGCGTACACATCACAGACAAACTGAATTGGTCCACCCACACAGACAGCATCGTGAAGAAGGCGCAGAAGTGCCTCTTTAACCTCAGGAGGCTGAAGAAATTCGGCTTGTCACCAAAAGCACTCACAAACTTCTACAGATGCACAATCGAGAGCATCCTGTCGGGCTGTATCACCGCCTGGTACGGCAACTGCTCCGCCCACAACCGTAAGGCTCTCCAGAGGGTAGTGAGGTCTGCACAACGCATCACCGGGGGCAAACTACCTGCCCTCCAGGACACCTACACCACCCGATGTCACAGGAAGGCCATAAAGATCCTCAAGGACAGCAACCACCCGAGCCACTGCCTGTTCACCCCGCTATCATCCAGAAGGCGAGGTCGGTACAGGTGCATCAAAGCTGGGACCGAGAGACTGAAAAACAGCTTCTATCTCAAGGCCATCAGACTGTTAAACAGCCACCACTAACATTGAGTGGCTGCTGCCAACACAGTGACTCAACTCCAGCAACTTTAATAATGGGAATTGATGGCAAATGATGTAAAATATATCACTAGCCACTTTAAACAATGCTACCTAATATAATGTTTACATACCCTACATTATTCATCTCATATGTATACGTATATACTGTACTCTATATCATCTACTGCATCCTTATGTAATACATGTATCACTAGCCACTTTGTTTACATACTCATCTCATATGTATATACTGCACTCAATACCATCTACTGTATCTTGCCTATGCCGCTCTGTACCATCACTCATTCATATATCTTTAGGTACATATTCTTTATCCCCTTACACTTGTGTCTATAAGGTTGTAGTTTTGGAATTGTTAGCTAGATTACTTGTTGGTTATTACTGCATTGTCGGAACTAGAAGCACAAGCATTTCGCTACACTCGCACTAACATCTGCTAACCATGTGTATGTGACAAATAAAATTTGATTTTTAAACACAAGTCTACATCAAACATCAGTACGAATTGTAACACAAACACCCGATCAAAACAATTTAGGGTGATGACTGATTTGAAGTGTGCCCACCATACTTTGCATTCATTTTCTCTCCTGTTATTAGGACTGGTACTGCAAATTCATTTATCGATATCACATTTTGTTCTTGGTGAATAAACCATATCATCATATCACCATCACGTGTGGTGTATATATATAACCCATATATAAACTTGTATATAACCCACATCAAATAGTTTGTTCAAACGTTCATTAGTTGTATACAATTGGTAAATGTTACATGCCTTTGAGATGGACATCTATAAAATATATATATATTTTTTAAAGTCCAGTGAGTGAAGCCATATCCGTGTCTGACCGAGTAATCTCTGTCAACTCCCTTGACATAGTTTCGTATCTGAAAGTCGTGCTATTAATCCCAACAAATGTACGATCATTGTTCACATAAGGAAAAAAAAAACGGGCAACTGTTATACTCCAATACATATAATAATGTTTGAAAACTGAGACCCACGCGGCACTGTGCAAGACACCCATGATGTGCTTCATGTATTTGACATGAATAGGTGTCGTTGCTGAATAAAAATTTAAACGTCATGTCCGAGAAAATTACTATGACGTTTTGTCGGATGCCTAGCAAATAAAACATACTAGCAACAAAAATGTCACATTGTGGCTTCTAGAGAGGCAGCGTGCGCTGGCCAGATACCATAGGCGCATCATCATAAACAAATATATGAATGAAGTTGGCATAGATAGCTTTCTTACATTGGATATAAAAAATACATATAAAATATTGCCACATGTATGTAAATAAAATGATGATAACAGATTATCTAGCAGTTTACTGAGCCATTTCCCTAGCTAGTATACTTACCTCAGAAACCGAGACGTCAACGGGACCGCGTCAAGATGAATGACCGACAGTAACCTCCAACGAAGAGACTAACCCGGAAACTTTACGTCATATGAGTCCATCTCTCGGAGCCAATGAGAATGGGTCTGAAGACCATACCTATTTGATGCTTTCGTTTAATTTAGGTTTGATTATATTGTCACAATTTATATGCATAAGCATTTCAACCAGTTATAAGCAATTAATCTCATCTGACTCTAGTTTACACTTGTGAATGAGGTGAGTCATAATGTAATACAAGATCCCTGTAGACGAAGCAATATATTTTACTGTATGAAATATACATTGCCGTTAAATCGATATTCAGACATTACACTCTGCTGCATTGTGAATGAAAATACTGGTAATGGAGGATATTTCTCTCCCTCAAATGTTCAACATAGGAAAAGCTGCTTGAATGATCAATCTCCCACATATATTGAAAGCAGCCAACTTAAGTCTGTAAATTACTGAAAGAAATAGTAAATACTGGCAGAAGAGAGAAGTTGTATCAGTAGTCATTTTAACTTAAAGTTGTGAATGTTATGGTATCTGAAGACACCTTTGTGTAGTGTGCAAAAGATGACAACAGTAGTAGGCCTGAAGACCAACAATGACGAGACAGCCTACATGGAGGTGAGAGCCTTGGCATAGTGGTAGCAGGAAAATAACCGATCCCTCAAAAGCAACAAAACAAAGGAGCTGATAGTGGACTACAGGAGACAGAGAGCACGCCCCCATTGAAGGAGCTGATCATGGACAACAGGAGACAGCAGAGAGAGCACGCCCCCATCCACAGACAGGGCGCAGTTGAGTGGCTCAAAAGCTTCAAGTTCCTCTGTGTGCACATCCCTTGCGACCTGAAATTGTGCCTTCACACAGTGTGGTGAAGAAGGCGGAAGAAATTCAATTTGGCCCCTAAGACCCTCACAAACTTCTGCAGATGCACCATTGAGAGCATCATATTGGGCTGTAGCAGCGCCTGGTACGGCAATTGCACATTCCAAAACCGCAGGGCTCTCCAGAGGGTGGTGCAGTCATCCCAACGCATCACCGGTGTCTCAGGAAGGCCAAGACAATCATCAATGACCTCAGCCTGTTCACCAACTACCATCTAGGTCTTGGAGACCGTACAGGTGCATCAAAGCTGGGACCAAGAGACTGATAAACAGCTTCTATCTCCAGGCCATCAGAATGTTAGAGTCGCCACTAGCCGGCCTTCGCCCAGTACCCTACCCTTAGTCACGGTTAATAGCCGGCTACCACCCAGTATTTTACCCTGCACCGTAGAGACGGCTTTGCCCAATGTACATAGAGTAATTGATCGCTGGGTCACTTTAATAATGTTTACATACAGTTTTACCCACTTTATATGTATATACTGTATTCTAGTCATGACTCATCCTATATAAACTAATGCTGGCCTCCCGAGTGACGCAGTGGTCTAAGCTGTCCCACTAGAGATTCTGAGTTCGAGTCCAGGCTCTGTCAATTGGGGGTAAAAAAAAAACACGTTTTTTTTTTTTAAATATATATTTTTAAAAATACTGCTCTACAAACAAAACATTTGGAAAGTAGTCAGACCCCTTGACTTTATCCACATTATTTTACATTACAGCCTTATTTTAAAATGTATTAAATAAAAAATTATCCTGAATCTACACGTAATGACAAAGCAAAAGCAGGTTAGACATTTTTACAATTACCTTATTTACATAACTATTCAGAGGTTTGCTATGAAACTCAGAATTGAGCTCAGGTACATCCTGTTTCCATTGATCATCCTTGTAATGTTTCTACAGATTGGGCATGATTTGGAAAGGCATACACCTGTTTATATAAGGTCCCACAGTTGACAATAGCAGTCAAAAGTTTGTTAAAGGGTCTGTTAAATTGTACAATTTTTTTTACATTGTGAAGACGTGTTATTTCATATTTTTGACATGTGAAATCATATAGTAACCAAAAGTGTTAAATCAAAATATATTTTAGTAGCTTCAAAGTAGCCACCATTTGCCTTGATGACAGCTTTGCACACTCCTGGAATGAGTAGATGTTGTTCAAACTTTTGACTGGTACTTTAGTATATAAATAAAATGACATTGCTCGTTCTAATATTGCTTAATTTATTGGAAACTGAACATGCTGTTTTATGGTGTGATATTGTCATCATTATACAATATATGGCTCACATAAGAGATCAAGAGTTTTTAGCATCACAAAACATATACATCAAACCAAAATAGCAAGCACTAAATGCCATTTTCCTTTGAATATTTAATGGGCTGAGTAATGATTGAAACCTCCACAGTGAAACTACACAATTAAACTTTAAAACAAATTAGATTTTTACATTATTTTTTACTTGCATTTATGAATTATATACACATTACAAAAGCATGCAAAAATACAAGAAAATAATTGATCAAAAAACATTTCTAACTAGCCTATTATTTTAACCATTTGTTTCAACATAGTTTTACAAGACACACCTTTAAAAAGACACCCCTATCAGTGAGTGATACATTGTGTGTACATGTAGATGACAGCAATGAGTTCACACTTTTCAAAAATACTTCACTCCCCCCCCCCCCCCTCACCGAGCCGACGGTACAATTGAATTGTCATTAACTGAATTTCAGGATCACCACTTTTTATGTCAATTGCTTTCAAAAAGAATTTCAAGGCATCATCAAGTTTCCCCTCAGAGAAAGATTGTTTTCCATTTTCCACATGGTTTTCATACATCTTTTCTTCAGTCATAGCTGAGGAATCACAGCTGTTGTTGACACATTCCACAGTCTGTAATGTGGCATCTTTTCCACTGGCACATTGGTCCATTCTTTCACTAGAAACAAGTTCATGATCACCGGTAGATTCCTCCAAAGAACTTTCTTCCTCCTCTCCCATTTCAGATTCTTCAACATGCATTGGCTCACTTCCACCTTCCTCACTTTCCTCTTCATTCTCAGTGTTTAAGGTTTCCCCTGTGGGTTCCTCTTCCATGAGAGACTCATGAAATCCAGTCACCTCACAAGATCCAGTCACCTCACTTTCCTCACTTGCATCATCAGTGTGCACCTGTAAAACCTCAGCTTCCATGTCCTCATCAAGGTCCTCTACATGCTCAATCACGGAATCCACAAAGGAACGTCTTGAGGCCACAGAGGTGTTCACTCCCAAGCTTTTCCTGCTTTTAAAGGAAATGGATCCAGATTTAACAGATTTTGGTGTGGAGGAACCAATACCATGGAATTCTTCATCCAATTTCCTGTTCATCAAATGAGGCGTCTCATCTTCGTCAATGTCATCCTCCTCACTATTGTAAAGTAAAGCTTTTCTTTTCTTTTTCTTTAAAGTAGTAATGAATGAGTTTTCAGAAACAGGGTAATTGACATAAACATCTGCTCCATTCTGTTCAACAGCTCCAGTCACAGAAGGCTTGTCATCTGCATTGAAGCTGACATCCATCTCTAACTGGAAACCTGAATTTCCCACAATGGACTCGGATTCCTCTTCTGGGAACATATCACTAGCGCTGTCCTCTAACTGTAGATTGAAATTTCCTCCAAAAGACTCAAGTTCATCAACTTTGGAGGATGTTTCTGCATGACTTTCTATGCTCTTGTTGGACATCTGTAGTAGCATAGAAAGTCTTTGATTCTTCTGGGATTTGACAGGTGAGATCTTCTGGTCCATTGTCAAGTCTTTGTGAAGTGACAAGTTCTGCCATTGTGGGGAACCATTGCCATTTGGCTGGTTGTCTTGTTCCACTTCAGAGGTAACATGTCCTACGGCAACAATATCATCATTTGCTTCTGATGACACATCCAAAATCTCTTGAGCGGAAGTGTAAATTGGCTCACCATCCAACAACACCTCAAGAGAAGTGTCTATGGGAGAAAGATGGTTGCGCTTTATGAACTGTTCCTCAGTCGCAAATGTCACAGTGGGCCCTATAATCTCAATGCTTTCATCTACAGCTAGATCAATGAATTTGTTACTCAGATTGTGGATATCTTCCTCGTCACCAGACCCAAAATGGGTAAGATCCACCAACACAGGGGAGTTGAAGTTGTGGTTATGGCTAGGATAGGAGGGGCTGGGTTTTTCATTCCTTGGCTTCTTCTCAGTTGACGCCACTGTATTGTGTTGAGGGGGTTTCCGCAGATGTGCCGGCTCAGTGTTTGACTCAATGCTGTCAGCAAACTGCTGTTGCAACTCAGATTCCACCTTCATCAGCTCCTGAGCTTTCTGCACCCTGTTCTCTATGTACTTGTGAGCTTCCTGATCCCCAGGGTCATCTTCGTTGTTTGCTACTTCATGCGAGAACATGAGGTCATGATCAGATATTCCAAACATCTCCATGGAGTGAAGGTGGGCGATGTGTTCATCCAATTTAGGATCTGTGAGTCTTTGTCTCGAGTGCAGTGACTGCAGCTGCAGCTGTGTTGATGAGGATCGAGTGTCTTGTAGTGTGAAGAGTTCTTTCAGGTCTTGTTTGCTGAAGTACCGGAATGGATTTTTCTTGTCCCCGGTGGTCTGTCTGATCAAGGAGTCTTTGAACACCTGCCGTCTGTAGATCTTCTCCTCCACTGTGCCACAAGTGATCAGTCTATAGATGACAACGTTCTCCGTTTGTCCAATGCGGTAGGCCCGGTCAACGGCCTGGGCATCAGTGGCTGGATTCCAGCTGGGGTCAAAAATAACTACTCGGTTTGCTGCTGTCAATGTGATGCCAACTCCTCCCACTTGGGTGGTTAGGAGAAAGACTGAGTATTGCTTGTTGGTCTGGAACATTTGGATGCGCCGCTCTCTTTCTGTGAGGTGTGCTACTGTGCCATCAAGTCTCACAATCTTGAAACGCTTGTTCACTAGAACCCGTTCAAGAATGTCCAACATCTTCCTTGACTGAGAAAAAACAAGTGTGCGATGGCCTTCTTCCTTAAGCCTTTCCAAAAGTGCAATGAGAAACATCATCTTTCCAGATTCTGATATTAGTGTTTCATCAGATATGTTGTCGATTCTGTGTGCAGCAGATTCATTTTCATCATGATAGTTTGCACTTGTTCCTTCTTCTAGGCCTAACTGAGCGACAGCCCTGGCGGAGAGAAGTCTTGGGTGGTCACACAATTTCTTCAGGATATTCAGTTCAGCCAACGGTGACCTGGTGGTCATGAGCAGCTCCTTGATGTTATCTAGGGATAAGAACTGATTGTAGATTTCCTCCTGAACTGAGCTCAGGTACGTCCAGATAATTAGATCATTCTTCCTGGTGAGGTTCGGCATTTCTGCACCACCACCACCACCACCACTACTACTTGGGACTTCGTTTTCAAGGTCCTTTTCACAGGCTTTCACACGGTTTTGTGTTTTTCTCTGTACTTCTGCCTTTGTCCTCCTTAGGAAGTATGGATTTATGATGGCCATGAGGTTCTCCGACATCTTGAGCCCCAGGGCCTTCTCACCTGGGGTGGCATCCTTCTCTCTTGCACGGGTGATGGGACTTTCATACTGTGTTTTGAAGGTTTTAGAAGTACCAAGAAGTGCCCCTTGACAAGCAAAATCAAAAAGAGCCCACATTTCTCTCAGGTTATTCTGTACAGGTGTGCCTGTAAGAAGTACACGATTCCTGGCAGGAATCGCATGTGCACTTTTGGCTGTCTTGGTTGAGGAGGTTTTGATCTTGTGTGCCTCATCTAGGATTACATAATCCCATTTGAATTCTCTACCATTGTAAGACGAGAGAAGTTCCCAGTTAGTGATCAGCATTTGGTATGTAGTGATGATGACACCACCTCTTCTTTGAATCTTCTCCAAGTTCCTGTTGCGTTCCACTTTGCTTGTGCCATGAAACTCTTTGACTCTCATTCCAGGAGTCCATTTGGTAAATTCCTTGGTCCAGTTCTTGATGAGTGAGGTTGGCATGATGAGCAGGGTATGCTTTACCAAGTCAGCATCATACATACCAGAGAGAAACGATATGACCTGAATTGTCTTCCCTAAGCCCATGTCATCAGCTAGGATTCCTCCTTGACGACCATCTCTGTGGAGACCATACAAAAAAGCAACCCCCTCTTGCTGATGATCATACAGTTTGTCATACATTTCTTTGAAAAGCATTAGACCACTGTTGTTGACATTGACAAAATCTTCATCCTCACTCTCTGAGCCTTGCTGTGTCATCTCTTTTATAGCCTCCTGAAGTTTCTTTATCCTGCTCCAAAGTTTATCACCAGGGTGGATGTCATGGGCCAGCTTGAACAGTTCCAATGATTTTGACATATTTCCTTGTCTGGCAGCATCTTTTCCATCCCTGATGTACCTTTAAAAGAAAGAAAACACTTGTAAATGTTTGTTTTTTTAAGTAATAGAATTAGACAAGTCAGTAATCTATATCATAATAGGATATTGTGTATGATACAGCTGTTGAAAAACAGCACAAAAAGCATTGCGCCGCAGCAGTTAAAATCTTGGTATGAAAGAATGTAGGACAAAATGTCCATCTCGTCATTAAGACCAGTTTCCACTTCTCAGCCTAGAGCCGGAAGGGTATACCGTAAATTACCGACATTGCCTTCCTCTTACCTAAGCAAAATGGTTCTGATCTGTAATTTTCGTTGATTATGCTATAGAAAGCTCTTGCAGGTTTATTTGCTCAAAAACCATTATTTGGTCACCAGTAGCCTTGTGCATCATATTGATTCCTGCTATGAAATTATCTGCCTGTCGAAGGCTAAATTAGAATTTACATTGAAATCGCAATATTGACATGTAATATCTATATAGCAAGAGATTCAAATTCCATGCAATATTTTGAAACACCAAGCAACGTGTGACAGTATAGTTTACTCCGTATGTCAATCCTCTCCTCTTGAGGCTGCTTCCCACACACACACCAAGCCCCACCCCCTGTCAATCAAGCAGCGCAGTTCCTTCTCCTTGCTATTAGATTCACTATAAATGTGCATGCTGTTAGGTCAAATCCAGTCAAAAGATTGTTCCAAACAAGAACAATGCTGCATTCCACCTAGCTTCCTAATATAAATCATTCCATTTCAATGATTCCAACAGTGCACCCAAGTGTTTTGATCTATATCGCAAATAAAAATCTCAATATATTTTGCCCTTATCATGCCCTAAGCTGGTCCCTGTTCCACTGCTGTGTGAGCGAGGTGCTGTGCGCACAGAGAGGGACAGATACAACTACTGTTGTTTTTGTTAGAGGTACATATATGCCTTCGGTGAGTATATTATTTATTTCTCAACATTAAGAAAATGGCACCACCTTACAATCTGAGTAGGCTTGTTTTGCAGGACATTTACGGTGACTACATCTAGTAACACAGGCCTAGCGCTGGAAAGTTTTTGTAGGACATTAGAGATTAATTAATTACATGGTTCGTATTTAAAGTTAGCAAAAGTTCCCACTTCCTCAGGCGGTTAATTATGTAGCATAGCCCTACGCCTTATATGCACAAAAAGCAATCTGACCATTCTGGATACTATTTTGACAGGTTGACAAACAAAATATCAATCACGCATTCCCTGGATTATGTTAGATGAAATAGCCATATTTTTTCAGTTGTTTTACCTAGCAACGGGGGGAAAAATTGTCTGGAACACTGCAGCAAAACCTTGAGCAAGGCACGTAACCCCAATTGCTCCTTTAAGTTGCTATGGATAAGAACACCCGCTAAATGACTCAATTGCATTCCAAGAAAAGAAATCTAAATTCCTCTACAAAGCCTTATACTGTATTGTCCCCTCTTCCCCCTAATATATATATATATATTTTTTTTGTATTATCTCCCTCTTACGACTGAAAATGTCCTCCGAAATGCTGCGTTCTTTTCTTAATTATAATGCAAAAATATTCTAAGTAGTAAAAATATATAAATGCATATTCACTTCCAGTATTTGATTACCCTTATGAAAATTATGGAGGGTGTAGTTCCCTTTAATTCAACTGTGCACCTAGCAAGAGACCATTGCGTTACTAGCAGTGTTTCTGTACTGCACATGCAATGCCATTGTTTGCTAAACAAATGTGCACCCAATTGATAGACATCATGATATCATTCTGCCAGGTAGGCCTATTTTGCAGTCAACATTTAATTGGGAAGTTCTTGGTAGACAACCTTTAGAAATTACTGTTTCAGCATGAGTTTCTGCATCACAGATTTTTATAGGTCCCTATATGTCTTACTTTAGAAGTGTTTACTTTAGGCTGACTATTAGCATATATTTAGTTGCAGTGTCCAATAAATGTAATGTCCCAATCAACTTAAAATATCTACAAAATAAGTTTTGCGATGACACAGTCCAAAAGGCTACAGCTAACATTTTTTTCCTTTTACTGTTTGCAATTCAGAAATTATTATTTAGATTCCCATGATTTGATTCACCACGATTGAAGCGAACCCCCACTACTACAATGGCAAAGTGAATCATTAGGTTTGTCAAAAAGAACCGATTCACATGAATTAAATCATTGTTTTACAATTTTCAGAAATGTGAAGCGGGGCATCTGTTTTACAGTAAATATAGTCTAAACTGTTAAAAATGTATTGAATTCTCACTGTGGACATATTGGAGGACTGCATAATTGCAAAGGGGCATACTTATACACATTATACCATATGGAAGATTCATTCAATGCGTATAAAAGGCTCACTAGAGAGGTGACTTCCCATAGACAAAGTAAGAGCTACGACACTAATACGTGTAAACTCTTCAGAATTGTGTTCTGTGGGTGTCACTGAGTAGACTGACTCAATTTCATGTATCCACAATCCATAGGTAATGCTGTACAGTGCCATATGAATGTTCAATGCATATAAATTAAGACTAATCAGAGGTGATTTCCAGTCATCGTCCCAAAATAAAGCACTACTACTAGACTAACATTATTTAGCTTCTCAGAATTGTGTTCTGCGGGTGTAACGGAGACAGTGATACCCCATTTCATAGATCCACAATCCATATAGGTAAGGCTGTGTGTACAGTGCAATATGAATGTTCAATAAATAATAGGCTGACTAGTGAGGTGATTTCCCCACACTCAAAGTCCCGCAATAAAAGCTACCACAGTAATATTTGTGTACATTTTTCAGAATTGTGTTCTGAAGACATTAACATGATAATCTTCCTCCCACATACCTCTGGTAGGTCTCCATCTCCTCAGTGTCCATTGACAATGACCTATAAAATAAGCATAATATTAGCACCTTAGTAGGGATGTGCATCTTTCCATTTAAAAGCGATTGGATACTTATCTAGATACATGGACCCCGATACAAGGAACAATACGTTTTATTGCGATATGGTTTTATTTGAGAATGAATTGATGTGATTCGATGCACTAACATTTATTTCATTAACATTTACTTTGTTTACGCTACCTAAATAATTCTACTAGGAATACAAAATGCCGCTCACATTTCCAAATTTTTATTAGCTTTGGAAAGCGAATTCGTGTCCAAATCGAGAAAATAAGACCTGTGCAATGGTATGCGCAATCAAGATACTTATTTGGAGTCTGTGGCTGAAGTGGTTTGAAAGCTATTGAGGTTTGAAATCGCGAAAATCTGTCGAATATCCAACTTAAAACTGTCTTTACATCGGTTAGTGAATCGGCGATTCGTAACATTTGAATGTATTTTCTGACCAATGTATGCTACATTTGGGTCGGTTTGGGGTCCGCGGACAGATGCAGTATCTCAAACGTTTGAATCCGGGACCGATGCACGTCGCTGAAACATTACATCCCAACACCTTACTCTGGATTTAGCCAGCAAATCTGTCCTGCTTGCTTAAAACTGCACTAGGTTTCTACAGGCCTTCTTTGTAGATTAAGACATAGTCTGGAAAACGTACCTAATTCGGGAATAAGAAATGTGTTGTACTCGAATTGTGCCATTATCCCAACTGTTACAGAGAAGATGTAATGACTTTTTTTGTTGTAAACTATAGTTTTCGTCCTCATGCTAGCTAGCAGTAGCCATTAAGGAAATGCACCTGGTGTTGAACAACAAATGATCCAAAACGGCTGCTGTGGCTTCTACCTATAATGAGGACAACGAGGTCAGTTTTCGAGAATAAACTAGCAGTCGTTCAATCTTCCCAAATGACACAGTTGGGAAAATTCGGAGTACAACACATTTCTTATCCCTGGATTGACGCATGTTTTCTGAGCCATACTCATTTATGCCGGGTTAGCAGTGATGTAGTTAAGCTACACAGGAAGCCTGTCTGATCCTAGTGCAGTTGTAAACAAGTGGGTCGGCCATGCTGGCAAATAGGTGGGTTGGTCAGCTTTACAGTACTATCCGGATATTTGACTTCATGTGGCTATAGTGTAAAAAAATATGATTTATACTGATTTCGCCTCTTCCTCCCTGGCTAACGTATATAGCTAGCTAAGCAGCTAAAAATTACGTTACAAACCATTTGGCCGTATTGAATTATTCAATACTCAGGTTAAACCAAAAAAGTTAATTACCTAGTAACAACTACAGTAGCTAACAAGTTAGCAACAAAATTGCTAGTGAGGGTGAACTTCTCTAGCTAGCTAACATTGTATTGGACAGGATGCTAAACGTGCAGTAATTAGCATTCAGCAGGCTTTTTTCTTTAGAAACTTACTTCTCCAATTTCTCCGACATCTTCGCAATTAGGTGATTTGAGTTGTCCATTGTTTTGCCAGTTCGTTTTGTTGGGATTATTTCATTTGTGATGCATTGGGACTCGCCTGTGCTTCGCTTTGACTGCGCAACGCCAACGGATCTCCCCGCCACATATTTCAAACGAATCGCATGTTTCGATTTTGCACATGCGCAGTATATTATCAAATGGGAAGTATTTTAAATGGGAGGAACCAGCCAATATAAAGGAATTTCTCTATTCAATTTCTCTATTCAGTTGGCGAATTGATTTTCATGCGAATATTCTAGAAGCTGCATATAGAAAATATGTCAATATTCCCATTAGTGGCCAGGTCGCAATTGTAAATGAGAACTTGTTCTCAACTTGCCTACCTGGTTAAATAAAGGTGAAATAAAATAAAATAAATAAAAAGTGGTGTTTCCACCAAATAAAAACCAGTGCCTGATGACGTAGTGCACACAACTTTAACATGTTCGCTTAAATGTTCATTTACCAAATACAAATCTAAAGTTCGTGTTTCCATAGCATTTTCAACCCTACTGATTGTTTTGTCACAAAAACTGTTGCATTAAATAGCAGTGGTGCCTAATCTGGTTTTGGCATGTGAGCTAAAATATCTTAATAGCCAACAACTCAGACACAGTGCTGGTATGGCAATGCTGGTGGGCTAGTCTACATGATCAGATTATTATGGATAAGAGCGATAATATTTGTATTTGTCAAACGGCAGTCAGGCATTGATCATCATGTCATTAGAATAAGACCCTAGATATTTATTGGAAAGCAGCATCAAGCTCATCACTGTGCACTTTACCACCCTGTGAAAAGTATTTGGTTTTAAATATACCAAAGTATCAAAAGTAAATGTAATTGCTAAAATATACTTAACTTTCAAAAGTAAAAAAGTATTTTACTTATATTAAGTAAACCAGGCGGCATAATGTTTATGCATTTTTAATTTACTGATAGCCAGGGGGACACTCATTAAGTATTTATGCTTAGTGAGTCCACCAGATCAGAGGCAGTAGGGATGACCAGGGTTGTTTTCATTTTAATTTATTATTTCACCTTTATTTAACCAGGAAGACTAGTTGAGAACAAGTTCTCATTTAAAACTGTGACCTGGCCAAGATAAAGCAAAGCAGTGTGACACAGGCAACAACACAGAGTTACACATGGAATAAACAATAAACAAGTCAATGACACAAAAGAAAAGAAAGAAAGTCTATATACAGTGTGTGCAAAAGGCATGAGGAGGTAGGCAATAAATAGGCCATAGGAGCGAATAATTACAATTTAGCAGATTAACACTGGAGTGATAAATGAGCAGATGATGATGTGCAAGTAGAGATACTGGTGTGCAAAAGAGCAGAAAAGTAAATAAAATAAAAACAGTATGAGGATGAGGTAGGTAGATTGGGTGGGCTATTTACAGATGGACTATGTACAGCTGCAGCGATCGGTTTACTGCTCAGATAGTTGATGCATAAAGTTGGTGAGTGAAATAAAAGTCTCCAACTTCAGCAATTTTTGCAATTTATTCCAGTCACTGGCAGCAGAGAACTGGAAGGAAAGGTGGCCAAATGAGGTGTTGGCTTTGGGGATGATCAGTGAGATATACCTGCTGGAACGGGTTCTACGGGTGGGTGTTGTTATCGTGACCAGTGAACTGAGATAAGGCGGAGCTTTACCTAGCATAGACTTATAGATGACCTGGAGCCAATGGGTCTGGCGACGAATATGTAGCGAGGGCCAGCCGACTAGAGCATACAGGTCGCAGTGGTGGGTGTTGTTCTCTTGATAAGCGAGTGAATTGGACCATTTTACATTCGAAATGTAACAAGTACTTTTAGGTGTCAGGGAAAATGTATGGAGTAAAAAGTACATTCTTTTCTTTAGGAATATAGTGAAGTAAAAGTAAAAGTAGTCAAAAATATAAATAGTAAAGTACAGATACCCAAGAAAACGACATATGTAGTACTTTAAAGTATTTTTACTTAAGTACTTTACACAACTGCAAATTAAGCATGTGTTTAGTGAGTCCGCCAGAGCAGAGGCAGTAGGGATGACCAGGGATGTTCTCTTGATAAGTGTGTGAATTAGGCAATTTTCCTGTCCTGCTAAGCATTCAAAATGTAACGAGTACTTTTGGGCGTCAGGGAAAAAGCATGGAGTAAAGAATACATCATTTTCTTTAGGAATGTAGTGAAGTAAAAGTAGTCAAAAATAAAAATGGTAAAGTACAGATACTCAAAAAAAACGACTTAAGTAGTACTTTACACAACTGGTAAAATACTACTTGAGTAAAAGTCTAAAAGTATCTGGTTTTAGATTTACTGAAGTACAGTGATGAAAAAGTACTAAATTTACATACTTGAGTAAAAGTAAATGGTATACATCAAATTCCTTATATTATTTTTTATTTATTTTATTTCACCTTTATTTAACCAGGTAGGCTAGTTGAGAACAAGTTCTCATTTACAACTGCGACCTGGCCAAGATAAAGCACATTAAGCAAACCCGATTAAAAATGTTCTTGTTTTTTTTATTTACAGACAGACGCTTGGACATAATTTACAAATTCAGTATTGTGTGTTTATTGAGTTCGCCAGATCAGACGCAGTAGGGATGAAGATGCATTATATTGATATGTGCGTGAATTGGACCAAATTGCTGTCCTGCCTGAGCATTCGAAATGTAATGAGTACTTTTGTGTGTCAGGGAAAATGTAATGGAGTAATAAGTACATATTTTCTTTAGGAATGTAGCGGAGTAAAAGTAAAAGTAGTTAAAAATATAAATATTAAAGTACAGATCCCCCCAAACAGTCAAGTAGTACTTCAACGTATTTTTACTTAAGTACTTTACACCACTGATTTCATCTGTAGCCTAATAAACTGAATGGTTTCCCAATCCGACCACACACACCATATCATCATGTGACTCCAAGTTTACTTGGATAAGATGGTTATTATATCAATTTCTGTGCATAAAAGCATTTCCACCACCATTTCTAGGATTAGCACAAGTTGCTTGAGGTAGTTAAAGTACTTGAATTTGGCACTCTGAAATGTAAATATAGGAATACCTATATTTGAAAAGTACTTACTTGAAAAGTACTTGAATTAAAACGAGGAGAACAGAAAATAATCAAATATGTTAATATGAAAAATATTAGAAAAATGGTCCAGGCAGACTACCAAGTTATATTTCCTCACGTGTATCGCATGCTGGTTCCCAGGCAAGCTCACTCATTCTACCAGTGGTTTAGTGGTTCCTGGAGAAGTGGGTATACAACAAACAAAAAAATGTCATTCTAAACGCTCCGCCACGCTAAGGAAAGACGCCCTGTGTGAAAAATAAGAGAAACAAACTCTGCATTAACTAAATGACAAATCCGATATTGGTCTTTCACAGTCAGGCCAACCCAAGCTGTATTGTGCTGTACTGTGAAAGTTGTTTAAAAGCGAGTTTATGCTTGATCCGAAAATGTGGCCATATCACCGTAAATGCTGCACAGCCAATATACGTCAGATTGACCATGCAAGGGCGTTTAATAGTAGGCCTACCATTGAAACAGATATTATTTTTTAAATCACGGGTTTCAGATTTTCAGTCTCAAAGTGACACTTTTTTAACAGAAAACCACGAAGGAAACCGCACACTGCTCTTGATAGTATCACTGATATTTAATAAGTTTACGCATCGGCCACACGGCCTTCGTCAAAGCTTTTGTGATAAAAAAAAAGAAAAAGTGCACCCCTATGTAGACCTGGCCCCACCCACATCCGTTCTACACATCGAAGGGGGTTGGAGGCAAAGGAAAAACAAATAAATGCTACCAAATATAACAATATGCATTTCATAAATATTACAAACGTGTATAAATAAGGCGTATTTGAACACGTCTGTAAATCTCAATGAGGACATAGTACATTTTCATTAGTCACTGGGTACATCGTATAAAAAACGTCAGAATAATCTACAAGAGACATATTTCTTGTTCAAATTCACAACATAACATACATAGGCATTTCATCAAGTCCTTTAGGAAATAATGTCTGGAGGGTGAAAATCCAAAAACATTCTCTTTTACTCAGAGTATTATCAATGTATCCTCCCCTGTCTGATATCTTAACTTTCTCTATGCCACAACATCTAAAGGTGGAAATGTCATGCTTCAAGTCATTGAAATGTACAGCGACTGGATAATCCATGTCGTTTGTCCTGATTTAACTTTTGTGTTCACTAATTCTCTGTTTGAGAGAGCGGGTTCTTTTACCGACATAACAGAGTCCACATGGACATTTAATCATGTAAATAACATGGGTGGTGTAACACGTAATAATGTCATTTATTTGGAACCGTTTTCCTGTGTGTGGGTGGCAGAAATATTCACACTTCATCATATTGTTGCACTGTGCGCTTCCTCTGCATTTATAGCTAACATTTGGTAGAGGGCGTAAAAGAACTGGCAGTTGGCAGTTGGCATGAACCTATACACAATACGTGGTGAATATTTAAATTCAGGCGGCAAAGCTGGGTCCGATGATAAAATATGCCAGTGTTTCTTGACCACACCTCCCACTTCAAAAATACCCATATAGAGGTTAGCATAGCTCGGAGCAAATGTAGAGCATCGATGTTCCATTCGTTTGGAGGTAGTATTCATCATCAACACATAAATATTTATACATCAAAACATATTCAGACAACTCTAGAATTAAGTTTGTTGGTGGATATTCATTAGCATCTTTGTCTCCCAAATAGTGTGCTAGTTGCTGCCAGCCCCCCTAGCACTGTTGTTTGGTTAGCAGTGTTTCTGTAGCACACGAGTTGGAGTTAATAAATAAATGGCTACTGGATTGATGCAAATAATTATGATATCATTCTGACAGGTTGCTAGGCTGCTTTGTAGCTACTGTAGCTAACATTTAATAGAGAATATTTTTGGGAAAGCCTTTCCATCTACCAGAAGATGGTTAGGCCTACCATTATCATAGCTGTATTTTTTATATTGCTTAATTATTTGAAACCTGGACGTTTTACTTCATATTATGAGGCATGTCTTTCCTTACTTGAATGCAGCCTATTAGCAAGAATCTAACCATAGAAGCAAGGATCTTTTATAAAGACTTACTCATATGCTTTCTCCTGGTCTATTGATTTTCTTTCAACTTTCTTTCATTGTCTAGCAGCCAAAGGCATTATCGTAGTCATATTAGCAACCCATGATAGTTGTTGCATATTTAAATCTCCCCTCTTCCTACATTTCTAACGGATATTTCCATCTCTGTTCATGAAACCGCTCGCATGTGCCGTGCACATTTTAAAACAGCGTTTTCCCGCAAATTGCATTTTGGAACATTCCCTCGAAGTTCTACCGCCGCTGCTACATTGCTGCGCCGAATAGTTTATAAAATGACAAGCTAAACATTCTGATCTGTTCCAACAGCCTTATTAATTGAAACTGCGTATACCTCCACTACACTACTTTGGTACGTATCAGTGGGTATTAAGAAGTGAGTATACGCAATGCCCACGGAAAAATATGCCCTGAATAGTTATAATGTCGGGAAAATATATATATTTTTGTTTATTTGTGTTTAATAAACAAAAATAAACAAATATTTGTGTGTGTGTGTGTATATATATGTATATATATATATATATTTGGTTTTTGTTTATTTGTGTTTAATAAACAAATATTTATATATATATATATATATACAAAGATTCAATACTGTCTGGCAGATTATTGATGTTTATGAATGGTTTTACCAGACACATTCTGGGATGTAGTGGAGGGTAAACGCTGTTATCGTCCCTTTTTATTTGTGAAATGGCGTTTACTCGCCTTTTTGTTTTGTTAATGATCGTTTAGACAGTTATTGTTGCATTCCCAGCGTTGTTCAACGTTCTGAAGGCTTCTTGATCTGAGTTCTAATCGCGCCTACCTCTGCGAACGAGTGGAATCATGAACAATTCATGTGTGCTCGTTATGTTCGCCTGTTACAGCGGATTTCATTGTTAGCAGCGCGTTCATTACAACACTGGGAAACTCCGACCACGACAAAGACGGAGAGGTGAAACGAACTCAGTCTAGAATAATGTCTAGGACATTTTAGAGTCAACTAAGGGCCTTTTACACTGTCAGAATTTACTTTCATGTGTTGGGACAGACTGTGGGACCTAAAATGTTGTGAAATATAAATACAATTTAATAATATTACCATGTACACTGAACAAAAATATAAACACAACAATAAAAAAAATGTTACTGAGTTATAGTTCATAAAGGAAATCAGTCAACATCATCAGTACTGACATACCACTCACGTATGTAGTGAAACATGTATTATTGACTACAACTTGTAAGGTATTGATGAATATAAACTCAGCAAGAAAAGAAACGTCCTCTCACTGTCAATTATGTTTATTTTCAGCAAACTTAACATGTGTAAATATTTGTATGAATATAACAAGATTCAACAACTGAGACATAAACTGAACAAGTTCCACAGACATGTGACTAAAATAAATGGAATAATGTGTCCCTGAACAAAGGGGTGGTCAAAATCAAAAGTAACAGTCAGTATCTGGAGTGGCCACCAGCTGCATTAAGTACTGCAGTGCATCTCCTCATGGATTGCACCAGATTTACCAGTTCTTGCTGTGAGATGTTACCCCACTCTTCCACCAAGGAACCTGCAAGTTCCCGGACATTTCTGGGGGGGGGAATGGCCCTAGCCCTCACCCTCTGATTCAACAGGTCCCAGACGTGCTCAATGGGATTGAGATCCGGGCTCTTTGCTGGCCATGGCAGAACACTGACATTCCTGTCTTGCAGGAAATCACATACAGAATGAGCATTATGGCTGGTGGCATTGTCATGCTGGAGGGTCATGTCAGAATGAGCCTGCAGGAAGGGTACCACATGAGGGAGGAGGATGTCTTCCCTATAACGCGCAGCGTTGAGATTGCCTGCAATGACAACAAGCTCAGTCCGATGATGCTGTGACACACCGCCCTAGACCATGACGGACCCTCCACCTCCAAATCGATCCCGCTCAAGAGTACCGTCCTTGGTGTCACGCTCATTCCTTTTACGATAAACGCAAATCCAATCATCACCCCAGGTGAGCTAAAACTCGTCAGTGAAGAGCACTTTTTGCCAGTCCTGTCTGGCCCAGCGACGGTGGGTTTGGGCCTACAAGCCCTCAGTCCAGCCTCTCTCAGCTGATTGCGGACAGTCTGAGCACTGATGGAGGGATTATGCGTTCCTGGTGTAACTCGGGCAGTTGTTGTTGCCATCCTTTACCTGTCCCGCAGGTGTGATGTTGGGATGTACCGATCCTGTGCAGGTGTTGTTACATGTCGTCTGCCACTGCGAGGACGATCAGCTGTCCGTCCTGTCTCCCTGTAGCACTGTCTTAGGCGTCTCACAGTACGGACATTGCAATTTATTGCTCTGGCCACATCTGCAGTCCTCATGCCTCCTTGCAGCATGCCTAAGGCACATTCACGCAGATGAGCAGGGATCCTGGGCATCTTTCTTTTTGTGTTTTTCAGAGTCAGTAGAAAGGCCTCTTTAGGGTACTTGAAGGTCCTTGAATTTGATTGCGAACCCTGGATTTTGTGCCTAATTATTTTTACAGACACAAAAAGATCCCACCAGATCCCACCCGTCGAACAAACAAATGATCAGTCGGCATTTATAAAATTGAACTGAAACTTCCTGTTTCCATCACAGCTGTAGTGATTTTTTAAAATACGATATGACTTTACTCGCATACAAACTGGATGGAAATGTGGTTAGTGTCCCACTCAACAAGAAATCTAACAAACATTTGACAAAGTCTTTGGTACACAGTACACAGTCCGCCTCTTGGCTAACATCAGAGAGGATACTTCCCATATAGGTATTAATTATAGTACTTCCAGGAATCTCTGGCTAATCTAGCCAACTGCTTACTGGTAAACACAATGTTTTGACTTTGGAACATCTGGCCAGCTATCCCAACTGACCGCAAGATTACTCTATTATTTATTGTTATGGTATGACATTGATTTCTCTCTCTCTCTCTCTCTCACACACACACACACACACACCCTCTTCCTCAATACAGTACCATCATTTCCTAATGTAGACAGAGAGGAATGTTCTCAACTCTCTCATGTCACTCACCAGAGAAGAGGGAAGAATACTATTAAGGTTGGTGAGTCTAAACTTCACTATTGCAGGTGAAAATTACTTTTTGGGGGATATATTATCACTCCAGTACATTGATATTACTGAGCATTTGTCATTGCATCGCCAACATCTTATGTACAAAGGTAGCAGTTCAGCAGAGAGTTACAAGAGTCTAAGAGCTACAGGTGAGGTCACAGATTGCCCCTCGCTGCTATGCTTTACCCGCCTGCTGTGTTCGCAAATCTGCTTCTATAATAATCATATATTTTCTGATGAAAATTGACTGTCATGAATGCACTTTCAAAAACAAGTGATATTCTTCATAGAATTCAAATGAGTTATATTCCTTATAATATACGGTAGAATTTACAGGAGATACAGTACAGGTCAGACTGTACAGGTTCACCTGTCTCAATATGTCAATTATTATACCTTACTCCTATGCCTGTGGTCCTGTGCCATGACATGAATTAGGAGTCATGGAGAAGCTGCTGTAAAAGTCAAATAAAGTCTGTTTGTTCAGGGTTATTGCAGTTTCATGAGGAAGATTAGTCTCTCTGATGCCAGTTTCTTAAGCACACTTCCTGTTATTGCTGCTGTGATGAGAGGGCCATTGTCACAGGGATGGGGCTCACCATCCCAAGCAGGTGGCCAGATTACAGTACCCATTTCTTACTCAAACCCGTTAGTTCATCTATTTGAACTATTCTCAGACTTTGGGAATAATTATTGAGTTATTGTATAAAGTTACTGTATTAATTTACTTCCTTACCAGCAGTTGTGAGGTTACAACACTTGTTCATAGTTCTGACTTTATGTTTGATTATTTGGTTAGAGTCAACATGCAGGGGTAATACGTGTCAAACAGCCATTGTCTTTCGTAAAATGTAAACAATCGACTCTAGCTGACATGTGATGTATGTAATACAGTTTATTCAGTATCATAAGGTAAACCTGTCCGGGCACATTTTTTCATTGGGACCTGTGACGCGGCATAACAGAGAAACGATTCCTTTACTGTAATCCTTTGGCTTCAGTTGTTTGTCTCCACCTCTTTGTCACAGCTAACCTGTATAGCTGTTCTGGAGTTAAGAGAGGCCAGACACAGATGTCATGGCAGACAATGTAAGTTATACTGTACATCTGTATGTGTGGGTGTGTATGTACTACTTGAATGTACTATTTGCCTCTTCTTGTGTGTGATTACAGATGTTTAGAGCGATTGAGTGTTGGGCGTTTATGTTAGCGATTGTACACATGCCAGAGTTATTTTTGTACACAAGTTATTAAAGTGTGAAGGATGATATTTTGATCCATTGTTTGCATTTTGTATTCTGCACCATAGGAGGATGCATTGCGGGCCATGCAGAACTGTTTCCACAGTCAGTTTAGTGTGGATGAGGCTGAGTACGAGGACATTGAGGAAAACAGGTGTGTTTCTGTTGAACTGTTTTACATGCGAGTTTGTGTGTGAAGCCTTCGTCAACATGTTTTTGTTATTGCAAACATGATGAGACAAGGGGAACATTCATGTCCTTGCTGCTTATGTGGGTGTCTAATATCTCAGGAGAACATCTGTTGATGAAGACAGTATCTATCTTGGCTGCACACTGTCACAATCCTTCATCCCTGATTTTCACCACTCACCTGTTATCAAGATGGGCTGGCTGCACAAGACTCCGCCTCAGGGGTAAGAGAGAAGGGTTTGTGTGCTTGTACATGCATGTGTGCATTTGTGTGTTGGTTCATGCATGTGTGTGTGTATGCATGAGAGTGTAAGTAATCTCTGTTTTATCTGCAGGACCCTTGTTTTCCAGAAGCGTTGGGTGATGTTGGATGCACAGTACCTTCGATACTTTCAAAATGAGAAGGTCCAGACGTCTTCCATAGAGCCACACATAGGTTCACAGATCACACTGTCTACTGTTTAATACCTTACTTATTACAGCCCCTCCTCTTCTTCCTCGTCCTCTCTTCTTTTCATCAGGAGGTCTACTCAAAGCGGATCATAGCCATACTGTCTGTCACTAAAGTGCTTAATGTTGGAGGACAGAAGTTTGAGGTGGTGACAAGGAACAGGACTTTCTTGTTCCGTGCTGAGAACAACAGTAAGTGTTCAGCCAGTAACAATGGTCACAATGAGGAAATATGAGTAATTTGTGGGCGTTATTGATGTGAAGTCTACACCAGTTCTATTCGGTGCATGTGATAAATACAATTTGATTTGATGTGTGTGTTTTCAGCCGTCAGGGAGGAATGGGTGTCAGTACTGAAAGAGACTATTCAGCAGCATTGTAACAGCATGGAGAAGTCCCTTATGAACTTCAGTGATACGTGTGGACAGCGTGCTAGTAGAGTCCCGCTCATTAGTAAGCAAGGATACCTGGAGATGAGTGGACTGCGCTCCAAGCTCTATGTAGTCATCTGTGCCGACAGTGTTTTCCTCTATAGGAACGCTGAGGTGTGTATCCATGGTGCATGTGTGCATGCATTTGTTCTGAAATATATATTTTTTAAACGTGCATGAGAGTCCTTTATGTATTCTTAAAGGTGACAGGCAAAGGTCTCCATATAAATCATAACACTTAATAATAATGCTAATTTAGGTTGAATTAAATTAGCCTCAACAACATTTTTGTTTATCACAACATTTTGTCTGTCATTTCTACTTTTTGATGAAGATGTGATCTCTTGTCTGTACAATTCAAGGATGACATAGCTACAGATATGGCTTTTATGAGTCATTTTCTGGATCAGAAATGAAACAAATTATACTGTGAGGAGACACTTATATATTTGGGGAATAAACATTGATATCAATAATGATTACTCATGCAGATAAGGATATAGATGATCTAGCTATAGCCAGTCAGTGAATTCACAATTTATGTGATGAGGCTGCCATTCAAACAGCTAAGACTAGCTACATTTTTGAGTTGATAAGACATTTTTAAAAACTGTGATGTTCATGTCATCAGGAGCACAGCCAGGGTGTTGGCATCACCTCCATTGAGATGAATTTGGGTACTGTGAAGGGCACAGACAAACGGTCCTTCAACCTCACCACCATCTACAGGACATTCAGGTGAGTGAGACTGACCTATGACCCTTTAATGACATCCCACAGTGAAACCCCTGTGACCTCTTTTCTGTGTGGTTAGTTTTGTGGCCGAGTCGGAGCAGCAGAGGGAGCAGTGGGTTGAGGCCCTGCAGGCCTGTGTCAGTCACTCTCTGTCCAGCAACGCGGTGGCCCAGAAGATCTGGTCTGAGGAGGCCAACCAGCGCTGTGCAGATTGTGGCGCCCCCCACCCAGACTGGGCCTCTGTCAACCTGTGTGTGGTCCTCTGCAAATGCTGTGCAGGTACAGAACCATTTCCAGAGGTCAGTCCAGCCTCGGAAACTAATGGATCAAGACTCAAAAGCTTTGATTAGATTCTATAATGATCATATTCAAATGTGTCAGGTTAACAAAAATTGTATCACATTGGTATGTTAGATAACAGTGCCTGGTAGAGGATATTGAAATCTAACTCTCTTTAATCCATTTCTCTGTGGTTTAGGGGTGCACAGGGGCCTGGGCCAGAGTGTGTCCAAAGTCCGCAGTCTGAAGATGGATGAAAATGCGTGGACTGAAAATCAGGTAGGTACAGTTTCTCATTTGTATTCTATTCTATTATTACATGGATTAGTAACATTGCATTCTCACCACCCATATGACTGGCTCCCTCTGTTTATGTTCCTCACACTATGCTTTCTATCTTATTTGTATAATTGTATTATACGCGTATGTTGTCTTTGAAAATTAGATTTTGTCATTGTTCACCCTGTTAATAAAATAACTAGTCTTTCAGGTCAAGGTTCTAATGTCACTCCCTGTTCACCAGCTGTTCCTGTTGCTAGGTAACGACAAAGTAAACCTTTTCTGGGCAGCTAACATTCCACCAAGTGAGATGCTCTGTCCATCAAGTGACAGTGAGGAGCGCCAGCGCTTTGTTACTGCCAAGTACTGCCAGGGGAAATACCGCTGCTACCATGCACTGTTTGGCCAACAGGAAGCCCTCAACAAAGTGAGGCACTCAGATTTTCTCTAATTTGCTCTCTCTCTCTCCATCTGTTGCTCTCAAAAGTTCAGACTTGTCTTCTCTGCTCCTTGATTCTCTCTCTACCTCCCCCTCTATCTCTCGCTCTCTCTCTCTCTCTCTCTCTTCCTCCTCTCTCTCCCCTCCCTGTCCTTTTCCCTATCTCTCAGGCTCTGTGCAACACCATTCAGACAGGTGATGTATTGGAGACTCTGTCGCTGGTGTTCTGTGGAGCAGATGTGAACTGTTATACAGGTGATCCAGAGCTGCCCAGCCCTGTGTCCGTGGCCCAGCACTATGGACAGACACTTCAGGTGGAGTTCCTCACTCACAACCACAACACAGGTAGGAGCAATGAAACCAGCCTCATTCATCAAATTCTCTGTAATCCATGCCTGCAATGTTACATCAATCATATAGTTGTGTTGAACACAAATGTATGGGTTGTATTTCATTGTTCAGTAGAGGTGACATCATCAGTATTATATGTTTTTCCTCTCTCCAGAGCTCCCAGGGTCAAGGGCTGGAGATCACACAATCTTAGAGGCTGCTCACCCCA
The DNA here is from genome assembly GCF_034236695.1 of Oncorhynchus nerka. Lineage (NCBI taxonomy): Eukaryota > Metazoa > Chordata > Actinopteri > Salmoniformes > Salmonidae > Oncorhynchus > Oncorhynchus nerka. Next base: position 63,400,704 of record NC_088405.1, on the reverse strand, counting down.
TCTCACACACTGGGTATCTGTTCAAGACTGCCTCCTCAACACGAGCCATTACAGAGCGCAAATCTAAAGGAGGTGGGTCATTCTTGATATTCTGTTTGTAAACTACATTTTTTGTGAATTGTTTGGACATGCTTTAGATCTGAATTTCAGATGAACTAGTGAGCAACTTGCACATTTCGAACTTGATATTCCTTTTTGGTAAGTGACATTGTTTTAATGTAAATTCAGTTACGGTAAGCTAATTGTAGCATTTTGGAACATGTAGATTTTAGTCGTCGCTGGTGCTCTTTGAACCAAGGTAACTTCAGCTACTATGAGAGTGAGAAGAGCTCCAGCCAGAGTGGACAGATGAAGATGAGTGATGTCCTTTGTCTGGTGGTCAATCCCCAAGGGAAACATGGGTAAGACAACACGATAGATAGTGTTTTAATCCAAAACATTGTGAGCTTCAGAAGAATGTTTATATTTGTACAGTATATATTCTATTTGTTTCCTGCTGAGTCAGTTATGGTCATTCCTTTGAGCTGTACCATGACTCTGGGAGAGTCTACCTGTTTGGAGAGGATTCCCCTGACACTGTGAGGGAGTGGATCAAGGTCATTGTCAAGGTAACCACACCTTTTTAAAACTAGATTTCAATTAGTATTATGATAGATTGGTAAATGGTAGTTTTATGTATAGCTGCTGCCTTGTCTTGTTGTGTGTCAGGCCCTGGTCCCCCCTGTAGCAGAGGACCTGGTGGGCTGGTCCTTTGAGCGGGTGGGCCGGCTGCGCTACACTGTGGGCCAGAGCTTCCATTGTCCTTGCCTGGGCTGGTTCTCCCTGGGGGGCTCCAGACTGCTCCTCCTCCTCCACGGAGAAGACCAAGTGGATAACATCGACCTGCGAAAACTACAGGAGCTCTGTGAGTCACACCTGAACCTGGCACAGTGGGGCATACGGTGCATTCAGAAAGTATTCAGACTCCTTGACTTTTTCCACATTTTGTTACTTTACAGCCTTATTCTAAAATGGACTGAATAGTTTTTCCCCTCATCAATCAATACCCCATAATGACAAAGCAGAAACCGTTTTTTTAGACATTTTTGCAAATGTATAAAAAATGAAACTGAAATATCACATTTATGTACAGTACCAGTCAAAAGTTTGGACACACCGAATCATTCCAGGTTTTTCTTGAATTTTAACATTTTCTACATTGAAAAATACATCAAAAGACATCGAAACTATGAAATAACACATATGGAATCATGTAGTAACCAAAAAAGTGTTAAACAAATCAAAATATATTTTATATTTGAGATTCTTCAAAGTAGACACCCTTTGCCTTGACAGCTTTGCACAATCTTGGCATTCTCTTAACCAGCTTCACCTGGAATGTTTTCCAACAGTCTTGAAAGAGTTCCCACATATGCTGAGCACTTGTTGGCTGCTTTTCCTTCACTCTGCGGTCCAACTCATCCCAAACCATCTCAAAAATTTTGGTTTACACTTTTTTTGGTTACGACGTGATTCCATATGTGTTATTTCATAGTTTTTACAATGTAGAAAAAAGTGAAAATAAAGAAAAACCCTTAAGTGAGTAGGTGTGAGTAGGTGTGTCCAAACTTTTGACTGTTACTGTAAGTATTCAGACCCTGTATTCAGTACTTTGCTGAAGCACCTTTGGCAGCGATTACAGCCTCGAGTATTCTTGGGTATCACGCTACAAGCTTGGCACACCTGTATTTGGTGAGTTTCTCCCATTCTTCTTTGCAGATCCTCTCAAGCTTTGTCAGGTTGAATGGGGATCATCGGTGCACAGCTATTTTCAGGTCTCTCCAGAGAAGTTTGATCGGGTTCAAGTCCGGGCTCTGGCGCAGTCACTCAAGGATATTCAGAGACTTGTCCCGAAGCCACTCCTGCGTTGTCTTGGTTGTGTGCTTAGGGTCGTTTTCCTGTTGGAAGGTGAACCTTCGCCCCAGCCTGAGGTCCTGAGCGCTCTGGAGCAGGTTTTCATCAAGGATCTCTCTGAGAGTGTTTAGGTGCCTTTTGGCAAACTCCAAGCGGGCTGTCATGTGCCTTTTACTGAGGGGTGGCTTCCATCTGGCCACTCTATCATAAAGACCTGATTGATGGAGTGCTGCAGAGATGGTTGTCCTTCTGGAAGGTTCTCCCATCTCCACAGAGGAACTCTGGACTCTGTCAGAGTGACCATTGATTTCTTATCACCTCTCTGACCAAGGCCCTTCTTCCCCGATTGCTCAGTTTGGCCCGGGCGGCCAGCTCTAGGAAGAGTCTTGGTGGTTCCAAACTTCTTCCATTTAAGAATGATGGAGGCCACTGTGTTCTTGGGGACCTTTAAAGCTGCAGAAATGTTTTGGTACCCTTCCACAGATCTGTGCCTTGACACAATCCTGTCTCAGAGCTCAACGGACAATTCCTTCGACCTCATTGCTTGGTTTTTGCTCTGAGATGCACTGTCAACTGTGGGACCTTATATAGACAGGTGTGTGCCTTTCCAAATCATATTCAATCGATTTAATTTACCACAGGTCGACTTTTATCAAGTTGTAGAAACATTTCAAGGATTATCAATGGAAACCGGATGCATCTGAGCTCCATTTAAAAATGAAAGAAATAGCTATAAAAAATGTAACGATTTTTGCTTTGTCATTATGGGTTATTGTGTGTAGATTGAGAGAAAAACATTTATTTAATACATTAAAGAATAAGGCTGTAACATAAGAAAATATGGAAAAAGTCAAAAGGTCTGAATACTTTCCCTAACTGTAGGTTAAGGAAGTACTGCAGAGGGAGAAGTGTTTTTATTTTGGTGGACCAAGAATGTTAGTGACATATACATAACTTTTTAATAGAGCTACTTTGGTTGACAATTGATGTAGACAGTGTGTGATGTAATGTGATGTGCTGTCCCAGCCGTGGAGCAAGAAGCTGCTGCTGTGGTGCTGGTGGACAGAGGCAGGAGGCTGCGTTTGGAGGGGGACAGAAGGCCTGACTACCAGGGCTGGCTGAGTGGCATCCAGCAGGGCTTAGGGAGAGGAGACGGCCCCCTGGACCAGCAGCAGCTTACTGAGACAGAAGTCCCTGTCATTGTGGACCGCTGCATTAGCTACATCACACAACATGGTACTGGACCTAGCATGGCATCGGATGGGACAGATACCTAACAAAAGATGTGCTCTTACCAGCTCCATTATTCGATTCTATCAGTGTCTTTGTAAGCCTGTGTTAATGATATTGTGGTTATGTGTTTGTTTATGGGGGGGGTTTCCTCCCCCTTTCCAGGTTTGAAGTCAGAGGGCATCTATCGGAGGTGTGGTGTGAACTCTAAGATCGCCGCCCTGCTGCTCTCTCTCCGCCATGACGCCCGTCAGGTTCGTCTGAGTGAAGGGGTGTGCCAGGTGGATAATGTGGCCAACGTCCTGAAGAGATTCCTCAGGGAAGTGGGAGAGGGGGTTTTCAATGGCCATCAGGCCTCTCTGCCATGGCTCCATACCACTAGTGAGTCTGGCCTACCCTCATTCTAATACAGGTGGACCACAATGACCACAACACTGCTTTTCACTGCTCGTCTTGGTAGTCGTATCATTGGTAGCCCCATGACAAGGAGTTTTGTGCTCTAATGTGTAGGTGTTTTTCTTTTTGTCCACCAGCTGTCAGTGAGAGAAGAGAGAGAGTGTCCCAGTACAAGGCCCTCCTCCACAGCCTCCCCCCAGTCAACAGAGCCACTCTGGGGGCTGTCATCAACCACCTCTACTGGTTAGCCTCAACTCTCCACCTCTGTCCGCCTGTCCTCTTTTCTTTTCTCTCTTTTTCTTCCCTCCATTCTGGTTTGTCTCTTTTGTAGAATTTTTAGTGTTTATATATAGATAATTGACTAATTTGTCTTTGAAAGTTCAAGACATGCATCGCTGTTGAGAAATCTCTTGTACAAATCTGTCGATTCTGTTCCCAAAGCGTTCAGTGCTTTGCAGATGAGAATCAGATGAACATGCACAACCTGGCCATTGTGTTTGGTCCCACGCTCTTCCAGACGGACGGCACTGATAACAGCGCAGGACAGGTGGTAGAGGAGCTCATCCAGAACTACCAGGATATCTTCAATGTGAGTGGGTCTGTCTCACACTGATGACATCACTGATTTATAGAAGATAAATGGAGGGAAATGTACTGTGTTGTCACAAGAAGCAAAATGAAATGTTCTGATCAATTGGATGGATGTGTCTGTCTGTGTGGCAGGTGAATGCTGAGCAGCTTCAGAGGCAGCTGGACATGATCTCTCATGTCATCAAAGCACAGGAGGATCACGCCGAGGAGGTGAGCATACACCTATGGCATGATGACATTTTCAGAACCCCTTGCAGCAGTTGTTTCCCACCCAACTGAAATGATTAAATCCTTCCATGACCTGTCTATCTCTTACTATTTGCTGGATTGAGGATGGCTGTTAGCCTGATGTGTCTTTCTCTTCAATCTGCTCTGTAGGGGACCCCCTCACCTCTCACCATCTGTGGGATTTACCTGGAGAGGAAGGAGGAGGGCTCTGAGCTGCTGGTTCAGGTCAGCTCCATGTGCACTCTCACCTTTCACCTTAGAATCCAAATGCGACAGTATGGGGTGTTCTTCTGCAATGCTTTGTGCCCAGATGATCATATAAGTTCACTTGCTTGCTAAAGCTAACCCTGCCCGCTCCTAACGCTAACCCTTCCCGCTCCTAACGCCAACCCTGCCCGCTCCTAACGCTAACCCTGTCCGCTCCTAATGCTAACCCTGCCTGTTCTTCTCCCTCAGATCTCCCAGGCAGTGAGTGCTGAGGAGCTAGTGTGTGAGGTCCTGAGACGCGGGAACATCCCTCCACAGCAGGGGGACTATTGGAGCTGCTTCCTGGTCAATGACAACCAGGAGATGGGTAATTAGAACACCTCAGTTACAGTTGCCAAGTCCCTTTTTAAATGTATAAGCTGAAGTAGGACAGCGGTTGTTAATGAAGTGTGATATCTTTATATTGATGATGAACGCTAATGCTCAACTGCAAACTAGTGGTAAAATACAATGTGTCTTCTCTGATTCCCCCAACAGAGCGTCCATTGCACTACCAGGAACGAGCGCTGGCCATCTATTTCTCTCTGGGTAAAGACTGTCACCTGGTGGTCAAGCGGAACTGCTACATGGAGGCCATGTTAATCTACATAGGTAAATGCATGATTACCGATGTATATATTATTATTCCAGTCCAGTCAAGAGCACTTTTGAATAAATGACATATTGTAGATACTTTCTGTGAAGAATAGAATTGACAACAGAAAAGGAATCCGAAGGGAGGGAAGGGGGAAGGCAACGTGTTAATTAATGATAGGGTTGAAAATCAGCACATTGAAGTGAATTAGAGTTGTATGTCCCCTCTCACAGCTGCCATGGTAGACGTGTCCAGAAACAGCATGATTAAGTTCAGTGATGAGAAGGGTCAGAGGGGGAAGAGAACCTTCAGCAGACGCCTCTGTGTACTCGATGGCACCTCTCTCAGGCTCTACAAAGAAGTAAAGGTAACAGAGGATGGAAGGAGGATGTGTGGGCCTATTCTGTGACTGTATGAAGTACCTACAGTATGTGGCCGTATAGCTGCAATTGTACATTTTTACTCTTTACTAGAGTACTCAGCCTGAGAGGGAATGTCAAGTCCATGCTCTGAAAGTCTACTATGGCATCAAGAAGAGGCTACAGCCACCATCATGGTGAGAGTCAACCAGCAACCCTCCAATGACTCCTGGTCTATTTTCTTAACCATTTGGCTATTTGTTGTTCCATATCAGCTGTCAATATAATGTAAGTTCCCTCCTCTTCTTCTAGCTGGGGGATGACTGTAGTGTGTGAGCAGGCAGAACAAGACAAACAGCAGTGGTGAGTATCTTTAGTAGCAACTAAAGATGGGTAAACCGTAGGTACTAGTGCACTGAGGATCATGGTAAAGGTATAGCCTCTCTAACCCCGCCGTCTTCCCTCTCGCAATCTTCTTAGGTACCTGTGCTGTGAATCAAAGAACGAATTGATCAAGTGGCTGGCCACTTTTATGAACCTCCAGGTAGTGTCCTTTTGTGTGACTGAAACATATTCTGCTTTCCTCAGCTCTTTATTTGATTTCTTTTTTCATTTTCTTTTTTCATATAGCACAATAGTGACCTGTGTCCTGCAGCTTCCAGGCCAGATTCCTGATCTAAGGCAGAAGGGGAAATAACCTAATCCTGGTTTTCCATCACAGAAGTATCTTCCAGATACTTTTTCGCATCTTCAATTCTTCTGAAAATATTTTTCAACAAATTATTTTAAGTTAATAACCACAAATAATGTCTTTCTCTGTTATAATGGTTGATTTGACCCTATTTCTACCCCACAGCTACAGTATAGCCCTCACACACACTCATTATACCTAGCAAGAGCAGAGACAGTTTCATTCTACAGTATAGCCCTCACCCACACCCATTATACCCAACAAGAGCAGAGACAGTTTCATTCTACAGTATAGCCCTCACCCACACCCATTATACCCAACAAGAGCAGAGACAGTTTCATTCTACAGTATATTGAAATGAAAACATACAGACCTTAGGGTAATAGTAGGGGAAGCAGTATAGAACTACACTACAACAACAAACTCAAACAAAAATATTAGAGGCACGTGAGAAAAATAATCTAAATGTCATGTTGACTTTGAAGCTCCTTTGATTGGGACATAATGACAAGGTTGGAGAGCTGCAGTCGTAAAACCATCTAAGTTTAGACACCGAGCATTCTGTGCATGTCATTATGGTAACAGTGGTGGTCAGTAATTATTGGAGAGCAGGATTTCAACCCTGTCATTACTCAAGACCACAGCTTGTTGCATTACAGTGATGCGCAGTTTATCACTTTTATTAATGGACTAATCCTTTAACAGTACCTTAACATAAAAATGAATCTGAGGGAAGGTTAGCCAGACACCGCCCTTAGAGCAGGGAAAGAAGACTGATCTTGTTGCTGTTATCCAGTGCCTGGCTGGTCGAAGCCCAAGAGGTTTCTCTCTCTAGGCTGATTATGAATTGGTATCTGAAAACCTTATTGTGATTAAGCAATGTTGATATCATTGTATGTCATTCAACATTTAAACTGTGTCTTTTGAATACAATGTGTATAGTTTTTATATTTCTTAAAATCATTATCCTACCATTCATTTGATGTCTGAAGTCAGGATGCTTTGGCACTTCAAACCTGCTCGACTTGATTGGTTGATTTTTTCTATTTTGTTATTGACTGTACGTTTGTTTATTCCATGTGTAACTCTGTGTTGTTTTTGTCGCACTAATTTGCTTTATCTTGGCCAGGTTGCAATTGTAAATGAGAACTTGTTCTCAACTGGCCTACCTGGTGAAATAATAAAAAGCAAAAAGCATTGATGATTTAATATATCCAGTCCTACTGTAGAAGATGCTCAGAAATAAAAGGGCTGTCAGATAGTTTTTGAGGATTTCTCCTTCAGAGCTGTATCACCATAGAAACACAAAATTAGATTATTGGCACACCCGAGCCTTTGATATGTCTATGTGTGGAAATATGGCTTGCCTAAAACACTGTACTAGATAGTCATTATAATATTATTCTCTTAGGTTATATTGTAATGTTAATGTACCTTAAAGGGTTTAAGACTGGATCTCTGGCATGTTGCTACAGCACATTAACCCCCCCCACCACCATTCTTAATCGCCCATAAAGTTTTATTGGTGCTCTTGTGGGGCTAAGTGCCTCTCGCTCAGTAAAAGGGCTTTCTAATATCCTTTTATTTTTCAGCTGTATGTGGTTAGACATGAGGCTGTGTGGGTAATGGCTTTACATTAGGAACTCAGGGCTGGTGAAGTGGCTCAGTCAACCCTGGTAACAACCATGCACTCCCATTCACCCCCAGTTCTTACATCACCACCCCCATTAAGCTTCAACGTTACCATAACCTGCACATACTTGACACACAAATGCTACGTTCATTATGGAATCTTAGATTTTAGAGCAACTTTTCTCACTTCCTCATCCTGCAGACATGTAGATCTTGCTGACTGGTCTGTCATTTAATTACCTGACATTGATTTAAAAATGTCTATTTTTAATAGAAGCCCCGCATGCCAATTGCAGGTCCAAAATGTTTTAGAATAACTTTTTCAGTGGTCATTCATGGGGCTAGATTAGAAACCAAAGAAGGAATAAATTTCTCTGGTGGTGTTCTGGTGTCATGAATCTTTAAAGGCTATCTGAAGGACAAAATACGAGTGAGGTGTTTATCTAATGGCATGCTAACCATTTCCGTTACAATACTGACATATTCCACTCAGTTTTCACTCATAACAACGTACTGTCCAGAATAGAGAGACAGTTACATGTAATACCAGTAGATGAAGAAAAACATTTATAAAATGTTTTCTTAGCTTTAATAATTTGAATTGCTTGTCTAAATCTCATGTTTGGTCATGTCAATAAATTGCTTATTGCTCAAGTGAATATTTGTATTAACTCTCTGCTAGTCAGCTCTCATTCAGGGGTAGTTGGTTTATTTTATTCATGCACATAATTTTCACTAAACCATTTAGAGATATGGGCCTTTCTATAAACAATGGGGCTAGTGTGTGACATTGAGATAAACATTTCAAAATGGTTTGAAATAAAAAATAAAAATGATTTTCATGCAGTTCCACATGTGTACCCAGAGGAATAAATGTGAGTATATGCAAATTGGCCTCACCTATATAACAAACATATACAGTGACTTGCGAAAGTATTGACCCCCGTTGGCATTTTTCCTATTTTGTTGCCTTACAACCTGGAATTAAAATTGATTTTGAGGGGGTTTGTATCATTTGATTTACACAACATGCCTACCACTTTGAAGATGCAAAATATGTTTTCTTATGTAACAAACAAGAAATATGACAACAAAACAGAAAACTTGAGCGTGCATAACTATCCACCCCCCTATGGCAATACTTTGTAGAGCCACCTTTTACAGCCATTATAGCTGCAAGTCTCTTGGGGTATGTCTGTAAGCTTGGCACATCAAGCCACTGGGATTTTTGCACATTCTTCAAGGCAAAACTGCTCCAGCTCCCTCAAGTTGGATGGGTTCCTGCTGGTGTACAGCAATCTTTAAGTCATACCACAGATTCTGAATTGGATTGAGGTCTGGGATTTGACTAGGCCATTCCAAGACATTTAAATGTTTCCCCTTAAACCACTCGAGTGTTGCTTTAGCAGTATGCTTTGGGTCATTGTCCTGCTGGAAAGTGATCTCTGTCCCAGTCTCAAATCTCTGGAAGACTGAAACAGGTTTCCCTCAATAATTTCCCTGTATTTAGTGCCAACCATTATTCTTTCAATTCTGACCAGTTTCCCAGTCCCTGCTGATGAAAAACATCCCCACAGCATGATGCTGGGGATGGTATTCTCGGGGTGATGAGAAGTGTTAGGTTTGCGCTAGACATAGTCTCCCACATGCCTTTTTCTTTAAGCAGTGGCTTTTTTCTGGCCACTCTTCCATAAAGCCCAGCTCTGTGGAGTGATTTATTTGGCTGTCATCCAGGCAAAGGGTGGCTACTTTGAAGAATCTCAAATATAAAATACATTTTGATTTGTTTAACACTTCTTTGGTTACTACAAAAATGGTTTTATGTCACACGATTTTGGACAAATCCGCCAAGACACCAACCATGATAAATTGTTAAACAGGTTTTAAATCAACTTGTGAATTTAATTGAATATAGCTATGATCCCCCCCCCCTTATGTCTTAATGTAATGCAGTGAAAAAAATTGTCAGATTGTTATCAATTACTTATCAACAGCCGTAAAAAGTTGTCCAGTGTAAGAAATCCTCACTGATACCCTAGTTTATAGAAAGACCCATATACTGTAATTCAGTGTTTATGCTTGATGAGAGATTGAGTTTATTTTATTCAGAGCTAATAGAATCACACGAGCCTATAAAGTTTTATTTGTCTTATTATTATTCCCCCTTTTTCTCACAATTTCAATTATGATCTTGTCTCATCACTAAAACTTCCAAAAGGGCTCGGCGAAGGTTGAGTCAAGCGTGCTCCGAAGCATTACCCGCCAAACCATGCTCCTTAACACCCGCCCACTTAACCAGGAAGCCAGCTGGACTAATGTGTCAGGGGAAAACTGTTCTACTGACGACTGAAGTCAGCCTGCACCCGCCCGGCCCACCACAAGGAGTCGCTTGAGCTCAATGAGCTACATAATGCCCCCCCGGCCAAACCCTCCCCTAACCCAGACGACGCTGGGCCAATTGTGGACCGCCCTATAGAACTCCTGGTCATGGCCGGTTGTGACACAGCATGGGATCAAACACAGGTCCGTAGTTACGCCTCAAGCACTGCAATACAGTGCTTTAGAACGTTGCCCCACTCAGGAGGCCCTTCTTTGTCTTATTATCTGTGTCTCATTTCAAAGTTATGCCAATTGCACATGCTGGTGGATTTATGGTTGTTTTCTTTGCTGTGCTTTTCAGTAGGTAACTGAAAATCTTTTCAGTAACTCTTGACAGGGGACAGGCCCGTTATGATATCAGGGTCTTTGTTATTTGCCCTCATTATCATATAAAGGACATTGTGTTGCATATTATTCCCCCAATGTTCTATCTGTGTTCAGCCTTTGCCTATCATTAACCAAACCTTTTATCTGGAAAGTCATATGATGCTACCTACCACCTCTTGAGTGTTTTGTTGCTAATATGACTCAGAGTCAAATGGATCTTGTGTCAATAGAGATGCCTCATCATGGGACCAAACATCATCATTGATGTCACATTGATGTAGCAATCATCCTCCTGGATTATTAAAACTTATTTAATACCTTAATTTAATTAGATTTAAAACCAACTAGTTATCATAGGCTACCTACGGTACTCTACAGACCAACCTGACAGTGCTATTGTAAGCTAATAGACTTGTGTGTGTGTGATAGAATGTTGCTCCATGAAGCCTTCTGTTACAGGAGCTTGCACGAAGGCAACCCCCACTGAGCCAGCAAGCCTCTCTGACCCTGGTCTGAAACAATATCTCTCTCACTCACCAGCACTTAAAGATCAATATCACTGTGTGTGTGTGTGTGTGTGTGTGTGTGTGTGTGTGTGTGTGTGTGTGTGTGTGTGTGTGCGTGCGTGCGTGTGTGTGTGTGTGTGTGTGAGAGCGTGCGTGTGAGTGAGAGAGCGAGCGAAAGAGAGGGGAGAGAGAGATACTTCTGAAGGTATTTCCTCTTTGCTCCTCTGTCTGTTTTTGGAACCCTGCAGTTGTTCTGGAGCAGGTGGGGATGACATTGGGGATATTCACAGACATTCACACAAACATGCAGTTTCCATACAAGTGTGCACATACGGATTGCCTAAACCCCACACACACACACAACATAATAACCCCACTCACAGTATTATTATGACAGACAAGGGGGGTGGGGCGAATGTTGGAGGGGAGGAGATTTGAAGAGAGTCTTGAGAGAGAGACAGAGAGAGTGTTAGACCGAGAGAGAAGCCTGGAGCATGCACAGAAATGTGTAGGCTTGTTTATGTACTGAGACTGTCTCCACTTACTCTGACAACCAGGAGAGTAATAGATGAAGAGAGCCAAAGAGACTGATAGAAAGATATTATTAGTGGCTGAAGGACAGAGACAAATAGAAAACGAAACACAGAGATAAAGAAAAAGAGACAGAGAGATAGGAGGAAGCAATAGAAACACAGGCATTATGCTGCGGTGGGTTCTTATTGCCCTGTTTCGCTTCTTCAGGAGAGCAGGACGGCAGGTGTTCCCGCCAGTGGAGGAGAGAGGGGTGTACTCAAACTCCGTACAGGTAAGACTCCTTATCTGTCCCAGCCTCACACCGTCTGTCTCCTGCCACAAGTATCTGTACTCCACAAACTTAAGGACTGGCTTATGTCAGTTTCTTAGAGATATGATCAGTCACCATAGTGACAGCTGTCAGTCAAGAGCAGTGTGCTGGTTTCTTCTTTTTTATAATGTTTCAACTAAAATCCGTTGCATGCAGTAGTGAGTAAATCTATGTGAGAGAAAGATGATTCCCACCAGCTCAGAGTTGGAAGTGTTTATAATTTCCATGCTCAGCTGATTGGTAGAGGCCTCTGGTATGGCTGTGCTGTTTAGACTTGTCAAATGCAGGTGGACTTTCCGATTCAACCAAATGGTTCATGTTTTACTGGTGGCAATGTGGAGCGTTTGTGTATCTGTGTCTTAGTCTGTGTGTCAGAGGTACGATAGCCCCCCCCCCCACATTTTGCCATTGGGTAAGGATAACAATTTGCAGTTGTATAGTTAATCTCATGCTATTCTACATGTTTTGCAATGATTGTAAAAGAGTCGTGCATTTTTAAGCTAATTTCCTGCAATTCTACACATATTGCCATGGGGCAGAGAGGAACATGTGCAGTTTTATCGCTAATCCCATGCTATTCTACACATTTTGCAATGAGGCAGAGATAATTGAGCATTTCTAAAGCTATTTTCCGGCTATTCTACACGTTGCCATGATGCTGAGAGAACATTTTGCAGTGTTACAGCAATTGTTATTATATTTTTACGACTGTTCGGGGAGGGGGCCTACCATAGAAGTCCTATTCAAATACTAGAGAGGCTATGTCATAAACCCTCAAAATTCCAGAATGGGGTGAAAATGGCAGCCATATTGGTCAGGGAGAAATCCAACCCAGTCTAATTGGAATAAATGGCAGTAGAGGCATAATCCGGATTTGACTTATGCAGGAAAGTAAAACAAAGACCATAAATGTCCACATTTTTATATTCTTGGAAAGCTGAGAGTTATTATATGATACAATATCAGTACTTGTCTAAGTCCTGTCATCTACTGATTCCAGCCAGTGTATGGCTGTGGATTGACTGCATTGTTTTAATGGAATGTTGTCATAATGGCACAATATCTTATCACAGCACTGGCAAACCATGGTTGAACAACTACCTGACCAAAATGGCTGACCTTTATCCCATCATTAGAAGTGTCATTGCCATTCTAGTATTCTAATTCCTAATTCTATGGGGGAGACCTTCAGGGGGCCCCCAACCCCAAATGTACAGAACCAATCAAAAGTTTGGACACACCTAATCATTGCAGGGGTTTTCTTTATGTTCTACATTGTAGAATAATAGTGAAGACATCAAACTATGAAATAGCACATATGAAATCATGCAGTAACCAAAAAAAATGTTAAACAAGTCAAAATATATTTTATATTTGAGATTGTTCAAAGTAGCCACCCTTTGCCTTGATGACAGCTTTGCACACTCTTGGCATTCTCTCAACCAGCTTCACCCGTCTTGAAGGAGTTCCCACATATGCTGAGCAATTGTTGACTGCTTTTCCTTCACTCTGTGGTCCGACTCATCCCAAACCATCTTAATTGGGTTGAGGTCGGGTAATGCAAAACCATCATTCTCCTTCTTGGTCAAATAGCTCTTACACAGCCTGGAGGTGTGTTTTTGTTCATTGTCCTGTTGAAAAACAAATGAGTCCCACTAAGCGCAAATCAGATGGGATGGCGTATCGCTGCAGTATGCAGCAGTAGCCATGCTGGTTAAGTGTGCCTTGAATTCTAAATAAATTACTGACAGTGTTACCAGCAAAGCACCCCAACACCATCACACCTCCTCCTCCATGAATCACGGTGGGAACCACACATGCGGAGATAATCCGTTCACCTACTCTTTGTCTCACAAAGACACGGTGGTTGGAAACAAAAATCTCACATTTGCACTCATCAGACCAAAGGACAGATTTCCACCAGTCTAATGTCCATTGCTCGTGTTTCTTGGTCCAAGCAAGTCTCTTCTTCTTATTGCTGTCCTTTCGTAGTGGTTTCTTTGCAGCAATTCGACCATGAAGGCCTGATTCAGTCTCCTCTGAACAGTTGATGTTGAGATGTGTCTGTTACTTGAACTCTGTGAAGCATTTATTTGGGCTGCAATTTCTGAGGCTGGTAACTCTAATGAACTTATCCTCTGCAGCAGAGGTAACTCTGGGTCTTCCTTTCCTATGGCAGGCCTCATGAGAGCCAGTTTCATCATAGCTCTTCATGGTTTTTGCGACTACACTTGAAGAAACTTCCAAGTTCTTTCAATTTTCCGTATTGATTGGCCTTCATGTCTTAAAGCAATGATAGACTGTCAATTATTTTTGCTTATTTGAGCTGTTCTTGCCATACTATGGACTTGGTCTTTTACCAAACAGGGGTAACTTCGGTATGCCACCCCTTCCTTGTCACAACACAACTGATTGGCTCAAATGTATTAAGAAGGAAAGAAATTCCACAAATTGCCTTTTAACATCGCACACCTGTTAATTGAAATGCATTCCAGGTAACTACATCATGAAGCTGGTTAAGAGAATGCCAAGAGTGTGCAAAGCTGTCATCAAGGTATTGGGTGGCTACATTGAAGAATCTCATATATGAAAGGTGTGTTCAAACTTTTGACTGGTACTGTATCTATTTTTTTCTTCTTCTTTTAACCCCAAAGCCTAGATCCAGCTCTTTTACAGCCACAGAAGATTATTAAAAAACAGTTACATTTCTGTTAACTTTCAGTGTTGGTAATGTTTTTCGTAATTTATTTCAGCTTTTTAAAACTTGTTTAATGTCGTCCTTCTCTCTTTCTGGTACATTTAGTGTAGAAGCTGCCCCTCCTCTTCCATATTGACTGTCTGCATCATTAGCCTGGTCCTTATTGCTGTGCTGAGGAAACTTGTTTGGCTAGAGGGCGTTCATCGCGGTCAGATAAGAAAGCAGCATTGGCTCAGTGTTTATGTGTGTCTGCATGGGCGATTGTGTTTATTTTAGCTTTATTCATGGTAAACAGTGGCTGGTTGAAATGCAGCGGCCAGTGTGATGAGAGATATTATTCGTTTTATAAACAGTGATAGTCAGACGGTGACAGCATCCTCAGTCCCTGGGGTCCCACCAGGCAAGGTGAAATCAACACTTAATTATCCATGACTGGCTGACAGGCTGTTATTATGACTCTCCCTACAGGATAGAGCTCATTGTCTAGGGAAGGACCGTTTGTATAGCACAGACGCAAGGATATTAGCATGAGGGCCACTTACACATGAGATATCTATTTGTGATTGAACTGGGTATCAAACCCTGAGAGCAAATATGTATTTACTCATGAAAGGGCTTACTATATATTGATTCTGTTTTGAAGTATCCTAGTAAGTCAACAGAGCAATGGATTCATCTGTTCTCAGCCTAATTTCTAGCCTCGCAAGCCTCTCAATCTCACAAGCTTACATGAATGTTCACTGCACAGTCTTGTAATTACAAGGCTACTTCATTTGGGCAATTATAATCATAACCTTTCCAACCCACCCTTGTATTACAATCTTTTAACTGGTCTGTCTGTTTTCTTGTTTTGGGAGTGTACACTGTTAAAATAGAAAGACTCACAACACCATCATTGTGTAGTAAAACCATAAAAAGTAGTGCGCCTATGGTGACATCTGCTGTTTTAATGTAAACCCAATGTAAATGTTATGATAGACTGAATGTATTTAAAAATAGACTGGAAGTACTCTGAAACACCCAAATTGGTTCTTTAATCTGAATAATTGTGTTCTTAAGTGAGTGTTGGGAAAACACTTTTGGTGTTTCAGTGCATTTAAAAGGCAACATTAAAACATTAAAATTATGTTTTGGCAGACTGTCTCCCATACAATCAAATGGTTTTCAATTGTAAATGGTTTATAGCATAAATATTGATTGAGGATTTTCATTAGATATTTTGATTCACATTTTAAATAAGACACGAGGAATTGAATAATTTTTCCAGGGTAGACTTTAGCACTAATTATAGGCTACAGTTGCCAAGCCCATTGTGAGATTATAAATAGTGTTACAATCAAAGTGTTTAGGGCTATGCAAGTTATAGCAGAGGTCACATGTGTATAGTGGGCCTTCATCAATGGCATTCATGTAAGAAGGTAGATGTGAAACCGGGTCTCCCACTTGTCAAAACACTGCCTTAGTGCACTCAGCCAGTCTTCAAGACTAAACTGGTGTGCTAAACCACCCTTGTTACACTGAGCACTGGAGCCCGTTCCAGACTTGAGATGAGTAGACTTAACATGGACTCAAGTCATGTTAAATCATCTTATCTCAAGTCTAAATAGGGCCTAGAGATAATATATTTTTGTGAAATTCCACCTTTATTATGGAGTGAAAGTTGGACAGGGAGGCAAGAAATGTAACCCCTGAATGCTGGGGCAGTAAGATGGCAAATGTATTTGAAATTTTACCCACAACCACACAGCCACATACCGTATGAGAAACTTGGTCCACCATATCAGAATACAAATGTTTCGATTAAGGGAACATGTCAATTTCAACCATTGTGCTGCCATGCTGTTCAGAATTCAACACACAACAGTTTATTGTGAAAAAGACACAAATTACTTTTTGAAATTCATGACAAGCACACAAAAAAGTCCATTGTGTATTACACTATTTTCTTTCTTCATGACGTATGTGTACATTACACAAATTCCAATTAGTTGAAGCTAACATTAGCTAAGCTAGCTAGGTGGCTAACGTTAGCTAGGCTAAGGGTTAATATTAGGGTTAGGGGTGAAAGTTAGGGTTAGGTTTAGGGATTAGGGTTAATGGTTAAAGTTAGGGTTAGGTAACATGCTACAGTAGCTAAGTAGTTAAAGGGTTAGGAATTATGTTAAATGGTTAAAGTTAGGTGTTAGGTTAAATGGTTAAAGGTTAGGGAAAGGGTTAGCTAACATGCTAAGTAGTTGCAAAGTAGATTTTAAAAAAATATTTAAATTTTATTTAACCTTTATTTAACCAGGTAGGCAAGTTGAGAACAAGTTCTCATTTACAATTGCGACCTGGCCAGATAAAGCAAAGCAGTTCGACACATACAACGACACAGAATTTCACATGGAGTAAAACAAACATTCAGTCAATAATACAGTATAAACAAGTCTATATACGATGTGAGCAAATGAGGTGAGATAAGGGAGGTAAAGGCAAAAAAAGGCAATGGTGGCAAAGTAAATACAATATAGCAAGTAAAACACTGGAATGGTAGATTTGCAGTGGAAGAATGTGCAAAGTAGAAATAAAAATAATGGGGTGCAAAGGAGCCAAATAAATAAAATAAATACAGTAGGGAAAAGGTAGTTGTTTGGGCAAAATTATAGGTGGGCTATGTACAGGTGCAGTAATCTGTGAGCTGCTCTGACAGTTGGTGCTTAACGCTAGTGAGGGAGATAAGTGTTTCCAGTTTCAGAGATTTTTGTAGTTAATTCCAGTCATTGGCAGCAGAGAACTGGAAGGAGAGGCGGCCAAAGAAAGAATTGTTTTTGGGGGTGACCAGAGAGATATACCTGCTGGAGCGTGTGCTACAGGTGGGTGATGCTATGGTGACCAGCGAGCTGAGATAAGGGGGACTTTACCTAGCAGGGTCTTGTAGATGACATGGAGCCAGTGGGTTTGGCGACGAGTATGAAGCGAGGGCCAGCCAATGAGAGCGTACAGGTCGCAATGGTGGGTAGTATATGGGGCTTTGGTGACAAAACGGATTGCACTGTGATAGACTGCATCGAATTTGTTGAGTAGGGTATTGGAGGCTATTTTGTAAATGGCGTTGCCGAAGTCGAGGATTGGTAGGATGGTCAGTTTTACAAGGGTATGTTTGGCAGCATGAGTAAAGGATGCTTTGTTTTGCGAAATAGGAGGCCAATTCTAGATTTAACTTGGGATTGGAGATGTTTGATGTGGGTCTGGAAGGAGAGTTTGTAGTTGTCCACGTATTCTAAGTCAGAGCCGTCCAGAGTAGTGATGTTGGACAGGCGGGCAGGTGCAGGCAGCGATCGGTTGAAGAGCATGCATTTAGTTTTACTTGTATTTAAGAGCAATTGGAGGCCACGGAAGGAGAGTTGTATAGATTTGTTTTAAAGTAGTTGCAAAGTTGCTAAATCTGCCCATGATGATATTCGAACACCCAACCTTTGGGTTGCTAGACATTCACGTTATGCGCTCGACCAACCTCCCTCCCTCCAAAATCTTTCCACGAAAATAAGCCCACGAAGTGAGGAATTTTTGTATGGAGGTCAATGAGAGAGTGTTTTGGTCCGTTTAGGGGGGGGGACTTGCTAACTTGCTTCGTGACGCTTATTTAATAGAATATACAAGTTTTGTAATGGTTAGGTTATTACAAATGCACTGACAGAAGAGGACGCATGTAGCATTTTGTCAACTTACCCCAAAGCAACTTTATATCGGAATTGTGCTTGTTGTCATAGATAGACTCATCATTGCTCATTTTAGCATGGACATTGTCATTCAGGGCTTCCACAGTTTTAAAGTAGTCAACTGGGTGGGGTTTCCTATGAGTTGGGAGCAATCAGCCAATGAAGGAATTGACTACTTTAAAATAGAGATAGCCTCAATGGCACAGACATAAAGATGAGTCCTCTATCTATTTCAATTGCCTGTTGTGGACACACATATCTGCCCTCTCATTGACTAGAATGGTCCCACCTGATCTTGCCTCCTCCCGCCTGCCTTCCATCTTCGAGGACATGTTTTTCCATTGTTAATAGTAACACGACTATCTTGTCAATATAATAGACAATCTTCGATGCTCAGATAAAACTGTCCACAACAATCCATGTATGTGTCAATGAAAACGTGAGTACATTTACATTACATTTACATTTAAGTCATTTAGCAGACGCTCTTATCCAGAGCGACTTACAAATTGGTGCATTCACCTTATGACATCCAGTGGAACAGTAGTGCATCTAAATCTTTTAAGGGGGGGGGGATGAGAGGGATTACTTTATCCTATCCTAGGTATTCCTTAAAGAGGTGGGGTTTCAGGTGTCTCCGGAAGGTGGTGATTGACTCCGCTGTCCTGGCGTCGTGAGGGAGTTTGTTCCACCATTGGGGGGCCAGAGCAGCGAACAGTTTTGACTGGGATGAGCGGGAACTGTACTTCCTCAGTGGTAGGGAGGCGAGCAGGCCAGAGGTGGATGAACGCAGTGCCCTTGTTTGGGTGTAGGGCCTGATCAGAGCCTGGAGGTACTGAGGTGCCGTTCCCCTCACAGCTCCGTAGGCAAGCACCATGGTCTTGTAGCGGATGCGAGCTTCAACTGGAAGCCAGTGGAGAGAGCGGAGGAGCGGGGTGACGTGAGAGAACTTGGGAAGGTTGAACACCAGACGGGCTGCGGCGTTCTGGATGAGTTGTAGGGGTTTAATGGCACAGGCAGGGAGCCCAGCCAACAGCGAGTTGCAGTAATCCAGACGGGAGATGACGAGTGCCTGGATTAGGACCTGCGCCGCTTCCTGTGTGAGGCAGGGTCGTACTCTGCGGATGTTGTAGAGCATGAACCTACAGGAACGGGCCACCGCCTTGATGTTAGTTGAGAACGACAGGGTGTTGTCCAGGATCACGCCAAGGTTCTTAGCGCTCTGTGAGGAGGACACAATGGAGTTGTCAACCGTGATGGCGAGATCATGGAACGGGCAGTCCTTCCCCGGGAGGAAGAGCAGCTCCGTCTTGCCGAGGTTCAGCTTGAGGTGGTGATCCGTCATCCACACTGATATGTCTGCCAGACATGCAGAGATGCGATTCGCCACCTGATAATCAGAAGGGGGAAAGGAGAAGATTAATTGTGTGTCGTCTGCATAGCATTGATAGGAGAGACCATGTGAGGTTATGACAGAGCCAAGTGACTTGGTGTATAGCGAGAATAGGAGAGGGCCTAGAACAGAGCCCTGGGGGACACCAGTGGTGAGAGCACGTGGTGTGGAGACGGATTCTCGCCACGCCACTTGGTAGGAGCGACCTGTCAGGTAGGACGCAATCCAAGCGTGGGCCGCGCCGGAGATGCCCAACTCGGAGAGGGTGGAGAGGAGGATCTGATGGTTCACAGTATCGAAGGCAGCCGATAGGTCTAGAAGGATGAGAGCAGAGGAGAGAGAGTTAGCTTTAGCAGTGCGGAGCGCCTCCGTGATACAGAGAAGAGCAGAGAAGAGAGTACAATGTTATCAAATTGAGAAAGGAAACGGTAAAGGAATTCACTCAATAAGAATATTTGATTTGTGTAGCATTTCAGCCACCAATGCTAATAATCCAAGTCAAACAGCCATTTTAATTCATTGATCAGTTTTCATGATGCTACATGTAGTTGTTAATTGCCAAATCCTTGCTTGCACCTTTTGTGCACCTGTTTTAAATTAAGGCCTGCTTTTTAGTTAATACTGCCGGCTTGTTTGCCTACTAACTTTATGAGCTGTATCTATTGTTTGATGTATGTATGTAAATAACCACTGCCAATTTAGCCTGCTCTAGCATTGGCCTACCATACCACGCCATGTTATTGCATCATACTATTGACAATTCATATTGTTATCTTGTTGCTATATTTGCATAGCTTAATCATGTATGCATTTTGCATATTGCTATTGATATGTTTCATAATTGTAAATTCATATGGCAATTTATTAATATTACAATATTGAGAACCTAATTATGTATTTATGTCCTATCATTATTATTTGTTATTGTTAGTAATTTATGTCTCCCAGCAGAAAAACATACTGAGTGAGGTGCGTACTGGCAGCAGAGAAGTCAGGCGCAGTAGTGTGATAACTGATTTACAACGGTGTGGTTTAATATCCATAAACCACCATCAACAGAACAATACAATAAATGGGTCAAACAAAACCCGGTAAATACCAGCATACCATGCATAAGCACTACAAGAAACAATTACAGACAAACCGAGGCCCCAGCTTCCGGCAGGACAGGCGGAGGGGCAGGTTTCGGGTTGAGAGCCAGACCCGGTGTGAACACCAGGGCCTCACTGCGGTGGCGATCTGCGTTCTCCTTTTGGCGCGTCACGGCCTGCTGAATGTGAACATGGACAGCTTCCCATGTCTCCTCCGCACGCCTGAACCAGTCGTCCACCACAGGAACCTCGGTCTGACTCTGATGCCAAGGTGCCAGAACCGGCTGGTACCCCAGTACACACTGGAAGGGAGAGAGGTTAGTGGAGGAGTGGCGAAGCGAGTTCTGTGCCATCTCGGCCCAGGGCACGAATGCCGCTCACTCCCCCAGCCGGTCCTGGCAATAGGACCGCAGAAACCTGCCCACATCCTGGTTCACTCTCTCCACCTGCCCATTACTCTCGGGGTGAAACCCTGAAGTAAGGCTGATCGAGACCCCCAGACATTCCATGAACGCCTTCCAGACCCTAGACGTGAACTGGGGACCCCGATCAGACATTATATCCTCAGGCACCCCGTAGTGCCGGAAGACATGTGTAAACAAGGCCTCCGCGTGGGGGAGACCGGGCATTGGGAGGAGATGACAGGACTTAGAGAAACGATCCACAACAACCAGGATCCCGGTGTTACCCTGTGAGTGTGGAATATCAGTCAGAAAATCCACCGACAGGTGCGACCAAGGCCGCTGTAGAACGGGTAAGGGGTGTAGCTTACCTCTGGGCAGGTGCCTAGAAGCCTTACACTGGGCGCACACCGAGCAGGAGGAAACATAAACCCTCACGTCCTTAGCCAAGGTGGGCCACCAGTACCTCCCGCTCAAACAGCGCACTGTCTGACCGATCCCAGGATGACCAGAGGAGGGTGACTTGTGGGCCCAATAGATCAACCGGTCACGAACAGCAGACGGGACGTACAGACGCCCAGCAGGACACTGAACGGGAGCTGGCTCTGCACGTAAAGCCTGCTCAATGTCCGTGTCCAGCTCCCACACTACCAGTGCCACCAGGCAGGAGGCGGGGCGTATGAGAGTGGGATACATGGGCCGCTCCTCTGTCATACAGCCGGGACAATGCGTCTTCCTTCACGTTCTGGGAGTCTGGTCTGTAGGAAAGGTTAAACACAAAACGGGTGAAAAACATGGCCCACCTTACCTGGCGAGGGTTCAGTCTCATCGCTGCTCGGATGTACTCCAGATTGCGGTGGTCAGTCCAGATGAGAAAATGGTGTCTAGCCCCCTCAAGCCAATGTCTCCACGCCTTCAAGGCCTTGACGACAGCCAACAGCTCCCGGTCCCCCACTTCATAGTTTCGCTGAGCCTCTTCGAGATGTAGGCTCAGGGGCGAAGCTTCGGTGGCGTACCCGAGTGCTGAGAGAGCACGGCTCCTATCCCAGCCTTGGACGTGTCCACCTCCACTATGAATGCCAAAGAGGGATCCGATGGGCCAGCACGGGAGCCAAGGTAAACAGAGCACTCAGGTGACTAAAAGCACTGTCCGCCTCAGCTGACCACTGCAAGCGCACCGGGTTCCCCTTCAGCAGTGAAGTAATGGGAGCTGCTACCTGACCAAAACCCCGGATAAACATCTGGTAGTAGTTGGCAAACCCTAAGAACCACTGCACCTCCTTTACTGTGGTGGGAGTCGGCCAATTACACACGGCTGAAATGCGGTCACTCTCCATCTCCACCCCTGAGGTGGAAATGCGATACCCTAGGAAGGAGATGGACTGTTGGAAGAACAGGCATTTATCAGCCTTGACCTACAGGTCATGCTCCAACAGGCAACCAAGCACCCTGCGCACCAGGGACACATGCTCGTCGCATGCAACGGAGTATATCAAAATGTCATCAATATACACCACTACACCCTGCCTGTGCAGGTCCCTGAACATCTCGTCTACAAAGGCTTGGAAGACTGATGGCGCATTCATCAACCCGTACGGCATGATGAGGTACTCATAGTGCCCTGAGGTGGTACTAAAAGCCGTCTTCCACTCGTCTCCCTCCCGGATACGCACCAGGTTGTAAGCGCTCCTGAGATCTAGTTTAGCGAAGAAGCGCGCCACGTGCATTGACTCAATCGCTGTGGCGATGAGTGGTAGTGGGTAACTATACCTCACAGTGATCTGATTCAGACCCCGATAGTCAATACACGGGCGCAGACCTCCCTCCTTCTTCTTCACAAAAAAGAAACTCAAGGAGGCGGGTGAAGTGGAGGACCGAATGTTCCCCTGACGCAGGCAGACATATGTTTCCATTGCCTCCGTCTGTGAGAGGGGATACACGTGACTCCTGGAAAGTCACCTTCTTTTTGGAGAAGGCTAGAGCCAAATCTGCATATTCAGGGGAAATGCGCACGGTGGTGACCTCGTCTGGACTCTCCACCATTGTAGCACCAACGGAAACCCCTAAACGCCTACCTGAGAACTCTCGCGACCACCCCGTGAGAGCCCTCTGTGGCTAAGAAACAGTGGGGTTATGACAAGCTAGGCCCAGCACCACGGGAAACACAGGAGTCAATAAGGAAGAGACTAATTCTCTCCTTGTGACCCCCCGGGGTCACCATGCCCAAAGGAGCGGTGACCTCCCTAATCAATCCTGACCCTAATGGTCGACTATCTAAGGTGTGAACGGGGAAGGGCACAGCCACGGGAACAATGGGGATCCCTAAACTATGGGTTAACGCTCTATCAATAAAATTCCCAGCCGAGCCAGAATCGACGAGCGCCTTATGCTGGGAATGCGGGGAAAACTCAGGGAAAGTGACATACACAAACATATGTGCAACAGAGGGCTCTGGGTGAGAATGGTGCCGGCTCACCTGGGGTGATGCCAGAGCGCCCTACCTGTTGCCTCGATCCCCAGAGGAACCAACCCGGCACCGACCGGCAGTATGACCTCTGCGGCCACAGATGGTGCACGAGCTGGAACCCCCTCCAGTCTCCCTGCATACCGCCCCTCCCAGCTCCATGGGTATTGGAGAGGGGGTGCGGGAGGATGGAACCACCAGACCCCGATCTGATCGTCCGCGGGTAGCCAGCAGGTTGTCCAGCCGGATGGACAGGTCCACCAGCTGGTCGAATGTGAGGGTGGTGTCTCTGCAGGCCAACTTCCTAAGGACGTCCTCGCACAGACTGCAGCGGTAATGGTCGATCAGGGCCCTGTTCCATCCTGGACATCATCTGAATATAAAGACTCAGGTCAATACATTAGCATAAAGTGTCACTGGCCACTTTAAGAAATGGAACACTAGTCACTTTAATAATGTTTACATATTTTGCATTACTCATCTCATATGTACAGTATATACTGTATTCTATTCTATTAAACTGTATCTTAGTCTATGCCGCTCTGACATTGCTCATCCACATATTTATATATTCTCAATTCCCTTTACTTAGATTTGTGTGTATTGAGTATATGTTGTGAAGGTGTTAGATATTACTTGTTAGATATTACTGCACTGTCGGAGCTAGAAACACAAGCATTTCGCTACACAATAACATCTGCTCAACATGTGTATGTGACCAATCCAATTTTATTTGATTTGGTGGATTGTATTGAGCGATCGCATTGAGCCCTGGGCTGAAGTTATGTACAAGTTTTGTATAAGTGTTACTTCTAGCAGTCATTGCCTGTATTTTTTTAAGGATGTTAATATGATAAATACATCACAGATCTTTGAACTGTCTTACTTTATCAATATAAACATTTTAGACTTAATGTTTTCATTTGATAATTTGTCAATGAAATATAAAGCATTTGAAGCTTCAAAATGATTTATTGAAAAGTAATTTTGTACTCATTAGTTATTATTCTGGACAAACTGAGTTTTGTGAAAACCAATTAATACATTTTCTGGTGTCCTTTGTTTGAGTATAATAATTAACATTTTTGACCTTTTGGAATTACTGATGAGTTTGTAAATGCACCATGTAAGGTCAGGGAATATACACTGAGAAAGGGACTCCCATTTACAGTATTTGGAAACTCCAGAACTCTGCACTAGACAGGATGTAAAACACCACAATAGTGTTTAGAAGCGTTAGAAAGAGGAAACAGCACCAAAAGAGAAGAGATCTAATTCTGCACTTAACAGAACTCAAAACTCAAATAGTGTTTTCAACCTTCTCAGTGTTCGTGCTCCCAGTCTCTGACAAGGTGCTGCACATGTTTTGATTATTTGGTGTTACAAAACACCATGTCATGTTTCAGAACACCTCAGGATGAATGTTTCAGTACACCTTAAATCTGTCCCAATACCCTCACAACCATATGTTTAAATACTCCAGTAAAGTTCATGTTTAAGGTGGTGGTAGCTCATTTGCCACTAGTTTAAGTGTTACGAAACACTTCATTTTATTTGTGTAGAACTTATATCAGCCACTTCTCTTCTTCCCACTCAGCACTGTAATTGCTGAATATGTCCACAGCATCCTCCCATGAGTCCTCTGACAGTTTCAGTTGATCTTCTATGCAAACTGACAGACAGACAGGCAGGCAGGCCTGTGTCTGTGCAAGGCATCAAGGCAGCTCAGCTTCAGAGATAGTCAGGGATGTTGTTGACCACAGAGCCCCATGATGTCTCTGCCCATTAGTGATGCCACAGTGGACTCTTATCTCTGTGATGCGTAGCTGTCTCTACACAGCACTTGTCAGTGGGGTGCCTTTCTACGTGGGTGATGCTCAGCTCTAACTATGATCCTCCAGAGCCTTGTTTGCTGATGGAGACAGGCCTGCTGGGAGGCTGGCGTTGGCATTTGAGCTGCTCGTCAAAGCACAGTTAGGGTGAGGACAGCGCTCAGTGTTTTTGACTGTCACTGTCAGTTCTCTGACGTACTGTGTGCGCATGCAATGGGGTAAAAATAGGGAAGGTATTTCTGGGTCACAACTAGCATGCTGCAAATCAATATGGACCAATTTACATCAGCAACCATCTGTCAGATCCCTGGTCTTTACCCTCAAACCCCTCTGCTGTTTACAGACAGCAACAAACAATGTTTTTCTGACCACAGTGGAGGCTAGAGGCACTCTAATGTCCTGTCTCACTGTGTACATGTCACACCCTGACCATAGAGAGACGTTTTATTTCTCTATTTGGTTAGGTCAGGGTGTGATGTGGGGTGAGCATTCTACGTTTTGTAGTTCTGCGTGTTTGGCCGAGTGTGGTTCCCAATCAGAGGCAGCTGTCTATCTTTGTCTCTGATTGGGAATCATACTTAGGCAGCCTGTTTTGCCACCTTAGTTGTGGGTAGTTGACTTTGTTAGTGGCCTGTATAGCCCTAGTAAGCTTCATGGTTGTTTTTGTTGGCGACATTCAAAATAAAAAGAAATGTACGCTTACGACGCTGCACCTTGGTCCAGTAATTTCCCTGACGACGTTCGTGACAGTACACCTCTCTTCTGTCTTCTCATTAAGCCCTCTACAACGTTGTTTACATACATTCAGACTTCCCTGTTAAGATAAAGTTCCTAACTCTGCATCGCTCGAGCACTGATATTTACAGTATACTGTACCAGTCAAAGGTCAGGACACACTGAAACATTCCAGGGTTTTTATTTATTTTTACTATTTTCTACATTGTAGAATAATAGCGAAGACATCAAAACTATGAAATAACACATATGGAATCATGTAGTACTCCAAAAAGTGTTAAACAAATCAAAATATGCTTTATATTTCAGATTCTTCAAAGTAGTCACCTTTTGCCTTGATGACAGCATGGCACACACGTGGCACACTCTTCTCTCAACCAGCTTCACAAGGTAGTCACCTGGAATCCATTTTAATTAACAGGTGTGCCTTGTTAAAAGGTCATTTGTGGTATTTCTTTACTTATTAATGTGTTTGAGCCAATCACTTATGTTGTGATAAGGTAGGGGTGGTATAAAGAAGATAGCCCTATTTGGTAAAAGACCAAGTCCATATATTGAAAAAGACACAGCTCAAATAAGCAAAGAGAAATAACAGTCCATCATTACATTAAGACATAAAGGTCAATCAATCCGGAAAATTTCAAGAACTTTTAAAGTTTCTTCAAGTGCAGTCGCAAAAACCATCAAGCGTTATGATGAAACTTGTTGTCATGAGGACCGTCACAGGAGAGGAAGACCCAGAGTTACCTCTGCTGCAGAGGATAAGATCATTAGAGTTACCAGCCTCAGAAATTGCAGCCCAAATAAATGCTTCATAGAGTTCAAGTAACAGACACATCTCAACATCAACTGTTCGGAGGAGACTGAGTGAATTAAGCCTTCATGGTCGAATTGCTGCAAAGAAACTACTACTAAAGGATACCAATAAGGAGAAAAGACTTGCTGGGGCCAAGAAACACGAGCAATGGACATTAGACTGGTTGAAATCTGTCCTTTGGTCTGAAGAGTCCAAACTTGAGATTTTGGTATCCAACCACCATGACTTTGTGAGTAGGTGAATTGATGTTCTCTGCATATGTGGTTCCCACTGTAAAGAATGGAGGAGGGGGTGTGGGGGTGCTTTGCTGGTGACACTGTCAGTGATTTATTTAGAATTCAAGACACACTTAACCAGCATGGCTACCACAGCATTCTGCAGCGATACACCATCCCATCTGTTTTGCGCTTAGTGGGACTATCATTTGTTTTTCAACAGGACAATGACCCAACACACCTTCAGGCTGTGTAAGGGCTATTTGACCAAGAAGGAGAGTGATGGAGTGCTACATCAGATTACCTGGTCTCCACAATCACCCGACCTCAACCCAAATGAGATGGTTTGGGATGAGTTGGACCGCAGAATGAAGGAAAAGCAGCCAACAAGTGCTCAGCATATGTGGGAACTCCTTTAAGACTGTTGGAAAAGCATTCCTGGTGAAGCTGGTTGAGAGAATGCCAAGAGTGTGCAAAGCTGTCATCAAGGCAAAGGGTGGCTACTTTGAAGAATCAAAATGTATTTTATTTGTTTAACACTTTTTGGTTACTACATGATTCCATATGTGTTATTTCATAGTTTTGATGTCTCCACTATTATTCTACAATGTAGAAATTAGTAAAAATATAGAAAAATCCTTGAAGGAGTAGGTGTGTCCAAACTTGGACTGGTTCTGTATGTATCCACAGTACATTCTCTCACAATGATATTTTATTCACATGGAATGAGGCTGAAAACCATTCAAATTAGCTACTTATGCTTTTACTACTATGCTATTTCTATAGGAACACCCTCAGATTACTCAGTCCCAGTGCTTTCAGGCAGTCCTCCAATGGCAAAATGCTGAACCAAATGTCTCAACACCCCATATTAACACTGTAACATTTTAGCAGCAGATAACGCTATGTGTAATAAACTGTGGCTGATGAAAAGCAGTTTGTGAGTGTAAGCTACCTGTCAAAGGGTTAAAGACAAGTGTTTGATGTCCAGGGATGAGTGCATCTGGCAAGCAAATGAATACAGGCCAGAGTCATAGTGTTGACATTCCCAATGAGGATGGTGGCGAGGTTTTGGCATGTCTGTGTGCCACTGTTATTGTCTGTATGTGATGGAAGAGGTCTTTCACCACGTATACACTATACATCTGGTTTACAACTTCCCAGTGGATTAAGCTCGTATCCTACGTAGGCAGACTGTGGTATGGTGAATTTCCCCTTGTTTATCCTCCTGATGGCGTATTTAGATATAGGTGTAATGCACTCAAATAACTGTAAAATTATATTATCATAGCCATGTATATACTACTGGACAGTGTCGTGTCTTTGGCTATGCCGGATTAAGTTATATGACATACTATTCTATAAAATAATTTATCAGTAATTAATATTACCTGATTGAGCTAATCATGTAAATGTAATTAACTAGAGAGTCGGGGCACCACAAAATAATATTTATAGAGCTGTTATCTTCCGAATAAACTCTTAAAGACCTAGTAATATTTTACATCAATAGCAGTCAATATTAATCATCACCTTAATTCAGTCTCATCTGAAAGTTGTAATTTCTTCGTTATCTTCACGAACCCTGGCTATCAAGTTGAATCAGCAATATAAAATTGGGTTTAATTATTTATTTAGTGAATACCTAACTAATCACACAGAATTACACATACACACAATTAATCATAACTTGATTACAAATTACGTCATAAAGGAAAACGTCCCTAGCGGGCGGAACAGATATGACAGCTTGTTACACAAAATAACAGGGTCTGGGTTTGAGTGAAAGAGCGGGAAGACTGAGGAACAAAGGGCGAAGCCGTGCTATGGTAAATATAGTATCTTATGCATTCTAAATTACCACCCATTTGGAAAAGGAAAATGCAATAAATATTTGGTGGTAGATGGAAGGCCGTGTTGCCAAACCGAGTCCTTTGTCCTTTGAAGAATGTCTCTGGTGGTCAATTGAATACTTGTAGTAACGTCGTTGTGTGATAGACGGGATACTCTGTCTGTTCCTTCCTAACCCTCGTTTGCAGCTGCTGTTGCTAACTCAACGGCTAGGAGGTATCACTGTAGTGAATAAGAGTTCAAAGTTCATACCATTCGCATCCAAAGCTCACGCTGATGTTGGCTTCGTTCTTTAGTTATTATCTGAAGCATTCTGACATCGGACCGTCGTCCTCACATCCTCGGAACAGGAGGTTATATTGTCGTCAAGGCTTTTATATAGGAAGGGAGAGGAGGGAGTGTTTGAAAAGTTTTATAGCCCATGTCCCTTCACAGGGGCAGGCCACTGATTGAGCAGAGCCCTATTTTATGAAAACCCAAATCTCACATTTTAGAAGCTAAAATCACATTTCATCCCATCACGAATAATTTCATATTCAAACATTTAAATTGAACAACAATTCCATGTGAATCCGATAACTCTGATGTGTCGACTTTTCACTGTAGAGTTTATGCCATCTTATCATTGATGAGAATGTCTCAGATGACAACTGAACTGACATCGTATTCATTAAGTACCACCGCATATGTTCAATTGGTCGGATTACCAGAATATAGTTCATTTCCCCCCACCTACTGATGTTCCCAGAATCTCTATGTTAACCAAGGGGTTTGCAAATGTAACATCAGTAGGGTAGAGAGAGGAAAAAGGGGGGAAGAGGTATTTATGACTGTCATAAACCTACCCCCAGGCCAACGTCATGACAATAGTCTCTCTCTCTCTCTCTTTCTCTCTCATCCTAACTCAGTCTTTTTTAACAAATGGGATCCCTCTCTGTCACCGCATGGTCTTGTGTTAAAATGGTTTCATCCGACACCTCTACCATCCAACTCAGTCTCTAGTAGCAGCAGTCAATAAATATGATTAGGCTTTGATGTTAATGTGTTGAGATGAATGGAGTTTTTTTATTCGCTCTACCTCTTTCATGAATGATTTGAAATTTGTTTTCCAGCAATGATAGTGTTTATGCTACCTATGAGAGACTTCAATTCTGCTCAAACTTGGACAGAGGTAACCTCCAGGCTGGCCTGCCGTAGCCACAGGTCGAAAGTCAGACGTCAATTACCTCAGATGAGGCAGCTCAGGAGTTGAAGCAGGACTGTATTGTAAAGCAGAGAGGCCTGCCATATAGTGTAGGTGGAGTCCTATTCTTTCCAGGTGATGTGATTACTCAGTGCTTATATTCTCCGTAAGGTTACTGTGACCTTTAGCATAGATCAATTCACCCAGCAGACACATGACTCCAGATGCAATGGGTGCTCCGCTCTACATCCTCCCTCCCTCCACACACCCACCCTACTGGGGTAGCTCTAGGAAGAGTCTGGGTGGTTCCAAACTTCTTCCATTTAAGAATGATGCAGGCCACTGTATTCTTGAGGACCTTCAATTCTGCAGACATTCTTTGGTACCCTTCCCAAGATCTGTGCCTCAACACAATCCTGTCTTGGAGCTCTACGGACAATTCCTTTGACCTCTTGGCTTGGTTATTGCTCTGACATGCAATTTCAACTGTGGGACCTTATATAGATAGGTGTGTGCCTTTTCAAATCATGTCCAATCAATTGAATTTACCACAGGTGGGCTCCAATAAAGTTGTAGAAACAGGATGCACCTGAGCTCAATTTCGAGTCTCATAGTAAAGGGTCTGAATACTTATGTAAATAATGTTTTTGCTTTGTCATTATGGGGTATTGTGTGTAGTTTGATGAGGAAATGTTTTTACTTAAACCATTTTAGAATAAGGATGTAACATAACAAAATGTGGACAAAGTCAAGGGGTCTGAATAGTGCACTGCCTTAACTCACTCTGGTTTAGGGTTGCAAAGCTACCGGTCATTTACTAAAGTTACTGGAATCTTCAGTCATTTTGGTAATTAACAGGTAATCTATGGTAACTTTGGAAATGTATACTTGAATAACTTTTAAAAAGTGTATTCATATATAGTATTTATGTGTCCATAATTCTACTGAATTGACCATATGGTTCAAGAGAAAATAACCTAATGAATGAAAATAGCATCTAATTAACAATGGCATTATTTTCAATTAACTTATTTTCAATTAACTTTGCCAAATATAGACTTTTTTCACAACTGCCACCAGTTTGGCGCCAAAACATTTACAACAAAGAAATATTGAGTGTGTAAAAATGTATTATATATACACTACCAGTCAAAGGTTTGGATACACCTACTCACTCAAAGGGTTTTTCTTTATTTTTACTATTTTCTACATTGTAGAATAATAGGGTGATTGTGGAGGCCAGGTCATTTGATGCAACACTCCATCACTCTCCTTCTTGGTCAAATAGCCCTTACACAGCCTGAAGGTGTGTTGGGTCATTGCCCTGTTGAAAAACAAATGATAGTCCCACTAAGCGCAAAACAGATGGGATGACGTAATGCTGCAGAATGCTGTGATAGCCATGCTGGTTAAGTGTGCCTTGAATTCTAAATAAATCACTGACAGTGTCCCCAGCAAAGCACCCCACGCCATCACACCTCCTTCTCCATGCTTCACGGTGGGAACCACACATGCAGAGATCATCCATTCACCTACTCTGCGTCTCACAAAGACACAGTGGTTGGAACCAAAAATCGCAAATTTTGACTCATCAGTCCAAAGGACAGATTTCCACCAGTCTATTGTCCATTGCTCGTGTTTCTTGGCCCAAGAAAGTATATTCTTATTATTGGTGTCCTCTAGTAGTGGTTCCTTTGCAGCAATTCGACCATGAAGGCCTGATTCACTCAGTCTCCTCCGAACAGTTGATGTTGAGATGTGTCTGTTACTTGAACTCTGTGAAGCATTTATTTGGGCTGCAATCTGAAGTGCAGTTAACTGTAATGAACTTATCCTCTGCAGCAGAGGTAACTCTGGGTCTTCCTTTCCTGTGGCGGTCCTCATGAGAGCCAGTTTCATCATATCGCTTGATGGTTTTTACGACTGCACTTGAAGAAACTTTTAGAAATTTTCCGTATTGACTGACCTTCATGTTTTAAAGTAATGATGGACTGTCATTTCTCTTTGCTTATTTGAGCTGTTCTTGCCATAATATGGACTTGGTCTTTTACCAAATAGAGCTATCTTCTGTATACCACCCCTAACTTGTCACAACACAACTGATTGGTTCAAACGCATTAAGATGTAAAGAAATTCCACAAATTGCCTTTTAACATCGCACACCTGTTAATTGAAATGCATTCCAGGTGACTACCTCATGAATCTGGTTGAGAAAATCTGGCCAAGTGTGTGCAAAGCTGGCTACTTTGAAGAATCTGAAATATAAAATATATTTTGGTTTGTTTAACACTTTTTTGGTTACTACATGATTCCATATGTTATTTCATAGTTTTGATGTCTTCACTATTATTCTACAATGTAGAAAATATTTTTTTTAAATTAAGAAAAACCCTTGAATGAATAGGTGTGTCCAAACTTTTGACTGGTACTGTATATATATTTATATATATATATATATAGAAATAGGTATATGATCACACCAGTAATAGATACTTTGTTGCATTACTTGCTGAATAAAGTGCACCTACTGTACCACCAACCGCGTGAAACAAATAAAACAAAATAGGAACGCAAGGCTTTATCAGTTTTTTTTTTACAGAAATGTTAGGTGATAGACTAGGAATGTCTTGGAGATCCGGATTGACCGGTTGGTGACCACTGTTTTACATCTTTCTCCTTCTATTATTTTAAAATAATCGTTGTCATGGTGGAACAGCAGTTCAAGACAAGTTGAAGTTGCCATCTAGTGAAAGATTTAATCACATACGGGTTAGTTATATATATTTGATGTATTAATGTGCTTATTTTCACACTGTATTGTTGAGTTCATTTTCGATTGGTTAAAAAAAATTAAGTGATATTTTCATTTAGATCGTTCTTATTTAGATTTCCCATCTGCTCCTGTTTTGGCCTTGGAAAGATATGTCTTTAAGTAGGTACATGTTGTTTTCAAGTGTTTAGCACATGCTTTCCTTAATACAAACTGTGATTTCTGTCAGCTTCATGTATTCACATCTTTGTTAAAGCTTTTAAGTTCGCAAATGTGCTAAGCGAATTGAGCTAACAAATCGCCATACACTTTATAAAAAAAATCTAAAATTGTATTGGTCACATACACATGGTTAGTAGGCATTATTGCGAGTGTAGCGAAATGCTTATGCTTCTAGACCCGTGTTACGGATACCAGTATCCTCTGTGTGTATCCTGTGTTCTTTTCTCTCCTTCTCCCCTCACAGGTGAAAATCATCACTCCCCAATCAGTCACCAATCCAATCATCAATCAGAACACACCTCCTCCTGTTTCCTACCATATCACAGTTCCTTTCCCTTGGTTTAAAAACCCTGTCAGTTGTTTGCTCTAGAGCTCAATCTCTCTGTAAATTCCATGTCTGTAGGTCACTCTCTCTTTGTGTATTGAGCTCTCTTTTGTTTGAGCACCTCCATAGCAATTTGTCATCACCTGTGAGTATTGTTTTTGGCTATGGTGTTTGCTGGTGGGAAAAGGGGAAACCAAGACAAGTCGCCGATGGGCATACACTACCCGTAGGTAGACTTTGTTAAATACACTAGTTAGAACTGGGCGGACCACCCACTGTATTTTTGGTTAGTTAGTTAGCTGTTGTTAAAGTAGGCTTGTCTAGTTTAGGGTTGTTTTTGAATACTTATTGTTTCTTTCCTTGGGTCCAG
The DNA here is from genome assembly GCF_034236695.1 of Oncorhynchus nerka. Lineage (NCBI taxonomy): Eukaryota > Metazoa > Chordata > Actinopteri > Salmoniformes > Salmonidae > Oncorhynchus > Oncorhynchus nerka. The sequence goes on along the minus strand of NC_088405.1, from coordinate 63,366,722 downwards.
CTCAGCCCCTTTTCCTGCTCCCCCCATTACCGTGTGTTTACAAATAAACCTTGAGTTTGACGGTAGATTTCAGTTGTCGTAGTTATTTCGTTCTCACTTTTACTTTGTCACTATTAGAATTTGCATGAGTTATGTTACGGGTCTCATTACCATCCCCTCCCCTAGACTGTCGGGCCAAAAGGGATTCGTAACAACTCGACACAGTGTAGCAGTATCTAACAGGTAATATCTAACAAATTCCACAACAAAACCTAATACACACAATCTAGTGAAGGAATGGGATGAGAATATATTACAAGTTAAGAATTAAATATATGGGTGAGCATTGACTGAGCAGCTAAGATGCAATAGATGGTAAAGAATAGATAGTGAATGATACAGTATATACATATGAGATGAGTAATGTGAGATATGTAAACATTCTTAAAGTGCAACAGGCAGTGGCTCGGGTGGTTGTGTTCCTTGATGATCTTTTTGGCCTTCCTGTGACATCTGGTGGTGTAGGTGTCCTAGAGGGCAGGTAGTTTGCCCCCGGTGATGCATTGTGCAGACCTCACTACCCTCTGGAGAGCCTTACGGTTGTGGGCGGAGCAGTTGCCGTACCAGGCGGTGATACAGCCTGACCGGATGCTCTCGCTTCTGCATCTGTAGAATTTTGTTAATGTTTTTGGTGACAAGCCAGAGTGTCTTCAGCCTTCTGAGGTTAAAGAGGCACTGCTGCGCCTTCTTCACCACGCAGTCTGTGTGGGTGGACCATGTCAGTGATGTGTACGCCGAGGAACTTAACTTTCCACCTTCTCCACTACTGTCCCGTCAATGTGGATAGGGGGCTGCTCCCTCTGCTGTTTCCTGCAGTCCATGATCATCTCCTTTGTTTTGTTGACATTGAGTGTGAGGTTGTTTTCCTGGCACCACACTCCGAGGCCCCTCACCACCTCCCTGAAGGCCGTCTCGTCGTTGTTGGTAATCAAACCTACCATTGTAGTGTCTCTGCAAACTTGATGATTGAGTTGGCGGCGTGCATGGCCATGCAGTCATGGGTGAACAGGGAGTACAGGAGAGGGCTGAGAACGCACCCTTGTGGGGCCCAAGTGTTGAGGATCAGCGGGGTGGAGATGTTGTTTCCTACCTTCACCACCTGGGGGCGGCCCATCAGGAAGTCCAGGACCCAGTTGCACAGTGCGGGGTCGAGACCCAGGGTCTTGAGCTTAATGACGAGTTTGGAGTGTACTATGGTGTTAAATGCTGTAGTCGCTGAACAGCATTCGTACATAGGTATTCCTCTTGTCCAGATGGGTTAGGGAAGTGTGCAGTGCGATTGCGTCGCCTTGGACCTATTGGGGCGGTATGCAAATTGGAGTGGGTCTAGTGTGTCAGTTAGGGTGGAGGTGATATGGTCCTTGACTAGTCTCTCAAAGCACTTCATGATGACTGAAGTGAGTGCTATGGGGCGGTAGTCGTTTAGCTCAGTTACCTTAGCTTTCTTGGGAACAGGAACAATGGTGGCCCTCTTGAAGCATGTGGGAACAGCAGACTGGGATAAGGATTGATAGAATATGTCCGTAAGCACACCAGCCAGCTGGTCTGCGCATGCTCTGAGGACGCGGCTGGGGATGCCGTCTGGGCCGGCAGCCTTGCGAGGTTTAACACGTTTAAATGTTTTACTCATGTTAGCTGCAGTGAAGGAGAGCCTGCAGGTTTTGGTAGCGGGCAGTAGTCAGTGGCACTGTGTTGTTCTCAAAGCGAGCAAAGAAGTTGTTTAGTTTGTCTGGGAGCAAGAAATCGTTGTCCGCGATGGGGCTGGTTTTCCTTTTGTAGTCCGTGATTGACTGTAGGCCCTGCCACATACCTATCGTGTCTGAGCCGTTGAATTGCGACTCTACTTTGTCTCTATACTGACGCTTAGCTTGTTTGATTGCCTTGCGGAGGGAATAGCTACACTCTGTATTCTGTTATGTTTCCAGTTGCCATGATTAAATGCGATGGTACGTACTTTCAGTTTTGCGCGAATGCTGCCATCAATCCACGGTGTCTGGTTAGGGAAGGTTTTAATAGCCACAGTGGGTACAACATCTCCTATACACTTCCATATACACTCTCTCACCGAGTCAGCGTATACGTTATTGTCTGAGGCTACCCAGAACATATCCCAGTCCACGTGATTGAAGCAATCTTGAAGCGTGGAATCTGATTGGTCAGACCAGCGTTGGACAGACCTAAGCATGGGTGCTTCCTGTTTTAGTGTCTGCCTATAGGAGTGGAGCAACAAGATGGAGTCATGGTCAGATTTGCCAAAAGGAGGGCGTGGGAGGGCCTTGTATGCATCACAGAAGTTAGAGTAGCAGTGTTCGAATGTGTTACTTACTCGTGTACTGCAATCGATATGCTGATAGAATTTAGGTAGCCTTGTTCTCAGATTAGCTTTGTTAAAATCCCCAGCTAAAATAAATGCAGCCTCAGGATAGATGGTTTCCAGTTTGCATGAAGTCCAGTGAAGTTCCCTGATGGCCGTCTTGGTATCCACTTGCGGGGGGATATACACAGCTGTGACGATAACCACTTAACATTGTGTGTTAGCATGCTAGCTCCCATTCCGTGATAATGTTGCTAGCTTCTTGTCTTTGTATGTATCTGGCTAATTTCAGTGCTTAGTATGTTACGAGATTGTATTATTTTAATTACATTGTATGTATACATAGTTGTGTGTACTGGGTTTCAGTCATTTTATGCATATGTTCCTGTCATTAGAATTGTCATACTTTCTGCAAGTCATTTTATCCTTGCTAGCTAAGCTAGGCCCTATTCCTTGTTAGCTCGGGATGGTAAGTTCACGGATTCATGCTATTCATTGGTGTATTTCTAAATCATTATTTGTATGCCTTTGTTTGCTTGATGTGAATGGATGCAGAACATGTTGTGATACATATTTTCTCTTTTTTGTATTGCAGTTTTACTATAATCCTTACTAAAGAACCCAAATGGTATTCCTGCCTCCTGGATCTTCATTATTATTATTAGAGTTGTTAGCGATCTGTCGATTTGTGGAGGAGACACACACATTACTTTCCAGTAATATACCCTCCATTTGCAACCCTACTCTGGTTTCTGGGATTAAGGATGATCACTGTGTATGATGAAGTTGTTTCTCCAGACCTGTTTGTAACTTAGACTAAGGCAAGTGAAGGTTTCCTGTGTGGCAAGTATGTTTGTACCACAGGCGGCTGGTTGCACCTTAATTGGGGAGGACTGGCTCATAGTAATGGCTCGAACGGAATTAATGGAATGGTATCGAACACATCAAACACATAGTTTCCATGTGTTTGCTACCATTCCATTCACTCCATTCCAGACATTATTATGAGCCTTCCTCCCCTCAGCAGCCTCCTGTGGTGTGTATGTGTGGAAGATTGAAATGAATTATCACTTAACTATAAATGTTAATCATCCTTGGTGTTCCATATTCGTCTGGCCCAGAGAGCTGATAAAAGTCCAAGTATATGAACTTCAATAAATGATCATGCATTATAAAACAAGGACCCTCTCCAGGTGCATTCCCCATGTGTGTGAACATTAAGTGTTGTTGATATTGCTAAAAACACAGCTATAAAACAATATTAAAACTAGCTTCCATTTTAATTGTGCAAAATTATGAAGGCACGGATAAAGTCACATGTTCTTTGATAATGCAATGAAAAGGAAAATACAGCCACAACAGAGATTATTTGTCACACTTGTCGTAGTGAGGAGACCAAAGTGCAGCGTGATGTGATTACATACTTTTAATGTAAGACGAAGTACACGAAACAAACAAAACAACACGACCGTGACCGCTATCAACACTGAGTGCAAAACATGCAACATCCATTAGACATAGATAATCACCCATGAAATACTCAAGGTATATGGCTGCCTAAATATGGTTCCCAATCAGAGACAACGATAAACAGCTGCCTCTAATTGAGAACCAATCTAGGCAACCATAGACATACAAAACCCCTAGACTGGTACCAACCCCATAAACATACAAAAATGTATAATCACCCATGTCACACCCTGACCTAACCAAAATAATAAAGAAAACTAAGGTCAGGGCGTGACATGATTGGCATAAAGTTAGCAAAAAAGACATAATGAGCTATATGGTATGCTCAAACAAAATTATATTATACTAATAGAAAAATAAAAAAATCTAAAAAAGATGTGTCAAAATTATTAGCTCCCCTGTTTTCAATACTTTGTGCATCCTCCCCTTGGCACTTAGCCTTTTTCCATAATGTTTTATGAGATTAAAGAACACTTTGGGAGGGATCTTAGACCATTCATAGATAGTCTTTCCAGATCCTTGATATGCTTCATTCTGCGCTTAGACTGCCCCCTAAAGATGGCATTAACGATGAGAAATAAAATAAAGACGGCATTAACGATGAGTAATAAAATAAAGACGGCATTAACGATGAGTAATAAAATAAAGACGGCAGTAATAAAATAAAGACGGCATTAACGATGAGTAATAAAATAAAGATGGCATTAACGATGAGTAATAAAATAAAGACTGCATTAACGATGAGTAATAAAATAAAGACGGCATTAACGATGAGTAATAAAATAAAGACGGCATTAACGATGAGTAATAAAATAAAGACGGCATTAACGATGAGTAATAAAATAAAGACGGCATTAACGATGAGTAATAAAATAAAGATGGCATTAACGATGAGTAATAAAATAAAGACTGCATTAACGATGAGTAATAAAATAGACGGCATTAACGATGAGTAATAAAATAAAGACTGCATTAACGATGAGTAATAAAATAAAGACGGCATTAACGATGAGTAATAAAATAAAGACGGCATTAACGATGAGTAATAAAATAAAGACTGCATTAACGATGAGTAATAAAATAAAGACTGCATTAACGATGAGTAATAAAATAAAGACGGCCTCTTTCACACCATAGCCTACTGAATTTGCAAGATAAAACTTGTCTTTCATTTTGAATTCGGCACAAATGTGGCACTGACTAGCCCATGAATTAATGCTTCAGCATTGTCTCAATGAAGAGTTTGGCATTCAACTAGCCATGTGCGACATGCACACGCAGTTACAAGCCTGCTAGTGTTAGCGGCAGGCGGACTAGCAATATACACCGTCATAGTATGAATAAAGCCTCAAATGGAATAGAAGCTAACCCTGAGTAGATCTAGCTTGCTTCGTAGGATACCCCTCTGGTGATTGCATTTGTTGGTTGCTCTCAATAAAGTCAATATAAAGGCTCAGGGGCTGGTGCTGGAGGTACATTCGCAGAGCAGCTGGCTGGTGTGATTACAAATATATTCAATCTCTCCCTATCCCAGTCTGTTGTCCCCATATGCTTCAAGATGGCCACCATTGTCCATATACCAAAAAAGCAAAGGTAATTTAACTAAATTACGTAGCACTCACTTCTGCCATCATGAAGTGCTTTGAAAGACATGGATCATATCACCTCTATCTTACCTGCCACCCTAGACCCATTTCAATTTGCTTACCGCCCCAATAGATCCACAGACGATGCAATCGCCACCACACTGCACATTGCCCTGTCCCATCTGGAAAAGAGGCATACCTATGTAAGAGTGCTGTTCATTGACTATAGCTCAGCATTCAACAACATAGTATGCTCCAAGCTCATCATTAAGCTCGAGGCCCTGGGTCTGAACCCTGCCCTGTGCAATTGGGTCCTGGACTTCCTGACGGGTCGCCCCCAGGTGGTAAAGGTGGGGAACATCACCTCCTCTTCGCTGATCCTCAACACTGGGGCCCCACAAGGGTACGTGCTCAGCCCCCTCCTGTACTCCCTGTTCACCCATGAGTGCATGGCCAAGCACGCCTCCAACTCAATCATCAATTTTGCAGACGACACAACAGTAATAGGCTTGATTACCAACTACGATGAGACAGCCTACAGGGAGGAGGTGAGGGCTCTGGGAGTGTGGTGCCAGGAAAATAACCTCTCACTCAACGTCAACAAAACTAAGGAGATGATCATGGACTTCAGGAAACAGCAGAGGGGGCACCCCACTATCCACATCGATGGGACTGCAGTGGAGAAGGTGGAAATCTTCATGTTCCTCGGCGTACACATCACCGACATCCTGAAATGGTCCACCCACACAGACACCACCCGATGCCATACGAAGGCCAAAAAGATCATCAAGGACATCAACCACCCGAGCCACTGCCTGTTCACCCCTCTATCATCCAGAAGGCAAGGTCAGTACAGGTGCATCAAAGCCGGGATCGAGAGTCTGAAAAACAGCTTCTATCTCAAGGTCGTCAGACTGCTAAACAGCCATCACTAGTACATCAGAGGCGGCTGCCTATAGATATAGATTAGGAATCACTAGACACTTTTAGAAATGGATCACTAGCCACTATAATACTGTTCCGTATCTAGCATTACTCATCTCATATGTATAAACTGCACTCTACACTATTCTACGGTACCCCATTTCATATGTATATACTCTATTGTATTCTATACTACTGTCACGAATCCCGCCGAAGGTGGTTCCTCCTCCTGTTCGGGCGGCGCTCGGCGGTTGTCGTCGCCGGTCTACTAGCTGCCACCGATCCCCTTTTCTGTTTCAGTTAGTTTTGTCTGATGTGTTACACCTGTTTCTTGTTTGGGTTTTGATTTGGGCTATTTAAACCAGGTATGCCTGCTTTTGTGCGGGCTTGTTTTTCTGTTCATGTGGTGTGTATTCTCGTGGACTATTTTCTCCGTACTGTTTGATCCTGCTTTTGGGCTGGTTTAAGTGATGCGCCTTAGTGTTTGGCGTTACCGTTACTTGTTGTTCTGGATTAAAAGATCACGATTGAAATACCTCTGCTCTCTGCGCCTGACTTCTCCACCCACTACTCCTAGAAGCCGTGATAACTACACCACATCAGAGGCTGCTGCCTATAGACATAGAATAGGAATCACTGACCACTTTAAGGAAATGAAACACTAGCCACTTTAATAATGTCTCCGTATCTTGCATTACTCATCTCATACGTATTCTATACTATGCCACTGTATCTTAGTTCAATGCCGCTCTGACATATATGTGTATATATTCTTAATCCATTCCTTACTTAGATTTACGTGTATTTTGGGTATATGTTGTGAAACTGTTAGATATTAGTTGTTAGATGTTACTGCATTGTCGGAGCTAGAAGCACAAGCATTTCGCTACACCCGCAATAACATCTGCTAAACACGTGTATGTGACCAATAAATTAGATTTGATTTGATTTTGACACGATTTCTTCCAAGGCCTCGGCTATGAAATCCTGAAGACCCCAAAAAAGGTTCAGCTGCATTCACAATGATTCCTATTTACTTCCACTTCTTCTCCACTTGTGGCTGTACAGATTATGAACACTGCAATAAATAATACAAAGTCCACTTTTTTAACATGTAGCATTTCACTATCCCTCGGTTCACTGGTCTTGTAGGCTCTACTAACATTGCTTCTTCCCCGCCACTCGTTCCTTCCAATCTTCTCACCGCCTCCAGATAGGAGACACACTGGACACTCCTTACCCTCGCCACCTCATTCTCACTCACCCTAACAAGACACCCCAGGAATTTAGGCGTATGTTCACCTCCACAGTTGCAGCATTTCCCTTCATCTGGCATACAATATTCTTCCCTTGATACATGACCAAATCGTTTACATTTATGACACTGAAGGAGCTTGTGCACAAAAGCTCTTACAGGGTAAGAGCATTTTATAAGCATTTTGCTACACTCACAATAACATCTGCTAACCATGTGTATGTGACCAATAAAATGTGATTTGATTTGGTATCTCATGAATTTAACTTTGTGTGAAGAAAGAGACTCTTCATCAAAGAACAGTAGCATGGATGAAGTGAATTTCTTTTCTCCGTCCACCATACAGGCCAGTCGACGTGCACCAACCACTCCATCAATGTCTTCAGTTACATCCTCAGCCTTTACTTCTTGCACCACCCCAGAAATAACACCCTTGATAGGCGCACTGCTACAAAAATCCATGCAGGAAACATTCCACTCCGATATCTTTTTGAGTCTTAATTAAAACACACTTCTTCTGCTCCGCAGACACACCAAAAATCTAAATAAGAACACTTCTTGTGACTCTCACTGACTCCACACTTTCCTCCAACACATTCCAGATTTTCCTGGAGACGTTAAACGGATTTCCTAAGTAGCATTGATCCAAAACCCTGACTCCGACTAAAAACGAGTCTAGTGGTTTCCTATTTTCCAACATAGCTTTACTTCTCTTGTTTCCCCCTTTTTTCGCCAATGGGTCCCACTCATTCTCACTTTCTGTACTATTAGCTTCATGGGTCACTAGCAGTTTCAAACAAAACCTCAGTTTCCTCCATCTTCCGTCACATTCCCCCAGGCAAATGTACCACTGTTGCAGTGGTTTTAAATTTCTTAATTTGATCACTCTGTTGTGCGGAGAATTTTCCTGTGCAACAGGAAATGCAAAATGTAGTGTATTCAAGGTTTAAAAAGACTTAATTTGCCGTAACGAAAAATGTATCAACCCCTACAAAAAATGTCCATTAATTATAATCCACATAATAATTCACATTTCCTGTTGATGCAGGATTATTTTCCTGCTGTAGCAAACTGGCTCAAATTAAGATCCTACATCTGTAATTGGTGCCCTAATAGTGGTAAGCAGTATTTGGTTTATCAGTTGTTTTTTTGTACCCATTGCCTGATTTATAAAAGTCAACAACAATTTCTCTCTTAATTTGTGAGTTCTTTACTTTTCCCCTTGGTGATGGATGACAAATGAATTTATATGCTTTATCTCGTTTTTGTACCCCAGTGAAACAGGAAGCCATACAAGGCCACAATTGAGAGATTAATTTAAAAACAAAGAATGTTAATTTAATTTTGTTTATTTATTCATAAGAATCTTTAGGGGTGCCAAAGATTTTGGCACATATCTTTTTTAGATGTTTTAATTATTTATCTCTAATACAATTGAATTAATATAAAATTTTGTAATTTCCATTTTTTTTTAGCATACAATATACACTGAGTATACAAATAATTAGGAACATTTTCCTACTATTGAGTTGCACCCCCCTACTTTAGCACTCAGAACAGCCTCAATTGGTTGGGGGTATGGACTCTACAAGGTGTTTCGAAAGCATTCCACAGGGATGCTGGCCCATGTTGACTCTAATGCTTGGCTGAATGTCGTTTGAGTGGTGGACCATTTTTGATACACATGGGAAACTGTTGAGCGTGAAAAGCCTATCAACTTTGCAGTTCTTGACACAAACCGGTGCGCCTGGCACATACTACCATACCCTGTTCAAAAGCAGCTACTTGCCCATTCACCCTCTGAATGGCACACATATACAATCCATGTCTCAGTGTTCTCAAGGCTTTAAAATCCTCTTTTAACCTGTCTCCTCCCCTTCATCTACACTAAATGACATCAATAAGGGATCATAACCTTCACCTCTGGATTCACCTGGTCAGTCTATGTCATGGAAAGAGCATGTGTTCTTAATGTTTTGTACACTTAGTGTAGTTCAGTATTTGTACTATTTATTTTATATAGTATTTTTTAAAAATCTTTATCAAGCGATCCAATAATTTTGGTTATGACTGTACTTACTGTCATTTCAGGGGGCAGGTAGCCTATCGGTTAAGAGTGTTGGCTCAGTAACTGAAAGGTCTCTGGTTAAAATCCCCTAGCCGACTAGGTGAAAAACCTGTCGAAGTGCCCTTGAGCAAGGCACTTTACCCTAATTGCTCCTGTAAATCGCTTTGGATAAGAGTTTCTGTTAAAAGACAAAAATATTCTGACTTACAGTTTTTGGAGGCTGAGTGTTTGGTTGCCAGTCACAGTTTGACAGAGAATTGACCCGGCTACATCCTTTGAGATATATCCTAATATTTAGCATTGATTTCTGTAATAGTGAGTGTGTTGTATGCGTCACCGGTCGGTCTGGCTGTATTCTACAGTGCATGTGTCTCCAGTGAATATGAGCTACTGGAGAGGCAGCTCTGTGTGAGTAACATCCAGAGCCCATTCCTGCTCCTTCTCCTCTGTGTATCTTTGCATCAAAGTCACCATGATATAAATGATTATTTCCCTTTACTTTATTTCCCAGGATGAATTGCTCCGACTGGCCTCAGTCACAGACTCCTCTTCCCTGCGGGATGCCATCAGAAAGGCTCTCCAGGCTGTCCTTTCTGAAGTGGTGTGTTTCTACTGTCTCTGTCATGATTTATATCTAACGTCTGTCTCCATCCTACTCACCAACATACTGTATTCTCCCTTGGGTAGAGCTTACAGAGAAACAGGAAACCAAGTGAATGACACAAAACAGGCCAAATACCATCCACTTGTACATGTTTGACCAAGTACTGAAGAAAATGTCATAAATATTCCAACCATATTTTCTCCTGCTTGGTCTTAAAGCATACATACACTCCCCTCCATATGTATTTGGACGGTGGAGCTATTTTAATTTTATTTTGGCTCTATGCACCAGCATTTTGGAATTTAGATAAATGTTTATATCAGACAACAGTACAGAATGTCACCTTTATTTCAGGGTATGTTCATATATCTGTTTCACTGTTTAGAAAGGAAAGCACTTTATGTACAGTATCTACTCCCCCCGTGTTATAAGTATTTGGAAAAAATAGCTTACAGGGTATTAAAGTAGTCAAAACTTTAGTATTTAGTCCCATATTCCTTGCACACAATGACTACATCAAGCTTGTGACTACAAACTTGTTGGATGCATTTGCGGTTTGTTTTGGATTATGTTTTGCCCTCTCACCATTACCACTAAAGGGTAGGTTAGCATTTTATATCATACCCCCAAGACATGCTAACCTCTCACCATTACCACTAAAGGGTAGGTTAGCATTTTATATCATACCCCCAAGACATGCTAACCTCTCACCATTACCACTAACAGGGTAGGTTAGCATTTTATATCATACCCCCCCAAGACATGCTAACCTCTCACCATTAACACTAACAGGGTAGGTTGGCATTTTATATCATACCCCCAAGACATGCTAACCTCTCACCATTACCACTAACAGGGTAGGTTATCATTTTATATCATACCCCCAAGATATGCTAACCTCTCACCATTACCACTAACAGGGTAGGTTAGTGGTAATGAGTTGGGCATCTCCGGCGCGGCCCACGCTTGGATTGCGCTTGGATTACGCTTGGATTGCGTCCTACCTGACAGGTCGCTCCTACCAGGTGGCGTGGCGAGAATCTGTCTCCTCACCACGCGCTCTCACCACTGGCGTCCCCCAGGGCTCTGTTCTAGGCCCTCTCCTATTCTCGCTATACACCAAGTCACTTGGCTCTGTCATAACCTCACATGGTCTCTCCTATCATTGCTATGCAGACGACACACAATTAATCTTCTCCTTTCCCCCTTCTGATGACCAGGTGGCGAATCGCATCTCTGCATGTCTGGCAGACATATCAGTGTGGATGACGGATCACCACCTCAAGCTGAACCTCGGCAAGACGGAGCTGCTCTTCCTCACGGGGAAGGACTGCCCGTTCCATGATCTCGCCATCACGGTTGACAACTCCATTGTGTCCTCCTCCCAGAGCGCTAAGAACCTTGGCGTGATCCTGGACAACACCCTGTCGTTCTCAACTAACATCAAGGCGGTGGCCCGTTCCTGTAGGTTCATGCTCTACAACATCCGCAGAGTACGACCTGCCTCACACAGGAAGCGGCGCAGGTCCTAATCCAGGCACTCGTCATCTCCCGTCTGGATTACTGCAACTCGCTGTTGGCTGGGCTCCCTGCCTGTGCCATTAAACCCCTACAACTCATCCAGAACGCCGCAGCCCGTCTGGTGTTCAACCTTCCCAAGTTCTCTCACGTCACCCCGCTCCTCCGCTCTCTCCACTGGCTTCCAGTTGAAGCTCGCATCCGCTACAAGACCATGGTGCTTGCCTACGGAGCTGTGAGGGGAACGGCACCTCAGTACCTCCAGGCTCTGATCAGGCCCTACACCCAAACAAGGGCACTGCGTTCATCCACCTCTGGCCTGCTCGCCTCCCTACCACTGAGGAAGTACAGTTCCCGCACAGCCCAGTCAAAACTGTTCGCTGCTCTGGCCCCCCAATGGTGGAACAAACTCCCTCACGACGCCAGGACAGCGGAGTCAATCACCACCTTCCGGAGACACCTGAAACCCCACCTCTTTAAGGAATACCTAGGATAGGATTATGAAAGAGAGTCGGACCGAAATGCAGCGTGTAGGTTACTCATGTTACTTTAATGAAGAAAAACGTGATACAAGAAATAACTGTGAGAATACAAAACAACAAACGGAACGTGACACTAATTACAGCCTATCTGGTGACTACAACAGAGACAGGACAACCACCCACGAAATACAAAGCGAAAGTCAGGCTGTCTAAATACGGTTCTCAGTCAGAGACAACGACAAGCACCTGACTCTGATTGAGAACCGCCTCAGGCAGCCAAGCATAACTAGACACACCCCTAAACAGCCGCGATCCCAACTATACAAACCCCAATACGAAAACAACATATAAACCCATGTCACACCCTGGCCTACCCAAACATATAACAAAAACACAAAATACAATGACCAAGGCGTGACACCCCCTTAAAAGATTTAGATGCACTATTGTAAAGTGGCTGTTCCACTGGATGTCTTAAGGTGAACGCACCAATTTGTAAGTCGCTCTGGATAAGAGCGTCTGCTAAATGACTTAAATGTAAATGTATATGCTAACCTCTCACCATTACCACTAACATGGCAGGTTAGCATTTCTGGGGGGTATAATATTTGTGCCCCTGTAACATTTTTCTCACTCATCATTATTGACAACCCATTCGTGATTATCCATACTCATGGTAGCATACACATGAATGTAGAAGTGTTCAGAAACACATTTGATTCTTACTCACAATAAAAGTGACTACAAAATGTCACAAGACATTATTCATCATTCAGTTCCTATTGGGCAAAACGTAATCGAAAATACAACCAAAACAAACCACAAATGCATCCAACAAGTTTGTGGAGCCACAAGCTTGATGTAGTCATTGAATGCTAGGAATATGGGACTAAATAGAAAACTTTTGACTAAACGTAAGACACTACAAGTGAATTTGTCCAAATAATTGTAGACTTGCTGAAATGGGGGCACTAGAAACAGAAGGTGCTTTCACAACAGATATGTATGAAAATACCCTCAAACAAAATCTGACATTCTTTACTGTTGTCTAATATGAAACATTATATCTTGAATGAGAATACCGAGTTTTTAGCTTTACTGTCCAAAAATACATATGGAGGGGAGTGCATGTGGTTTTTAATCCCCTCATTAACAGGCTGCCTTCCCCCCTCTCTCTTATAGGACAGTGTATACGTCTATCTATTAGATGCAGAGACAGGATGCTTGTGGTGTGAAGAACCACCTCATGAGCTACAGAAGGAGGGGAAACTCAGGTAATAGGCTGATGTGGTGCCCAGTTGACCTGTACTTCAGACAGTCATAATTTAGTCTTCATTCTCCCTCAAGTGACATTGTTTGTAATGTAATATATCAGCCACATGCATTGTGTCTTTTTATAAAGACTACCTGTCATTTATGACATACAAGCAATATTCTATAATATAGGAAATATCTCTAATAATATGTTATATTATCTAGATGGCTTTGGTTGTTACCTACCTGGCTAAAAGTGAATTAGCTAGCTAGCTTACCAATTGACCTAGATAGCCAGCCAACTTTTGGTATACTAATTTGGCAGACAATATTGGAAGAACATTTTAGGTGCTCAACTTTTGGCGGAAAAATGTTGGTATGCAATGCAATGATATTGACCAAATTTGGTGGGAAATTTTGTATGTACCTGGAAGGTCGGTAGGAAACAGGTTGCAGGCTTCACATTCACACTCGGTGCAGCACCTGGTTTCAGTCGGAGTCTCCTTACCGAATCCTGTCTTCCACTGGTTATAGCCATCGAAATCCTCTAGGGTGAAATAAGTACAACATACAGTAGACATGCCCCCGGTTCCCTTACCCCAATACGCTCGCTTCAACCGGACAAACCAGTCCCACCTCAAAGCTAGCTTCTTGTTTTTGGGCCACAAATAAGTCGTAACCATGTCCTTGTGGGTATTACTGCACCCAACAACAACACACCTACTTGGAATATTTAGCTTCTAAAAAACCTGTTGGGTTGCACTTTAAAAAAAAGCTGTTGGGTCTGAAATGAAAACGAGCACTAGCTACGGACAAAGGAAAAAACGACAACACTTACTAGCTCGCTCGACTACTACTACCAAACGCACAGGAGAAGAGCAGATACAGTTTTTTTGCATTAATTTATATGTTTTCTTCTGCGTGGATGTACATAGTAGCTCACTAGCGCCAATACTTGGTTTGGAATGTAATTACATGCTAGCATGGCTAGTAGCTAACGTTAGCCAGATGGAACTAGCTAGGTAGCACCGGTTCTCCATATGACGTTGAGAAATAGTGCATTGTGGGTAGTTCTGAAGATATCCAGAAATAAGTTAATAAATATGTAAAAACGTAGTTATAGGTAACCAGATCGTGACTACAACTAAGTTACTAAGTCTTTGACCACTTTGTGTTGTTACTTTGGTGAGTAAAAACTCATGCTTCCTACCCTTTAAATCAATTGGCAATACTTTATTTGACTATCAATAACATTTCAACGAACTATCTACTTACCCTAGTCCTAGCTCTAATCCTAACCTTAACCCTTATCCTAAACCTAAACTTAACCGTAGCCCTTACCGTAACACTTATTCTAAACCTAACCGTAACATGATCAAGCAGTTGCTCATCAACAGATAGTTTTCTGATAGTATGACCATCTGTAGGGCATCTGTAGATGGAAAATCCGGACTATCCAAATAAAGTGTGACCAATCAATAAATTCTTTGTCTCTCTCAGGAATGTGGTTGTCCAGCAGAGGAGAGTACAGTGTAAGGGTCTTCCTTCCCCAGAGCTGCAGGAGCAACAGAGAGAGAGACTAACAGAACCACTGCAGCAGGACAAAAGAGGTGTGTGTTTGTTTTTGTCTATCTGTCATAATAATTTGGTGGGTGTTTATAATTGTCCTATTTCACACATGTGTAAATTTAAAATATGTTTTTTGCATATTCCAAATCTACCTGAGAGACCCTCTTGAGAGGGTGACCCTGGAGCAATTAGGGTTAAGTGCCTTGCTAAAGGGCACATCTACAGATTTGTTCACATTATCGGCTTGGGGATTTGAACTAACAAGCGTTCTGTTACTGGTCCAATGCTCTAAACTCTAGGCTGCCTGCCTCCCAGTATCAGTATCTGTGTGGGTTGCAGTGTGAACAACAGCAACTCTACTCTAAACGATTTGAGAGAGTTCAAGGAGAGTTCAAAAGAGTGCACAGTCCTCCTCCAGGCTAATACCTCCCTCCTCTCCACCCTCTCATTTTCTATAATTTTCTCTCCATCTTCTCCACCTCCACCCCAGTGTTGATCATTCCAATTCTGGACCGGGACCAAGGAGTAGCTACCGCCCTCCTCTTGGTGAGCATGCTCCACTGAACCCTCTCACCTCTCTGCCTTACAGTGTGAAAGATAATACTTTCTAAAAACTCTGTGTCTTCTCTATTCTAAAAGGTTTGCTGTACACTGCCCACCATAGCTCAGGAACAAAGCCTTGATGTCCTGGAGAAACATGTGAGTCTGAAATGCCTTCTCCACACCCACCGGTCCTTTCATGGGATCATATTTGGGGAAAGCAGGCCTGCTCTGAATGTAGCTGACATTTGCTGGTATAACACTGATTGTCTCTCACAGGTCACCATAGCCTGTAAGAGAGTCCAGGCTTTGCAGGACCAAAGGCTCACCCAGGGGTCAGAGGTCAACAGGACACCATTTCTCTCCCTGAACAGGAGGACAACACCTGATGTGGACTACAGTGCACTGGATCATCAGATCCTGAGGCTTTGCGGTATGATAGTGGGATGGGAGACATGCACCTGTATTTTGTTGTCGATACAGTGGCAAGAAAAAGTATGTGAAGCCTTTGGAATTCCCGGTATTTCTGCATAAATTGGTCTTCATCTAAGTCACAAAAATAGACAAACACGGTCTGCTAAAACTAATAACACACAAACAATTATACGTTTTCATGTCTTTATTGAACACACCGTGTAAACATTCAGTGTAGGGTGGACCCTCCTTCGGCAGCGCTAATCTCAACCAAACGTTTTCTGTAGTTGCGGATCAGACCTGCACAACGGTCAGGAGTAATTTTGGACCATTCATCTTTACAAAACTTTTTCAGTTCAGCAATATTCTTAGGATGTCTGGTGTGTACCGCTCTCGAGGTCATGTCACAGCAATTTAAATCGTGTTGAGGTCAGGACTTTGACTGGGCCACTCCAGAAGGCACATTTTCTTCTGTTGAAGCCATTCTGTTGTTGATTTACTTTTGTGCTTTGGGCCATTGTCCTGTTGCATCACCCAACTTCTGTTGAACTTCAATTGTCAGACAGATAGCCTTACATTCTCCTGCAAAATGGCTTGATAAACTTAGGAATGAATTTTTCCGTTGATGATAGCAAGCTGTCCAGGCCCCGAGGCAGTAAAGCAGCCCCAAACCATGATGCTCCCTCCACCATACTTTACAGTTGGGATGAGGTTTTTATGTTGGTGTGCTGTGCTGTGCCTTTCTTTCTCCACACATAGTGTTGTGTGTTCCTTCCAAACAACTCAACTTTAGTTTAATCTGTCCACAGAATATTTTGCCAGAAGCACTGTGGAACATCTAGGTGCTCTTTTCCGAACTTCAGATGTGCAGCAATGTTTTTTTTGGACAGCAGTGGACTCTTCCGTGGTGTCCTCCCATGAACACCATTCTTGTTTAGTGTTTTACATATCGTAGACTTATCAGCAGAGATGTTAGCATGTTCAAGAGATTTCTGTAAGTCTATAGCTGACATTCCAGGATTCTTCTTAACCTCATTGAGCATTCTGCACTGTGCTTTTGCAGTCATCTTTGCAGACGACCACTCCTAGAGAGAGTAGCAACAGTGCTGAACATTCTCCATTTATAGACAATTTGTCTTACTGTGGACTGATGAACATAAAAAGCTTCTAGAGATACTTTTGCAACCATTTTCAGCTTTATTCAAGTCAACAATTCTTAATCTTCTGAGATCTCTTTTGTTCAAGGCATGGTTCACATCAGGCAAAGCTTCTTGTGAATAGCAAACTGAAATTTTGTGGGTGTTTTTCATAGGGCAGGGCAGCTCTAACCAACATCTCCAATCTCGTCTCATTGAATGGACTCCAGGTTAGCTGACTCCCGACTTGGAAAAGTCATTAGCCTAGGGGTTCACATACTTTTTCCAACCTACACTGTGAATGTTTAAATGATGTATTCAATATAGACAAGAAAAATACAATAATTTGTGTATTATTAGTTTAAGCACACTGTCTTTGTCTTGTTGTGACTAAGATGAAGATCAGATCAAATATGATGACCAATTTATGCAGAAATCCAGGTAATTCCAAAGGGTTCACATACGTTTTCTTGCCAATGTAGATACATCAATGCTGAGTATTGGATAATAGTAGATAAGAATATATTATAAAATAATATAAAGTAATGACTTCATGTTGATTCTTTCACCTTCTTACTATAGGAGAGTTGTATGACCTGGATGCTGCCTCTCTCCAACTAAAAGTAATTCGTTATGTGAGTCTAAACCCAAAAATAAACTGTGAATTATCAGAGCTGGTTGATTGTTTTGATTGATATACAGTGACTGTTTGACTGAATGGGTTGTATTGTTGTTTTCACAGCTGGAGGAGCAGACTCAATCATTGTGCTGCTGTTTACTTCTGGTATCAGAGGATAACCAACAGCTGTTCTGTCAGGTACACATAGACACACAATATTCAATATTCTAAAACAAAAAAATAAACAAACAATAACAAGTTTGTTGGATGTCTTTGTTATTCCTCAGGTAGTTGGAGACACGGTTCTGAAGGCAGAGATCAGTTTCCCAGTAAGTTACACAACACAGCCCTTCTTCCCCTCTGACATTACCACCTGTGCCCCTGCTGCTGCCCCTTACTCAGCCTGACCCTGTCTATCTGTCTGGGGTCCAGCTGACGTTCGGCCACCTTGGTCAGGCTGTGGAGAAGAGGAAGAGCACCTCCCTGCAAGACGTCACTCCAGTAAGAACACTGAAATGTTCCTGATCAGTATCGTGGTGTTTTGTAGTCTTACAGTAAGTAGTAGGTTTGGATGTGTTTGATGCTCGTGTTCTCTACATCTCTGCCCCTTTCCCTTCTTCTCTGGGCTGATACTGTAGGACGAACACCAGCAGCTGAACAGCACTCTGGGATTTGAAGTTCTCTCTATGCTGTGTGTTCCTGTTGAGTGTCGGGCCACCACCAAGGTTGTGGCCCTCGCCTGTGCCTTCAACAAAAAAGGAGCAGACAGGTATTTATCTATGTGTGTTTGCGTAAGCATGCATCCTGCTGCCTGTGAGTGTATGCCTGTGTGCATGGATAGCTGCATCTGTGTGTGTCTTACTGTAAAATACTGTGTGTGTGTGTGTGTGTGTGTGTGTTTGTCATCCTTCAGACACACAGAGCTGGATGAACACATAGTGCAGCACTGTTTCCGCTACACATCCTCAGTACTGACCAGCACACTGGCCTTCCAGAAGGAACAGAGACTGAAGTATGAATGTCAGGTAAGGAGACGCTACCTGACTGCATTCAGTGACCACTGAGCCAATACTGTACTGTGCTTGCCTTGCTCTGCTCGACTTTGTCCATAACAACCCCTAACCTGGTGAGAATCTTTAGCTAACCCACAAATATACTTCTGGTCTTCTCAACTGTTACCTATGTCTGTTTGGGTTCATATAGGCACTGCTTCAGGTCGCCAAAAACCTCTTCACACATTTGGGTGAGTATCATACTTAACCTATTTTTAGTGGCGCAATGTCAGTTGTTATAACAACAGTTATTTATTTCTGTCTCCAGATGATGTATCAGTCCTGCTGAAAGAGATTATTGCAGAAGCCAGGAGTCTCACCAGTGCAGAAATGTAAGTACTGTATTACCATAAGGCTATCACAAAGATGCTAACAAAAGCGTTAGTAACATTGATTAATATGACCCTTCTATCTCTCCTCCAGTTGTTCTGTGTTCCTATTGGACAGTGTCAGTCAGGAACTAGTTGCCAAGGTGTTTAATGGAGGAGTGGTTATCGATGAGGAGGTGGGTCATCATCCAAAACTCACTCCCCCCAAATCTCTAATCCACAGACTTTTATCTTAGACAAAATGGTGTTGTATATGACTGTTATTTCCATAGTGTAATGGCCTCTTTCTTGTCATCTCAGACAGAGCTGCGTATCCCTGCTGACCAGGGCATAGCAGGCCATGTGGCCACCACAGGGAAGATCCTCAACATCACAGATGCCTACTCCCACCCTCTCTTCTACCGTGCCGTGGACGACAGCACAGGCTTCAGGACACGCAACATCCTCTGCTTCCCCATAAAGGACGAACACGGAGGTGTGTCTCTCCGTCTCTTTTTTTCTGCCCGCCTTTCTTTCTCTCCCCATTTCCCCGTCTCCCTATTTCTGATCTATCTACTGATAATTGTATAGCTCTCATCTATCTCTCTCTCTGTTCAGAAGTGATTGGCGTGGCTGAGCTGGTCAACAAGACGAATGGACCATGGTTCACCCGTCTGGATGAGGACTTGGCCACAGCCTTCTCCATATACTGTGGCATCAGCATCGCTCATGTGAGTGCACAGGCATCCCCTTTGCTTATCCTATTGAACTTATAACTGATTATTACCTGACATCATGTTTTTTTGTATAGATTAAAGGGCCATCCACACCAAAGACAATAACTATAAAGATAACTATAATAATAAATTATACTTAACTATATTTTGAGCATCCACACCAGTGGACCGCTAATTGTTCTGCAGTACACCTGTCGATCAGCTGATTAACGCATCCTACTGCACGCTGTAGGCCTTGTAATAAGGTAGTAACACAAGACCATTCAGTGCTTCAATGTACACTACCGTTCAAAAGTTTGGGGTCACTTAGAAATGTCCTTGTTATTGAAAGAAAAGCCATTTTTTTGTCCATATCTCAAAAATATAAGATTAAGACGAGCAAAAGAACACAGACACTGGACAGAGATATGGATTTTTCTTTTCAACTCTGACTAGAAGGCCAGCATCCCGGAGTCGCCTCTTCACTGCTAACATTGAGACTGGTGTTTTGCGGGTACTATTTAATGAAGCTACCAGTTGAGGACTTGTGAGGCGTCTGTTTCTCAAACTAGACACTCTAACGTACTTGTCCTCTTGCTCAGTTGTGCACCGGGGCCTCCCACTCCTTTTTCTATTCTGGTTAGCGCCAGTTTGTGCTGTTCTGTGAAGGGAGTAGTACACATCGTTGTACGAGATTTTCAGTTTCTTGGCAATTTCTCGCATGGAATAGCCTTCATTTCTCAGAAGAAGAATAGACTGATGAGTAGCAGAAGAAAGTTCTTTGTTTCTGGCCATTTTGAGCCTGTAATAGAACCCACAAATGCTGATGCTCCAGATACTCAACTAGTCTAAAGAAGGCCAATTTTATTGCTTCTCTAATCAGAATAACCGTTTTCAGCTGTGCTAACATAATTGCAAAATGGTTTTCTAATGATCAATTAGCCTTTTAAAATGATCAACTTGGATTAGCTAACACAACGTGCCATTGGAACACAGGAGTGATGGTTGCTGATAATGGGCCTCTGTACACCTATGTAGATCTTCCATTAAAAATCAGCCGTTTCCAGCTACAATAGTCATTAGTCTGATCAATTTTGTGTTATTTTAATGGACAAAATAAATGTGGAAATTTGTAAGTGACTCCAAACTTTTGAATGGTGGTGTACATGTAATATTGAAACTCATATTTAAATGTAGTAATTCAACAACAAACGCTGTTTAGCCTGCACATCTTTTACATCATGTCATTGATTATGCAACCCTTTCGATTAGTTATTGGTCTATTCTCAACAGTTTATAAGGTCCAGAAAGGCATATTAGCAGGCCAGTCATAGTGTGTATTTTGTCAGAATGTATTGTAAAATATGGTACAAACTTGTAAAATATGTCCTTCTCATGCGCTGTTTGTCGTGGATCATCATTCTCCCAAGTCGTCCTATAATTAATGTGGCCACCAATATGCTCACACATGCCCAGTTATTCAGGCAAGCTTACCATGCACTCAGCCGTCTCTCTTCCCCGAGTAGCCTCGCGCACCTAGAACCAAGAAAACTTCAAGAGAATGCTTTTTCGATTGGTTGTCAATTTTTTATCATCAAAGGGATATGGAAAAGAAATCGCTTTGAAAGTGATCCAAACGATAGCTCTTGTAATCGTTCCCCACTCTTTTTGTAGTTGTCGTTGTACTATGAACGCTCCTGTTCACTTGAATTAGAACAATAATAAATACCAAAAAGTTATCGTCCTTACTGTGGATATTGATAAATTGTTTAACAATAATTTGTCATCAACAATATTGTCATCATGCTGAATGACTCCTGTGCTTTCTGTTCCTCCTTAGTCCCTCCTGTATAAGAGGGTCGATGAAGCACAGTTTAGGAGTCAGCTGGCCAATGAGATGATGAAGTACCACATGATGGTAAAGCATCCAATCAGAGCTCTTCTTCAACCTATTCAACTTATCTCTTCAATCTATGAATGCAGATCCAGCCATTTTGTTATATTTGGCAGTTAATGTCCTGACCTTTGACCCTGTCTCTCAGGTGTCAGACGAGGAAGTGACCCGGCTACTGACTGTGGGCATCCAGGCTGTAGGGGAAATACACCCCAGCTTCTCCAGCTTCACCTACACACCTCGCTCCCTGTCAGACGATAGCACACCCACAGTGAGACAGTCAATACACAATCTTGGAGAAAGACACTGGTAGTGTGTATTATTTCTGTTTTCTCATGTCTCTCGATTATGCCTCCTGTTCCTAGGCCGTGATCAGCATGTTTGAGGACATGGGCTTCATAAACACCTACAAGATCAACATGAACACGCTGGCCAGGTTTTGTCTGATGGTGAAGAGAGGCTACAGGGACCCTCCATATCACAACTGGATGCACGCCTTCTCAGTCTCTCATTTCTGCTACCTCCTCTGCAAGAACCTGGAGCTATCCAACTACCTAGAGTAAGAACACACAGAGAAATGCATTTAAAAACATTGTTTAAGATAAAGTGAAACACCCTCATGAACACTTCAACTCACACTGCAGCGTCCTCTTTCAGGGACATCGAAATGTTTGCTCTGTTTGTGTCCTGCATGTGTCATGACTTGGACCACAGAGGGACCAACAACTCCTTCCAGGTGGCATCGGTAAGATCCCTCATACCACAAACACACAGACTCCTATGCTGTATGTAGCTGTTATATTGCCCACTAAGCACAGTTTGACGCCGACATCTTTTGGATGTCTTTTTTTGGTCCTGTCCGGACCAACCGTCTTCATTTTGTATTGTTTTTGGTGCGGTCCCGACAAGCCTTGATTTCAACATCCACCAAAGTAGATCATAGACGTCTATGTTTGGTTCAGATTTGTTCTGGTCCGGACTAGCCTTCATTTCAACATCCGGACACGTCCGGTCCGAACTGGCCTATATTTGGCCCAAACATAGATTTGCTCCGGTCCGGCACATTACAGTAGAGCACAGTACAGTAAAGTAAGGAAAAGTAAAGCATAGCTAAGTACAGTAGAGTAGAGTTTAGCACAGTATAATGTAGTGTATTGTACCCTACTTTACTCTAATGTACTCTACTAAACTGTACTCTATTCCACTGAATTAAACTGCACTGTACCGTACTCTACTGTGCTCTTCTGTACTGAACTGTGCCGTACTGTACTGAACTGTGCCGTACTGTACTATGCTGTTCAACTTATGAAACATGGCCTACATGTCTAGGATCTGTTCAGATTTGGTCTGGTCCAGACCGACCAAATTTGTACTTATTTGGGGACTGAGCTCATTATAATAATATCCAGGAGTTGTTTGTTTCTACATTTATGTCATGTTCTGACCTTTATTTCCTTTGTTTGGTCTTTATTTAGTATGGTCAGGGCGTGAGTTGGGGTGGGCACTCTGTGTGTTTTTCTATGTTGGGGTTTTGAGTTCAGCCTAGTATGGTTCTCAATCAGAGGCAGGTGCCGTTAGTTGTCTCTGATTGAGAATCATACTTAGGTAGCCTGGGTTTCACTTTTGGTTTGTGGGTGTTTGTTTCCGTGTGAGTGTTTGTTGCCACATGGTACTGTTTCGTTCATGTTCACATTTATTGTTTTGTATTTCATAGTGTTCAGTTTATGTCTTAAAATAAACGTTATGGACACTTACCACGCTGCGCATTGGTCCTCCGATCCTTCTCGCTATTCCTCCTCAGAAGAGGAGGAAGAATGCTGTTACAATTTACATTTACATTTAGTTCATTCATCAGACGTGCTTATCCTGAGTGACTTACAGTCAGTGCATTCAACTAAGGTAGATAAACAATAACATGTCACAGTCAAAACAAAATTCTGTAACCGTTAATGAGAGTTATTGTATTTGAAGTGGTCTGTTGGTTTATTTTGTAGCTTGGACTAATTTGAACATCATCGCTGCCACTTTTAGTTGGCTCCTTCAGTTGGCTCCTCTTTCCTATATTAAATTGATTTAAACATTATTATTGTGATATAATTCTTACTTCATTGAGAATGTATTTGCAGTTTGAAGGACAATTCCTCCACTTTATAACCAGTTATTGTGCTGTAAGTACCTGTGTACACTGAGTGTACAAAACATTAGGAACACCATCCTAATATTGAGTTGCACCCCCTTTTGCCCTCAGAACTGCCTCAGTTTGACGGGGCATGGACTATACAAGGTGTTGAAAGTGTTTCACAGGGATGCTGGCACATGTGGACTCAAAGCCTCCCAAAGTTGTGTCAAGTTGGCTGGATGTCCTTCGGGTGGTGGACCATTCTTGATACACATGAAAAACCCAGCAGCGTTACAGGTCTTGACACACTCAAACTGGTGCGCCTGGCACCTACTACCATACCCTGTTCAAAGGCACTTAAATATTTTGTCTTGCCCATTCACCCTCTGCATGGTACACATCAATTGTCTCAAGGCTTACAAATCCTTCTTCAACCTGTTTCCTCCCTTTCATCTACACTGATTGAAGTGTATTTTACAGGTGACATCAATACGGAATCATATCGTTCACCTGGTCAGTCTATGTTATGGAAAGAGCAGGTGTTCTTAATGTGTTGAACAGTGTATATGCGCTACAGAAAGATGTGATACACGTTTTGACGTTTTATCGTTTTTGTTAGTAATACTGCACGATTCCTTGTTTTTGTCATTTTTTAAGCTTCTGTTTTGCCCTCGTACCGTATACTACAATCTCCAGGGAGCATTTCACCTCCCAGGATGCAATGCATTGCCCAGTCTGCAGTTATTTTAGCTGGCTAGCAAACCCAGACTAAAAGGCTATGCATGGTCAATCCATAATCTGCAGTGGCCGTACAGCATTTACTGAGATGCGGCCTCCGCAGAAGTCAAAGCATTCATACTTCATACGCAGCCAATAAATTGGTCTGCACTGCACCACTCCTAGTGATTCAGGGCTAATCTCTATAGCCATCCAGCTACAAGCCACTAGTTAAACGAAAAGACCAGACCTTACCTCTTCTGAGATGTTGGAGTCCGTTTCCCCGTGCTTGACACAGGAGCTCAGCCAAGATAGCATGATGTAAAACGACTGCACCGTTTCCCCCCACGAATCTCCTCATTGTTTAACAGCAAAATGATTCTACATTTAGGCTATTGTTTATATGTGTATTCCACACTATGTTGGGGTCAGAATCTGTCAACCCCAATACATTGATGTCATCCTCATCAATCAACTGCATTACGAGTAAAAACTACTTTAATTACCACTTTCGATTTCTGTATGCTGATACGAATGAGTTCGTTTTTCTAAACCTGAAAAGGGACAACTTCTAAATGTTATGCAGTGAAAGCAGCCAAATATAATCAGATTTTAGAAACCAAATTGTGGGCCAGTTATACATAAATTGTGACGGATTTGACAAATTACCACAAATCCCCGATCTCTTTCCAGGATTTCAAACTAATTTCTGTGTCTTTGAAATTCCTTACACGAGGTAACATACATGTTTTTTATTTGTGAACTTGTTCTGATAGCCTTTGGTCAAAGTTCATGTTTGTTATCAAGGAAGTTGTCAGGAAGTGAATTTGTGTTTATACAGGATGTACCGCCCCCACCTACTGTCAACCAATCATGTAATTGTTACAAAATTTGGGAGGCGCATGGTGATGCTGTACGGTGCAATTTGGCCCCCGCAACCTCCCGGAGGCCCCGCAATTGCATCACACCCTCCATATGGTGCCGCCAGATCACATTTTCAGATCAAGCATAAATTGGCTTTAAGCTTATGTCATAAATTATGAGTGCATTTCACATTACTTTTGTGTTGTAATCATATTATAATGCTTGCATGCATATCATGCCGAATATATGTTTATGTATTGTCACCAAGCACCTGCATTACAATAAAGAACCATTCAAATGTAGATGCAAACAAAAGCTAACAAAACGTTACTGTATCTGATGGTTAGCTAGCATGCTAGCTCGACTGCTACACCCAAAATAATAAGTGTTTGCAACAATAACAGCCAAGCTTAATCTTAGTGACTGTCTTAAACAACAGTCCAAACAACATTTAGGCCTGTTAGAACAACATGTATCATGACATTTACAGGCTAATCACTACAGAATCATAGTCTCTAATGATTGAAGCCTGTATCTTTGATGCTAACATTAGCAATGCTAGTTAGCTAAGTAAATTAGCCAACCTTGCTGCATCTAAAGTATTTTCAACATTAACAGCCAAATACAATACTGTAGAACTAATAAAAAGTATGAAGTTAACAAGTAATTCACTACAAAAATATAGGCTATTTGGAAAGAATGCAATGGCCGGAGTTGCAACTTTATCTGTGATGGTGGGAGTGGTCTTGCCAAATGGAGTCATGGGAGTTTGCTGGAGGAAGCTGACTATAAATATAATATCTATAGGTTTTTGGATGAAGACAACCAGAGCAACATATAGCATAAGCAGGCTGTTCCAATATGATCAGAAAACTGCAGATGAGTTATATAGATAGCTGAAAATGACTGTCCATAAAAACTTTTATTAGTCATTTCAGAGATTCTACTTGAAAACTTCACAAACAATTTCCAATTCTGCTCATCATTAAACAGTCAATAGACATGAAATCATAATACTGCACACTGTGTAAGACATTAATAAATACTTCTTAATAACAACCCAAATGTTAAAAGCGTCTGAGTTTCCCTTTAAATTTAGCCATAGAATCAATGACCAACAAATAAACATAATGTAGCTTACTGGAGAAACACAAACTGCCACAGAAGCATGCATTACAAAAACAATCAGTTTTGTCTTCTCTTCTCCAGAAATCTGTGTTGGCTGGCCTGTATAGTTCTGAGGGATCTGTGCTGGAGGTAAACACAAAGTATCATGAACATAAATGTATTATGTGTGTCCTTCATTTAAAGGTAAAAGGTAAAAACATGAGTTGATTGCGCACTGGGTATTTGCTGTCCTCTAGTGGATATAACATGTAATTGCAGCCTCACCACTGACTATTGGCTTTCATTTCCAGAGACACCACTTTGCTCAGGCGATCGCCATCCTCAACACCCAGGGCTGCAATATCTTTGAGAAGTTCTCCAGAAAGGTAAGACAAAAGCAATGTAAGAACATTCCTCTTTTCTAGTTGGTTTTGTACTATTTTGACTCTGTTTCTGTGTTGTGTTTTTGGTTGCCAGGACTACCAGAGGATGCTTGACCTGATGAGGGACATCATCCTGGCCACAGACTTGGCTCATCACCTACGGATCCTGAAGGATCTACAGAAAATGGCAGATGGTAAGTCATCCCCCGGCCCATACATCCTGTCTGAGTGTCTTGTGAGCGGTAGGAAGGTAGATCTTCAGTTCTACAGCTCTTCCATTTCTTATTAGAGCTCCTGAGTGGTGCAGTGGTCAAAGCATTACTACTACAGACCCTGGGTCGATTCCAGGCTGTATCACAGCCGGCCGTGACTGAGAGTTCCATAAGGCGGGGCACAATTGGTCCGGGTTAGGGTTTGGCCAGGGTAGGCAGTCATTGTAAATAAGATTTTTTTCTTAACAGACTTGCCTAGTTTTTTTCAATTTAATTTTACCTTTATTTAACTAGGCAAGTCAGTTAAGAACAAATTCTAATTTACAATGACGGCCTAGGAACAGTGGGTTAACTGCCTTGTTCAGGAGCAGAACAACAGATTTTTACCTTGTCAGCTTGGGGATTCGATCTAGCAACCTTTCGGTTACCCACTGTTAAATAAAAATGTAATTAGATCATATTGTCTGTTTTGTCTTCCAGGGGGCTACAACACCAAAGAACCTCAGCACCATAACCTGCTACTGTGCCTGATCATGACCTCATGTGACCTCTCTGACCAGACCAAAGACTGGAAGACCACCTGGAAGATCGCAGTAAGTACCCACTCAGATCTGACTCCTCTAATAAGAATTTTGGGGGTGCTTATATTTGTCCTTTTATACTCGTGTGTAATGGAAATGTTTTTTGGGGGGATATTCAAATTCCCCCTGAGACACCTGCAGGAAGTGGGGTTGCACCCCTGGAGTCATTAGGGTTAAGTGCCTTGCTCAAGGGTACAGCGACAGATTAAAAACATTCTTCACCTTGTTGGCTCCGGTATTCAAACCTGCAACCTTTCGGTTACTGGCCCAATGCTCTAACCTTGAGGGTACCTGCTGCCGCTAAACCAACTGTGTTCACCCCTCCTCCTTATTGCATTTACATCTATTTTATTATTGTTAGTAAGGTGGTCTCCATGTAGTATGCTAACATGAAACTCATGTTTGTTTTTGTGACAGGGACTCATTTACAAGGAATTCTTTTCTCAAGGAGATCTGGTATGTATGTAATTTTTTATGAATGCCAAAAATTGTATCCATCATATTGTTCTCTGTGTCCATGTAGTACAGGAACCTTTACAATTTCCCGTGTGTGTGTGTCCCTGTGCTTGTGGCTGCAGGAGAAGGCTATGGGGAACCGTCCCAGTGAGATGATGGACAGAGAGAAGGCCTACATCCCAGAGCTACAGACAGGCTTCATGGAGCACATTGCCATGCCCATCTACAAGTGAGCCTCTGACTGATCTGTAACCCCCATATCTAGGAGATGAGTGGTGTAATTGTTAACTCAGACAATAACAACTGTTGTGTGTTGTATATGCATATTAGTGGTCCCTCCTTAGCTTGAGTCTGACTATACTTTCCTCCCGGCTTTGCTCCCTTCT
Organism: Oncorhynchus nerka; assembly: GCF_034236695.1. Taxonomy (NCBI): domain Eukaryota; kingdom Metazoa; phylum Chordata; class Actinopteri; order Salmoniformes; family Salmonidae; genus Oncorhynchus; species Oncorhynchus nerka. Next base: position 63,338,135 of record NC_088405.1, on the reverse strand, counting down.
CCTGCAGACTCCTCCAGGACCTGTTCCCCAGGTCGGCAGAGCTGTATGACACCGTGGCCAGCAATAGAGAACAGTGGGGCAGGGTCTCTCACAAGCCGGGAAACCATTCTCTGGATTATCTAGATGCAGAGTTTGAGCAGCTACAGGAAGAGCAGAATGGATAGGACGGAAAGACAGAGCAGGGAAGGGACGATGAGACCAATGGTAGCCCTCCGGCCCAGCCCTAGGACACAGCAAGACAAACTAACAACTACATCATCAGTAATGTATTACCTCCCCCTGAAAATACACCTATTTTACAGGTTGTGGTGTGGTGTTGTTGCTGATACAGAAATCTAAATGATCATTAGAATGTGTCACATTGCAGCAGGTATAGAGCAACACAATGCAGATAGCAGGGGGAGGCAGAAAAGGATTGATTGCACATCATTGTAGAAGACAATACTGATGGCTTTGATCTCATTTTTCAAATGATTTTTTCCCCCTTTGCCTGGAGTTTCTATCAATGATATTTTAACTTTGTGTGAATCTTTACAGGCAGGTATTGAGTGTTACCAGGTCAAAACATGTATATTATAAGCAGAATGTTACAAGCTTGCCTTACTTTGTCTAAGTTGCCTTCAATGTGAGAAACTGCTGGATTGATAATATATACTTTGTGATATTGTGTATATAACAATGTTAGTGATTGGAATACATAACACTGTAAAACTGTATATTTGTTGTTATAAATGTACTAGTTGATAGCGCACAGATTTTTCTTAACATGTAAATGGTTGAATTGGCGTTACCACCACTTTGGGGATTCCCTGTATTACCTGTAGAACCCCAAACGTTGTTTTCAGGGTTTGGTCTAAATCTGGGACTGATCATCTCACCCTTTGGACATTGATTTTTGAATGTGTGACAGCTACAAATGGCATAGGGTCTATATGCTTTTTGTTTTTGGAACAGCTATATTCAGTTATGTTGATGTACTGTACAGTATGTATGTTTGCATTTTCCTATTTCCTAATTCTGTGAATTCTGAATCTACATGTTAACATCATGCACTGGATATTTACATTTGTTCTTAATTGGTAGTTGTGGACAAGTAAAATATTGTTCACACAATGTATTGAGTACGTGTCCTTTCTCAATCCACATCTTCACCTTCTCTCCACATATTTATCTTTAAAAATCTCTAATCTGAAGCATGTTGCTGTTGTTAATGATGAAGATAGTGTTGGGCTACATGTAATAACCAGTAATGGCGGCAGGGGGCGCTACCCCCAACTCCAAACACCACTCCCTTGTTTATTATGGATTGGGGACTCTGGGAAAAGATGGCAGCTTCCTGTCTGTACCTGGGATTTACTTTTCACCAAGGACGCAATCAAAACAGTTGCATGTAGATATCTGCCCAATCGCCTCAAATTCATATATTTGAAAACTTTACTAAGATTTACCATGGAGAAGAGTGGAAGCATCGACAGTCTGGGCTCGAAGCAATCCTCGTCAAGGCAGGCCAGCGTTGATTCATTGTCCAGGTGGGGCTCGTTCAACTAGCTCCCTGTGTAGTCGATTGACAGGAGCTTTTATAGTTATCTAACTACATGCTATCTAAATATGGCGAAAAATTGTCGACAGTGAAGATATTGAATTAAACTAGTGTATTTCAATGAAAGTTGTTGAAGTATCAGCTAAACCTTACTGGGAGATTCGGGTTACAAAAGTCGCCATAGCAGGCAGCCCGAGAAGGTAAACAGTTGGCCCAAGATAGCAGCCTTAGTTTATACGACTAACGTTATCTAGTTAGCTAGACATAATGTCAGATTCCACAGCCATCTAGTCTGGGTACAAATAGCCCATGGGACTGGAAATCAGAGAGGGTCTGTAACATACAGAGTGGATCTATTCTCCAGTCCCCTGGGCTAGGTGCCAGCCATTTAGTTTCTGCTTTGGCGAACACGGATGTCAAATGAACAAGCAATTTTGGTATGGTATTATTTCTCACTGGTCATTATCCTATAGTACACGTATTCTGCAATTCTGTTGACAGTACGTCCACGTCTCGTTCTGACCGGTCCACTCACGCTGCCAAGACCCCCTATGCGATGTCTTCTGACAATGTGTCCACCTCAACAGAGTTCTCCCCAGAACTACGGGTTGGTACATGGCTTTTCACCTGTAACTTTACATAGATTCAGTTCTACTAATGTAGCAATAGCATCTTAAACATGTCTGCGGTTAACCCTCTCTCTTTTCTCCTAATGATTTCAGGGCAGACCTAAAGCTGCTGCCAAGGTATAGTCTTCCATCCCTCTTCCCTCAAAGATTTGCGTTGGTGTTTAAGTAAAAACAATCAACTTGATTTGTGCTGTTGGCTACTCTGCATGTTTTACCTAAACATTGGATATTGTTTTATATACAGGTGCTCAGGGATTCAAACAAAGAAGAACCACAGTTACTACCAAAGGAAAGTGTGCAAGACATGGGTAGGTCATCTCCCCCACCCCCCAGCTATGGGTTATTTTGGGTGTAATGGAATGACCTGCTTCAACTTTTGTTTGTATTTTCTAACAGCCAAAGACGTCACTTACATCTGTCCTTACATCGGTGCACTGAGGGGGACATTGACTGTCACCAACTATAGACTGTTCTTCAGATGCATGGACAGGGTATGCTTTTCAGCTTTCGATTTGTCTCCATTCCACTCTTCAGGATGTCAAATCAGTGTTCATATTATTTCCTTTGTCTCCTAGGAACCAGCGTTTGTGCTGGACTTGCCCCTGGGGGTAGTGAGCCGTGTGGAGAAGATAGGAGGTGCATCTAGCCGTGGTGAGGTCTCCTACGGGCTGGTCTGCAAGGTGAGCAGTGACCACCAAAAAAATGTCTGGAACATCCCTTACCTGCTGTTTATACTAATATATCATCTCTTTGTTGCTCTCAAAGAGAACAGGCATTTTTCGTATTTTTCTTATACTTCAGACTCTAATCACTGCATTCTAGTGCTTCTTCTTTCTCTGAGTGTAAATGACAATGGTTACAGTGACCTGTCACTCTGTCTCCTCAGGATATCCGTAATCTGCGGTTTGCACACAAGCAGATGGAGGACTCACTCAGGAAGTCAATTTTTGAGATCCTGATGAAATTTGCCTTTCCTGTTTCCAATGGTTTGGTGAGTGAGTCACTAGGTCTGTTGCCCATGGTCTGCTACTGTGTACTATAAAGGCCCAGGGCCAACGGACCGACTATGTTTTTCCCTCTGTCATCCACAGCCAATCTTTGCCTTTGAGTATGGGCAGGTCTATCCTGAAAATGGCTGGAAAGTGTATGATGCTCAAGCGGAATACAAAAGACAGGTATTTGGAAGATTTCAAAAATCTGGGCTTTAGGTATAAATTGTTTTAAAATGTTTTTATACTCGTATGTGTGTGTGTAGGGAATACCCAACGAGAGCTGGAGGATAACTAAAGTGAATGATCACTACGAAGTGTGTGACACTTACCCATCAAACCTGGTGGTGCCTGTCAACATACCAGATGAGGAGTTGAAGAGAGTGGCTGCCTTCAGAGCCAAGGGCAGGATACCTGTGAGTTAGCATTTACACTTCACACTGTCCCCACTCTTTAACTGTCTGCGGTACCTCTGTAGTAGTACGCTGATGTAGTACCACGCTGATGTTGTACCTGCGGTCTTGTGTTACTGTCCGTGCCAATGCCTCTGCTGTGGCTCTGCAGGTGCTGTCATGGATTCACCCAGAGAGCCAGGCCACAGTGACCCGCTGTAGTCAGCCCATGGTCGGGGTCAACGGCAAGCGTAGCAAAGACGATGAGAAGTACCTCCAGGCCATCATGGATGCCAACGCTCAGTCCCACAAGCTCTTCATCTTCGATGCCAGGCCTAGCGTCAATGCTGCCGCCAACAAGGTATGTAGTTAGTAATAATAATCATGTTTTATTTTGCGTCAAAGTGCATTTCCCACACACAGTGCCTATACAGTTCAATGCTCAACCCATAGTGTTGTTTTCTTTGGATTTGATTTTGATCTCCTCTCACAGATAATTACATTCTGTAAGTATGAAAACTATTCAGAGTATATTCAATTCCAAGAGATGATGACTACATTCCCTGCGTTCTCCTCAGATGAAAGGGGGTGGCTATGAGAGTGAGGATGCCTATCAGAATGCAGAGCTGGTGTTCTTGGACATCCACAACATCCATGTGATGAGAGAGTCACTGCGCAAGCTGAAGGAGGTGGTCTATCCCAACATCGAGGAGTCCCATTGGCTCTCCAACCTCGAGTCCACTCATTGGCTGGAGCACATCAAGGTGAGGACAGAAGGGAGAGAAAAAAAATCAAGGTTGAGATTATTTGTTGAACCTGTCTGTCTGTTCCCTGTGTAGCTGATCCTGGCTGGGGCGCTGCGTATTGCAGACAAGGTGGAGTCTGGGAAGACTTCAGTGGTGGTTCACTGCAGTGATGGATGGGACCGTACTGCCCAGCTCACCTCCCTGGCCATGCTGATGCTGGACGGACACTACCGCACAATCCGTGGCTTCCAGGTGCTGCTGGAGAAAGAGTGGCTGAGCTTTGGCCACCGCTTCCAGCTAGTAAATAAGCCTTTACTCCCTCTCACTGTGTAGTGTTCCTTATACCAAGCTAAAACACTTGGGACACATTCTCTTGATTATTCAGTTACGTTTTGGAAATGCTTGGGACATTCTAATGTGGTAAGAGAAGTTAAAATGGTTTGAAATTTCCTCATTTCCTGACTCACATGGGTCAACCATCGCCATGGCACAGCTTTACCCTTCTTGTGTTTTGTTCAGCCATTACGGTCACTTGACTTTCTGTTCTTCTCCCTCCTTCCCCATTCTCCTTCCAGAGGATCGGTCATGGGGATAAGAACCACACAGACGCAGACCGCTCGCCTGTCTTCCTGCAGTTCATTGACTGTGTGTGGCAGATTACCCGACAGGTGAGGGACATCACTGGTAGGGGGTGTTGATGGGTAGTCATGTGACCTGAGCAGAAAAAATTCCAGGCTTAGTAATAAAGTACACATTACACATGGGATGATTTACTGATGTACATAATCCCTCCGGATTCTCCTGATCGTATATGGATTATAATTGAACTGTTCCTGTCTAGTTTCCTGCAGCCTTTGAGTTCAACGAGTACTTCCTGGTCACCATCCTGGACCACATGTACAGCTGCCTGTTTGGGACATTCATGTGTAACAGTGAACAGCAAAGGGTGAAGGAGGTGAGAGTACAGACTATGTTAGGTTTAAACACCACTTGGATGGAGTGCAATTCAGAAAACCTGAAACTAAACTCAATGTTTATTTGACTGTCTCTCATGGATGACATTTCATACACAGTTGTCATAACAGTGCTAATAGGAATATGCTAATGGATATGTTTTATTTGCTAATGTTAAATGCAACATCTCATACATCTAATTGTTCTGTAGGAGCTGCCTAAGAAGACAGTTTCTCTGTGGGCCTACATCAACAGCCAGCTAGAGGAGTTCACCAACCCTCTTTATGTCAACTATTCCAACCATGTGCTGTTCCCAGTGGTCAGCATGCGCCACCTGGAGCTCTGGGTGGGATACTACATCCGCTGGAACCCTCGCATGAGGCCACAGGTCTGGGCAAACTACCTCACTTTCATAGTAGTAGTAATGATGTTGATAGTAGTAATACTGTCCCTCTGAATGAAATTGAGGGGATTATGGATCTCTCTCTGCCCGTTAGTATGTTAGTCACACGCAATACCTCCTACAGCACTGGCCCGATTTCAGGTCTGCGCTCAGGTCTGTTGAACGCTGGTCCGACCAATCTGACAATCTGATTCCATGCTTCAAGATTGCTTCGATCACGTGGATTGGGATTTGTTCCGCATTGCGTCAAACAACAACATTGATGAATACGCTGATTCGGTGAGCAAGTTTATTAGCAAGTGCATCGGCGATGTCATACCCACAGCAACTATTAAAACATTCCCAAACCGGGCCTCCCGGGTGGCGCAGGGGTTAAGGGCTCTGTACTGCAGCGCCAGCTGTGCCACCAGAGACTCTGGGCTTGCGCCCAGGCTCTGTCGTAACAGGCCGCGACCGGGAGGTCCGTGGGGCGACGCACAATTGGCCTAGCGTCGTCCGGGTTAGGGAGGGTTTGGCCGGTAGGGATATCCTTGTCTCATCGCGCACCAGCGACTCCTGTGGTCGGGCCGGCGCAGTGCACGCTAACCAAGGTTGCCAGGTGCACAGTGTTTCCTCCGACACATTGGTGCGGTTGGCTTCCGGGTTGGATGTGCGCTGTGTTAGAAGCAGTGTCGGCTTGGTTGGGTAGTGTATCGGAGGACGCATGACTTTCAATCTTTGTCTCTCCCGAGCCCGTACGGGCGTTGTAGCGATGAGACAAGATAGTAGCTTCTAACAATTGGATACCACGAAATTGGGGAGAAAAAGGGGTAAAAAAATAAAATAATAATATCCCAAACCAGAAACTGTGGATTGATGGAAGCATTCGTGCGAAACTGAAAGCGTGAAACACTGCTTTTAACCAGGGCAAGTTGACCGGAAACATTACTGAATACAAACAGTGTAGCTATTTCCTCAGCAAGGCAATCAAACAAGTCAGTATAGAGACAAAGTAGAGTCGCAATTCAACGGCTCAGACACAAGAGGTATGTGGCAGGGTCTACAGTCAATCACGGATTACAAAAAGAAAACCAGCCCTGTCTCGGACCAGGACGTCTTGCTCCCAGACAGACTAAACTTCTTTGCTCGCTTTGAAGACAATACAGTGCCACTGACATGGCCCGCTACCAAAACCTGCGGACTCTCCTTTACTGCAAACTTCTAAACGTGTTAACTTGTTGTGGATAGGGGGCAGTATTTTCACTTTGGATGAATTGCGTGCCCATAGTGAATGGCATCAAACTCTGTCCTAGATTGCTAATATATGCATATTATTATTACTATTGGATAGAAAACACTCTGAAGTTTCTGAAACTGTTTGAATTATGTCTGTGAGTATAACAGAACTCATAGGGCAGGCAATCTTCCAAACAAGTTTTGAAATTCTGAAAGTTGGGGCAACTTTGACGTCATCGCCCCCTCCCTTCCCAACAAGTTATGGATCTGGAAACACTTCCTACGCCTTCCACTAGATGTCCTCATTCAGTAGAAAGTGTAATAGAGCATTTGCTGTGAACTTTGACCTAATGGGAGGGAAAATAGTCGGTGTCGCAACAGAATGCCATTTTGCTGTGGCGCATTTCTCTGTGAGTGCTACGGCTGTTCCAATCAGCCCCAGATGAAAACGAATGATCCGGTTGGAACGTTATTGGATATATATGATTATAACATCCTGAAGATTGATTCTGTACTTAGTTTGACCAGTTTATTCGACCTGGAATATATCTTTTGGAAGTTTTCATGCAAGTTATCTTGGACCAGCAGTCAGTTTTTGGGCACGTGAGCTGAAAGTGATAGCAAATGCAGCTTGGACACTAGTATTGGACATTATGGAACAATACAAATTTGATTTGATTTGCCATAAAGATCCGGCATTTACAAAATGGCAGTTTATATGCTTGTTTTAGCATAGTTATGTTCTAGTGTTGACCACTACTGTTTGTGTACCTTCTTCCCAGGAGCCTGTTCACCAGCGCTACAAGGAGCTGCTGGCCAAGCGGGCGGAGCTTCAGAAGAGGGTGGAGGAGCTACAGCGAGACGTGACCAATCGTTCTGCCTCCTCCACTGAGAGGGCTGGCTCGCCCACCCGCTCCATCACTCCCGTTCAGACCTTTGTTTGACAGGGGGCTTATAGAGTAAGGCTAAGGACTGAGGCCTCACAACGATAAGGTGCCATGCCCATAACTAATAGACTGCACTGCAGGGGACTTGCTGTGTCACACATTCCTGCTTAACATGACACACTCCTGTAGAAAGCAACGCAACCACCAAGTGTCTGTAGAAACCATGTATTGGCCTTTGGATGTTCCATCTCACTGCTACTCCAACAGCTGAGTTCGTACAGGGTCAGACCCATAGAAATAGAATAAGAATATGAATGTATATGTCTATGGTCAGAACCCTATGTTGTCTATGCATCAAAAAGACGTGCTGCCTCTGTTTCAGACCACCCATAGACAATAACAGAGGCCTCTAGTGGCCAAAAGGCTGTTTAGCATGGGCAGCATCATTAAGGGCTTCCACCATGCTTCTGCCATTTTAAAGTAGTCAACGTTTTCAAAAGGGTGGGGATTCCTATGGGTTGTAGCCTCAATGGCACTGCCCATGCTGTCACACATGCTATAATGGCACATATATAAATGAGTCCTCTATTTATCTCTGAGACCACCTCACTATAGCCATACTTTACTTCACTGACCTCTGCTACCAGGGTCAAGAGTACTGTAACATATAATGATCATCAAATAATCCCTCACAAGTATGCTATTGCATATCGGCTTAACTACATCCAGTATTAATGCATTAGTTTATTCTAAAGTAATAAGTACACTAAATTATTAATAGGATAAAACAAGTAGCTAATATGCTCAATGAATGTCTTCGTTGTGAAAGCGAGGTGGAGAATTGAAAAAGAAAAAAGACATGCTATTTAAGCTATTTTCTGTTTATTTCTACTTGACATATTCCAAATAGGTTTTGAGGTCAGAAATGTCTGCAAATGGTTTTGAAGCTGAGAAAATAGTTACTGGATGGACACATTTTGACCAAATAGGTATGAATGAATGTGGGTGTATAGTTATGTATGACATTCCATCTGATCAGTATGTTGATTTTTTTTTTACTAGCAAGTTAACTACATATTATTTCCATTCTCTTAGCCTAGGTTGTGTGTACAGTTTATACCATAGACTTTTAGGTTAATACTGAGCTCTGAGTCTCAGTTATAATTAGGTGATAACTTGAGGGCTTTGGTGATGATGATGATGTACGTCACGATGCGGACTGTTTACCCAAAACAGATCAGTAAAATTGACAATGTGCATGACATGGTTTAGTTGAAAGGTCATACCCACAGGTTGTTAATAAATGCTGCATATGTATCGAATAACACATTCTACAGAAACTAGAAACTGAATGCCACAGATGGCACTAACCATTCCTCCATGGAAAATGTTAAGAATCGCCAACAACATGCATCTCACAGGCACAGTGATGTAGAGCTTTGCACTGTTGTTTAAAATAAATAGTCACAACAGGATGTTGTCTTTGAACAGTGATCTGATTACTAACCAGAGGAAAAGTAGTGAGGCTCATTCCCCACTAGCGCAATGATGAAGTGGCTTTTTTCATGGCCTCGCAAGGGCACATCCTTAATCAATATAAATCATTAACTGTTTAACTAATATTTATGTGTTAGTAGAATAATTAATTTGGTAAGAATGTTATGGTCAATTTAATTGTGGGCCATTAACTTAGAACAAGCTGACTACCATGGACTGTAAACCCATGCCTGTCAACAATACACGTTTGACCGCAATATTTTGATAATTTATTTGTTTTTGTTTAAATGTTAATTTGCAAAATTGGAAATAAAACTATTTCTTGTCCTTATATATTATGATCACCAATATATTGTTAGTAGGTAGGTAGACACAACATGACAAAGTACTTTATATTGCCTGTGAACCACAGCATATGGCCCAGCACATCAGCAGTTTATCCAGCCTGGATTTACTTTGCTCTTTGATCCAGGATTGACCCCGGTTGCTGTTGACTTAATTTAATGATAAATAAAAGACCACCACAAATTAAATGTGTGTTGTGAACACAATCTTCAACAGAATTCATAGTACCATTGCATTGCCTAATATTTTCAGAATGACTCTGACAATGTACACAACGGTATGAATATATTGTTCTCTTTTATCCCCAGCCACCTGACAGTGACATTTAATTACATGTAGCAGCTAGCTTTTAGAATTAAAAGATCTAACAGTAATACAGCATATGTACATTCTAGTTACTTTGTTTCCATATTCCTCTTATCACAGTGATACAAATTGAGGCAGCTTAATGGAACTTAATCGCTGTGTTGTTTTGCACTGTGATTGGCTTCTGTGTTTCAAAATACAAAGTCCCGCGCACTAATGATGTGTCATGATTGGCTTCTCTTTCTTTCTTCTGTCGTTGGCCGCATCCGGTTTGAATGACGACGCTGCGGATACAAAAAAAGAGAAAGGGAAAATAGGAATGGCTAGCTAAGAACAGCGAAAAAACTATTTACATTTTACTCTTGTTTATACATTTTGCGGATGCTAGATCAGTATTTTTGACTAACTATGTCAAGTAACTTATGTTAGTTAGCCAACGGAGAGAGATGATATATATTTAAGAATATTTAGCTGTTTATTTAGCATTAGCATAGCTATTATTGGCTAGCTGCAGGCTTAGTTAGCTAACGTTAGTTACCAAGGAAATTGTTTGACAACACATTGTCTGGGTGACTAGCTATTTCACTCTATTTGTTTTTATCTTTGACTTTTTCTTGATCTTGGTGAAAATGGCAACATCGGCCCTGTACGCGTGTACGAAGTGTAACCAGCGGTATCCTTTCGAAGAACTGTCGCAGGGACAGCAACTGTGCAAGGTTTGGACTGGAAGTGTTTGGGTGATAGCTAGCTAGTTAACTAGCACCACATTTTGCAATATGAATAGATTACAAAGCAACTGCTACAGGCTCATATGCATTTCGACTGCTCCCTGGATGTTTAATTATAAGGTCTCTGGCCACATTCAGCACTTATCGCAAGCGATGGCTTTGATAGATTATGTAACAACAAACTATTATCCTTGCAGCCTGTCTGGGACGCAAATGGCTACCTTGTTAGATAATGTCACACGCAGGACGATATAATTTATTCGCGAAATGTTTTTTTCTATTCATGCAGTCTGCTGGATGTAGCAGACAAAATAACGTCAGATGAACATTGGTTAACTAGCTAGCTAGATCTTTTCACATTACGTCTCCCATGACCTGTTCATTTAGCATTTGTTTACACTTCATGCCCTTTACAAATAATACAAATTGGATTTATCATCGATGTAGCCACAGCGTCATTGTCTTTAACCTACCGGTAGCTACGAAATTGAATTCTAGGAGGCACAGTGTAGCATCCCTCTTCGCCCAGTAGTGTAGGTTATGTTCCACATAAATTCTTCATGCAAATGTCAAAAATCAAGTTGAAATTTGTGACAAATTATCCCATTTTTGTATTCATGCGGATGCGTTGGAAATGCATATTTCACATTGCCATAATAAGCATACCACACACACATACTGGGCAGAAGGCTTGAAAACCTGTGTCTGAATAAAATGTAAGAACACTATTCCATGCATGGTTAATTATTGTAAACAAATGCATAACACTAAATAACGCCATACAAAGGGGTTTTGACATTTGGGACAAACCAAACTCTCTGATTTAGATTTGAGTGAATTCTTAAAATGTTATGTCCTACATTGTATCTGTTTGCATTTATTTTTAAGCAAATGGCCTTGAACTGCTTTGTTTCTTGTGTCAACAGGAGTGTCGCATCGCTCATCCCATCGTCAAGTGTACATACTGCAGATCAGAGTTTCAGCAGGAGAGGCGAGTTTTGCTCCATCACCTTTACTGTGTATGGTATTGTTATTCCAAAGGCATCACCATGTAATATAGTGATAGCATTGGTTCCAGGATGTTGATGCGATTTCTTTTTCACGTTCTCTATTCCAGCAAAACAAACACAATTTGCAAGAAATGTGCCCAGAATGTAAAGCAGTTTGGGACGGTAAGTTTTGACTTGAATTGACGCCTCTGTTATTTTACAACATGTATTGACTTCGTTATGGTTATGTTTGCCAAATCTTCTGTTCCCCACTCAGCCTAAACCCTGCCAGTATTGTAACATCATTGCTGCTTTCATTGGAACAAAGTGTCAGCGTTGCACTAACTCAGAGAAGAAGTATGGCCCTCCACAGACCTGTGAGCAGTGCAAACAACAGTGTGCATTTGACCGCAAGGAAGAGGGTAGGAGGAAGGTAGGCACACACACCCGCTGCATTGATACCCTAACACATTTTGTCCAGCACTCATGAGATTGCGTATTTACCATTTTCCACTGTCCTGTGTGTGTGTTTTCAGGTGGATGGGAAGCTGCTGTGCTGGCTATGCACTCTGTCCTACCGCCGTGTGCTGCAGAAGACCAAGGAGCAAAGGAAAGGTTTCAGCTCCTCCCACTCCAACTCCTCGCTCAATGAGAAGGACCACCACTCCAGGCAGCATCATCAACACCACCAGCAGCACAGACACAGCAGCTCACATAAGTAGGCCATGGTGCCACAGCCCTATCCTCTAACTGTTAGGCCATTACTTCCTCTGTGATGCGGGTCTTCTGCAGGTCTCTACTCTGTCACAATACTGTACATCTATTGTGCTGAACGAGCACTTTTTGGAAGGATGTTGTGGTCTCTGAGTAATGATGCATGTGTCAGATATTTGAAGGAACATGTTGAAAAAACCTTGGTGTTTGTTCTTTGTATTTTTGTAGACTCAGTGGGAGCCTAAGTCCAGAGCAGGAGCAGGGACTGTGGAAGCAGAGGTAAGACGTACCCCCTCCCGTCTTGATTGACTGTTATGACAAGTCTTTTTGCCTGGTTATACAACTTAGTTGAACTATGGTATACTCTGGGACACTTTACAGGTCTGATGGAGAGCCTCAGTGGCTAAAGTTGTGTGTTGGTTCTCCCCTCAGCCATAAATCGTCTTCGATCCAGAAGGAGACCCCAAAGAAGAAGCCAAAACTGGATGTGAAGCCATCCAACGGGGACAGGTACGAGAGGAGTTTCAATCACATGTAAGGAGTTACAAGCCAGCTCTAACTTTTGAAGTAAACATGGAAAACATCCAGTAGGTTCCTACTGACACTTTTTTGACCTCCATTGTTCTAACACACATCTCTGTGATAGATGCCATCAAGGTGTGTTGGAGCAGGTAATGGTACAAAGTGGGTCAGTGTGAAAGATCTGAGTTAAGGTACTTTCCTTTTTCTGACAACTTTTCTTTCCTGCTCTCTGTCCTCTCTCCCATCAGTAGTTCCATTACCCAATCTATGGATTCTGGAGGAACGGACAACTTTATTCTGATCAGCCAGCTGAAAGAGGAAGTGATGTCATTAAAGAGAATGCTTCAACAGAGGGATCAGACAATACTGGAGAAGGACCGAAAGGTACACACCTAATTGTATCGTCACAGTAATTCATGCCCCTAAACGACCACTGCTGAGACGGGCTGCTCCCAGGTGGTAATGGTAGGCAACAACACATCTGCCACGCTGTTCCTCAACACGGGGAACCCTCAGAGGTGCGTGCTTAGTCCCCTCCTGTACTTCCTCTTTCACCCACGACTACGTGGCCAAGCATGACTCCAACATCATTAAGTTTGCTGACGACACAACGGTGGTAGGCCTGATCACTGACAATGAGACAGCCTATAGGAAGGAGGTCTAAGACCAGGCAGTATGGTGCCAGGACAACAACCTCTCCCTCAATGTGAGCAAGACAAAGGAGCCAATCGTGGACTACAGGAAAAGGAGGGCTGAACACGCCCCCATTCGCATCAACAGGGCTGTAGTGGAGTGGGTCGAGAGCTTCAAGCTCCTTGGTCTCCACATCACCAACAAACTATCATTGTACCAAGAGTTGTGAAGAGGGCATGACAAAGCCTATTCCCCCTCAGGAGAAAAGATTTGGCATGGGTCCTCAAAAAGTTCTACAGCTGCACCATCGAGAGCATCTTGACCCGTTGCATCACTACCTGGTTGGCAACTGTTCTGCATTTGACCATAAGGTGCTACAGAGGGTAGTGCGTATGGCCCAGTACATCGCTGGGGCCAAGCTTCCTGCCATCCAGGACCTATATACTAGGCGGTGTCAGAGGAAGGCCTCAAAATTGTCAGACTCCAGCCACCCAAGTCATAGACTATTGTCTCTGCTACCGCACGGCAAGCGGTACTGGAGCGCCAAGTCTAGGACCAAAAGGCTCCTTAACAGCTTATACCCCCAAGCCATAAGACTGCTGAACAATTATTAAAATGGCCACTCGGACTATTTGCATTGTTTTTACACTGCTGTTACTCACGGTTTATTATCTATGCATAGTCACTTTACCCCTACCTACATGTAGAAATGACCATGACTAACCTGTACCCCCGCACATTGACTCAGTATCCCATTTCATATTGCCTCGTTATTGTTACTTTAGTTGATTTAGTAAATATTTTCTTAACCAACAACGCAGTTAAGAAAATCTAATTAAGGGTTTGTCAGTAAGCATTTCACAGTAAGGTCTACTACACCTGTTGTGTTCGACACATGTGACACACGATTTGATTTGACAAACTGTCCGTTTTGCTATGTTCAATGTGACTTCTGGTCATGTTGTATTCACCAGATCGTCTCCCTCTTTGTTTTTGTCCTTCCAGCTCACAGAACTCAAGGCAGACTTCCAGTACCAGGAATCTAACATGAGGGTTAAGATGAACAACATGGAGAAGGTGCACAAAGAGGCCATGGAACAGCAACAGGTAGAGTAAAAATTACCATATAGACATGAAAAAACAAGACATCTTGTGGGCCCCTAGCTAGGTTTCCATCCAATTGGCTACAGATTCATGTGAATATTCTAAAATCTGCATAAAAGTAATACGCACAATTTCCCATCCAAGATGTTTCCATCAAATTGACTTGTTGGTCATAAAAGGCAGTGCGTGAGGACGTAGTGCACGTAAAAATATATTTTGCGGTTAAATTCCCATGTACCGAATAAATATACAAGTTAAATGGGTATCCATTGCATTTTTAACTCTACTGATCGTTTTCTCTCAACATGTTGCACTCTTATAGTGAATGTGCCCACTCTGGTATTGGCACGTGCACTCTAGCCAACAGCTTGCAGATACAGTGCAGGTATGGCCCACATGTTTTGTTATGGACAAAAGAGCAAGATCATTTTTATTTGTCAAATAGTAAGACTCTTGACATTTTATTGGAGAGGAGCATGAAGCTCAACACCGTGCACTTTCACCACCCTGTGAAGTTCATCATAACTTATTTCATCTGTAGCCTAATAAACTGCATGCTTTCCTGAGTTGTCGTGGGAGGACCTCATATTGCAACATACCTGTTGCTTCTCAAGCACATGGGATTCAAACAACTTTCCTAACAAGTTAGACACAGTAGGATGAACCATACCTTGAGAAAGTATTCATACCCCTTATTCCACATTGTTGTTACAGCCTGAATTCAAAATGGATTAAATATATTTTCTACACACAATACCCCATAATGACAAAGTGAAAACATGTTTCTACATAAGTATTCATACCCCTGAGTCAATACTTTGTAAAAGCACCTTTGGCAGCAAGTACAGCTTTGAGTATCTGGGTAAGTCTGTAAGAGCTTTGCAGACCTGGATTGTGCAACATTTGCCCATTATTTTCAATATTCTACAAGCGCTGTTAAATTGGCTGTTGATTATTGCTAGACAACCATTTTCAGTTCTTGCCGCAGATTTAAGTCAAAACTGTTACTCGGCCAATCAGTCTTCAGGGTAAGAAACTCCAGTGTAGAATTTGGCGTTGTGTTTTAGGTTTTTGTCCTTCTGAAAGGTGAATTAATCTCCCAGTGTCTGGTGGAAAGCAGACTAAACCAGGTTTTCCTCTAGGATTTTTCCTGTGCTTACCTCCATTCTGTAAAAATATTTTCCTGAAACTCCCCCGTCCTTAACGATTACAAGGATACCTATAACATGATCCAGCCACCACTATGCTTAAAAATATGAGTGGTACTCCGTAATGTGTTATATTCAGACAATGTCAAAGACGATAGACTCACCTTCATGGCATACAGCTTCCCTTCATCGTGACCACTGTTCTTTCTGACAAACACTTTCCCATAGGCTAGACAGAGAGGAAACATTGGGAAAGTTGATCACATTTGATTGTAGCCCCTCCCACCCATTCTACCACCCACCACATTTACAATCTTAACTTTTCATTCTAAATGTTCCGCACAAAAAAATAGACATAAATATAGGTATCAGGTCTCCAATAATACTATGGCGCTATCCCGAGTGGTGCAGTGGTCTAAGGCACTGCATCTCAGTACGAGGCGTCCCTACAGTCCCTAGTTTCGAAACCAGGCTGTATCACATCCGGCTGTGATTGGGAGTCCCATAGGGTGGTGCACGATTGGGCCCAGCTTCGTCCAGGTTTTGCCGGAGTATGCAGTCATTGTAAAAAATATATATATTTGACCTTTTTATTTAACTAGGCAAGTCAGTTAAGAACAAATTCTTATTTTCAATGACGGCCTAGGAACAGTGGGCAGAACGATAGATTTGAACCTTGTCAGCTCAGGGGTTTGAACTTGCAACCTTCCGGCTACTAGTCCAATACTCTGCCGCCCCAGGGTAGCCTTAACAATTTGTCCTTAACTGACTTGCCTAGTTAAATCAAGGTTCAATAGAAAATGTAAATAAATAAAAATGGATTTGCCCCAAACATAACTTTGTATTCAGCCTGGCAAGAGTGGCCAAAGGGGTGTTTAGCATCCCCAGTGGCTCTGCAAGTGTGGAGAGGATATTCTCAGCTGCTGGCCTGCTCACCAGTCATCATCACATGAGCCTGAAGCCATAGACTGGCGTAACTCGTTTTTAATACGTAAAAATTGTATTTCATTCTAAGTAAGTCACAGCCTATATGCACAATTTATAGATTCATTATTTAATACAACAAAATGTTTGTCCCTACCAGCCTATTATGTCGCACTCGCAAATGCTTCACAATGTATTTTTTTGTAGGCTATAGCCTTGAAATAATGTCTTTTAAAAATTCATTTTAGTTCCTTCTTAGGCTCCCTGTCTGGCTACTGGCCTATTTAGTGTGTATATGCTGTTTTAATATGACATTTAGTCTATTTGAAATGTTAGCTTCTTTTCATGTTTATTCAAATACTTTTCATTAAAATCCACATGGTTTGGTTGCAATACTTACAAACCAATTGGTAGGTCTAGGCGGTCACAAAAATAGATGGGTGTTGGTTAAATTGTGATTTGAATGGAGGGAATTTGGAGCGGCAGTTTGTTTTTCTGTGAGCGTGGCATGGTTTTTAGGGAAAGACCTGGAGCACCGGCGTGGTGCACCACTCAATGAGTGGGATTTCCAACCGCTCAACTCCCCTCACATGCTCTGGTGGGGAACAGAGAGTAGTAGTCATTTAATAACAATGTGAAACGCATGTTGCACACAGTGAGCCCATGTGACTTGTTAAGCACATTTTGCCATAGCTAAAGGGTTGAATACTTTTTGACTAAAGACTCAATTTAATCCCTTTTTTAAAATTCAGGCTGTAACACAACAAAAATGTGGAGAAAGTCGAGGGGTGTGAATACTTTCTGAAGGCACTATAATCAAACGCTCCTAGGTTGTGGTAAAGGCTTTCATTAAGCATAGATGGTCACATACTCACTTTTCTTTTACTACAGGCCAAAAACCGGGAGCTGCTGAAACAAGTGGCCGCCCTCTCAAAGGGCAAGAAGTTTGACAGGACAGGGAGTTCACTGCTGTTACCGTAACGACAAGCCCACCCAACCACGGCTCAGTGGCTTCATTGTTTTAACACTGTGAAAGCCTGATGCCATTCTACCTTTCCCTCCCTCCTTCCTGTGTTTTCTCAATCATTTTGATCTTTTCAGTTATGTTATTCGTTGGAAAACAGGTGACCATGCTATACATGGAAATCCTCTTTCATGTTGGCATGAAGGCATAAGGACACATCCTCAATTTCAACATGTTTTAAATGTTCTAACCCTAAGTTTTACTCTGCCACTGGAGATGATGTGACTGTGGATGAGGAGAGAGCCTCGTTAACACTGCCAGGGTCCAGCAGCATGTTTTGCGCAAGGTGGATACGATTCTGTCAACATCACAGATCCCACTTGATTTTTTACGGATGTCATGCAATCTTATTTATTCAATTACATTTTGTAGCTTTTGGTCTTTTTCTCACCACATACTCAGCATTGCCCAGGTTTGGGAAATGTTTTTTCTTCAACAGCAACTTTCTCGTAACATATTAATTATATTTTTCTAAATGGACGTAATTATGGAAGAGAAACTCCTCCTTATTGGAGACCCTTCTCAACTTACTATGTATGCAAATGTCACAAGGGTCACTGACAACAGCATTGCTGGCCAGTAGCAGAGACCTCTAGACGTTAAAGTCCAAAAACCATCAACTCTATGAGAGATTTTTAAACTTTGTTTTGTAGAGACACTTCCCGGCTGCCCTCTTTCTCACGGTGACAGCTGTAGTGCTTTGCTGTTTTTCTGTAGTGGAACGATTTGTAATACTGCATGACTTACTGACATACAAGTTAGCATTGTGGTCTCCTGTACTATAATGTAGGGTTTCTCAAATTGGGTTTCACGGGCCCCTGGGGAGGTAATGCAGGAGGTCTGCGGCCAGATCTCAAAATAACAGTTTTTGTTTTAAATTTTAAAAGAAAATCATGAATATTACTAACAGATGAATTATTAAATTAGGTGTGTTGAAGGGATCCGTGGATTAAGTTTAGAGGGTATAATTCAATTTAATATTATTCATCTACGGTTTGTTCTTAACTTTGGGCAGAATGGCCCTGGGAGGCTCACAGGGATATTGGTATCCACAGTACTCCACCAGTTATCTATTTTTCAACTCATTACTTGTCCCCCTCTCACCCAAGAAAATGCAGAACATGAATGCACTGTAATTAAAGTTCTCTCTGCCTCGTAGAAAAATGTGTAGAATTGCAGGACATTAGCTTGTAGGGTATTAGCTTGTATGCTACTTCTTCTCACTCGAGTTGTGTTCTGGTTAAGAGGGGGTCCCTGATGAATTTGGTATGACAAGAGTCCCCGGCCCCAAAAAGTTGAGAACCCCTGCTGTAATGTACTTTTTCAGCCTTTAAAAAAAAAGTTTCTTTTTATACGTGTAAAGGTATTACAGGGATCAGCCTATGTATTTAAAATGTGTAACTTGTATCGGTTTTAGTGAGTGTGTGTGTGTGTCAGGTAAGGCTGGTTAATTATATAAATACATCTGTAGAATACGCTTTTTAAAGGAACGTACCATTTCAGCTCTGCACCAAACTGAGCTGGTTTCATACTGTGGCGTACTGATCACTTTTGTACTTTTTCCAAACCCAATGTTTCAAAAATATTAAATCTGGTTAAACATACGTAGTGTTTTTATTTTACTACCATTATCTCAAGGAGTGGCTCTTTACTATTGGGCCTTTGTAAGCAATCCTTTATAATAGTGTCAAACCCACACAAACACCATTCTAGCCTGGATTTTGCCTGTACTTTTTGCTCTTCCACCAGAGTTGGGTTTTTTGTCAACGGCTATTCCATGTTTAACCACTAGGTAGCACTCGTTAATTTGCTTTACTCTATAAGATCTGACACGCTGACTCAAAGGGCTCGTTTGAGTGGTAAGAATGAAGCACCTGAGTAGATAAATGTCGGGGGACGTGCATCTGCGACAGCCGAGCGTCAGACACTGGTATTTCAACAGCAAGGGTCAGATCAACATGGCAATGTTTTCTTTAGAATGTCAGAATAAACATGCCTCTAACCCCCATATCACATTCAAACTGAAATCAAATGTGTACGTTGCGCAGTCAATTAGTGAGGATCTCATATCACATTAATTTGGGTATGTATACATGAATGGTGGCAAAGTTGGTTTCAGTCAAGTCTTAGGTCACGTTTGTATACAGTACCAGTCAAAAGTTTGGACACATACTCATTCAAGGGTTTTTCTAGATTTTTTTTTTTTTCTACATTGTAGAATAATAGTGAAGACATCAAAACTATGAAATAATATATGGAATTATGTAGTAACCCAAAAAGTGTTAAACAAATCAAAATATATTTGAGAATTTTCAAAGTAGCCACCCTTTGTCTTGATGACAGTTTGCACCCTTGGTATTCTATCAACCAGCTTCACCTGACATGCTTTTCCAACAGTCTTGAAGGAGTTCCCACATATGCTGAGCACTTGTTGGCTGCTTTTCCTTCACTCTGCGGTCCAACTCATCCAAACCATCTCAATTGGGTTGAAGTGGTTTGATTGTGGAGGCCAGGTCATCTGATGCAGCACTCCATCACTCTCCTTCTTGGTCAAATAGCCCTTACACATCCTGGAGGTGTGTTGGGTCATTGTCCTGTTGAAAAACAAATGATAGTCCCACTAAGCGCAAACCAGATGTGATGGCATATCGTGGCAGAATGCTGTGGTAGCCATGCTGGTTAAGTGTGCTTTGAATTCTAAATAAATCACCAACAGTGTCACCAGCAAAGCACCCTCACACCAACTCCATGCTTCACGGTGGGAACCACACTTGTGGAGATCATCCGTTAACTTGCTCTGCATTACACAAATAAACAGCGGTTAGAACCAAAAATCTCCAATTTGGACTATAGACCAAAGGGCAGATTTCCACCAGTCTAATGTGCATTGCTTGTGCTATTTAGCCCAAGCCAGTCTCTTCTTATTGGTGTCATTTTAGTAGTGGTTTCTTTGCAGCAATTCGACCATGAAGTCCTGATTTTGAGATGTGTCTGTTACTTGAACTCTGTGAAGCATTTATTTGGGCTGCAATTTCTGAGGCTGGTAATTCTAATGAATTTATCCTCTGCAGCAGAGGTAACTCTGGGTCTTCCTTTCCTGTGGCGGTCCCCATGAGATAATTTCATCATAGCGCTTGATGTTTTTTTGACTGCACTTGAAGAAACTTTAAAAGTTCTTGAAATTTTCCGTATTGACTGACCTTCATGTTTTAAAGTAATGATAGACTGTCGTTTCTCTTTGCTTATTTGAGCTGTTCTTGCCATGATATGGACTTGGTCTTAGGGCTGTCTTCTGTATACCCCCCTACCTTTTCACAACACAACTGATTGCCTCAAATGCATTAAGAAGGAAAGAAATTCCACAAATTAATTTTTCAGACATTTACATTTACATTTAAGTCATTTAGCAGACGCTCTTATCCAGAGCGACTTACAAATTGGTGCTTTCACCTTATGACATCCAGTGGAACAGCCACTTTACAATAGTGCATCTAGGTCTTTTAAGGGGGGGGAGAAGGATTACTTTATCCTATCCTAGGTATTCCTTAAAGAGGTGGGGTTTCAGGTGTCTCCGGAAGGTGGTGATTGACTCCGCTGTCCTGGCGTCGTGAGGGAGTTTGTTCCACCATTGGGGGGCCAGAGCAGCGAACAGTTTTGACTGGGCTGAGCGGGAACTGTACTTCCTCAGTGGTAGGGAGGCGAGCAGGCCAGAGGTGGATGAACGCAGTGCCCTTGTTTGGGTGTAGGGCCTGATCAGAGCCTGGAGGTAGTGAGGTGCCGTTCCCCTCACAGCTCCGTAGGCAAGCACCATGGTCTTGTAGCGGATGCGAGCTTCAACTGGAAGCCAGTGGAGAGAGCGGAGGAGCGGGGTGACGTGAGAGAACTTGGGAAGGTTGAACACCAGACGGGCTGCGGCGTTCTGGATGAGTTGTAGGGGTTTAATGGCACAGGCAGGGAGCCCAGCCAACAGCGAGTTGCAGTAATCCAGACGGGAGATGACGAGTGCCTGGATTAGGACCTGCGCCGCTTCCTGTGTGAGGCAGGGTCGTACTCTGCGGATGTTGTAGAGCATGAACCTACAGGAACGGGCCACCGCCTTGATGTTATTTGAGAACGACAGGGTGTTGTCCAGGATCACGCCAAGGTTCTTAGCGCTCTGGGACGAGGACACAATGGAGTTGTCAACCGTGATGGCGAGATCATGGAACGGGCAGTCCTTCCCGGGAGGAAGAGCAGCTCCGTCTTGCCGAGGTTCAGCTTGAGGTGATGATCCGTCATCCACACTGATATGTCTGCCAGACATGCAGAGATGCGATTCGCCACCTGGTCGTCAGAAGGGGGAAAGGAGAAGATTAATTGTGTGTCGTCTGCATAGCAATGATAGGAGAGACCATGTGAGGTTATGACAGAGCCAAGTGACTTGGTGTATAGCGAGAATAGGAGAGGGCCTAGAACAGAGCCCTGGGGACACCAGTGGTGAGAGCACGTGGTGAGGAGACGGATTTTCGCCACGCCACCTGGTAGGAGCGACCTGTCAGGTAGGACGCAATCCAAGCGTGGGCCGCGCCGGAGATGCCCAACTCGGAGAGGGTGGAGAGGAGGATCTGATGGTTCACAGTATCGAAGGCAGCCGATAGGTCTAGAAGGATGAGAGCAGAGGAGAGAGAGTTAGCTTTAGCAGTGCGGAGCGCCTCCGTGATACAGAGAAGAGCAGTCTCAGTTGAATGACTAGTCTTGAAACCTGACTGATTTGGATCAAGAAGGTCATTCTGAGAGAGATAGCGGGAGAGCTGGCCAAGGACGGCACGTTCAAGAGTTTTGGAGAGAAAAGAAAGAAGGGATACTGGTCTGTAGTTGTTGACATCGGAGGGATCGAGTGTAGGTTTTTTCAGAAGGGGTGCAACTCTCGCTCTCTTGAAGACGGGAGGGACGTAGCCAGCGGTCAGGGATGAGTTGATGAGCGAGGTGAGGTAAGGGAGAAGGTCACCGGAGATGGTCTGGAGAAGAGAGGAGGGGATAGGGTCAAGCGGGCAGGTTGTTGGGCGGCCGGCCGTCCAAAGACGCGAGATGTCATCTGGAGAGAGAGGGGAGAAAGAGGTCAGAGCACAGGGTAGGGCAGTGTGAGCAGAACCAGCGGTGTCGTTTGACTTAGCAAACGAGGATCGGATGTCGTCGACCTTCTTTTCAAAATGGTTGACGAAGTCATCTGCAGAGAGGGAGGAGGGGGGAGGGGGAGGAGGATTCAAGAGGGAGGAGAAGGTGGCAAAGAGCTTCCTAGGGTTAGAGGCAGATGCTTGGAATTTAGAGTGGTAGAAAGTGGCTTTAGCAGCAGAGACAGAGGAGGAAAATGTAGAGAGGAGGGAGTGAAAGGATGCCAGGTCCGCAGGGAGGCGAGTTTTCCTCCATTTCCGCTCGGCTGCCCGGAGCCCTGTTCTGTGAGCTCGCAATGAGTCGTCGAGCCACGGAGCGGGAGGGGAGGACCGAGCCGGCCTGGAGGATAGGGGACATAGAGAGTCAAAGGATGCAGAAAGGGAGGAGAGGAGGGTTGAGGAGGCAGAATCAGGAGATAGGTTGGAGAAGGTTTGAGCAGAGGGAAGAGATGATAGGATGGAAGAGGAGAGAGTAGCGGGGAGAGAGAGCGAAGGTTGGGACGGCGCGATACCATCCGAGTAGGGGCAGTGTGGGAAGTGTTGGATGAGAGCGAGAGGGAAAAGGATACAAGGTAGTGGTCGGAGACTTGGAGGGAGTTGCAATGAGGTTAGTGGAGGAACAGCATCTAGTAAAGATGAGGTCGAGCGTATTGCCTGCCTTGTGAGTAGGGGGGAAGGTGAGAGGGTGAGGTCAAAAGAGGAGAGGAGTGGAAAGAAGGAGGCAGAGAGGAATGAGTCAAAGGTAGACGTGGGGAGGTTAAAGTCGCCCAGAACTGTGAGAGGTGAGCCGTCCTCAGGAAAGGAGCTTATCAAGGCATCAAGCTCATTGATGAACTCTCCGAGGGAACCTGGAGGGCGATAAATGATAAGGATGTTAAGCTTGAAAGGGCTGGTAACTGTGACAGCATGGAATTCAAAGGAGGCGATAGACAGATGGGTAAGGGAGAAAGAGAGAATGACCACTTGGGAGAGATGAGGATCCCGGTGCCACCACCCCGCTGACCAGAAGCTCTCGGGGTGTGCGAGAGCACGTGGGCGGACGAAGAGAGAGCAGTAGGAGTAGCGGTGTTGTCTGTGGTGATCCATGTTTCCGTCAGAGCCAAGAAGTCGAGGACTGGAGGGAGGCATAGGCTGAGATGAACTCTGCCTTGTTGGCCGCAGATCGGCAGTTCCAGAGGCTACCGGAGACCTGGAACTCCACGTGGGTCGTGCGCGCTGGGACCACCAGATTAGGGTGGCTGCGGCCATGCGGTGTAGAGCGTTTGTATGGTCTGTGCAGAGAGGAGAGAACAGGGATAGACAGACACATAGTTGACAGGCTAGAGAAGAGGCTACGCTAATGCAGAGGAGATTGGAATGACAAGTGGACTACACGTCTCGAATGTTCAGAAAGTTAAGCTTACGTAGCAAGAATCTAATTGACTAAAATGATTAAAATGATAGAGTACTGCTGGGGTAGGCTAGCTGCGTTGTTGACACTACCCTAATCAAGTCGTACCGTTGAGTGTGAAGTTTCTACAATGCTGCTTATCGGGAGCTAGCTGGCTAGCTAGCAGTGTTGGTTACGTTACGTTGCGTTAGGTGAACGACAATAGCTGGCTAGCTAACCTAGAAAATCGCTCTAGACTACACAATTATCTTTGAAACAAAGACGGCTATGTAGCTAGCTATGTAGCTAGCTACGATCAAACAAATCACACCGTTGGGACTGTAATGAAATGAAATGAAAAAGTGATACTACCTGTGGAGCGACGCGAATGCGACCGGAATGCGAAAGTTCTATTCAGTAGACGTTGGCTGGCTATTGGCTAGCTAGGAGTGTCTCCTACGTTAAGGGCGACAAAATAGCTGGCTAGCTAACCTCGGTGAATTAAGATAATCACTCTAAGACTACACACTCTAAACTACACAATTATCTTGGATACGAAGACAGCAAAGACAACTATGTAGCTATCTAATACTACACTAATCAAGTCGTTCGGTTGAGTGTGATAGTTACTACAGTGCTACGGTAGCCGGTGAACGTATGCTAGCTGGCTAGCTGCTAGGCAGATAGGAGGGCGACGAAATACGATAATAACGCAATTATCACTCTAAGACTCCACACTCTAAGCTACACAATTATCTTGGATACGAAGACAGCAAAGACAACTATGTAGCTAGCTATGTAGCTAGCTAACACTACACTAATCAAGTCGTTCAGTTGAGTGTGATAGTTACTACAGTGCTACGGTAGCCGGTGAACGTATGCTAGCTGGCTAGCTGCTAGGCAGATAGGAGGGCGACGAAATACGATAATAACGCAATTATCACTCTAAGACTCCACACTCTAAGCTCCACAATTATCTTGGATACGAAGACAGCAAAGACAACTATGTAGCTAGCTATGTAGCTAGCTAACACTACACTAATCAAGACGTTCAGTTGAGTGTGATAGTTACTACAGTGCTACGGTAGACGGTGAACGTGTTGGACAGATAGGAGACGACGAAATACGATAATTACGCAATTATCTTTGATACAACGACGACTATGTAGCTAGCTAAGAGGAAATTGCTAAGATTAGACAAATCAGACCGTTGTACTATAATGAAATGTAATGAAAAAGTTATACAACCTGCAGACCGAAGCGCGGATGCGACCAGATCGCTCCAACCCGGAAGGCACACCTGTTAACTGAAATGCATTCCAGGTGACTACCTCATGGAGCTGGTTGAGAGACTGCCAAGAGGGTGCAAAGCTGTCATCAAGGCAAAGCGTGGCTATTTAAATGATCTCAAAAGTAACATATTTTGATTTAACACTTTGGGTTACTACATTCCATGTGTTATTTCATAGTTTTGATGTCTTCACTATTATTCTACAATATAGAAAATAGTAAAAATAAAAATGCTTGAATGAGTTGGTGTTCTAAAACTTTTGACCTGTAGTGTACATATGTTATCTTTTAGTCATTAAAAATGGTATTTGCAAACCAGTGGTGGTCGGTGCCATTTAGTAAGGATCGGTGTCCTGCTAGCGGGACAACTTCCGGTGAAACTGGAGGGCTCGCAATTAAAATAAATTCTAAGAAAGATTATGGTTTTTAAACATGTAGGTACATATAAGTGTCTTATATTGACTGAAAGCTTAAATTCTTGTTCATCTAACTGCACTCTCCGATTTACAGTAGCTATTACAGCGAAAACATGCCATGCAATTGTTTTAGGACGGCGCCCCAGAACAAAATATATTTTTGCCGGCACAGGTTTCATACATTCTCATATAAAGATGAAATATTCACTTACTTTTTGAATATCTTCCTCTGATTTGTCATCCAAAAGGTCCCAGCTATAACGTAGTTTTGTTAGATAAAATCCTTCTTTATATCCCAAAAGGTCTGTTTAGTTGGCGCCATAGATTTGAGTAATCCACACGTTCAACTTGCAGAGAATGGAATCCAAAAGTCTACCCCATAACTTTGTTTCAACAAGTAAAAATATGTTTCTATTTACTCAGCAGATCCCCTAAAATGTCATTAAAGTATATTTATTTCAGAAAGAAGTATGTTCAATAGGAAACCGATTTTAGCTGGTGCGTAATTTCTTCATGGCATTCGCAAACACGGATTTCCAAGACTGTCCTACTAAAACTGTTATTTCTTATTCGTTTTTGAAGTTACAAGGCTGAAACCTTGAACATAGACGGCTGATACCCTGTGGAAGCTATACGAATTGCATCAAGGGAGAATTTACAATATGACCTTTCTCTTGCATTTCTAAGAGGATAGTCTCTCTCAAAAACAAAATTCTGGTTGGTTTTTCTTTGTTTTTTCTCCTATCATATCTATTGTGTTATATTCTCCTACATTATTTTAACATTTCTACAAACTTCAAAGTGTTTTCTTTCCGATGGTACCAATTATAAGCATATCAGGGCCTGAGCTACAGGCAGTTTACTTCGGGCATGTCATTCAGGTGGAAATTGAGGAAAAAAGGGGCCTAGCCCTAAGAAGTTAACCTCTTGAAGCTAGGGGGCACTATTTTTATGTTTGGAAAAATAACGTTCCCAAAGTAAACGGCCTATTTCTCAGGACCAGATGCTAGAATATGCATATAATTGACAGATTAGGATAGAAAACACTCTAAGGTTTCCAAAACTGTCAAAATATTGTCTGTGAGTATAACAGCACTGATATTGCAGGTGAAACCCTGAGAAAAATCAAACCAGGAAGTGGCTTCTATTTTGAAAACTCCATGTTCCATAGCCTCCCATTGCTCCATTTAAAGGGATGTTAACCCGATTCCTTTTCCTATCGCTTCCTCAAGGTGTCAACAGTTTTCAGACATAGTTTCAGGCTTTTATTTTGAAGAATGAGCGTGAACATTGCGTAAGTGGATAGGTGGGGGCTCTCAGAGTGAATTGTGCGCAAAAGAGAAAGGTGGCCATTGTTACTCCCGGTCCTAGTGAAAAGCCAACTGTCCCGGTTGATATACTATCAAATACATATTTGAAAAACACCCTGAGGATTGATTATAAAAAAACGTCTGACATGTTTCTGTGGACATTATGGATATAATTTGGAATTTTTGTCTGCATTGTCCGCTCTTTCCGGTGGATTCCTGGGCATAACGCACCAAACTAATGGAGGTATTTTGATATAAAAAATATCTTTATGGAACAAAACATTTGTTGTCTAACTGGGAGTCTCGTGAGTGAAAACATCCGAAGATCAAAGGTAAACAATTAATTTTCTGATTTCCGTGACCAAGTTACCCGATGCTAAGTGTACTTATTGTTTTGTCGAGCGATCGATAAACTTACACAAACGCTTGTATTGCTTTTGCTGTAAAGCATAATTTCACAATCTGAGACAACAGGTGGATTAACAAAAGGCTAAGCTGTGTTTCGCAATATTGCACTTGTGATTTCATGAATATTAATATTTTCTAGTAATATTATTTGACTGTGGCGCTATGCTATTCAGCGTTGCTGATGACAATTATCCCGAATCCAGTACGGGTGGTTCAGAGGTTAACTACTAAACCGCTTGCTGACTGTAGACTGTACTGTATGATTGTAGTGGGTTTACTAATGCATTCATTCTAGTAGCTATGTTGATTATGACTTTAGCTAATATGGTGACAACGATGTAGTCTGTGTGTACGGTTAGAGGTTATGATATTAAGGTTTGGCCTGGAAAGGTTTTTTCGTCTGGTCACAGACATCTGATGTGGTGCACTGAAGTCCACAAGCAATGGGAAAAGGTCAGAGGAGGAGAATGCATCGATGCGAAAAGGAATTATACAACAATCAAAGGGATCATGCTGTTTGTATGTGGCTGCTATGAAACTGTGTTTGCATGTGATCAGGGATCACACGCAACAGAACAAAATGCGGACAAACATAATTGAATTTGTCCACTAGAAATTCTAGTTTGCAACTATTGGACTAATGACTACGCCCTAGCACAGGTAGATGCAGGCAAGAGCGTGCAAGACGGTATTAAATGTGTCCATGTCGGTCACCTTGATTACTCAAATGTCTCTCGACCTGTTCACCTACGTTGTAAACGTTCATTCAAAAGCTAGGTTGTAGCAACCTCATGATGGGGTATAGGGAACATTTGAGAATCAAGTAGTAGCCTAAACTAATCAATGTTATATTAAACTGGGTGAATGGAATATAAATGACAGTCATCCAATATGCTGTAATAGAAATAAGGCCATACTCATTAAAAAAAACATCCTCGCTCATCTTAAACCGTCGGCCCCGGTGTTAATAAATTAATAAAACAAAAAGCTTACTTTGACTTAAAAGAGTTCCAGTGTTGTTGAGCCATAGCCAGCTAGCTAACATAGCATCCCTCTCTGTTTGAGCTCTGTGTTTGAGTTGGCTAAACTAGCTAGATGTGAGGGGAGGCTGCTGAGGGGAGGACTTTTCATAATAATGGCTGGATCAGAGCAAATGGAATGGCATCAAACATAGGGAAACCATGTATTTGATACCATTCCTCTTAAGGTACCACCAACCTCCTGCGCTAGATGCATTTGCTAGTTAAGTAAGTGAAAGTGAAAAACACAACAAAATATAGCTAGCTATCTCTCTTTCTCTTGCACTTCATTTTTTAAGAAATGAATTTGTTCAAAACTGTAACTATTGTCTTTCTCTCACTTTGAGTCAACTACTCATCACATTTGATGCACTTCAGTGATAGCTAGCTGTAGCTTATGCTTTCAGTACTAGATTCATTCTCTGATCCTTTGATTGGGTGAACAACAAGTCAGTTCATGCTTGAAAAGCTCTGATAAGTTGGAGGACAACCTCTGGAAGTTGTCATAATTACTGGTTAAGTCTATGGAAGGGGGTGAGAACCACGAACCTCCTAGGTTTTGTATTGAAGTCAATGTACCCAGAGGAGGACAGAAACTAGCTGTCCTCTGGCTACAACATGGTGCTACCCTACAGAGTGTTGTTGAGGCTACTGTAGACCTTCATTGCAAAACCGTGTGTTTTAATCTATTATTTGCCCGGTTGAAGGACATGAAGGCTTCAGGAGGGTCAGCTGGGCTGAAATAAGGGTCAACAGCCCAGAATGTTGCTCAATGCAGGTATGAATGTGGAACAACGCATAATGGTTTGCACCTGGGTCCTCTTGTATTATCTCTTCTCCCCTCTTTCCTATTCCTCCTGTCAGAATTTATTGGTGACGTCAATGGCACATTCTGTGATGAACATGATAATATCATCTAAATACATTGGATTTTAGGAGGTTGTTTTTTTCTTTGGTCGTATTAAAATAAATAAGTTACATTTTATATAAAGTATATGTATATAGTGAGGGGGGGGAGTATTTGATCCCCTGCTGATTTTGTACGATTGCCCACTAACAAAGAAATGATCCGTCTATAATTTTAATGGTAGGTTTATTTGAACAGTGAGAGACAGAACAACAACAAAAATTTCCAGAAAAACCCATGCCAAAAATGTTATAAATTGATTTGCATTTTAATGAGGGAAATAAGTATTTGACCCCCTCTCAATCAGAAAGATATCTGGTTCACAGGTGTCTTTTATACAGGTAACGAGCTGAGATTAAGAGAACACTCTTAAAGGGAGTGCTCCTAATCTCAGTTTGTTATCTGTATAAAAGACACCTGTCCACAAGCAATCAATTAGATTCCAAACTCCAGTGGGAGTGGGCCAAGACCAAAGAGCTCTCCAAGGTTGTCAGGGACAAGATTGTAGACCTACATAAGGCTGGAATGGGTTACAAGACCATCGCCAAGCAGCTTGGTGAGAAGGTGACAACAGTTGGTGCAATTATTCACAAATGGAAGAAACACAAAAGAACTGTCAATCTCCCTCGGCCTGGTGCTCCATGCAAGATCTCACCTCGTGGAGTTGCAATGATCATGAGAACGGTGATGAATCAGCTCAGACCTACACGGGAGGATCTTGTCAATGATCTCAAGGCAGCTGGGACCATAGTCACCAAGAAAACAATTGGTAACACACTACGCCGCGAAGGACTGAAATCCTGCAGCGCCCGCAAGGTACCTCCTGCTCAAGAAAGCACATATACATGCCCGTCTGAAGTTTGCCAATGAACATCTGAATGATCCAGAGGACAACTGGGTGAAAGTGTTGTGGTCAGATGAGACCAAAATGGAGCTCTTTGGCATCAACTCAACTCGCCGTGTTTGGAGGAGGAGGAATGCTGCCTATGACCCCAAGAACACCATCCCCACCGTCAAACATGGAGGTGGAAACATTATGCTTTGGGGGTGTTTTTCTGCTAAAGGGACAGGACAACTTCACCATATCAAAGGGACGATGGACGGGCCATGTACTGTCAGCCAGGGCATTGAAAATGGGTCGTGGATGGGTATTCCAGCATGACAATGACCCAAAACACACGGCCAAGGCAACAAAAGAGTGGCTTAAGAAGAAGCACATTAAGGTCCTGGAGTGGCCTAGCCAGTCTCCAGACCTTAATCCCATAGAAAATCTGTGGAGGGAGCTGAAGGTTCCAGTTGCCAAACGTCAGCCTCAACCTTAATGACTTGGAGAAATCTGCAAAGAGGAGTGGGACAAAATCCCTCCTGAGATGTGTGCAAACCTGGTGGCCAACTACAAGAAACGTCTGACCTCTGTGATTGCCAACAAGGGTTTTGCCACCAAGTACTAAGTCATGTTTTGCAGAGGTGTCAAATACTTATTTCGCACATTAAAATGCATATCAATTTATAACATTTTTGACATGTGTTTTTCTGGATTTTTATTTGTTATTCTGTCTCTCACTGTTCAAATAAACCTACCATTAAAATTATAGACTAATCATTACTTTGTCAGTGGGCAAATGTACAAAATCAGCAGGGGATCAAATACTTTTTTCCCTCACTGTATGACTTAGACCCGATCAATAGATGTGGTCCCACATTTATGGTTTTAGATGCTGTTTTATAATGCCCTTACAATTCCAGAAATCCCCCTTCCCCCTGTGTCATTTCACACGTTTACAATGGTGCTTGTGCAATTTACTGTTGATAAGATCATACACTATTTTCTCTTTCAGCCTTCTAATAATGTAAGAATAATAAGATAATTACTGGCAAGGAATTCACATAATCACGTTGACAAAAGCCATAATGTTTTGGAAGATTCTAAACACAGCTTGAACAAGAGAGCCTGTCAGGGGAGGTTCTCTTCTGCACTGTTCAACCAATCCAGTAAATATGGAGGAGGAGTTAAGATGGAGTGTCTCATTTTTTACATCCAAAAGTGGAAGTCTCGTCTGGGGACTGGCCACTGAGGTATAATAAGACCTGCAACCAATCTGAACTTCCTCTCTGTGTCACTGTCAAGCAATGGGGGAAAAAATATTATTTTGGTTTAAAAAGTTATCTTAATCAGCGGTTAGGTATGGTCACTGTACTACATATCTGTGGGGCAGACTGTAAAATGCATAAACGCGAATTGCAATATCGCCAAGCCATTTCCATATAACCTCAGAACACCAAGTTAGAGGGGACTGGGAATCAGTCTGTGGCTTTAGCCACAGCCAGGAAAGTAAATCAGCTACAAAGGACCTGGAAGAAAGGTGGACAGATAATACCAACCTTTTAGAAGCACATGTGTGCTATAGGGACAGGGTAAAAGGACACAAAGGCACAAACTAGATTCAATGCCAGAGGGATTATATTAGACAGACAGCCGTATTGACCGTATAGAGGGGTTATATAGTGTTGCACACATCTTAAACACCAGACAGGTTTATATTGGAGTCTTGAGGTAAAGATAGAAATAATCTGGATGTTTCATTTCTGGAGGATAAGTACAGATACAAGGTACACTCCATTGCAAAACTGTGGAAGCCAGTACTGTGTATGTAATACTCTATTGGAGGAATGCGACATCATTCTTCCACAAGAAATTCCATAATTTGGTGTTTTGTTGATGGTGGTGGAAAATGCTGTCTCGGGCACCGCTTCAGAATCTCCCATAAGTGTTCAGTTGTGCTCAGATCTGGTGATAGACAGTCATGGCATGTGGTTTACATTGTTTTCATGATCATTAATTAAACCATTCAGTAGAAAATTAGTGCTGAGAATAAAGACATTTTACTACTATAATTAAAGCTAGCAGTGGTGGAAAAAGTACTCAATTGTCATACTTGAGAAAAAGTAAAGATACCTTAATAGAAAATTACTCAAGTAAAACTGAAAGTCACCCAGTAAAAAACTACTTGAGTGAAAGCCTAAAAGTATTTGGTTTTAAATATACTTAAGTATCAAAATAAATGGAATCGCTAAAACGTACTTAAATATCAAAAATAATAAATAATTTCAAATTCCTTATATTAAGCAAACCAGATGGCACAATTTTCTTCTCTTTTTTTATTGACAGATAGCCATGGGTACACTACAACTCTCAGACATTATTTGCAGACGCAGCATTTGTTTAATGAGTCTTCCAGATCAGAGGCAGTAGAGATGACCAGGGATGTTCTCTTGATAAGTGTGTGAATTGTCAAAATGTGAGGAGTACTTTTGGGTGTCAAAAAAAATGTATAGAGTAAAAATAACATCATTTTCTTTCGGAATGTATTGAAGTAAAAGTTGGCAATAGTACAGATAACCCCCAAAAAAGACTTTGTACTTTAAAGTATTTTTACTAAAGTACTTTACACCACTGAAAGCTATGCATGAAGCCTCTTTAATCGTAAAAGGGGCGGCATGGTCATACTTCTTGGGCCTTTGCAGAAGTCAGGGCCTTCATCCTCATTGGGCCTTTGCAGAAGCCAGGGCATTCATCCTCATTGGGCCTTTACAGAATCAGGGCATTCATCCTCATTGGGCCTTTGCAGAAGCCAGGGCATTCATCCTCATTGGGCCTTTACAGAATCAGGGCATTCATCCTCATTGGGCCTTTGCAGAAGCCAGGGCATTCATCCTCATTGGGCCTTTACAGAATCAGGGCATTCATCCTCATTGGGCCTTTGCAGAATTAGGGCATTCATCCTCATTGGGCCTTTGCAGAAGTCAGGGCATTCATCCTCATTGGGCCTTTGCAGAAGTCAGGGCATTCATACTTCTTGAGCTTTTCCTCACATGATCCATACCACGCCTCCGATCACATTTTCGGATCAGGCGTAAGACTCACACCTAGTCTACAGATACAGTATTTAGGATACCTCATGAGCTCTCCTAACTAGTTAAAAGTTACCTGCAGGTGTCTTGACAATAGAACTATACAGTGAATCAGTGGTTCCTGCGCCATAGACAAGCAATTGCTTTGAAGTTGTTAAAATAACGTTTTGATATTTCTATAGCCTTGTGGTTAAGAACGTTTGGCCAGTAACCAAAGGGTCGCTGGTTCGAATTCCCAAGTCGACTAGGTGGAAAATCCGATGATGTGCCCTTGAGCAAGGCACTTAAGCCCAATACTCCTGCAAATTGCACTGGATAAGAGCATCTGCTAAATGTCTAATATGTAACATGTAAATCAAACCATAAATAATCGAGACCTCTTGTGCCTTTGAAAATGATTTCACGTAAGGTCTATTTCACATTTTATGCCCAAAATACATATAACCACTAGGCTAAAAAATTAACATGTTTTTCTTTGGATTATTTAATTGCCTACATTTTATTTCAAGTTATCCCATTGGAGCGCAATATCACGTTGTTAAAAAAAGATGCCAACATTGGGCATGCCTATAAATTTGGCAATTGAAGGCATCTAAGGCATATGTTAACTTTGATTGTGTTTGATGAAAATTATAAACCTTTCAAATGTTGTATGCAACTTTATTGGCAGGTGACTTGATGCATACTATGCCAAGGCGATTTAGAGTTGTTAAATGGGAGCGATTAGTGTGTTGATATAACCGAGGTAAAGACAGTTTCGGGTTGGATATTCGCCTTTAGTTTTGCTTACGTCCACCAACAGAAAAAAAAATCCAGAAAATCACATTGTAGGATTTTTAATGAATTTATTTGCAAATTATGGTGGAAAATAAGTATTTGGTCAATAACAAAAGTTTATCTCAATACTTTGTTATATACCCTTTGTCGGCAATGACAGAGGTCAAACGTTTTCTGTAAGTCTTCACAAGGTTTTCACACACTGTTGCTGGTATTTTGGCCCATTCCTCCATGCAGATCTCCACTAGAGCAGTGATGTTTTGGGGCTGTTGCTGGGCAACATGGACTTTCAACTCCCTCCAAAGATGTTCTATGGGGTTGAGATCTGGAGACTGGCTAGGCCACTCCAGGACCTTGAAATGCTTCTTACGAAGCCACTTCTTCGTTGCCCGGGCGGTGTGTTTGGGATCATTGTCATGCTGAAAGACCCAGCCACGTTTCATCTTCAATTCCCTTGCTGATGGAAGGAGGTTTTCACTCAAAATCTCACGATACATGGCCCCATTCATTCTTTCCTTTACACGGATCAGTCGTCCTGGTCCCTTTGCAGAAAAACAGGCCCAAAGCATGATGTTTCCACGCCCATGCTTCACAGTAGGTATGGTGTTCTTTGGATGCAACTCAGCATTCTTTGTCCTCCAAACACGACGAGTTGAGTTTTTACCAAAAAGTTCTATTTTGGTTTCGTCTGACCATATGACATTCTCCCGATCTTCTTCTGGATCATCCAAATGCTCTCTAGCAAACTTCAGACGGGCCTGGACATGTACTGGCTTAAGCAGGGGGACATGTCTGGCACTGCAGGATTTGAGTGCCTGGCGGCGTAGTGTGTTACTGATGGTAGGCTTTGTTACTTTGGTCCCAGCTCTCTGCAGGTCATTCACTAGGTCCCCCCGTGTGGATCTGGGAGTTTTGCTCACCGTTCTTGTGATCATTCTGACCCCACGGGGTGAGATCTTGCGTGGAGCCCCAGATCGAGGGAGATTATCAGTGGTCTTGTATGTCTTCCATTTCCCAATAATTGCTCCCACAGTTGATTTCTTCCAACCAAGCTGCTTACCTATTGCAGATTCAGTCTTCCCAGCCTGGTGCAGGTCTACAATTTTGTTTCTGGTGTCCTTTGACAGCTCTTTGGTCTTGGCCATAGTGGAGTTTGGAGTGTGACTGTTTGAGGTTGTGGACAGGTGTCTTTTTATACTGATAACAAGTTCAAACAGGTGCCATTAATACAGGTAACGAGTGGAGGACAGAAGAGCCTCTTAAAGAAGAAGTTACAGGTCTTTTTTTTTTTTTTTGCATTGATGCATTGTGTCTTCTAACTGTCCAAAAATAGGATCCAAAGTGTTAGGAAATATTTGTTCCCATAAATACAAAGGAGGATGTCTCTCCTCATACCCCTGGCACTTTAGTCAGACTGAACCCCTGTGGTTCAAGTCAAGAGCTACCCTTCCCCTTTCAGTCTGCTCTGTGCATGTCTGAAAGTGACAGAGCCAGCAGTCAAGAGAGTTTTTCACAGTATGTCATAAATAATTATTACATTTATGAATGTATGTAAAATGCTAATATATATTGGATCCAGTACAATGGAATAACTAAGACCTGAATTTGAATGCAGCGTGTTCCGATTCCTCATTCTTTTTCTGTCCAGCAGGGTCAACCAAAAACACTTGGCCTGATGGTTCATGCAGAAACTGGGGAAGCAATATAGACATGTATTGATCCCTTAAAGGATTTTACTATTAAATGACCCATATCAGGCCTCCCGAGTGGCGCAGTGGTCTA
Organism: Oncorhynchus nerka; assembly: GCF_034236695.1. Taxonomy (NCBI): domain Eukaryota; kingdom Metazoa; phylum Chordata; class Actinopteri; order Salmoniformes; family Salmonidae; genus Oncorhynchus; species Oncorhynchus nerka. The sequence goes on along the minus strand of NC_088405.1, from coordinate 63,302,106 downwards.
AGGCACTGCATCGCAGTGCTAGCTGTGCCACTAGAGATTCTGGGTTCGAGTCCAGGCTCTGTCACAGCCGGCCACGACCTGGCCGGCATGGGGTGGCGCACAATTGGCCCAGCGTTGTCCGGGTTAGGGGAGGGTTTGGCCGGCAGGGATACCCTTGTCTCATCGCGCGCTAGCGACTCCTGTGGCGGGCCGGGCGCAGTGCACAATGACATGGTCGCCAGGTGTTGCTTCCGGGTTGGATGGGCATTTTGTCAAAGAAGCAGTTGTTGTGTTTCGGAGGACGCATGGCTCTCGACCTTCGCCTCTCCCGAGTCCGTACGGGAGTTGCAGCGATGAGACAAGACTGTAACTACCAATTGGATACCACGAAACTGGGGTGAAAATACAAAAATAAATGAACCATATCACAACCCTCATACCTCTAAACAAAAAAGTACCTAAATCAAATTTTGGAAAGAAGGATTTTACTCACAAAATACTTAATTGTTCCAGTTAGAAATAGTAGGCATCAAATAATTATTTTCATCAGAAAAACCAACCCTCAAATGCACTATTGTAAGTTGTCTGCAGATGGCTTGTTGTGAATGCACTCAAATATCAAGTCATTATCAGGTTATGTAAACTGCGTTCTAATACTCAATGTAGAAGGATTTGTCTTAATGTACAGTATATGAAAGTGATGCTATGAAAATGATTATTTCACCTTATCAAGCTCACTCTGACTGACAGATCACTGCCTATTACTGTGATTAAAAGAGCATATGAAACATTGTTTTTCATGAGGCCTACCTGTGCACCGTCCTTTAAGCACCTCTGTTGGAACACCTCTCTTGTCCTTGATCCATACCACGTACATTCATTTGCGGATCTTTTCAGTGTCCATGTGAAAGATAGTTATTGCGAGGCTGGAACATTTGTTAACTTCAAATTTTTTAACACCCATGTGAAACAAAGGCCTGCAAAGCTTACAGATTTAAGTCTAATAGCATGAGATGAAAGTAGACAAACATCAGAGTGTGCGATATGATGGTATAGACAGTGGACATTCTGAACCTTGTTTGAAGTCCCTAAGTCACATCAATAGGAGCTATTTAAATTTTAAATTTAGAGAAATTCATGTAAAATCATGTGAGATGAAAATGGACTACACTAAAGCGTGTGCAATGGGTAGGCCCACTGAGTGGACATTCTGAACCTTGTTTGAAGTCAGTAGGTCACATGACCAAGGAGCTATTGAAGTTTTACATTTAGAAAAATTCATGTAAAATCTTGTGAGATGAAAATTGACAAACTAAAGGGTGTGCAATATAGAAGGGTAGTCAGTGGACATGCTGGACCTTGTTTGAGTCCAGTAGGTCACATGACCAATGAGCTATTGATATTTGAATGTAAAAAAAAGGTTTGTACTTTGTTTACGCTCCCTAACTAATTCAACTAGGAATACAAAATGCTGCTCACATTTCCACATGTTTATTAGCTTTGGAAAGCAAATTAATGAAAATAAGACCTGTGCAATGTTGTGTGCAATTTTTCCAACATAATGACACTTATTTGGAGTCTATGGCTCAAGTGGTTTGAAAGCTATTGAGGTTTGAAAGTGCAAATATCCATCTTTAAACTGTCTTTACCTCGGTGTTGATATATCGGTAATATTGTAAAAATTATGCTTTTAACAACTGTCATGACGTTGGCCTGGGGGTTGTTTTATCACAGTCATAAATACCTCTTCCCCCATTTTTCCTCTCTCTACCCTACTAAGGTTACATTTGCAAAACCCCTTGGTTAACATAGAGATTCTGGGAACGTCAGAATGTGGGGGAATTCACTATATTCTGGTAATCCGAACAATTGAACATATGCAGTGGTACTTAATGAATATGATGTCAGTTTGGTTGTCCTCTGAGACAAACTCCACAGTGGAAAGTCTATACATCAGAGGTATCAGATTCACATGGAATTGTTGTTCAATTTAAATGTTTGAATATGAAATTATTTGTGATGAGATGAAATGTGATTTTAGCATCTAAAATGTGATATTTGGATTTTCATAAGATAGGGCTGCTCAATCAGTGGCCCTTCCCTGCGAAGGGACAAAGGCTATAAAACTTTTCAAACACACCCTCTTCTTCCTTCCTATATAAGCTCTTGACTACAACATAACTATCTGTTCCATGTGAGGATGACGATCCCATGTCAGAATGGTTCCGAAAAAAACTACAGAACGAAGCCAACATCAGCATGAGCTTTGGTTGCGAATGGTATGAACTTTGAACTCTTATTCATGACAGAAGTGATACCTCCTAGCCGTTGAGTTAGCGACCGCAGCTGCAAACGCAGGTTAGGAAGGAACAGACAGAGTATCCCATCTACCACACAACGACGTTACCACAACGTATCCAATTTACCAGCAGAGACATTCTTCAAAGGACAGAGGACTCGGTTTGGCAACACGGCCTTCCATCTACCACCAACCTACTGAAGCGCAGCTCTGAGTAAATATTTATTGCATTTTCCTTTTCCAAATGGGCGGTAATTTAGAATGCTTAAGATACTGTATTTACGATAGCACAGCTTCGGCCTCTGTTCCAGTGTCCCGCTCTTTCACTCAAACCCAGCCCCTTTTCCTTTGTGTAACAAGCTGTCATATCTGTTCTGCCCGCTAGGAACGTTTCCTATGACGTAAAGAATTATCCAGGTATAATTAATTATTTGTATATGTTATTCTGTGTGATTAGTTAGGTATTTAGTAAATAAAATAATTAAACCCAATTTTGTATTGCTGATTCAACTTGATAGCCAGGATTCTTGCAGATAACCAAGAATTTACAGATTATGAGACTGAAGTAAAATGACGATTAATATTGACTGCTATGGATGTAAAACAATTACTAATCTCTCAGAGTTTATTCGGAAGATAACAGCTCTATAAATATTATTTCGTGGTGCCCGACTCTCTAGTTATTTGCATTTACATGATTAGCTCAAACTCGGAAGATAACAGCTCTATACATATTATTTCGTGGTGCCCGACTCTCTAGTTAATTGCATTTACATGATTAGCTCAATCAGGTGATATTAATTACGGAGAAATTATTTTATAGAATAGCATGTCATAGCAATGAATCCGGCATAGCCAAAGACACGACACAACCATACAAATTGGCTCTATTAGGCGATCATTTAATAAAAGGCAAAGTGTCCGTGTCAGACAAAATTATATCAAACGTGTTACCGTTGCATCGTTTGATTATTATTTATTTTCTTTTGGAAAAGTTTTATTAACACATTTCCTTTAAAAACAGCTCATACATTTTTTTACATCATTTCATACACATAACAACGACAACAAAGCATAAAACACAGCATTTGCAAGTTACATTTAAATTTGTTAAAAAGTACATGTTGTTAAAACCAATGAAAACAACCATGAATAAAAGTACTGTCCTTGTAAAAACATCAAATCTGTAAAAGCCATTTAAAATGTGTACTAATGATCTAACAAAGGTAAAACATTTTTAAGACATGAAAAGCATGTTAAAAAGTCACTTTGTTAAAAGGCTGTCTTCGGTCCCTTGTACAGGAGCGGGGTGAGTCCTTGTCAAACTCGCCTCATCCTGCTCCTCTGAATAAATTACCATCCCTTCCTTCGGGGCCCAGAGGAGATCATATATGCCAGGTTCACGTGCTAGTTGGAACTAGGAATCTCTGAAATTTCCAACTTACTAACTGGTTGTAGTTATAGGCTACACGTGCCACATTGAACCAGTCGGACATTTCTGAGTTTCGACTAGCATTTGAAGACAGCAATTTAGTTCACAGCTGAGAAATTCCGACTAGCATTTGAAAACAGCAATATAGTTCACACCTGAGAAGGGTGTAATTGCAGAACTCAGTGAGGGGCGTTTTCTGATGTAGGCGACATCCATTGATGATCTCCATTTGTCCGTGGCCGTTTATTTCTTTACAGGACAACAGTTGTTGACAATTGTAGCTAAACCTAACCCTAAACCTATTCCTAATCTTAACCTGCCACACTAATTAACCTAACCTGCCACATTAGTTATCCTAACCTGCTTTGTAAACAAGTCATCTGTGTCCAGAAACCATCAGTTCATAACACCGGAACTGACCAATGGCAGGTATCAATGGGTGTTTTCTGATATAATTTTTTTAACCTTTATTTAACTCGGAACACTCATCAAGTAACACCCCTAATTGCGGTCTGCAATTACACCATATTCTCACAGCTGGCAATGCTTCATGGCAATTGGTTATTCCCCATAATTTGCAACAATGTCAATGAGCATCATCACTAGCTTTCCTTTGCAGTAGGCTACCTCAAACTGTTGTGATTACCAGCTGAGATAAACTATTATGAGTTGATTTTATTCCTGGCTTAGAGTTTGTCTGGGCAGAGGAGTTTTTTTAATCTTAAAAATAAACAGTGTAGATTCTTGATATGATGTGAGAAATAGTGCATTGTGGGTAATACGTTAAGAAGTATGTAAAACCCCAACAACATAACTTTGTTTGTAGTTATAGGTAACCAGACTGTGTCTACAACTAGGTTACTAAGTCTTTTTCCACACTGTGTTATTACTTTGGTGATTAAAAACTCATGCTTGCTACCCTAGGACCTATTCTGAGACGGGCCCTGGTATTGCCTGCTGAGACTCCCTGGTACTGAGGTGGAGGAGATTGTCCCTAGCTACCTTTTGACCTGTGCTTTTTAATCAGTTAAGTAAAAAAACAATGTAGATAGTTCCAAAAAATATACAGTAATTTCAAGAGTATGTGAGGGAGAAGCTGATTTTTTAGCTTATTTCTTATTCTTATTTACAATGATGGCCTGCCACAACGCAAAAGGCCTCCTGCGGGGACTGAAGCTGGGATTACAAATAAAAATATAGGACAAAACACACATCACGACAAGAAAGACAACATTCCAAAAGAGAGACCTAAGACAACAACACAGCATGGCAGCAACACATGACAACACAGCATGGCAGCAACACCACATGACAACAACATGGTAGCAACACAACATGGTAGCAGCACAAAACATGGTACAAACATTATTGGGCACAGACAACAGCACAAAGGCAAGAAGGTAGAGACATCAATACATCACGTGAAGCAGCCACAACTGTCAGTAAGAGTGTACAGTGCCACTCATTATAAGATAACTAGTGTCAACTAGTAATTACGCTACATTTTGCAGAAGCTTGGTGGTAGTTGAACTAAATTCTAATTCAATAATTTCCTTTCTTTTTTGGTATCAGATCTGCCTAATTCTCACTTGAAACATTGGTTTTGTGTTTAAGAGGATAAATGACACATTCTGTTCATTGGCAATTTTAGCATGTAAATCTTGGTGGGGCAAAAAAATAAATAAGTGTGATGCATGCCAGCAAAGCCACTACACAACACAACACAACACTAAACAATACATTAATTGCACTATAACGGTGATCAACAGTGCCCACAAACTGTTAGGGTCTACATAAAGCTGTCCCAACATCTTACCACTGCTACACCTAGCTATCAGCGGAGCCTTGTCTGGCAGCGAGAGTTCATTCAGCCTCATTTACTGCCTTTAAAAAAACATAGCTCATTTGACTGACTTGCTGAAACAAATGGGGTTTCTAATGACAATTGAGATGTACAAACTATGGCATAAGGGGACGACAAGCGGATGAGGCAATCCGTTATTTCGATTAAGACATTAAGGAGCGAGCTAGGACGGACGTAGTCAATATAACAATTTGTTTAGCATTTTTGAAATGTACAGCGACAGAATTCAGAACATGGGCTGTTCTTACAGTGTTCTCCCTGTACACCAAGTCAGAACCATAAGATAACTAAAGGAGGCATATAAGTAGACAATTTTATGATTATATTTCTCTAAAACAGGTTATAGGCTACATGTGCACACCCAAGTCAGAACAGTAGGCAAAATTAAGAGGTGAAAATAGACCAAATTATTAGGGTGAGGTACATGGTCTACTAACAGCTTACTACACAACATACACTTAGTATTACTTTTTTATCTACAGTATACATTTCTCCCTGGCACATTACATCATTTATGCAGCAGCATACAAGACATTTTTGGACTCACCTTGTTGTGCTGTGCTCACTTGAACAGGAAGGTGGCACAGGGGTCCTTCTGGATTTATGGTGCTTTCAAGAGAACTGGGAACTCAGAAAAAAACAAGGTTGAATGATGATGATGTCATTGATCTTCAGGTCGTAGCTCTAGAAAGAGGCACGAGTTCCAGACTTACAATTCCGAGTTGGATGACCGTTCAAAACGTATTTCCCAGTCGGAGCTCGTTTTTTCCTAAATTCCCAGTTGTCTTGAACTCACTGAATTGAAGTTTTCACAGTTCCGAGTTAACAGTTGTTTTGAGCGCTGCACAAATCATGCTTCATTGACAGCATGGCCAATGTTGAATGTTTATCATTTTAAACTTGGAAATGAGACCCTTAATCCCAGATTTGGGACCACACAGACACTTCACTGAATAGCAGGCTAGTGATTGCTTTGCAATGCTTGCAGTTAGCCCTGTCACTGATTCCTTCCAAACCACTCATTGTTGAATTTGCAATTTCCATCTTGTTATGCAATGTTTATGTCCAATGGCCAATGAGCACCGATACGTTTTATCTATAATTTCTCTATTATTTATCTTCATTATGACAAGGATTAAAAATTATTTGCCAGTAGATTGTTGACTTGATTCATGATGATGACTGCTAGCTAAGAAAATATCAGTCCAATCAAAGCTACTGTAGATGTGATTTGACATAATTTTTTATCTGTGGCCTATGACCTTGAGCCTTCTAATATAACTCTATGGCAGCACCCAGGTGGGTTGAATTTTAGAGGTCTACCCTTTGACTTGGCGGTGACGTACTGTCCCCACGAGTGACAGAACACTGAGCTAATCATGGCGCAACTAGAGAACATTACCAATATCTACACTCCACATTTTCTGCTGGCTGCCCCACCACCACAGAAAGCACTGAGCTAGGCTGAAACACCTGCATTTTGGAGCTGCCTTACTCATCAATAAAGCAAAAAAGAGACCGTGTTTGTATGCTGCTTTATTAACTCAATGATTTTTATTTTTTTGTGTACATTGTTTGCAAACTGATATGTGACACGTATTAATGCCAAAATAACATGCAAAAGAGGTTTGCTAAAAATGTGGGGCTCGCAGTGGTTAAGGGCGCTGTACTGCAGCGCCAGCTGTGCCATCAGAGACTCTGGGTTCGCGCCCAGGCTCTGTCGTAACTGGCCGCGACCGGGAGGTCCGTGGGGCGACGCACAATTGGCCTAGCATCGCCCGGGTTAGGGAGGGGTTGGCCGGTAGGGATGTCCTTGTCTCATTGCGCACCAGCGACTCCTGTGGCGGGCTGGGCGCAGTGAGCGCTAACCAAGGTTGCCAGGTGCACAGTGTTTCCTCCGACACATTGGTGCGGCTGGCTTCCGGGTTGGATGTGTGCTGTATTAAGAAGCAGTGCGGCTTGGTTGGGTTGTGTATCGGAGGACGCATGACTTTCAACCTTCGTCTCTCCCGAGCCCGTACGGGAGTTGTAACGATGAGACAAGATAGTAGCTACTAAAACAATTGGATACCACCAAATTGGGGAGAAAACAGGGTGAAAATTCACCAAAAAATAAATAAAATAAATGTGGGGCTCAAAACAGGTGGGACTCTGCCCCAACTGCCCTAACTGACTGACGGGTTGCCACTGATTCTGTTAACATCTGACTACTGTGATCTGTTCTTGAAATGTGTATCCTATGACATTTCAGATTTAGATTATTTTTCAAAAGGTAGTTTGGATGTAGTTTAGTACTTTTAGTTAGCTAAGTAGCTTTAGTTAAGTAAACTATATTTAGGGTAGCTTTAGTGTAGCATAACTTCTTCCTGTGTGAAGTAATTGGTAGCTTGGTAAACTATATTTTCAGAGTAGCTTCCCCAACACTGAAGATGACATTTCAACATAAATGACTCACATCTTTGCTCACCCTCAGTGTGACTCACATCTTTGCTCACCCTCAGTGTAAGCTGACGTTTGTTTCATTATCACGCCTGTGAACTCATATCTCTTTTAAATGATCATTTACATAACTGCAAGAGGTAGTACATTAGAGAGGGCAGTGGTAAGAGATATCATAGAGATATTAAGAGTCAAATTACTATCCACAATTAGTTTAATCATGTACAGTATGTCAATACTCTATTTTCCAAATGTACTTGCACTAATGTCCAATGTAGAGAGAAACTTAACACAAAGAACACATTGTTTATTTCTTGGAATATTGTAACTCCAGCCTGTGTCTATAAATGTATTGTATTGAATGTGCAAAACCTATTTTGTCAAATCACACTAGAAAGGCATTACTTGCATGACTCTTGAACAGAAAAGACTTCTGTGGTTAGTGAAGGGGATGTGAGAGGACAGTGCTTCAGCCATAACTAGGGAAACAACACTGAGCATTTTCGAGCTGATCATTTTTTGGCAAGATGGTGAAGATCGTTGTTCGCCGCCGTTCAAAGTGTGTTGCATTATGGGGTTAAAAATTGTCCGACTTGAGCCTACAAATCGACGGCATGAACTTAACAAAAATCATGTGATCAAAGGTCATGAAGTTTCGACTGCAGTCGACTGCAAAATTCTGCAGTTGCTCTTCACCAACTTCATCGCCTGCATTGTGGGAGACTCTATCGCAATCCAGTCGTTAGGGTGTTTTGTTTGGCCCACGCAAATGTGACCAAAGACATGACTGAAACCGTGAACCAACTTTGCCACGATGTATGCAGTGTATAGTTCAAATGAATGTGATATTTGATGCCCTCTCTCACTTATTGATTGTACAATGTACACACATACGATTTCAGTTTGTCAGTGTGTGATGTGGGGGTTGGAGCCATGTTTATTTTGACATTATAAAGAACTTTTATAAATTATGGCAACACTGCCATAGTAATCTGAGTTTTGCTGTTGGAAAATCACATTAGTGTCTGACTTTTGGCTGTCGCAGATACACCTCCCCCGACTGCACTCTTCTTTCGTCTACATCGGTTGCTTTCGCCTTACCACTCAAATGCGCCCACTACCCTGCGCATGCAGCCAGCTATCCAGCACTGTAATTGGTCACAGGATGCGTCTCAGCTGATACAATGTTGTTGTTGCTGGCTGAGAGGCATTTGAAAGGATAAAGAGAGATGAGGTGACGTCTTTGCATGTCTGTGGGTGCCGGTTTGGTCAGGATTTATTGCTGAGTGGTTCTGTTACCACCACTGCTCTCTTTCAGTTTGCTGACTCAATGTTGTGTTTGTATGCAGTTCATGTTTCCTGCTTCCTCTGAACTATAAATGCGTTTCAAATTAAAGAGAATTTACAGCATACCTGCAGAAAATAGGTGTCTCATTCCAGGACTACCAGCACTAGCATGGCCTCATACACCAAAAGCAAAATCCTTCCTTTATGTCTTTGTTCATAGTCTTTCAGTATAAAGATATAAATAATGGTTGTAACCGTGAAGATCTATTGGGCTGAAGGCATATGTTGCTTTGCTCTGCGAATTACTTAGCATTTATCTTTCATCGTTTTTGTGTACAAACATTCACACACACAACTACATAAACGTTTCTAGCACAGTTACAGTGCCTTCAGAAAGTATTTACACTCCTTTACTTTTTCCACATTTAGTTGTGTTACAAAGTGGGATTCAAATGGATTTAATTGTCATTTTGGATGAAGGTGGAAGAAAAATTCTAACATTTGTAAAAAAAAAATAAAAAAAATAAAACACTAATATATCTTGATTAGACAAGTATTCAACCCTCTGAATCAATACATGTTAGAATCACCTTTGGCAGAGATTACAGCTGTGAGTCTTTAAGAGCTTCCCACACCTGGATTGTGCAACATTTGCCCATTATTCTTTTCAAAATTCTTCAATCTATCTTGCCATAGATTTTCAAGCAGATTTAAGTCAACTGGCTACTCAGGAACATTCACTTGGTAAGAAACTCCAGTGTAGATTTGGCTTTGTGATTTAGATTATTGTCCTGCTGGAAGGTGAATTAATCTCCGTGTCTGGTGGAAATCAGACTGAACCAGGTTTATTGCACACAGAGTGAGTCCATGCAATGTATTATGTGACTTGTTAAATACTTATTGACTCAAGACATTTCAGCTTTTCATCTATATTTAATCCATTTTAAATTTAGGCTGTAGCACAATAAAATATGGAAAAAGTCAAGGGGTGTGAATACTTTCTGAAGCCTATTAGTAAAACCAACCTTGTAGACCTGAGTATATTATATCTATCATGTTCTATCCAATTTAAATTACCTATGGCAAATGTAGGCTATTGCAATGTAACCCTAAAGACTATTCTATACTGGGTGACACAAACAAAACTCATATAATAGTTTTTCTATTGCTGAAATGGTTTGCTTTATTGTTACGGATTCAATGTACTTTTTAGTTGTGTTGGGGCCTATTAAAAAGTTCAGTTTGTGGAACATTTTTGCTGTTCAGCAAACACACCCCTCTGGCGGCAATTGGCTGTTGGGCGTGCCTACCTTCGGCAGAGCAAAATTAGAAGTTCGCTCAAAAACTGCCTGGCGTTGTGTGTGGTGAGCGAGACAGGGGAGTACGGAGCCTAAAATACTCTCGAGAAAGGCTTCGTAATTTAACAGCTCTTCGGTCTCCCCATCTCCAACCCACCACCGCCGCTGCCGACCCACCTACAATCGAAGGATATACTGTAATTTAACTGTACAGAAAAGTAACGTTGCAGTGAAAACCTTTCAAAGGACTGTTAAAGTGGAAGCCAGTATGAACGTAAGCGCGGAGTCTTTCACCTCCAACCCATTTCACATCTGTACCATCTGTCAGAAGGCGATAAGGAAAAAGGTATGATGTTTCCTGATTTCATTTCTCCAAATGTTACTTTTACTAGTCGACCAATATCATGTTTTATCAAGGTGATCAGTCAGGCCTATTTATTATTCCTTCCAATTTAGATCAAATATCGTTGCATCTTATGAAGATGTCACTGAGATCCTGCAGGAGTAGTGGCCTAGGCCCTAGTATACTTTCATTTGATCTATTGATTCAGATTGCAGAACAAACATTGTTTTTCACTGGTCTTCTCCTTGCCTTACTGATACTTGTGCATTCAACTGCATTCTGTATTTCAACATCATCTATAGAACTGCTTCAGAATCGTTTGTAATGCCATTTAGGCCTAGTTTAACCATCTCAAACCTAATAATGTACAGTTATCTGCAACAGATTGACCCATTTGGATTCATTTACTTCCCAGGATGGTCGTCAATCAGTATGATATTATAGAGTTGGGGGAAAGATTGATGATTTGATAAGAACATGGATATCTCTCTCTAGTGCCCTGCTTTCTGAGTCTGACTGCTATTATTAGTAGCCATTAGTCTAGGTACATATGACCCAGTTTTTGATAGGGAGTCATCGTAAGATGGTCTCAAGGCAGAAGAGGAGGTCCGTTTCTGTCATCTCCAGGGCATCATTGAGTTACACAATATATTTTTTGATACATTAGGATGATTTGGACATGAAGTGTGAAAATGCAAAAACACATGGGGAAAAAATGTGACCAAATTCACTGAGAATATATTAAATAGGATGAAGAGACAATACTCTGAGCTGGAGCTCCATACTACTAGTCAAATATAGAGAACTGATTCTATATATTCATTGTTGGAGTGGGATTGGCGTGAAGTATGGGGTGTCCGTGGGGGGCTTTTGACAATTTCTTTAGATTCCTCGCGTCTTACTCATTGTTTGAAAAACGTTTGGGCCAAATCGGATGTTAGGTACTACATTTATTGAATTTTATATGAATTCTATCAATTAAAATGGCCAACTTGGATACAATCAATTAGCTTAATTTCCCAGAGATCAAATTCTATTTCCACAAAATAATGTTGCAGGAATGCTAATCTTATCTGTTTCCAACAACAGAAACTATTTCAGAGCAATCTGAGATGGTGAGTGTCGAAAACCTCTTTCTTGTGCTTTTTGACGTGGAGCAACCCTGTAACAACAAAACATGAGGAGTGGACATCCATAGATTGCAATGCGAGACATCTTTGTCTGTCTGCACACCAGAGTCAGCTCTTTCCTGACAAACATCAGTGACAGAAAAAAGCAGTGTTTTATGTCTGCCGTCTACAGTTACCAATAGATACAGGTAAATACACAATGCCACGATCACATAGAAATATACTGGTAAAGGCAGAGTATAGATCTTTCATTTTGTAGGTTGAATCTAAGAGGTTTCATACAGGCTGTTCTCAACAGAAACCCTCTTGGCTGGAAATTACAATATACTGAGAGAGCAATGACACTGTCAATTCATACTCTATCATTAATTATGATGTAAGATTCTGGTTTTTGATGCTTTATTCCTTATCTATCACATACTAGTTCCACAATTACAACTTTCTTTAAAAAGCATTGTTGTTTTTATAAACTGGCTTTAGGCTATTTTCTTTTTGTGATGGAGATGATAGAGACAGACGGGTCCAGGCTCTTCTTTAAATCTGCACAGGCAGGTAGAGAGGTACTGGAGCCACCTCTCTACTGGAGCCACCTCTCTCTACTGGAGCCACCTCTCTCTACTGGAGCCACCTCTCTCTACTGGAGCCACGTCTCTCTACTGGAGCCCCCTCTCTCTACTGGAGCCCCCTCTCTCTACTGGAGCCACCTCTCTCTACTGGAGCCACCTCTCTCTACTGGAGCCAACTCTCTCTACTGGAGCCACCTCTCTCTACTGGAGCCACCTCTCTCAGTTAACTGCATCAGCCACGTTGCCCCAACAACAGACATTCATCACCCAACACACACAAAGGGCCAGACAGACAGAGGGTGGAGAGGACATATGATAGGAGAGGAGGAGAGAGGGATGGAGAGAGAGGAAAAGAGGGAGGGATTAATACCAGGGTGAAACTGTCTGCAGCCCAGGGCAGGTCTGTCTGTGTCACCGGTAGCAGTGGGAGTCACAGGGCTTAAACCCAATTAGCTAAATTCACAGGAAATGGCCTGTCTGTTGACAGAGCGCACATTCAAACGTCTGTTATGTAGCAAGACATGTGCCACTAAAACAGAGAAGGGGTTTCTGTCTGACTCTCTCTCATGCACACGCAAACACCACTTTCTCACACGCACACATGCACACACACACACACACTTTCTCACCAATAGAGAACTAGTGTCTTACTGTATATTTTGGTTGTTTATGTAGCTTTGTTATCCATTCGTACTATAAACCTTCTTCCCACCTTTGAACTTGAGGCCCTTAACCATTATGTAACATTATTACCATGGAGATGTACTGTAAGACAGCTAAATACACAGACAACCCCAGTCTAGTGTTTATTATACAACAGGTGGTATGGAATTCCCATTGTTAGAGCCTTTCTTGCCCATGATATACAAGACAACATACACATGGCCAATAGATTCATAAAAAGTGTCATCGTTTACTTCGTTACCTTGCAACGCACTACTACTACTGCTACTGCTACTGCTGCTGCTGTTACAAATCCACTACCCAGCCATGCAATTTATAAACTTTGTAAACACTGTAAAAAATGTCATAACACATGGCCTCATGTATTATTGCTTAAATAACTGTCTAAGTTATTATAAATTAGTTTGATATACACAGAGTGTACAAAACATTAAGAATACTTTCCTAATATTGAGTTTCACCCCCCATTTTGCCATCAAAACAACCTCAATTCGTCAGGGGAAGGACTCTACAAGGTGTAGAAAGCATTCCACAGGGATGCTGGACCATGTTGGCACCAGTGCTTCCCACAGTTGTGCAAAGTTGGATGGATGTCCTTTGGGTAGTGGACCATTCTTGAAAAACCCTGCAGCGCTGCAGTTCTTGACACAAACCAGTACGCCTTGCACCTACTACCATACCCCGTTCAAAGACACTTAAATAGGGACGATCACCACGCGCTCTCACCACTGGCGTCCCCCAGGGCTCTGTTCTAGGCCCTCTCCTATTCTCGCTATACACCAAGTCACTTGGCTCTGTCATAACCTCACATGGTCTCTCCTATCATTGCTATGCAGACGACACACAATTAATCTTCTCCTTTCCCCCTTCTGATGACCAGGTGGCGAATCGCATCTCTGCATGTCTGGCAGACATATCAGTGTGGATGACGGATCACCACCTCAAGCTGAACCTCGGCAAGACGGAGCTGCTCTTCCTCCCGGGGAAGGACTGCCCATTCCATGATCTCGCCATCACGGTTGACAACTCCATTGTGTCCTCCTCCCAGAGCGCTAAGAACCTTGGCGTGATCCTGGACAACACCCTGTCGTTCTCAACTAACATCAAGGCGGTGGCCCGTTCTTGTAGGTTCATGCTCTACAACATCCGCAGAGTACGACCCTGCCTCACACAGGAAGCAGCGCAGGTCCTAATCCAGGCACTTGTCATCTCCCGTCTGGATTACTGCAACTCGCTGTTGGCTGGGCTCCCTGCCTGTGCCATTAAACCCCTACAACTCATCCAGAACGCCGCAGCCCGTCTGGTGTTCAACCTTCCCAAGTTCTCTCACGTCACCCCGCTCCTCCGCTCTCTCCACTGGCTTCCAGTTGAAGCTTGCATCCGCTACAAGACCATGGTGCTTGCCTACGGAGCTGTGAGGGGAACGGCACCTCAGTACCTCCAGGCTCTGATCAGGCCCTACACCCAAACAAGGGCACTGCGTTCATCCACCTCTGGCCTGCTCGCCTCCCTACCACTGAGGAAGTACAGTTCCCGCGCAGCCCAGTCAAAACTGTTCGCTGCTCTGGCCCCCCAATGGTGGAACAAACTCCCTCACGACGCCAGGACAGCGGAGTCAATCACCACCTTCCGGAGACACCTGAAACCCCACCTCTTTCAGGAATACCTAGGATAGGATAAAGTAATCCTTCTCACCCCCCCCTTAAAAGATTTAGATGCACTATTGTAAAGTGGCTGTTCCACTGGATGTCTTAAGGTGAACGCACCAATTTGTAAGTCGCTCTGGATAAGAGCGTCTGCTAAATGACTTAAATGTAAATGTAAATGTAAATATTTTATCTTGCCTATTCACCCTCTAGATTGTGTGTGTGCAATTCAATGTCTCAATTGTCTCAAGGCTTAAAAATCCTTCTTTAACCTGTCTCCTCCCCTTCATCTACACTGATTGAAGTAGATTTAACAAGTTAAATCAATAAGGGATCATAGCTTTCACCTGATTCACCTGGTCTGTCTGTCATGTTCCTAATGTTTTGTACTCTGTGTATATTGAATATACAATAAAATACACCCTAGCTGGCAGATTTTCCAAGCACCAGCTCACACTCCATATCACCTGCAAGCCATTTATATTTTCTAGCAGAAGTATTTTTATTACTGAAGTGACACACTTATAAAACACTAAGAAGTCAGGAATGTTGACTCTCTTTATGTAAAGTGTTTATGAGTGCTCTAATTCTAAAAAGGAAGTAGGGTGACCAAGATTCTTTTGTTAATTTTTCTTATTTGACCACTTGTGATGTAATTCTCACTGTCCTGTAGACACAGCTGTGTTTTCTCTCCTCTTCTTAGAGATTTAGGTCAGACGATGTATGTAAGGTTGAAGTCGGAAGTTTACATACACCTTAGCCAAATACATTTAAACTCAGTTTTTCACAAATCCTGACATTTAATCCTAGTAAAAATTCCCTGTCTTAGGTCAGTTAGGATCACCACTTTATTTTTAAAATGTGAAATGTCAGAATAATAGCGGAGAGTGATTTATTTCAGCTTTTATTTCTTTCATCACATTCCCAGTGGGTCAGAAGTTTACATACACTCAATTATTATTTGGTAGCATTGTCTTTAAATTGTTTAACTTGGGTCAAACGTTTCGGGTAGCCTTCCACAAGCTTCCCACAATAAGTTGGGTGAATTTTGGCCTATTCCTCCTGACAGAGCTGGTGTCACTGAGTCAGGTTTGTAGGCCTCATTGCTCGCACACGCTTTTTCAGTTCTGCCCACAAATTGTCTATAGGATTGAGGTCAGGGCTTTGTGATGGCAACTCCAATACTTAGACTTTGTTGTCCTTAACTTCACTAGGGTAGGGGGTAGAGGTTGACCGATTATGATTTTTCAACGCCGATACCGATTATTGGAGGACCAAAAAAAAGCTGATACCGATTAAATCGGCCGATTTCTTTTTTTTAAATCTTTTTTTTTTAAACATTTTTTTTTTTAATGTATTTGTAATAATGACAATTACAACAATACTGAATGAACACTTATTTAACTTAATATAATACATCAATAAAATCAATTTAGCCTCAAATAAATAATGAAACATGTTCAATTTGGTTTAAATGATGCAAAAACAAAGTGTTGGAGAAGAAAGTAAAAGTGCAATATGTGCCATGTAAGAAAGCTAACGTTTAAGTTCCTTGCTCAGAACATGAGAACATATGAAAGCTGGTGGTTCCTTTTAACATCTTCAATATTCCCAGGTAAGAAGTTTTAGGTTGTAGTTATTAGTTAGGAATTATAGGACTATTTCTCTCTCTTCCATTTGTATTTCATATACCTTTGACTATTGGATGTTCTTATAGGCACTTTAGTATTGCCAGTGTAACAGTATAGCTTCCGTCCCTCTCCTCGCTCCTCCCTGGGCTCGAACTAGGAACACATCGACAACAGCCACCCTCGAAGCAGCGTTACCCATGCAGAGCAAGGTAATAACTACTCCAAGTCTCAGAGCGAGTGACGTTTGAAATGCTATTAGCGCTCACCCTGCTAATTAGCTAGCCATTTCACATCGGTTACACCAGCCTAATCTTGGGAGTTGATAGGCTTGAAGTTATAAACAGCAGAGCTGCTGGCAAAACGCACGAAAGTGCTGTTTGAATGAATGCCTACGAGCATGCTGGTGCTCAGTCAGACTGCTCTATCAAATCATAGACTTAGTTATAACATAACACACATAAATGAGCCATAGGTCATTAATATGGTCGAATCCGGAAACTATCATCACGAAAACAAGACGTTTATTCTTTCAGTGAAATACGGAACCGTTCTGTATTTTATCTAACGGGTGGCATCCATAAGTCTAAATATTCCTGTTACATTGCACAACCTTCAATGTTATGTCATAATTAAGTAAAATTCTGGCAAATTAGGCGGCCCAAACTGTTGCATATACATTGACTCTGCGTGCAATGAACGCAAGAGAGGTGACACAATTTCACCTGGTTAATATTGCCTGCTAATATGGATTTATTTTACCTAAATATGCAGGTTTAAAAATATATACTTCTGTGTATTGATTTTAAGAAAGGCATTGATGTTTATGGTTAGGTACACATTGGAGCAATGATACGCACCGCATCGATTATATGCAACGCAGGACACGCTAGATAAACTAGTAATATCATCAACCATGTGTAGTTAACTAGTGATTATGATTGATTGATGGATTGATTGTTTTTTACAAGATAAGTTTAATGCTAGCTAGCAACTTACCTTGGCTTCTACTGCATTCACGTAACAGGCAGGCTCCTCGTGGAGTGCAATGAGAGGCAGGTTGTTAGAGCGTTGGACAAGTTAACCGTAAGGTTGCACAATTGAATCCCCCTAGCTGACAAGGTAAAAATCTGTCGTTCTGCCCCTGAACGAGGCAGTTAACACACCATTCCTAGGCCGTCATTGAAAATAAGAATGTGTTCTTAACTGACTTGCCTAGTTAAATAAAGATTAAATAAAGGTGTACAATTTTGTTTTTTTAATCGGCCAAATCGGTGTCCAAAAATACAGATTTCCGATTGTTATGAAAACTTGAAATCGGCCCTAATTAATCGGCCATTCCGATTAATCGGTCGACCTCTAGTAGGGGGCACTATTTTCACTTCCGGATGAAAAGCATGCCCAAAGTAAACTGCCTGCTACTCAGGCCCAGAAGCTAGAATATGCATATAATTGGTAGATTTGGATAGATAACTCTCAAGTTTCCAAAACTGTTAAAATAATGCCTGTGAGTTTAACAGAACTGATTTGGCAGGCGAAAACCTGAGAAAAATACATCCTGGAAGTGGGATTTTTTTATGTTTGTAGTTTTCTATTGAATGCCATTACAGTATCCATTGATTTAGGACTCAAATTGCACTTCCTATGGCTTCCACTAGATGTCAACATTCTTTTAGAAATTGTTTCAGGCTTGATTTCTGAAAAATGAGAGAGTAAGACAACTCTGAATGAGTGGACCCTACAGTGTCCCAGAGATTTTTCATGCGCGTGACCGAGAGTGCGCCTTTCTTGTTTACATTTATATTGACAACGTTATTGTCCGGCTGAAATATTATCGATTATTTAGGCTAAAAACAACGTGAGGATTGATTATAAACATTGTTTGAAATGTTTCTACGAACTTTACGGATACTATTTGGATTTTTCGTCTGCCTGCTTTAACTGCGTTTGAGCCTGTGGATTACTGAACAAAACGCTCGAACAAAACTGAGGTTTTTGGATATAAACAGGGACTTTATCGAACAAAACAAACATAAATGGGAGTCTGGTGAGTGCAACTATATGAAGATCATCAAAGATAAGTAATTAATTGTATCTCTATTTCTGATTTGTGTAACTCCTCTACTTGGCTGGTAACTGTTTGTAATGATTTGTCTGCTGGGCGCTGTCCTCAAATAATCGCATGGTATGCTTTCGCCGTAAAGCCTTTTTGAAATCTGACACCGTGGTTGGATTAACAAGAAGTTAATCTTTAAACCAATGTATAACACTTGTATGTTTTATGAATTTTTATAATGAGTATTTCTGTTTTTGAATTTGGCGCTCTGCAATTTCACTGGATGTTGGCCAGGTGGGACGCTAGCGTCCCACGTACCCAAGTGAGGTTTTAAGCCATTTTGCCACAACTTTGGAAGTATGCTTGGGGTCATTGTCCATTTGGAAGACCCATTTGCGACCAAGCTTTAACTTCCTGACTGATGTCTTGAGATGTTGCTTCAATATATCCACATAATTTTCCTCTTCATGATGCCATCTATTTTGTGAAGTGAACTAGTCCCTCCTGCAGCAAAGCACCCCCACAACATGATGCTGCCACCCCTGTGCTTCACGGTTGGGATGGTGTTCTTTTACTCCAAACATAACAATGGTCATTATGGCCAAACAGTTCTATATTTGTTTCTTCAGACCAGAAGACATTTCTCCAAAAAGTACGATCTTTGTCCCCATGTGCAGTTGCAAACCGTAGTCTGGCTTTTTTATGGTGGTTTTGGAGCAGTGGCTTCTTCCTTGATGAGCTGCCTTTCAGTTTATGTCGATATAGGACTCATCCTAATGTGGATATAGATACTTTTGTACCCGTTTCCTCCAGCATCTTCACAAAGTCCTTTGCTGTTGTTCTGGAATTGATTTGCACTTTTCGCACCAAAGTACGTTCATCTCTAGGAGACAGAACACGTCTCATTCCTGAGCGGTATGACGGCTGCGTGGTCCCATGGTGTTTATACTTGCATACTATTGTTTGTACAGATAAACGTGGTACCTTCAGGCATTTGGAAATTGCTCCCAAGGATGAACCAGACTTGTGGAGGTCTCCAATTTTCTGAGGTCTTGGCTGATTTCTTTTGATTTTCCCATGATGTCAAGCAAAGAGGTACTGAGTTTGAAGGCAGGCCTTGAAATACATCCACAGGTACACCTCCAATTGACTCAAATGATGTCAATTAGCCTATCAGAAGCTTCTAAAGCCATTACATCATTTTCTGGAATTTTCCAAGCTGTTTAAAGGCACAGTCGACTTAGTGTATGTACACTTCTGACCTACTGGAATTGTGATACAGTGAATTATAAGTTAAATAATCTGTCTAAACAATTGTTGGAAAAATTAGTTGTGTCATGCACGAAGTAGATGTCCTAACTGACTTGTCAAAACTATAGTTTGTTAACAAGAAATTTGTGGAGTGGTTGAAAAACAAGTTTTAGTGACTCCAACCTAAGTGTATGTAAACTTCCGATTTCAACTGTAACTGAAGGAGGACTGGCTTACTCTCCTTAGCCCAGCATTGATCACTCCATATAACCTATCTGTCTATATACCTGCCTGTCTGACTTCCTGCCTCTTATAGAGAGATTTTTCCCATCCTTCTCCTACAGGCTCTCTGTATATTAACTTCAATAGATGTACTGTCCTAACATACATGTACATTTCAACACCCACTCACACACACACGCATAAAAGACGATGTGAACCATAAATCTACCGTCCTTTTCTCTGCCCAGGCCATGTTCCCTGGCTAATGTGTGTGCACAGGCTGTTTGCTCATCTCAACAGATAACAGGAGGAGGGGGTTACTTTACCTCTGAGCAAACGGACGGACACACAAAGGCCTGGCTGTTACATATCAAACCTCGCTTCTATAAATGCCCTCTTTATCTTTTAATTTTATGTTTTTTTCTTGTGTTTGCCAACATAGCTGAGAGTTCATTTAGGTTGTGCCAAAAGTGGGGTTGTACATCTAAGCTCCTTGTGTTGTATAGTTCCTTAGCTAACCCAGTTTCCCTCTCTGCCGCTCTTGTCTTGTCTCAGGAGAAAGGAGTCAGGGTGCCGCGACCCTTTTCCAGTGGACCCAGTGCCTTCATTCCAAAAGAGGAGGCGAGAAAATACTTTCTGTGCCTTGAGGCTATATTTCCCCTGTCCTGCCGACTCTCCCTCTCTCTCTCTCTCTCTCTCTCTCGTTCTTTCTCACTGTCACTTCCGTTTAATCTCTCTCGCTTTTCCCCCCTTGTCTTTATCTTCCCACCTTTATCTTCACCTTGCCTTGAACTCAAAGGTATAAACCAGATTTCAGATTATAGCAGCAGCAGCTTTACTGTAAAATGGTTCAATACACAATGCCTGACTGAAACTCCTCTCTTCCCTGTCCTGCCTGACCCCTCCCCCCAACCCTCATCCCTCGGTCCAGATTGTGGAGGCGTCCCTGGTGGACCCCCAAACAGAGCAGATCCTGGCCGAGGCCTACTCTCTGTCAGGCCACGTGGACCATCTGACCCAGGTGATGGGACTGCACCCCCACTACCTGGAGTCCTTCCTGCGTAGCCAGTTCTACCTGCTGAGGATGGACGGCCCCCTGCCTCTCCACTGCCGACACTACATTGCCATCATGGTAAACACTGGTATAGGATGAACCTAGAGATTGTCATTGGGTGTGTTTGAAATGACATCCTATTTCCCTATTCTCCTGAGATCCGACAATTCATATTTCTTTATGTTTTTTAAAAATCACACAAAAAGTTTTTTTTAAGGAAAATTGTATTTATTTTATGTGCACTGTAGTGGAAATACAGAATCGGTTGATAGTTAATATGAAAAATGTAACATTACAGTAAATGGGTACAGTAGGTGAAAAACCTAAACTCAGCAAAAAAAGAAACGTCCCTTTTTCAGGACCCTGTCTTTCAAAGATAATTCGTAAAAATCCAAATAACTTCACAGATCTTCATTGTGAAGGGTTTCCCATGCTTGTTCAATGAACCATAAACAATGAACATGCACCTGTGGAACTGTTGTTAAGACACTAACAGCTTACAGACGGTAGGCAATTAAGGTCACAGTTATGAAAACTTAGGACACTAAAGAGGCCTTTCTACTGACTCTGAAAAACAAACAAACGTGCCTGAAGCATGCTGCAAGGAGGCATGAGGACTGCAGATGTGGCCAGGGCAGTAAATTTCAATGTTCGTACTGTGAGACGCCTAAGACAGCGCTACAGGGAGACAGGACGGACAGCTGATCATCCTCGCAGTGGCAGACCACCTATAACAACAACTGCACAGGATCAGTACATCCAAACATCACACCTGTGGGGCAGGTACAGGATAGCAACAACAACTGCCCGATTTACACCAGGAACGCACAATCCCTCCATCAGTTCTCAGACTGTCTGCAATAGGCGGAGAGAGGCTGGATTGAGGGCTTGTAGGCCTGTTGTAAGGCAGGTCCTTACCAGACATCACCGGCAACAGCGTTGCCTATGGGCACAAACCCACCGTCGCTGGACCAGACAGGACTGGCAAAAAGTGCTCTTCACTAACGAGTCGCGGTTTTGTCTCACCAGGGGTGATGGTCGGATTCACGTTTATCTTTTGAAGGAATGAGCATTACACCGAGGCCTGTAGTCTGGAGCAGGATAATTTTGGAGATGGAGGGTCCGTCATGGTCTGGGCCGGTGTTTCATTGGATCATCGGACTGAGCTTGTTGTCATTGCAGGCAATCTCAATGCTGTGTGTTACAGGGAGGACATCCTCCTCCCTCATGTGGTACCCTTCCTGCAGGCTCATCCTGACATGTCCCTCCAGCATGACAATGCCACCAGTCATACTGCTCGTTCTGTGCGTGATTTCCTGTAAGACAGGAATGTCAGTGTTCTGCCATGGCCAGCGAAGAGCCTGGATCTCAATCCCATTGAGCACGTCTGGGACCTGTTGGAACGGAGGGTGAGGGCTAGGTCCATTCAGCCCCAGAAATTTCTGAGAACTTGCAGGTTCCTTGGTGGAAGAGTGGGGTAACATCTCACAGCAATAACTGGAAAATCTGGTGCAGTCCTTAATGCAGCTGGTGGCCACACCATATACTGACTGTTAGTTTTAACTTTGACCCCCTCCCCCCCTTCATTCAGGGACACATTCAATTTCTGTTAGTCACATGTCTGTGGATCTTGTTCAGTTTATGTCTTAGTTGTTGAATCTTGTTATGTTCATACAAATATTTACACCAGAGCCCTAAAGGAGTGTACTATATATAGAGTGCCATTTCCAACGCAGCCGTTGTTCTCTGTAAGGGTTGAGGTTGGGAATGGTGGTAAGTTTTTTTTGTTTTTTTACATGTTATTTCTTACATTGGTACCCCAGGTCATCTTAGGTTTCATTACATACAGTCGAGAAGAACTACTGAACATAAGAGCAGCGTCAACTCACCATCAGTACGACCAAGAATATGACTTTCGCGAAGCGGATCCTGTGTTCTGCCTTTCACCCAGGACAACGGAATGGATCCCAGCCGGCGACCCAAAAAAACGACTTCGTAAAAGGGGGAAACGGAGCGGTCTTCTGGTCAGACTCCGGAGACGGGCACATCGTGCACCACTCCCTAGGATTCTTCTCGCCAATGTCCAGTCTCTTGACAACAAGGTTGATGAAATCCGAGCAAGGGTAGCATTCCAGAGGGACATCAGAGACTGTAACGTTCTTTGCTTCACGGAAACATGGCTCACTGGAGAGACTCTATCGGAGTCGGTGCAGCCAGCTGGTTTCTCCACGCATCGCTCCGACAGAAACAAACATCTTTCTGGTAAGAAGAGGGGCGGGGGCGTATGCTTCATGGTTAACGTGACGTGGTGTGGCCACAACAACATACAGGAACTCAAGTCCTTCTGTTCACCTGATTTAGAATTCCTCACAATCAAATGTCGACCGCATTATCTACCAAGGGAATTCTCTTTGATTATAATCACAGCCGTATATATTCCTCCCCAAGCAGACACATCGATGGCTCTGAACGAACTTTATTTGACTCTTTGCAAACTGGAATCCATATATCCGGAGGCTGCATTTATTGTAGCTGGGGATTTTAACAAGGCTAATCTGAAAACAAGACTCCTTAAATTTTATCAGCATATCGATTGCGCAACCAGGGCTGAAAAAACCTTGGATCATTGCTATTCTAACTTCCGCGACGCATATAAGGCCCTGCCCCGCTCTCCTTTCGGAAAAGCTGACCACGACTCCATTTTGTTGATCCCTGCCTACAGACAGAAACTAAAACAAGAAGCTCCCGCGCTGAGGTCTGTTCAACGCTGGTCCGACCAATCCGATTCCACACTCCAAGACTGCTTCCATCACGTGGACTGGGATATGTTTCGTATTGCGTCAGACAACAACATTGACGAATACGCTGATTCGGTGAGCGAGTTCATTAGAACGTGCGTTGAAGATGTCATTCCCATAGCAACGATTAAAACATTCCCAAACCAGAAACCGTGGATTGATGACAGCATTCGCGTGAAACTGAAAGCGCGAACCACTGCTTTTAATCAGGGAAAGGTGACCGGAAACATGACCGAATACAAACAGTGTAACTATTCCCTCCGCAAGGCAATCAAACAAGCTAAGCGTCAGTATAGAGACAAAGTAGAATCTCAATTCAACGGCTCAGACACAAGAGGTATGTGGCAGGGTCTACAGTCAATCACGGATTACAAAAAGAAAACCAGCCCTGTCACGGACCAGGATGTCTTGCTCCCAGGCAGACTAAATAACTTTTTTGCCCGCTTTGAGGACAACACAGTGCCACTGACACGGCCCGCAACTAAAACATGCGGACTCTCCTTCACTGCAGCCGACGTGAGGAAAACATTTAAATGCGTCAACCCTCGCAAGGCTGCAGGCCCAGACGGCATCCCCAGCCGCGCCCTCAGAGCATGCGCAGACCAGCTGGCTGGTGTGTTTACGGACATATTCAATCAATCCCTATCCCAGTCTGTTGTTCCCACATGCTTCAAGAGGGCCACCATTGTTCCTGTTCCCAAGAAAGCTAAGGTAACTGAGCTAAACGACTACCGCCCCCGTAGCACTCACTTCCGTCATCATGAAGTGCTTTGAGAGACTAGTCAAGGACCATATCACCTCCACCCTACCTGACACTCTAGACCCACTCCAATTTGCTTACCGCCCAAATAGGTCCACAGACGATACAATCTCAACCACACTGCACACTGCCCTAACCCATCTGGACAAGAGGAATACCTATGTGAGAATGCTGTTCATCGACTACAGCTCGGCATTTAACACCATAGTGCCCTCCAAGCTCGTCATCAAGCTCGAGACCCTGGGTCTCGACCCCGCCCTGTGCAACTGGGTACTGGACTTCCTGACGGGCCGCCCCCAGGTGGTGAGGGTAGGCAACAACATCTCCACCCTGCTGATCCTCAACACTGGGGCCCCACAAGGGTGCGTTCTGAGCCCTCTCCTGTACTCCCTGTTCACCCACGACTGCGTGGCCACGCACGCCTCCAACTCAATCATCAAGTTTGCGGCGACACAACAGTGGTAGGCTTGATTACCAACAACGACGAGACGGCCTACAGGGAGGAGGTGAGGGCCCTCGGAGTGTGGTGTCAGGAAAATAACCTCACACTCAACGTCAACAAAACTAAGGAGATGATTGTGGACTTCAGGAAACAGCAGAGGGAACACCCCCCTATCCACATCGATGGAACAGTAGTGGAGAGGGTAGTAAGTTTTAAGTTCCTCGGCGTACACATCACAGACAAACTGAATTGGTCCACCCACACAGACAGCATTGTGAAGAAGGCACAGCAGCGCCTCTTCAACCTCAGGAGGCTGAAGAAATTCGGCTTGTCACCAAAAGCACTCACAAACTTCTACAGATGCACAATCGAGAGCATCCTGTCGGGATGTATCACCGCCTGGTACGGCAACTGCTCCGCCCACAACCGTAAGGCTTTCCAGAGGGTAGTGAGGTCTGCACAATGCATCACCGGGGGCAAACTACCTGCCCTCCAGGACACCTACACCACCCGATGTCACAGGAAGGCCATAAAGATCATCAAGGACAACAACCACCCGAGCCACTGCCTGTTCACCCCGCTATCATCCAGAAGGCGAGGTCAGTACAGGTGCATCAAAGCTGGGACCGAGAGACTGAAAAACAGCTTCTATCTCAAGGCCATCAGACTGTTAAACAGCCACCACTAACATTGAGTGGCTGCTGCCAACACACTGACTCAACTCCAGCAACTTTAATAATGGGAATTGATGGGAAATGATGTAAAATATATCACTAGCCACTTTAAACAATGCTACCTAATATAATGTTTACATACCCTACATTATTCATCTTATATGTATATACTGTACTCTATATCATCTACTGCATCTTTATGTAATACATGTATCACTAGCCACTTTAACTATGCCACTTTGTTTACATACTCATCTCATATGTATATACTGCACTCAATACCATCTACTGTATCTTGCCCATGCCGCTCTCTACCATCACTCATTCATATATCTTTATGTACATATTCTTTATCCCCTTACACTTGTGTCTATAAGGTAGTAGTTTTGGAATTGTTAGCTAGATTACTTGTTGGTTATTACTGCATTGTCGGAACTAGAAGCACAAGCATTTTGCTACACTCGCATTAACATCTGCTAACCATGTGTATGTGACAAATAAAATTTGATTTGATTTGGTAAGCTGATCCTACGGGCAGCTTCTACCTGCAGTTGCATGGTACAGGACAGGTCAAAGGTCAAGCTAAGCTGGGAGAAAATGTCTCCTGCATATACACATCCTCCCTTAGAGCCTCCCTCTCCCTGCTCAGGAGACCTACCTAACACAAATCTCCTGCTGACCCATATTCATATTTCTCTAATGAACCATTTCCATAACAACCAATGGCTCTTTCCCGGAGTGACGGATGATGTTTTCGGTATGATGTTAAAAGTTTCGACTCAGCACTGAGAAGACCCTGGGGGGTGCTGGACTGAGGACGCTTCTGTAGCTAGTAGAGAGAAGAGGTAGTGGAGACATTAAGCAGGGCAGTGTTTGCCCTGTGCTCAGACACACTGGCCTCCACACTTGTGTATCTTTGGTATGCAGCAAACTCAGATGGTCCTACCAACCCCCCGACCCCTGCCCCAGCCCACTTCCAACTCACTCTCTTCCTGATGTGGCCCCTCCACAACTAGGTCAAAGTCAGCCCTCTCACTCTTAAAGACACCGTATATTATGTCATAAGAAACAGCTGAATGCAATGCAGTGTTAAAGAACCATGTGGAAACATTTCCCCGACCCCTGCCCCAGCTCACTTCCAACTCACTCTCTTCCTGATGTGGCCCCTCCACAACTAGGTCAAAGTCAGCCCTCTCACTCTTAAAGACACCGTATATTATGTCATAAGGAACAGCTGAATGCAATGCAGTGTTAAAGAACCATGTGGAAACATTTAATGTACAGAGTAAAATAGTTCATGTTTAGAATTTAGACAAATACAATATGCATATACTGTAAAACGTTAATTTAAAGGTCATGCATTTTACAGAAAATATTCATGCTTTATATTACAGTCGGCTTATTTACTTAGACATTACATAGTAAAATAACAATTGCATACTGATGACATTTTTTGTTTTTTGAGAAATTCTTTGAAACAAGCAACACTTTGTACAATTTAGTACTTGCTGAATGCCAGCTAAAACTGGATTGTCAAATACAGTGCTACCCAGAAGACAGGTATATAGAACATTAATGTTTAGACAGTAATAAACATATACAGTGAAGGAAGAGTTTTCACAGTGAGCTGGAATTCATATAAATAAAAAACCTCTCTGTGTCTCCAGGCTGCAGCGCGTCACCAGTGTTCCTTCCTGGTGTCTCTGCATGTGCGTGAGTTCTACAGGATGGGGATGTGTCTAGACTGGCTGAAGGGTCTACAGTACGCCCCTCAGAGACTGAGGAACCTCAACGAGATCAACAAGATCCTAGCACACAGGCCCTGGCTCATCACCAAAGAGCACATTCAGGTTAGAACACAGACATGCATAAAACATGCTCATATTCAAGTACATTATCTACATATGCATGTACAATGTGTGTATATATATAATATATATATATATATATATATATTCATTAACACACACATGTATGCATGACTTTGATCCACATACTCGCACATTAAGTAACTCCCATTAAATGTTTTTCTCTCCTCCCTCTACCTCAGAACTTGGTGAAAACAGGGGAGCACAGTTGGTCTTTGGCAGAGCTGGTCCATGCTGTGGTCATATTGGCCCATTTCCATTCCCTGGCCAGCTTTGTGTTTGGCAGTGGTATCAACCCCCAGGTGGATCCACAGAATGCCAATGGCTTCCAGTCCGTTTACATCAGTGACTACTGTACATGTGACTTGGCCAGCGACCATCACCTGGACCGAGACCTCAGCAACACCAGCCCCGTGGTGAAATGACATGCATGACTTACTGTTGATCTATGCTTTACTGAGTTGATTTAGCTATGTGTGTTTGGAGGGATTGTGTTGGAAATGTATCTAAGTATGTGTGACTCTATTGTCACATTAATAGAGTTCTGGTTTGTTGTGTGTTTTTCAGACCACAGACTCGGTCAGTGAGTTAGAGGCACTGATGGACAGAATGAAGAGGCTGCAGGAGGAGAGAGAGGAGGATGAGGCCTCGCAGGAGGAGATGGCCACACGCTTCGAGAAAGAGAAGAAAGAGAGCCTCCTGGTGGGCTCTGGGGGTACTGCTACCACACCGTTTCCTGTTGTCTGTTTCTCACTGAGTACTAATGTAAACCTGTCAGTGAAGTCATGACTGATTATAATACATCTCCAATGTGACTGCAGATATGAAGGATGAGGTGATGCCCACATCCAAAGTGTCTCGGTTTGTAGAGGATGCCACCTTTGGGTACCAGCACTTTGCTCGACACGGAGAGGACAACCCACCAACATTTAGAGCACAGGTGGGGGATAATTATAGATCAAATTAATGTAAATTCCACTATCATACCATAAGTGCAAGATCTATAGATTTAACAGTCACTTCTTAACACCTAAATGTCCCTGCCTGCCTGCCTGCCCCTGCCCTGCCCTGCCCTGCCCTGCCCCTGCCCTGCCCTGACTTGCCTGCCCTGCCCTGTTCTGCCCTGCCCTGCCCTGCCCTGCCTTGCCCTGTTCTGCCCTGCCCTGCCTTGCCTTGCCTGCCCTGCCCTGTTCTGCCCTGCCCTGCCTTGCCTGTCTGTCTGTCTGTCTGTCTGTCTGTCTGTCTGTCTGTCTGTCTGTCTGTCTGTCTGTCTGTCTGTCCGTCTGCCCATGTGTCTGCCTGTAGGACTACTCGTGGGAGGACCATGGTTTCTCTCTGGTCAACAGGCTGTACTCAGACATTGGTCTGCTGCTGGATGACAAGTTCCGAACAGCGTGTGACCTAACCTACTACAACATGGCCAGTCACGAGGACGTGGACACCACCATGCTCCGACGTGCACTCTTCAACTACGTGCACTGCATGTATGGCATCAGGTAAGACAGCGCCTTCTATCCTCAGTCACATACACTTCTCATGCACTATCAAGTGTGGACACTTAGTGTCAAGTTAGTGGGATAATTATTATATATAAATTAGTGTGATTGTTAAAGCCCTAGAATAGTCCCTGAAGTACAGTATAAATGGCCTAGTAGACAGTAAAGTGATGCTCCAGTCTGATAGTGTGATTTATTTGATGTCCTGTCTGCAGGTATGATGACTATGACTATGGGGAGGTGAATCAGCTATTGGAACGCAGTCTGAAGGTCTATATAAAGACGGTAACATGTTATCCAGAGAGGACCACTCGCCGCATGTACGACAGCTACTGGTGCCAGTTCCGCCACTCCGAGAAGGTTAGAAAACTGTCAATGCTCGTGCTTGTGTTCGTGAGAGGGCATAGTCTTATGTTGTTTGTATTCTTTGCAATCAAGCATTCACCATCCACAGCCACAAAAAATTAGATTGTGAATCCTGATATGTTTTTGTCAATAGGCCAGAGTTCAGGGGCAGGACTGGTCATGCTGTTTGATTGTGTTTGTGCAGGAGGCTTTGGCTCATGAGTACACTAGGACTATTGAGCAGAGCTGAAGAAAATGAAGCTCTTGGCCGCAGGAACATGCTGTTATTGTGTTTGGGTTGTTCTGCAGAGAGGCCCCCTGTTGGAATCTGACTGGGCTGAAAGAGATGAAAGACGAGAAAGTTACAGCGTGTATCATTAGGACCAGCAGGGTAGAAGGGTCATTGTCTTGTTCTTACAGGTCATGTCAAGACAACCTGGAACAAACATCTCATCTCTGACGTAATGAGGACAGCAGCATTCACTTTAGTTAGTAATTATCATGTCTGTACAAACAGCTTTTTCTTTGGCCCCCATTAAAAAGTATTGTCTGAACCAAATCTCTCACTACGTTTACATATGAGACTCAGTGAGATGTCTTTTGTAGCCTATTTTCTGCAAATGCATATCCATTTTACAGAAATGGTAACTGTACTGTGTTATAGTATGTATGGTATGTTCATCCTCAGCCTCCCTGTCCCGCTCCAGGT
Organism: Oncorhynchus nerka; assembly: GCF_034236695.1. NCBI lineage: Eukaryota > Metazoa > Chordata > Actinopteri > Salmoniformes > Salmonidae > Oncorhynchus > Oncorhynchus nerka. The sequence continues at coordinate 63,271,836 of NC_088405.1, read as the reverse complement.
CCATGTGAACCTACTCCTAATGGAGGCCAGGATGCAGGCAGAACTGCTATACACCCTGCGCGCCATTACACGCTACATGACCTGACCCTGACCGACCACAGCGGGTTGTCTTTCTCCGACTGACCAATAGAAAACCCCAGCCCTCTACAGTCCTCATCACCCCACCTCCCCCAACACCACCACTGGCCTTCCCCTTTCCACAGCTCCAGGAACGAGGCCTCTTGAAACCAGAAGACTGTCTCTCTACCAGGCACATGACTCTAAAAATGGCCTCCTACTGTGTGGTTGGGTGGGGACTTTAAGGTCTTTTTAGCGTAATGCCCTTGTAAAGAGGAAGTTTGTGAAGATGAAGGAAGTCCCATTGTGAGTGTATGCAAGTGAAAACGGGTGCACATGACTGCCTATTATTATCCTCCTTTGCCAAAATCATAATGGCAGTTTGGCTTCAGTGACATGCAGTGGAGTGGTTGGAGTTCATGACTCACTTCTGGAAATGGTTTATCCAAGCAACCTCATAAAGTACTGAACTCCAGCCAGAAACAGTGTTACACAAGAATATACCTCTGAATGTAATGCCTTGATTTGAGACAGACCCACCAATATCAGAAACAAGATTAGAAGGTTATCTGATTGACAGAACAAGCCCTTTTGTGGCACTCAGATATTTTAAAAAGTGCAATATGGTCTTCATTCTTCTTACCTTTTTATAATTCTATATTTATTGCAACTTAAAAGGCTGTGACAGAATACTTATGCTTTTCAGTCTATTTAGACCTTTGTCGATAAATTAGGCTAATTAAAATATTTATTGAGAATGATTTCTCTGCAATATATGTCCTAATAGAGACTGTATCACAGCAGGGAGTGCACAAGCAACATTATCAGCCATTGTATGATTTTTTTATTGCTTTCCCTCTCTCATCCTTTTTGTGACATATTTCTGTGCCAAATGTTTCTAAAATGGTCTGTAAGACATTCATATTGCCTACTTGTCTATATTTCTACCAAAGATGCAGTGTACAGTACAGATGTTAGATCCATGAGACATTTAAAATAAAAAATGTGTATTCCATTAGGAAGTACAGTACATTTCAGAACTGAGATAAGCTACAGTAGTGCTGGGAATGTGCTCTTTGTTTTGGGTTTGAAGTATCACCATGTGCAAATGCCTAACCCTAAAATCTGCACTGTTAACTTTGAGTCTCACCAGCATTTATTTGATGCTTATTTCTTCATCAGTGTAGGGTTGGAAAAGTCATGGTGCTTTTGTGAATGATTGTTGCTCTTTGCACATTTGTGTCTGCACGTTGGTAATTCCCAGTTGGAAATATGCAAGAAATGTTTATTTCCTTAAATCCTCTCTCTCTTCTCTCTAATCTTTCTCAAATATTAAGACATTTCATTGTATGTCTCAGATGCGAAATGTGTTCAATATTAGCACCCCTCCCCCCATTTGTGTGAAGGTTTAGATGTATTGATCAAATTCTTTAAACAAATCTCTGTGAACTCAGATGCCATTCACCAAAGTACTATTTACTGTTTGCCAACCTACCTTATATTTTTAAGGTGTTTTAATTGGGGGGATAAACAGCTTGTATTAACAAGAACAATTAGGTAATGCATCATTTGAATTATAACCAATGAAGATGGAAGCTGAGTTGTCTAAACTTTACAAAATGATAATCTACTGGTCTGAGAGTTAAAGCTGCACTTTTGTTTCTCTTACCGAGATTGTGCTTCAAGATTGTTGGGAGGTCGTTTCTTCTTTATCAAAGCCACATTGTAATTTTTTCAATTAAAACAACTGTAAAATGAAAACTGTACAACTGAAATGATATTTCACACAGTGCCTGTAAGGAAATAAAAAAAACAATAAAGAAGTTAAGAAATACATCTACATATGTGTTCTGTTTATTTGATTCATCAACATGCATCCTGGTAACTTGATGTATGATACCGGTATGTCTGCTACATATCAAATCTGTTTCATCAGTCAACATTTTAATATCATAAAAATGTTTTTTTATTTCACATTTAGAAGAAGTTAACCAGGTAGGCCAGTTGAGAACAAGTTCTCATTTACAACTGCGACCTGGCCAAGATAAAGCAAAGCAGTGTGACAAAAACAACAACACAGAGTTACACATAAACAAACGTACAGTCAATAACACAATAGAAACATCTATGTACAGTGTGTACAACTGTAGAAGTGTAGGGAGGTAAGGTAATAAATAGGCCATAGAGGCAAAATAATTACAATTTAGCATTAACACTGGAGTGATAGATGATGATGTGCAAGTAGAGATACTGGGGTGCAAAACAGCAAGAGGGTAAGTAATAATATGGGGATGAGGTAGTTGGGTGGGCTATTTACAGATTGGCTGTGTACAGGTACAGTGATCAGTAAGCTGCTCTGACAACTGATGCTTAACGTTAGAGAGGGAGATATAAGACTCCAGCTTCAGAGATTTTTGCAGTTCGTTCCAGTCATTAGCAGCAGAGAACTGGAAGGAAAGGCGGTGTTGGCTTTTGGGATGATCAGTGAGATATACCTGCTGGAGCGTGTGCTACGGGTGGGTGCTGCTATGGTGACCAGTGAGCTGAGATAAGGCAGGGATTTGCCAAGGAAAGACTTATAGATGACCTGGAGCCAGTGGGTTTGGCGACAAATATGTAGTGAGGGCCAGCCAACAAGAGCATACAGGTTGCAGTGGTAGGTAGTATATGGGGCTTTGGTGACAAAATGGATGGCACTGTGATAGACTACATACAGTTTGCTGAGTAGAGTGTTGGAGGCTATTTTGTAAATGACATCGCCGAAGTCAAGGATCAGTAGGATAGTCAGTTTTACAAGGGTATGTTTGGCAGCATGAGTGAAGGAGGCTTTTTTGCGAAATAGGAAGCAGATTTTAGATTTGATTTTGGATTGGAGATGCTTAATGTGAGTCTGGAAGGAGAGTTTACAGTCTATCCAGACACACCTAGGTATTTGTAGTTGTCCACATATTCTAAGTCAGAACCGTCCAGAGTAGTGATGCTAGTCGGCCGGGAGGGTTCGGGCAGCAATCGGTTGAAGAGCATGCACTTAGTTTTACTAGCATTTAAAAGCAATTGGAGGCCACGGAAGCAGTGTTGTATGGCGTTGAAGCTCGATTGGAGGTTTGTTAGCTAAGTGTCCAAAGAAGGGCCAGATGTATACAGAATGGTGTCGTCTGCGTAGAGGTGGATCAGAGAATCACCAGCAGCAAGAGCGAAATCATTGATATATTACAGAGAAAATGTAACCCTGTTCCACCCCCATAGAGACTGCCAGAGGTCAACAGGCCCTCCGATTTGACACACTGAACTCTATCTGAGAAGTAGTTGGTGAACCAGGCGAGGCAGTCATTTGAGAAGCCAAGGCTATTGAGTCTGCCGATAAGAATGAGGTGATTGACAGAGTCAAAAGCCTTGGCCAGGTTGATGAAGATGGCTGCACAGTGGGCAGCTGGGAGGATGTACTCTTATTCTCCATGGACTTTCTTCATGGAATTAGTGCTACAGGATGCACATTTCTGTTTGAAAAAGATAGCCTTACCTTTCCTAACTGACTGAGTATATTGGTTCTTGACTTCCCTGAAAAGTTGCATATCGCGGGGGCTATTCGATACTAATGCAGAACGCCACAGGATGTTTTTGTGCTGGTCAAGGACAGTCAAGTCTGGGGTGAACCAAGGGCTATATCCGTTCTTAGTTCTACAATCTTTGAATGGGGCATGCTTATTTAAGGTGGTGAGGAAAGCCCTTTCTCATTCTTGAGATCGAAAAACTGTGCAGTGGTGTAAAGTACTTAAGTAAAAATACTTTAAAGTACTACTTAAGTAGTTTTTTTGGGGTATCTGTACTTTACTATTTATATTTTTGACTACTTTTACTTTTACTTCACTACATTCATAAGGAAAACATTGTACTTTTTACTCCATACATTTTCCTTGACAACCAAAAGTACTCGTTACACTTTGAATGCTTAGCAGGACAGGAAAATGATCAAATTCAAGCACATAATCAAGAGAACACGTGGCCATCCTTACTGCCTCTGGCCTGGCGAACTCACTAAACACAAATGCATTTTTGTAAATAATGTCTAAGTGTGCCCCTGGCTATCCATAATTTTTTTTTAAATGGTGCCGTCTGCTTTGCTTAATATAAGGAATTTTAAATGATTGATACTTAAGTATGTTTTAGCAATTACATTTACTTTTGATACTTAAATACATTTTAAACCAAATACTTTCAGACTTTTACTCAAGTAGTATTTTACTGGCTGACTTTCACATTTACTTGAGTAACTTTCTATTAAGGTATCTATACTTTTACTCAAGTATGAAAAGTGGGTACTTTTTCCACCACTGAAACTGTGGAATTAAAATTTGGCTATTTTGAAAAACGTTTCTCACACGCCTACTGCAAAAACGCGTTTCAAAATTGCTGTTTGACCTTTCCCAGTTCCGTAGGCGTTGTTCATACGCTGTGATAACAGCGTCTATAATCCAAAGCAAAGGGCCCTTTCTCTTCTGATAGTGTAAGGAAAAAGGTACATTTCCAGCAAACTATTCCATATTAGCTAGTTGTTTTTGAAAGAGAAAGATAGCTAGTTATGGTATTATTTTAGTAAACCTGTAGCTTGCATTACCTTATGACAGTTATTCTACTAACGTCAACTGGCAGCATGTAAGAAAGCTTGCTACACTACAGTAACTACTAACGTTAGCGTAGACAAGTGTGTTGGTGTTTGCTCAGCAATAATCAATACCGATGTTATAATAAAACCCACACAATGGTGAAATCGTTTGTAAATGAGCTAATATAGCTAGCTTGGTCGATTGGTTAACTATATAGCAAATATTTTAAGTAACGTTAGCTAGCTACCACCGGGTTGTTTTTCTCATGGCGAGTTAGCTAACGTTAGCTAGCTAAATACGGATTGATTTCTGTTAACGTTATGTTGATAAAATATTTCATCTATTTATATTTGTTGCCCTCTGTTCCAGCCAGATATAATTAAATGCAATGGGCTTTGTTGCCATTGGAAACATGTTTACATTGCCAAAGCAAGTTAAATGGATAAACAAAGGGAACCGTAAATATTACACTCACACAATATTACAGAGCCACCAAAAATGACAACAGCCGCGAGACCGACGTTTGAGCCAGCGAGAGGAGGGAGAGGGAAGGGAGAGGGCGATCTCAGTGCGTTGTCCAAACAGTACTCAAGCCGAGATCTGCCTGGTCACACTAAGATCAAGTACAGGTGAGGGACACAACACCTATCCTTGTGGCATCTTGGCATCAGTCTTTGCCCTTGTGGCTAAGTCTTGCACCAGTAGTTGGGAACAGGTCCCTCTGGATAAAGATAATGTGCTGTCTCATCCAGTATGTCTCCCTGTGGGATCCCCTCAGGCAGCTTACCCAGGATGCCCCCGAGGAGGTGCGTGCCCGGGACTTCCGCAGGGAGCTGGAGGAGAGGGAACGTGTTGCTGTCCGGGAGAAGACTAGAGAGAGGGGACCGAGAGGTGAGTTTGACCTGAACGTAAAATATGTCAGTGTTTAACTGGGTGTAAAGAAGATCAATGGGATTTTTGCATCTGACATACTATTATGCCCAAAGTTTTGTTTATTTTGTTTTGTTGACATGGGTCATATGCAGGGGATTCAAGCCAGCATCATTAAAATGGTGGTTTGTCTCTTTTCAATTTTCAGAACACACCACATCCTCATCTTCATCCTCTAAGAGGCCCAGACTAGACCAAATCCCTGCTGCCAACCTGGATGCAGATGACCCTCTAACTGACGTAGGTGCCACCTGTTCATCCACCAGTCACCGTAAAGTCTGTGCTTTTTTTTTTTTAAAGCTCAGCCTCTAATCTTCATTGTTTTGTGGTGTAGGATGAGGAGGAGGATGATGACTGTGAGGAGGACAGTGATGACGATGACACTGCGGCCCTGCTGGCTGAATTGGAGAAAATCAAGAAGGAGCGGGCTGAGGAGCAGGAACGCAAGGTAAGTCGCTACAAGACAATCAATCGCTGCTGGGTCAGTCATGCCAGTTGAGTCCAACCAAGTGCAAATTGATTTTTCAGGTGTTGCTGAGTAGGAGCAGCAAATAGGGCTCTATTGACTTGTTAATATCAAACAAAACAATCCATTAATTTATCTGACATTTTCAGACTTTAAAGGTCATCTAATGTAGAGATGAGCATCTGTTGTGTAGATCCAGCCTATTTCACCTATTCATTTGGGATTGAGGCATTTAGCTATCGCAAAAATAATAATTTGGCTGTGTTTATGAACGTCTCAGGTAACATTAGAACCTGAAAAATACACTGCTCAAAAAAATAAAGGGAACACTTAAACAACACAATGTAACTCCAAGTAAATCACACTTCTGTGAAATCAAACTCTCCACTTAGGAAGCAACACTGATTGACAATAAATTTCACATGCTGTTGTGCAAATGGAATAGACAACAGGTGGAAATGATAGGCAATTAGCAAGACACCCCCAATAAAGGAGTGGTTCCTCAGGTGGTGACCACAGACCACTTCTCAGTTCCTATGCTTCCTGGCTGATGTTTTGGTCACTTTTGAATGCTGGCGATGCTTTCACTGTAGCGGTAGCATGAGACGGAGTCTACAACCCACACAAGTGGCTCAGGTAGTGCAGCTCATCCAGGATGGAACATCAATGCGAGCTGTGGCAAGAAGGTTTGATGTGTCTGTCAGAGTAGTGTCCAGAGCATGGAGGCGCTACCAGGAGACAGGCCAGTACATCAGGAGACATGGAGGAGGCCGTAGGAGGGCAACAACCCAGCAGCAGGACCGCTACCTCTGCCTTTGTGCAAGGAGGAGAGCAGGAGGAGCACTGCCAGAGCCCTACAAAATGACCTCCAGCAGGCCACAAATGTGCATGTGTCTGCTCAAACGGTCAGAAACAGACTCCATGAGGGTGGTATGAGGGCCCGACGTCCACAGGTGGGGGTTGTGCTTACAGCCCAACACCGTGCAGGACGTTTGGCATTTGCCAGAGAACACCAAGATTGGCTAATTCGCCACTGGCGCCCTGTGCTCTTCACAGATGAAATCAGGTTCACACTGAGCACATGTGACAGAGTTTGGAGACGCCGTGGAGAACGTTCTGCTGCCTGCAACATCCTCCAGCATGACCGGTTTGGCGGTGGGTCAGTCATGGTGTGGGGTGGCATTTCTTTGGGGGGCCGCACAGCCCTCCATGTGCTCGCCAGAGGTAGCCTGACTGCCATTAGGTACCGAGATGAGATCCTCAGACCCCTTGTGAGACCATATGCTGGTGCGGTTGGCCCTGGGTTCCTCCTAATGCAAGACAATGCTAGACCTCATGTGGCTGGAGTGTCAGCAGTTCCAGCAAGAGGAAGGCATTGATGCTATGGACTGGCCCACCCGTTCCCCAGACCTGAATCCATTTGAGCACATCTGGGACATCATGTCTCGCTCCATCCACCAACGCCACGTTGCACCACAGACTGTCCAGGAGTTGGTGGATGCTTTAGTCCAGGTCTGAGAGGAGATCCCTCAGGAGACCATCCGCCACCTCGTCAGGAGCATGCCCAGGCGTTGTAGGGAGGTCATACAGGCACGTGGAGGCCACACACTACTGAGCCTCATTTTGACTTGTTTTAAGGACATTACATCAAAGTTGGATCAGCCTGTAGTGTGGTTTTCCACTTTAATTTTGAGTGTGACTCCAAATCCAGACCTCCATGGGTTGATAAATTTGATTTCCATTGATAATTTTTGTGTGATTTTGTTGTCAGCACATTCAACTATGTAAAGAAAAAAGTATTTAATAAGAATATTTCATTCATTCAGATCTAGGATGTGTTATTTTAGTGTTCCCTTTATTTTTTTGAGCAGTGTATATATATATATACATATTTTTTTCTTCAAATAACACTAGTATTTGTATTAGTTTGTTACTGTAGACTATATTTAAAAACAAAAAAACACCAAGATTCAAGTGTTCAATCAGTTTTATTCGTGGAGTGCCTTTGTTACAACTATGAAAACAGAAAGCATATTTGTTGAAACACGGCAATAGCTTAAAATAAAATAAAAAATACCCCAACCAGCAAGATGCACAATCAAAATGAAAAAATCCGTAGTCTACACATCATTATAAGCAAAAGGGTGTGCTTGATAAATATTGAAAATTGGCACAAAAGCAATAATGGCATTATAATGAATGTAAGTGTCGATATGGCAGCAGTCAAAGCATTTATTATTGTCAGCTTGTGCTTACACAGTGTGTATATTCACGCAATGGCATCAGTTGGAGCATGTCCATGTCACACAAACAACGAAAGCTGGTGAGTGCGTTGCTGAGGTTGTTTTTCCGCTTGAGATGTAGGGTCCGCGTTCTGTGGTTACATTTTGTGCTGATAATCGGCCTGAAGCATTGTCACCTGTTCTACCAAACCGTGCCGTCCCTTCCTGTCTCACCTTTCATTTGTTTCTGCCTTTTTTCAAGCGTAGGCCTCGGGGGTGTAGGTTCAGGCTGAGGCTCAGAATCAGAAGAATAATCATCAGAGGTCATGGTTAATTTCTTACTCAACTGAGTCGTTTTCGTTCAGATTTTGTAGCAATGCTAACTCAGCATGTGCATCCATTCGTCTTGGTCTTCTTGCCATTGTAAATTATGCACACTTTCACTGTGTAGCCTACTCCAAGTAGGCCAGGGTGGACTGATATAGGGTACATACCATTTTGAGATTATAGTTAGAATAACAGAATGGCCGGCCCTGTTCTTCATTCACAGTTGGTGATTATTTCTGCATCGTTTACTTCCCCTGGCTCATCAATACCCATTCTCTCTTATCATACTTTACTTCATTTATTTCATCTGTTATATGTGTGAAATAAATTTTGGTTTAGGTTCAGTTTCGAAGAAATTATTGGATTGATTATCAACTGGGCACGGAACCTTCAACTATCGGAAGAGCGGAGCAGGCCCTATTGTTGGGAGGAAAAAATGACTTGCCCTCCTAAAACTGGTTTATAGCTCCAGTTCTGTTTGTGATATTAATATTCTAACGATAGTGTGTTATACAGACTTATTTAGGAAAAATCATGACTTCCAACATTTCGGAGTAATAAAAAGTTGTAGTTTATGAGCAGTCCAAATGACCACTTTAGTAGTTCTAGCGTTAAACGTGTTGACCTTTTTTGTAGATGTTTTTTTTTTTTTTGATCAGTGCTTTTGTTGTACAACCATCTTTAATCAAGGCCAATCAGAAAGCGTTGCTAAGAGCAATACTTCAGCGAATGAGAGCTTTGCACCTGGTCCTCTCTGACCAACATATTTCGTGTCCTGTGCCAGGAGCGGGAGCAGAAAGCAGAGGAGGAGAGGATCCGCATGGAGAACATCCTTAGTGGGAATCCTCTGCTCAACCTGGCTGGACAGCAGCAGCAGCAGCAACAACAGATAGTCCCCACCCCGACTGCCTTCAGCGTCAAGAGAAGGTGTTGAGAGACACACACACACACACACCACTGTTTAGAGCATGGCTGTGGATGACTGTTGCTTTACATCCTCTCCTGTCTCTTTCTCTTTAAGGTGGGACGATGACGTCGTGTTCAAGAACTGTGCAAAGGGAGTGGATGAGGCACGCCGGGAGAAACGCTTTGTCAATGACACTCTGCGCTCGGAGTTCCACAAGAAATTCATGGAGAAATATGTGAAGTAGGACTTGCAGCTCTGCTATGAAGGTGTTCCATTTCTCTCTGGTCTGTTCCCAGTTCTAAGAGGACAAGGAGGACGTGATAGAGATTGGTCTGAAAACATTGAATGAGCCTGAAGAATGGTATCATCCGTTGACATGGAACACGCACAAAATCCTCTGTATATAAAGTAATCTAATGCCTGACCTGAAAACAAATTTTAACTAGTTTTGTTTCGTGTACAATCATTTTCCACCCCTGAAAGGAATGGTTGCAATAGTGACATCATCAATGTCATCTTGTTGTTATTTAACTTTTACCTTTTTTATGCGCCAATGTCAATAAACCAACAAAAAAGAAAACCCTGTGTCTGTGAGAGGGCCTTGATGCTTTTCTCAGTGATTTTAGCTTTGTGCCCGGGAGTTAGAATTCTGCAATGACTTCCATTAAAAGCTCGGCAGCAATACTTTTTTCCTGTCCTTTCAAAAAAATAAAAAAAGGTCTTTGTGGTACATGAAAGCCTCTGTGCCACATTACCTTCATGACTGATGCCTTTAATTGAGGAGATGAAGAGGAGGTTCAAACCTTTCTGTAGAGGATGTTTAAGTCTATCTGAAGTGAAGTTTATGTTCAATTTAGGCTAAGATTCAATCAGTTCTGGAGCTAACCCAGGATAAATTGACAGCTGTTATTATTTAGGCAATGTCGAGGTGTAACTGCGTTAAAGCTGTCAAATATGTGAGCGGCTGCTCTTGTCATTGTCGCGAAACCACATCCGTCCTTAAATCCCTCTCGCGTTAGAAGTTCAGAACAAGAAAGTGTAGGCTATATGGAAATGACACTCAAATTGAAAGTCGTGAAACATAATAAGGATTGATGTCAGCCTAATTGAGGTGTAGATTACAACACATTCCAGTGTTTGAACTTGTAACAGGCTGCGTGGGATTGTGCATCCAATGTCGATGTCCACGATAGGTATAATGGGAGCCACTTGCTGATTTCACAGCTCCAACACAGTTACACCCCCAACATCGCCTAAATAATAAACAATGAAACTGCCATGCAGTTGTCAGTTATCACCGGTTAAGGAGGATCTGATTGAATCAAGCCCACGCCTGTGAGCCCAGAATCTGGACTCTGGGGTGGCCGTAACATAATAAATGTAAATCTGTCTCCATACATTTAGTATATGTTACATTTTGTATGTATTAATTAACTAAAATTCTTAAGTGGTCCGTGATCAGATTCGAACACGCAACCTTTGGTTTGCTAGATGTTTGTTTTTTCTACGCCCCCACCCTGACCAACCTCCTCCTTTAGTTTTTGCCGCAAGTAACCTGTCTTATGTAACTATGTAACCAAATGTTTAAAAAATTTAAAAATCTCTGTGCCCTTGAGCAAGGCACTTAACCCTAATTGCTCTGCATAACTAAAATGTAACGTGACATACTAATTTGAGTGTCCCGGATTTATATTTGCTATGTTACGTCTAGTCTGAGACCAGGCTGATATTGTGCACCACACAGTTCAACATTGCAGAGAAACATGAAAAGATTCATAGAAAACTGTTGTCTGCTATGATGAGCTAAGCTGTTCCCACTGAATAATGGTCTTTTTAGAGCAAAGGTATGGTTTCTCGCATGTGAATTTAAGCTTGCCAGAAATAATTTTGTCTCATGGTGAAAACGGAAAACCTCTGTATATTTGTGTGTATATATATACTGAGCAAAAATATAAATGCAACATGTAAAGTGTTGGTTGTAAAAGTGTTGGTTTCATGAGCTGAAATAAAAGGTCCCAGAAATGTTCCATACGCACAAAAAACATTTCTCTCAAATTTTATGCACAAAGTTGTTTACATCCATGTAAGCGAGCATTTGTCTTTCGCCAATAATTTTTTTGGGTTGGTATCTGTGACCAACAGATTCATATCTCTATTTCCAGTCATGTAAAATCCATATATTAGGGCCTAATGAATTTTACAATTGACTGATTTTCATATATGAACTGTAACTCATTAAAATCGTTGAAATTGTTACATGTTTATATTTTTGTTCGGTATACTTTTTCAGCTCCTAGTGGAGCAAAGGTCCTCAGCGGTTCATGTTCACTCCAGTGAACTCTGTTCTATGCAGTTTTCTTGACTTCATTACATGTGGTTCCTGCTTTCATCTTCTACTTACTTCAATGGTAGTAGTAAAGCATGGTACACACTGTTTTCGGGAGACAGGTAATTGAGTATGTCTTTTGGCGAAACATAGCAAAATGGTTTACTGGCTGAATGCAACTCATGTTTTGGTTTGTTCAATTATGTTTTTCAGTAAATGTACAATGTTACTTTGCTGACCTAGTAAACAAGGTTTTCAACCATTTTCAGAGGAAATGGAAATAAAATAAGAGCAAATTCACTTCAGTTTGTTGTCTAACCATGCATTTTGGTAGGTGAGGACAGTAATGCTTTTTCCTTGTCACTTAACAGAAAACAAAAGTTTTGACTGATAATCTTTGGTATTCCAATACCCACAGTCCTCAGATGGATAGAAATCATTATATTCTCTTCTGTTCTCTTTCAATTTCACTCAAAGGATGATCACTAATCATAAAACGATTTGCTGCTTAAAAAAAAAAAGGATATAAAATGCCATTTAAATCGGTATAAATCAATAACTAATTCACCGTTTGTCACAGAAACATAACTATGTATGATTTATTCTATAAATGTCTAGCAAACTTTTACAACCTTTGTTTTGAGGAAGAATTCCAGTTTTGATTTAATAGAAAAACATCAAATCTATAAAATGCCATTTAAAGCGGGAAAAATCAATAACTAATTCACCGTTTGTCACAGAAACATAACTATGTATGATTTATTCTATAAATGTCTAGCAAACTTTGCATTTTGAGTGCAACAGTTCCACATTTTAAAGTAGTTTCAAGGCACAACAATCTTTTATTTATACATCTCTAATTTAACAGCAAAGAGGCCCCTTCCAATAATTTTCTACTTTGCCTTTGTTGAAGTCCTTCTTTGTCATCCCCAGACAAGTTGAATGGTACCATCTCTGGCACACAGAGCATTCTATCTGCAGTATTAAAAACATAAAACAGGGTTATGTTTATTTACATGTAAATTACAGTTCTGGAATACCCAAATTCTGTTACATGATTTTGGAATTAGAAACATTTTCAAATTTAATTGGATTTTTATTAAATTGTTTTCTGCCCATCCCAAAAGATAGCATTTGTAGATAATTGGCCCTCTTTCTGGGACTCACCCACACACAGGACCAAGCCTGTCCTGCTGAGGAGTGACGGACTCCATCCGAGCTGGAGGGGTGCTCTCATCTTATCTACCAACATAGACAGGGCTCTAACTCCTCTAGCTCCACAATGAAATGGGATGCAGGCCAGGCAGCAGGCTGTTAGCCAGCCTGCCAGCTTAGTGGAGTCTGCCACTAGCACAGTCAGTGTAGTCAGCTCAGCTATCCCCATTGAGACCGAGTCTGTGCCTCGACCTAGGTTGGGCAAAACTAAACATGGCGGTGTTCGCCTTAGCAATCTCACTAGGATAAAGACCTCCTCCATTCCTGTCATTATTGAAAGAGATCATGATACCCCACATCTCAAAATAGGGCTACTTAATGTTAGATCCCTTACTTCAAAGGCAATTATTGTCAATGAACTAATCACTGATCATAATCTTGATGTGATTGGCCTGACTGAAACATGGCTTAAGCCTGATGAATCTACTGTGTTAAATGAGGCCTCACCTCCTGGTTACACTAGTGACCATATCCCCCGTGCATTCCGCAAAGGCAGAGGTGTTGCTAACATTTACGATAGCAAATTTCAATTTACAAAAAAAAAAAAGACGTCTTTTGAGCTTCTAGTCATGAAATCTATGCAGCCTACTCATTTACTTTTTATAGGTACTGTTTACAGGCCTCCTGGGCCATATACAGCGTTCCTCACTGAGTTCCCTTAATTCCTATCGGACCTTGTAGTCATAGCAGATAATATTATGATTTTTGGTGATTTTAATATTCACAAGGAAAAGTCCACAGACCCACTCCAAAAGGCTTTCGGAGCCATCATCGACTCAGTGGGTTTTGTCCAACATGTCTCTGGACCTACTCACTGTCACAGTCATACTCTGGACCTAGTTTTGTCCCATGGAATAAATGTTGTGGATCTTAATGTTTTTCCTCATAATCCTGGACTATCAGACCACCTTTTTATTACGTTTGCAATCGCAACAAATAATCTGCTCAGACCCCAACCAAGGGGCATCAAAAGTCGGGCTATAAATTCTCAGACAACACAAAGATTCCTTGAGGCCCTTCCAGACTCCCTCTGCCTACCCAAGGACGTCAGAGGACAAAAATCAGTTAACCACCTAACTGAGGAACTCAATTTAACCTTGCGCAATACCCTAGATGCAGTTGCACCCCTAAAAACAAAAAACATTTGTCATAAGAAACTAGCTCCCTGGTATACAAAAAATACCCGAGCTTTGAAGCAAGCTTCCAGAAAATTGGAACGGAAATGGTGCCACACCAAACTGGAAGTCTTCCGACTAGCTTGGAAAGACAGTACCGTGCAGTATCGAAATGCCCTCACTGCTGCTTGATCATCCTATTTTTCCAACTTAATTGAGGAAAATAAGAACAATCCTACATTTCTTTTTGATACTGTTGCAAAGCTAACTAAAAAGCAGCATTCCCCAAGTGAGGATGGCTTTCACTTCAGCAGTAATAAATTCATGAACGTCTTTGAGGAAAAGATCATGATCATTAGAAAGCAAATTACGGACTCCTCTTTAAATCTGCGTATTCCTCCAAAGCTCAGTTGTCCTGAGTCTGCACAACTCTGCCAGCACCTAGGATCAAGAGAGACACTCAAGTGTTTTAGTACTATATCTCTTGACACAATGATGAAAATAATCATGGCCTCTAAACCTTCAAGCTGCATACTGGACCCTATTCCAACTAAACTACTGAAAGAGCTGCTTCCTGTGCTTGGCCCTCCTATGTTGAACATAATAAACGTCTCTCTATCCACCGGATGTGTACCAAACTCACTAAAAGTGGCAGTAATAAAGCCTCTCTTGAAAAAGCCAAACCTTGACCCAGAAAATATAAAAAACTATCGGCCTATATCGAATCTTCCATTCCTCTCAAAAATGTTAGAAAAAGCTGTTTAGCAGCAACTCACTACTTTCCTGAAGACAAACAATGTATACGAAATGCTTCAGTCTGGTTTTAGACCCCATCATAGCACTGAGACTGCACTTGTGAAATTGGTAAATTACCTTTTAATGGCGTCAGACCGAGGCTCTACATCTGTCCCCGTGCTCCTGGACCTCAGTGCTGCTTTTAATACCATCGATAACCCCTTTTTTTTGGAGAGGTTGGAAACCCAAATTGGTCTACAGGGACAAGTTCTTTCCTGGTTTAGGTCTTATCTGTCGGAAAGATATCAGTTTGCCTCTGTGAATGGTTTGTCCTCTGACAAATCAACTGTAAATTTCGGTGTTCCTCAAGGTTCCATTTTAGGACCACTATTGTTTTCACTATATATTTACCTCTTGGGGATGTCATTCGAAAACATAATGTTAACTTTCACTGCTATGCGGATGACACACAGCTGTACATTTCAATGAAACATGGCGAAGCCCCAAAATTGCCCTCGCTAGAAGCCTGTGTTTCAGACATAAGGAAGTGGATGGCTGCAAACGTTCTACTTTTAAACTCGGACAAAATAGAGATGCTTGTTCTAGGTCCCAAGAAACAAAGAGATCTTCTGTTGAATCTGACAATTAATCTTGATGGTTGTACAGTCGTCTCAAATAAAACTGTGAAGGACCTCGGCGTTACTCTGGACCCTGATCTCTCTTTTGAAGAACATATCAAGACTGTTTCAAGGACTGCTTATTTCCATCTATGTAACATTGCATAAATCAGAAACTTTCTGTCCAAACATGATGCAGGAAAATTAATCCATGCTAGGTTAGACAACTGCAATGCTCTACTTTCCAGCTACCCGATTAAAGCACTAAATAAACTTCAGTTAGTTATTGCTAAATACGGCTGCTAGAATCCTGACTAGAACCAAAAAATTTGATCATATTACTCCAGTGCTAGCCTCCCTACACTGGCTTCTTGTTAAGGCAAGGGCTGATTTCAAGGTTTTACTGCTAACCTACAAAGCATTACATGAGCTTGCTCCTACCTATCTTTCCGATTTGGTCCTGCCGTACATACCTACATGTATGCTACGGTCACAAGATGCAGGCCTCCTTATTGTCCATAGAATTTCTAAGCAAACAGCTGCAGGCAGGGCCATCTCCTATAGAGCTCCATTTTTATGGAATGGTCTGCCTACCAATGTGAGAGACGCAGACTCGGTCTCAACCTTTAAGTCTTTACTGAAGACTCATCTCTTCAGTGGGTCATATGATTGAGTGTAGTCTGGCCCAGGAGTGTGAAGGTGAACGGAAAGGCTCTGGAGCAACGAACCGCCCTTGCTGTCTCTGCCTGGCCGGTTCCCCTCTCTCCACTGGGATTCTCTGCCTCTAACCCTTTTACAGGGACTGAGTCACTGGCTTACTGGTGCTCTTTCATGCCGTTCCTAGGAGGGGTGTGTCACTTGAGTGGGTTAAGTCACTGACGTGATCTTCCTGTCTGGGTTGGCTCCCCCCTTGGGTTGTGCCGTGGCGGAGATCTTTGAGGGCTATACTCGGCCTTGTCTCAGGATGGTAAGTTGGTGGTTGAAGATATCCCTCTGTGGTGTGGGGACTGTGTTTTGGCAAAGTGGGTGGGGTTATATCCTTCCTGTTTGGCCCTGTCCGGGGGTATCATCTGATGGGGCCACAGTGTCTCCTAACCCCTTCTGTCTCAGCCTCCAGTATTTATGGTGCAGTGGTTTATGTGTCGGGGGGCTAGGGTCAGTTTGTTATATCTGGAGTACTTCTCCTGTCTTATCTGGTGTCCTGTGTGAATTTAAGTATGCTCTCTCTAATTCTCTCTTTCTCTCTTTCTTTCTCTCTCTCGGAGGACCTGAGCCCTAGGACCATGCCTCAGGACTAGCTGGCATGATGACTCCTTGCTGTCCCCAGTCCACCTGGCCGTGCTGCAGCTCCAGTTTCAACTGTTCTGCCTGCGGCTATGGAACCCTGACATATTCACCGGACGTGCTACCTGTCCCAGACCTGCTGTTTTCAACTCTCCAGAGACAGCAGGAGCGGTAGAGATACTCTTAATGATCGGCTATGAAAAGCCAACTGACATTTACTCCTGAGGTGCTGACTTGCTGCACCCTCGACAACTACTGTGATTATTATTATTTGACCATGCTGGTCATTTATGAACATTTGAACATCTTGGCCATGTTCTGTTATAATCTCCACCCGGCACAGCCAGAAGAGGACTGGCCACCCCTCATAGCCTGGATCCTCTCTAGGTTTCTTCCTAGGTTTTGGCCTTTCCATGGAGTTTTTCCTAGCCACCTTGCTTCTACACCTGCATTGCTTGCTGTTTGGGGTTTTAGACTGGGCTTCTGTACAACACTTTGAGATATCAGCTGATGTAAGAAGGGCTATATAATTTAAAAAATGATGAATCAGACACCTTATCAACAGCAACAGCTCATGGTCCTCCTGGAATCAGAAGTTTTATTGCCTCGATGGAGGAACATAGAGAAAATGCTGATGAATGTCTTGCTCAAGCTGTGTATGCAACTGGTTCACCTCTGATGCTCACAGGCAATGTGTATTGGAAGAGATTTCTGAATGGTCTTCGCCCAGCATACACCCCTCCAACGAGACATGCTTTATCTACTCATTTGCTGGATGCAGAGTTCAACAGAAGGTCAAGCAAATCATAGAGAAAGCAGACTGTATTGCAATCGTCTCTGATGGGTGGTCGAATGTTTGTAATTAAGAAATAATTAACTACATCATCTCCACCCCTCAACCAGTATTCTACAAGAGCACAGCAACAAGGGACAACAAACACACCGGTCTCTACATTGCAGATGAGCTGAAGGCAGTCATCAATGACCTAGGACCACAGAAGGTATTTGCACTGGTGACAGACAATGCTGCAAACATGAAGGCTGCTTGGTCTAAAGTGGAGGAGTCCTACCCTCACATCACACCCATTGGTTGTGCTTCTCATGCACTGAATCTGCTCCTCAAGGACATCATGGCACTGAAAACAATGGATACACTCTACAGGAGAGACAAGGAAATGGTTAGGTATGTGAAGGGTCATCAAGTTATAGCAGCAATCTACTTCACCAAGCAAAGTGAGAAGAATAAGAGCACCACATTGAAGCTGTCCTGCAACACCCGTTGGGCTGGTGTTGTCATCATGTTTGACAGTCTCCTGGAGGGGAATTGTCTCCAAGAAATGGCCATATCACCTGTATGATGTATTTTGGGAGAGAGTGGTAAGCAGCCTGAAACTCCTGGAACCTATAGCAGTAGCCATTGCACGGTTTGAGGGAGACAATGCCATCCTGTCTGATGTCCAGACTCTGTTTGCAGATCTAAGAGAAGAACTCCGTACTGCCCTGCCCACTTCACTGTTGCTCCAAGCAGAGGAAACTGCAGTTCTGAAATACATCAAAAAGCGTGAAGACTTCTGCTTACACGCCGCAGCAGACATGTTGGACCCCAAGTATGCTGGCAAGAGCATCCTATCTGGTGCAGAGATCAACAAGGCCTATGGTTTCATTACTACCATGTCTGTCCACCTTGGCCTGGTTGAGGGCAAGGTTCTTGGCAGTCTGGCAAAGTACACTTCCAAGCAAGGGCTTTGGGATGGAGATGCAATAGGAGACATTTGAAGCTGCACAAAGAACGGTAAGTCGTAGCTAATAGTCGACAGCTATATATTTGATTACTTTACTGGTGTATCATGTAGGCTAACGTAACGTTAAATCAATGAGTCTCCACACAGTCAGTCAATGCGGGAACGTGATCATTGCACCCAAGATTGAGCTACAACTGGCTAGGCAGTTGGTAGCCTAAATCCTGCCTGATGTTACTGCTGTTCCTAAAACCATTTTTTTCCACCTTTATTTAACCAGGTAGGCTAGTTGAGAACAGGTTCTCATTTACAACTGCGACCTGTGTTAAGTGCTAAGACTGTGCTAAGACTTGAGACTTACTTGTGACTTGTAAAACAATGACTTGGTCACACCTCTGGTATAGGCTATATAAAAATAATTGCACTCAAATTTTAAAAACATTAAACGAAATAATGAGGATTTTTATCTAATGTAGTAGGTGTAGATTACATCTCACATGCCATGTTTCCACATTTGTACAAGGCTGCATGGGATTTCTCTTATTGCGATTCCGTGCAGCCAACTGCAACGTCTGCTTTATGTATAATGCCAGGAGCTGCTTGTGGATATGATTCCTCCTATTTCTTTTGTAGATTAGTCCTAATCTTGAATTTGTTGAAGGCACAAAGACCCCTGAGTACTAAAAGCGGCGAGGGAAATTATTTCTGTACCGTTATCTAAAGTGTTCAAAGTTCACAATCATTCACTAATCTTTCAGCTGTTCCTAGGATAGGACATCTGGTATCACAGATCCTGTGATAATTGTGGAATGGCATCATATTGTATTATTTTGCATAATATCAATGACAATAGCATCAGAAAAACCTGCCAAATTACATTTGGTTGATCTCCTATTTACAATCTCAGCAGTGTACACAAATATTAATTTTCACAAAGTCTGCTGCCTCAGTTTGTATGATGGCAATTTGCATATACCCCAGAATGTTATGAAGAGTGATCAGATGAATTGAAATTAATTGCAAAGGCCCTCTTTGCCATGCAAATGAACTGAATCCCCCCAAAAACATTTCCACTGCATTTCAGCCCTGCCACAAAAGGACCAGCTGACATCATGTCAGTGATTCTCTCGTTAACTCAGGTGTGAGTGTTGACGAGGACAAGGCTGGAGATCACTCTGTCATGCTGATTGAGTTCGAATAACAGACTGGAAGCTTCAAAAGGGTGGTGCTTGGAATCATTGTTCTTCCCCTGTCACCCATGGTTACCTGCAAGGAAACACGTGCCGTCATCATTGCTTTGCACAAAAAGGGCTTCACAGGCAAGGATATTTCTCCCATTAAGATTGCACCTGAATCAACCCTTCATCGGATCATCAAGAACTTCAAGGAGAGCGGTCAATTTGTTGTGAAGAAGGCTTCAGGGCGCTCAAGAAAGTCCAGCAAGCGCCAGGACCGTCTCCTAAAGTTGATTCAGCTGCGGGATCGGGGCACCACCAGTACAGAGCTTGCTCAGGAATGGCAGCAGGCAGGTGTGAGTGCATCTGCACGCACAGTGAGGCGAAGACTTTTGGAGGATGGCCTGGTGTCAAGAAGGGCAGCAAAGAAGCCACTTCTCTCCAGGAAAAACATCAGGGACAGACTGATATTCTGCCAAAGGTACAGGGATTGGACTGCTGAGGACTGGGGTAAAGTGATTTCCTCTGATGAATCCTCTTTCCGATTGTTTGGGGCATCCGGAAAAAAGCTTGTCCGGAGAAGACAAGGTGAGCGCTACCATCAGTCCTGTATCATGCCAACAGTAAAGCATCCTGAGACCATTCATGTGTGGTCTTGCTTCTCAGCCAAGGGAGTGGGCTCACTCACAATTTTGCCTAAGAACACAGCCATGAATAAAGAATGGTACCAACACATCCTCCGAGAGCAACTTCTCCCAACCATCCAGGAACAGTTTGGTGACGAACAATGCCTTTTCCAGCATGATGGAAAACCTTGCCTTAAGGCAAAAGTGATAACTAAGTGGCTCGGGGAACAAAACATCAATATTTTGGGTCCATGGCCAGGAAACTCCCCAGACCTTAATCCCATTGAGAACTTGTGGTCAATCCTCAAGAGGCGTGTGGACAAACAAAAAACCACAAATTCTGACAAACGCCAAGCATTGATTATGCAAGAATGGGTTGCCATCAGTGGCCCAGAAGTTAATTGGCAGCATGCCAGGGCGGATTGCAGAGGTCTTGAAAAAGAAGGGTGAACACTGCAAATATGGACTCTTTGCAATTGTCAATAAAAGCCTTTGACACTTATGAAATGCTTGTAATTATACTTCAGTATTCCATAGTAACATCTGACAAAAATATCTAAAGACACTGAAGCAGCAAACTTTGTGAAAATTAATATTTGTGTCATTCTCAAAACTTTTGGCCACGACTGTATTACATGTAATATGCCTCATAGGAATGGCCACCCAAACTCCAACACCGTTCCACTGCTTTGAGCTGCAGGTGACTAGTCCTCCTCCCTGCTACAATTATTTAATGGGGAAAATGAAATACATGTAATATATTTAGATTTATTCATGTTATGCTGAAGTCAGTCAATATACAATATTTCACCGTGTGTGTGTGTGTACTTATGTGATTGGACTATCAAAAAGAACAAATACCTGCAGAAGGAGTCACTGGCCTAGATTTGGTCATTAGTCACTGAAATTCAGAGATATTAATTGGAGTCAGATTATAATACCTTCAATTATAATAATTAAGTTTCAAGTAAAGTGAAATGCTTAACTTGCAAACCCTACCCAACCCTACCAATTTTAATAAAATAGGAAATAAGAGAGAAAGCTATATACAGGGTCAGTGTCAGTAGCAAATTTACAAATTTTACAGGAATACTGGACTATTTGAGTTAGTTGCAGTGCCTTCAGAAATTATTCACACCAATTGATTTATTCAACATTGTGTTTAAGCCTGAATTCAAAATGGATTAAATTTAATTTTCTCTCTCACCGATCTACACACAATATCTCATAATGACACATTCAAAATATGCTTTTACAATGTTTTGCTAATTTATTGAAAATTAAATACAGAAATAACTAACTTAAATACAGTACCAGTCAAAAGTTTGGACACACCTACTCATTCCAGGGTTTTTCTTTATTTTTTACTATTTTATACATTGTAGAATAATAGTGAAGACATGAAAACTATGAAATAACATACCGGTATATGGAATCATGTAGTAACCAAAAAGGTGTTACACAAATCAAAATATATTTTATATTTTACATTCTTCAATGTAGCCACTCTTTGCCTTGACAGCTTTGCACTCTCTTGGCATTCTCGCAACCAGCTTCATGAGGAAGTCACCTGGAATGGATTTCAATTAACAGGTGTGCCTTGTTAAAAGTTCATTTGTGGAATTTCTTTCCTTCTTAATGCGTTTGAGCCAATCAGTTCTGTTGCGACCAGTGGCGATTTTAGCATGTAAGTCTTGGTGGGGAAAAAAAATAATAATTGTGGAATGCATGCCAGAAAGCCACTACACAACACAACACTAAACAATACATTAATTGCACAATAAAGGTGACCAACGGTGACCAAAAACTGTTAGGGCCAACATGAAGTTGCCCCAACATCTTACCACCTGGCCATCAGCAGAGCCTTGTCTGGCAGCGAGACAGTTCAATCAGCCTCATTTACTGCCTTTAAAAAAAACATAGCTGATATGGCTGACTTGCTTAAAAACAAATGTGGTTTCTGAAGACAATTGAGAGAGATGTACAAACTATGGCATAATGGGACGACAAGCGGATAAGACGCAATCCGTTATATCGATTAAGACATTAATGTGCGAGCTAGGATGTAATGTTCATCAATATAACTATTTATTTAGCACTTTTGAAATGTACAGCGACAGAATTCAGAACATGGGCCATTCTTACAGTGTTCTCCCTGTACACCAAGTCAGAACCGTAGGATAAATAAAGGGGGCATATTAGCAGACAATGAAAGCTCTTACAATATTTGATGATTACATTTCTCTAAAACAGGTTAAAGGCTACAGTAGAACAGTCAGAACAGTAGTCGAAATTAAGAGGGATAAATAGACCAAATTATTAGGGTGAGGCACATGGGCTACTAACATCTTACTACACAACATACACTTAGTATTACTTTCTTAGCTACAGTATACATATCTCCCTGTCATATTACATAATTTACGAAGCAGCATACAATACATTTTGGACTCACATTGTTCATTCTGTGCTCTCTTGAACAAGAAGGCGGCGCGGCGGTCCTCCGAGTTAACAGTTGTTTTGAGCGCGGCACAAGTCCTGCTTCATTGACAGCATGGCCAATATTGAATGTTTATCATTCTAAACTTGGAAAAAAGCCCCTTTATCCCAGATTTGGGACCACACAGCCACTGTCACTGATTCCTTCCAAACCACTCGTTGAATCTGCGATTTCCAACTTGTTGTGTAGTGTTTATGTCCAATGGCCAATGAGCACTGATACGTTTTATCTATAATTTCTTTTCATTATTTATCTTCATATGACACAGATTAAAAAGGATTTGCCAGTAGATTGTTGACTTGATTCATGATGATGACTGCTAGCTATGATTGTGAAAGTATGATATTGATATGATCAGTCCAATCAAAGCTACTGTACATATAACGTGATTTAACGTAATTTATCTGTGGCCAATGACCTTGAGCCTTCTTGGATGGGCACTGTTATGGATGCAGCCGAAGGGCTAAAATGTTCAAGGTCTCCTCTTACACATGGCAGTGATGTAAAGTCCCCATGAGTGATAGAACACTGAGCCAATCACGGCGCAACACTCCGTATTTTCTACTGTCTTGCCCCACTACCACAGAAAGCACTGAGCTAGGCTGAAACACCTGCATTTTGGAGTTGCCTTACTCAAGAAAACAAAAGAGTCCTGTTTGTATAAGGCTTTCAATGGTATATATTATTTTTTTTACATTGTTTGCAAACTGATATGTGACACGCATTAATGCCAAAATAATATGCCAAACAGGCAAGCCCCACCTGCCCTGAATGACAGGTCACCACAGGTTGTGACAAGGTAGGGGTGGTATACAGAAGATACCCCTATTTGGTAAAAGACTAAGTCCATATCATGGTAAGAAAAGCTCAAATAAGCAAAGAGAAACGACAGTCCATCATTACTTTAAGACATGAAGATCAGTTAGTACAGAACATTTCAAGAGTTTCTTCAAGTGCAGTTGCAGAGTTCAAGTCACGGAGTTCAAGTAACAGACACATCTCAACATCAACTGCTCAGAGGAAACTGTGTGAAACAGGCCTTCATGGTTGAATTGTTACAAAGAAACCACTACTAAAGGACATCGATAATAAGAAGAGACTTGCTTGGGCCAAGAAACACAAGCAATGGACATTAGACCGGTGGAAATCTTTTTTTACATTTTTATTTCACCTTTATTTAACCAGGTAGGCTAGTTGAGAACAAGTTCTCATTTGCAACTGCGACCTGGCCAAGATAAAGCATAGCAGTGTGAACAGACAGCACAGAGTTACACATGGAGTAAACAATTAACAAGTCAATAGCACAGTAGAAAAAAAGAGTCTATATACATTGTGTGCAAAAGGCATGAGGAGGTAGGCGAATAATTACAATTTTGCAGATTAACACTGGAGTGATAAATGATCAGATGGTCATGTACAGGTAGAGATATTGGTGTGCAAAAGAGCAGAAAAGTAAATAAATAAAAACAGTATGGGGATGAGGTAGGTAAAAATGGGTGGGCTATTTACCAATAGACTATGTACAGCTGCAGCAATCGATTAGCTGCTCAGATTAGCAGATGTTTGAAGTTGGTGAGGGAGATAAAAGTCTCCAACTTCAGCGATTTTTGCAATTTGTTCCAGTCACAGGCAGCAGAGAACTGGAACGAAAGGCGGCCAAATGAGGTGTTGGCTTTAGGGATGATCAGTGAGATACACCTGCTGGAGCGCGTGCTACGGGTGGGTGTTGCCATCGTGACCAGTGAACTGAGATAAGGCGGAGCTTTACCTAGCATGGACTTGTAGATGACCTGGAGCCAGTGGGTCTGGCGACGAATATGTAGCGAGGGCCAGCCGACTAGAGCATACAGGTCACAGTGGTGGGTGGTATAAGGTGCTTTAGTGACAAAACGGATGGCACTGTGATAAACTGCATCCAGTTTGCTGAGTAGAGTGTTGGAAGCTATTTTGTAGATGACATTGCCGAAGTCGAAGATCGGTAGGATAGTCAGTTTTACTAGGGTAAGTTTGGCGGCGTGTGTGAAGGAGGCTTTGTTGCGGAATAGAAAGCCGACTCTAGATTTGATTTTTGATATGAGTCTGGAAGGAGAGTTTGCAGTCTAGCCAGACACCTAGGTACTTATAGATGTCCACATATTCAAGGTCGGAACCATCCAGGGTGGTGATGCTAGTTAGGCGTGCGGGTGCAGGCAGCGAGCGGTTGAAAAGCATGCATTTGGTTTTACTAGCGTTTAAGAGCAGTTGGAGGCCACGGAAGGAGTGTTGTATGGCATTGAAGCTCGTTTGGAGGTTAGATAACACAGTGTCCAAGGACGGGCCGGAAGTATATAGAATGGTGTCGTCTGCGTAGAGGTGGATCAGGGAATCGCCTGCAGCAAGAGCAACATCATTGATATATACAGAGAAAAGAGTCGGCCCGAGAATTGAACCCTGTGGCACCCCCATAGAGACTGCCAGAGGACCGGACAGCATGCACTCCGATTTGACACACTGAACTCTGTCTGCAAAGTAGTTGGTGAACCAGGCACGGCAGTCATCAGAAAAACTGAGGCTACTGAGTCTGCCGATAAGAATATGGTGATTGACAGTCGAAAGCCTTGGCAAGGTCGATGAAGACGGCTGCACAGTACTGTCTTTTATCGATGGCGGTTATGATATCGTTTAGTACCTTGAGCGTGGCTGAGGTGCACCCGTGACCGGCTCGGAAACCAGATTGCACAGTGGAGAAGGTACGGTGGCATTCGAGATGGTCAGTGATCTGTTCGTTGACTTGGCTTTCGAAGACCTTAGATAGGCAGGGCAGGATGGATATAGGTCTGTAACAGTTTGGGTCCAGGGTGTCTCCCCCTTTGAAGAGGGGGATGACTGCGGCAGCTTTCCAATCCTTGGGGATCTCAGACGATATGAAAGAGAGGTTGAACAGGCTGGTAATAGGGGTTGCGACAATGGCGGCGGATAGTTTCAGAAATAGAGGGTCCAGATTGTCAAGCCCAGCTGATTTGTACGGGTCCAGGTTTTGCAGCTCTTTCAGAACATCTGCTATCTGGATTTGGGTAAAGGAGAACCTGGAGAGGCTTGGGCGAGTAGCTGCGGGGGGGGGGGGGTGGAGCTGTTGGCCGAGGTTGGAGTAGCCAGGCGGAAGGCATGGCCAGCCATTGAGAAATGCTTGTTGAAGTTTTCGATAATCATGGATTTATCGGTGGTGACCGTGTTACCTAGCCTCAGTGCAGTGGGCAGCTGGGACGAGATGCTATTGTTCTCCATGGACTTCACAGTGTCCCATAACTTTTTGGAGTTGGAGCTACAGGATGCAAATTTCTGCCTGAAGAAGCTGGCCCTAGCTTTCCTGACTGACTGCGTGTATTGGTTCCTGACTACCCTGAACAGTTGCATATCGCGGGGACTATTCGATGCTATTGCAGTCCGCCACAGGATGTTTTTGTGCTGGTCGAGGGCAGTCAGGTCTGGAGTGAACCAAGGGCTATATCTGTTCTTAGTTCTGCATTTTTTGAACGGAGCATGCTTATCTAAAATGGTGAGGAAGTTACTTTTAAAGAATGACCAGGCATCCTCAACTGACGGGATGATAGTCCAAATGTGAGATTTTTGGTTCCAACAGCCGTGTCTTTGTGAGACGCTGTGTGGGTGAACGGATGATCTCTGCATGTGTGGTTCCCACCGTGACGCATGGAGGAGTTGTGATGGTGTGGGGGTGCTTTGCTGGTGACACTGTCAGTGATTTATTTAGAATTCAAGGCACACTTAACCAGCAGGTCTACCACAGCATTCTGCTGCAATACGCCATCCCATCTGGTTTGCGCTTAGTGGGACTATCATTTGTTTTCAACAGGACAATGACCCAACACACCTCCAGGCTGTGTAAGGGCTATTTGACCAAGGAGGAGAGTGAAGGAGTGCTGCATCAGATGACCTGGCCTCCACAA
Source organism: Oncorhynchus nerka (assembly GCF_034236695.1). Lineage (NCBI taxonomy): Eukaryota > Metazoa > Chordata > Actinopteri > Salmoniformes > Salmonidae > Oncorhynchus > Oncorhynchus nerka. The sequence continues at coordinate 63,245,047 of NC_088405.1, read as the reverse complement.
TCACCCGACCTTAATTAACCTAATTGAGATGGTTTGGGATGAGTTGGATCGCAGACTGAAGGAAAAGCAGCCAACAAGTGCTCAGCAGATGTGGGAACTCCTTCAAGACTGTTGGAAAAGCATTCCAGGTGAACCTGGTTGAGAGAATGCCAATAGTGTGCAAAGCTGTCAAAGGCAAAGGGGGGCTACTTTGAAGAATCTCAAATATAAAATATATTTTAGTTACTACATGATTCCACGTGTTATTTCATAGTTTTGATGTCTTCACTATTATTCGACAATGTAGAAAAAGGTATAAATAAACCCCCTTGAATGAGTACTGTAGGTGTGTCCAAACATTTGACTGGTATTGTAGGTTGTAACAAAATGTTTGTTTTTTTAACCCCAACTTTGATGTTTTGAATACTTCTACTCTATTCATTGTATCTTTAATAACATTTGAAATGTACATGTATTTTCAGTCCATCTGCAGTTTTTTTTATTTCCCCAAACACTGTCTTATCATTCCTTATGAATAACTGAACATCCAACCATAAATACCCTTTCAATATGTTGTAGTGCTGTCAGTTTTATGCTTGTGGGGTGATTTCATCATCAAAATGAACAACTTGAATCAGACTTCAATAAGCCTCTATTTTTATTTAAAAGAACAAAAACACGTTAAACACTTGAATATCCTTTGTCATACAGTACATTACCTATGAAATCAAAAGTGCGTGGTGATGTTACTTTACAAAGAAGTTGGGACAGTCAGTGCATCATTTTGTCTGTGGTATATAAGACACAAAAATAACAACCAACAGGACCATGTACATTAACATGCAATTGAAATAAATAGCAACTAATATCTAACATCAATCAATGCGAAACTGTATAAAAACAGACTAACAGCGACATCTCATACCCATTTTGAAGGATTGCTTTGAAGTATTGCTAAATAACATTATGAACCTAAATACTGCACCATTAGAGTAACAATAGTGACTTTCTCTACAGTCTCTTCCATTCCACATGCACTTTACACACAAACATGCTTTATACTTCAATGCACATTGGCTGAGTTTACACAGGTAGCCCAATTCTGGTCTTTAAACTAATCAGATCTTTTTTTTTTTTGAGACGATGCAATTGCTCAAAAGACCAATTAGTGGGGGAAAAAAATCCAAATTGGGCTGGCTATCAAAATGCAGCCGTAGATACTTAGTCCTAGATTCAATCAGATCACGTGTTAACTGGCGATAGCTGACACCCACATAGCTAGTCTTTTTGCGGTGTTGGATGTGGAACTGCATTAGAGCTGTCAAATCAGAGCGGCTGCTTGTGTAGTCATTGTCACCAAGCCACACTAGTCCCACTTACATTAGAAGTTCAGAAGGAGAAAGTGTAGGCTATATAGAATTAATGACACTCAAATTGAAAATCATTAAACTAAATTAGGATTTACACAGTGTACAAAACATTAGGAACACCTTCCTAATATTGAGTTGCACCCCCTTTGCCCTCAGAACAGCCTGAATTCTTTGGGGCTTGAACACACAAGGTGTTGAAAGTGTCCAACAGGGATGCTGGCCCATGCTGATTCCAATGCTTCCCACAGGTGTTTCAAGTTGGCTGGATGTCCTTTGGGTGGTGAACTGTTCTTGTTGAGTGTGAAAAACCCAGCAGCGTTGCAGTTCTTGACACACAAACTGGTGCGCCTGGCACCTACCATACCCCATTCAAAAATCTTAAAAAGCTTAAATCTTTTGTCTTGCCCATTCACCCTCAATGGTACAGATACATAATCCAAGTCTCAAGGCTTTAAAGTCCTTCTTTAACCCATCTCCTCCCCTTCATCTACACTGATTGAAGTAGATTTAACAGGCGACATCAATAAGGGATCATAAGCTTTCACCAGGAATTACCTGGTCAATTATTGTCATGGAAAGAGCAGGTTCTCCTAATGTTTAGTAAACTTAGTGTATATCAGCCTAATCAAGGTGTAGATTATAACACACATTCTGGTGTTCGGATTTGTAACAAGCCTGCATGGGATTATTATTAATACTCATTGCATCCAATGGCAATGTCCGCGACAGGTAGAATGCTGGGAGACGCTTGCTGATTTGACAACTCCAATGCCGTTACACCTACGACATCGCCTAAAAACAATGAAAGTGCTATGCAGTTGTCGGTTAAGTGGGTTGGCGCAGAACTGATTGAATCTAGCCCTGAGACGTATTGAGTTACTCAGATCCCCGAAGAATACAATCATCTGCTATTCCTTCTAAAACAAAAGGTTCAATATAAATACGTTACCACTTAGGTACCGAGGCTGAAGTATGCTGGTTCAAATGAGGGCAAGGCTTTGTTTATGTCGCTAGCAATATTAGATAACTAATCACAGCTTTTTTATTAAATAATGACGCAGTCTGACAAACACCTTGTATCTCTGACAGTTAAACACAGAAAGAGAGCATCTCTATGGGGAAACTGTGGACCACAGTTCTATAAACAACTTTTGTTTAAATTCCAGAGAATAAATTAGTAGGGGCTTGATCGATCCTGATAAGAACAAAAGGTACAATTTTATTGTACTAAGGTAGGTACGGTAACATAGCAACACAGCACTTGAAAAAATAAAAAAATAAACAAGCTATTGATCAGCATGTAGCCTAGTGGTTAGGGCCAGTAACCGAAAGGTCGCTGGTTACAATCTCCAAGCCGACTATGTGAAATATCTGTTAACATGCCCTTGCGCAAGGCACTTAACTCTAATTGCTTCTGTAAGTCACTCTGGAGAAGAACGTCTGCTAAATGACTGAAAAGATAAAGGCCCTAGTTCACACTTCAGATCACTCTCTGACGTACATCTTTCCCACCAGAGCAGGTCTTGTCCTTGTTGTCTTTCTTCAGCCCATCGTCCAGCCACAATGTAGAAACATCTGAAAGGAATCAAAAAGATCAGACTGAACTCAATCTGGCCTATGGTGTGAGGAAGATGACCATACCCGAAAGAGAGCGACTATCCAGTTGGGCTGGTCTGTGACTCACTGACACCTTTCCCAGTCAGAAGAACAAGGCAACCTCAGAGAGTTACACACAACTGGGAACTTTATTTCCAGAGGACATATGAGATGGATGTGGTTCTATCCACGCACTCTTGTCCACTTGGAGAGAGACTGAAGAGGCTCTGACCTGAGCAGGCAGAAGACCTGTCCTGTCCCCTAGTAGTAGAGGTCACTGGGAGTTTGGGGAGACAGTTTATGATCCCCATAGTCTCTCCGGCACCGTCAGATGGGTGGAGTGAACTGCATGAAGTTATAAAACACAGGCAGGGGAATATATAATAAAACCAATCATTTTGTGAACCAATAACCTAGTCTACCCACCCACCCACTCACACACCTCTCAGCTCAGAAGAGCTTGTGTCCTCCTCTCCAGGCTTGGTGCAGTCTTTGCTGTCCTTGTGTGAAGTGGATCTTTTCCCATCCACCACATCGGTCTTCACCTGGCCCAGAGTCTGCAGCAGACACATAGTGTCAAAGGCCTCACCACCTCCTTCCCTCAGCAGCTCCAGCACCTGTAGCAATACACTTCACATAAATAGACATGCCGATACCTCAATGTAATACCAGACATAATGTCTCTCTGGGATAACATAATTACAAGCATATTTTCCCAAGTGGACACTACCCAAAGTTGTCCATTGTGGTTACAATGACTCAATTAGTTGGAGCACAACGCTTGTAAGTTATTACTTAAAAACCTAAAATGGGCAACATATGGTCATGATAGACCACCGGCCTATCATATGACTAAACATGTATAGTAGTGTTGTTACCCACCTGCAGACACTTATAGGACTTCAGCTCACTGAGGTTCTCCTCCAGGAAGAGCAGGTACACGCTGAGGTCGTTGTAGAAGGGTGTGTCCAGGTCCAGAGCCCCGAAGGCCGGCAGCATCTCGTAGGGCCGGAGGAAGCGGGAGCTCTGTCTGGCCGGGCCCAGGGCAGCGTACACCAGCAGGGGAGCCAGCAGGATGTACACCCCCAGGTTGATATAGCTTAGCAGCCTGAACACCCCCACCGCCACCAGCTTACACTGCACCTTCACCGCACTGTTGTTCCTCAGCACCCCTGTCCGCACGTCACAGGCAAACTCATCGGTGATGGAGGCTAGGCGAATGTAGTAGCCCAGGTAGAGGCAGGCTAGCAGCAGGGTGAGCAGGGTTAACAGCCGACACGCCAGGTACTTCACCACCAGCCAGCGGGAGAAACGCTTGGTCTTCAGATACTGCTCCACCAGAGGGTATTTAAAGCAGCCTTCGGTCAGGTCCAGGGCACTACCATCACACAGGGAGATTAGGTGGGGCTGATGCAGTTGTGTGAATTTTGAATATTTTTATTCTCCAAGCAGACACACATCAACTTCATTTTAACATGTTTGTACGTATGTGTACAGAAAAATAAAGAAAGAGTCAACTTCAAGCGAGTGCTGGATCATTTTAAAATCATTGCACTATGCACTATTGCACTTTTAAGAACTGTTTATTGAAGAAAATACATTTGCATATTCTGCCACTGCCCATTACTGATCTGATAAACAGCTCTGCCTATAATCACAGTTTAGACAGATACACACTGTATTTGACTGCGGACCCCAGCCAGGCTTAGTCTACAGCAGTGCGAAGTCAAATGATAAAATAAAAAAAACTAATTAGTCCGTTCGTCACTACCTGTGCTTCTAGCTAATAAGGTTTCACTCTCCCTCTGCCTCTAAATGAAAATAGAGCATTTGATCTCATCTTCTATTCCCATGTACCAGTGTTTTCTGTGTGATTATATAGCGAGAGTTCCCGCTCTGGTATTGGCACGTGCACTCTGGCCAACAGCTGGGCAAAAACAGTATGGGTATAGCCCACATGAGATTATTATGGACAAAAGAGTGAGATTGTTTATTTGTCAAATGGCAGTCAAGCATAGATGATCATGTCACCAGAATAAGACCCTCGATATTTATTGGAAAGGAGCATCAAGCTCATCACCTTTCACCATCCTGTGAAGTTCATCATTAATTTAATCTGTAGCCTAATAAACTGCATGCTTTTCCGACGAGTCATAGTGGGAGGACCACACAACATGTGTTTATTAGGCTACATGTGTTAATTTTTCAGACAAATTTCCTGTTTCCATCAGGCCTGTCATGACATTTTGTGTCTGACATGTACTCGCATAAAAAGGTTGGATGGAAACCTGGTTACTGAAATGAACTCATTGTCCTCTCATGGCACTACACTCTATAGATGGTGAACCTGCGGTTTCTCCCCCATTAGTTTCATTAATAGTATGGCTTCGTGTAGAAACAGCAGAAAAACACAGCATGGCCTCTCTTTGCTGCTCTAACTAGATCAACCCGTTTGACTGCATAGTTAGTGGGCTAGACTAAGCAAATTAAAATTCATTTTATCTCTCTAGATTCCATTATTTGTCATTCTGTACCAGCCGTTATTACTAAACATCTTATAGTCTAACCCTTATTTACTTTTTTGTTTTTTTTCCACTATGATTTTTTCTGGTAAACTCTGCACCTGATGCAAACTAGAGGTCGACCGATTATGATTTTTCAACGGCGATACCAATACCGATTATTGGAGGACCAAAAAAAGCAGATACTGATTATTGGAGGACCAAAAAAAGCCGATACCGATTAATCGCCCGACATATAATAATGACAATTACAACAATACTGAATGAACACTTTTATTTTAACTTAATATAATACATAAATAAAATCAATTTAGTCTCAAATAAAAATTCAACGTTCAATTTGGTTTAAATAATACAAAAACACAGTGTTGGAGAAGAAAGTAAAAGTGCAATATGTGCCATGTAAAAAATGGCATAACATGAGAACATATGAAAGCTGATGTTTCCTTTTAACATGAGTCTTCAATATTCCCAGTTAAGAAGTTTTAGGTTGTAGTTATAGGAATTATAGGACTATTTCTCTCTATACCATTTGTATTTCATATACAGTACCTTTGACTATTGGATGTTCTTATAGGCACTATAGTATTGCCAGCCTAATCTCGGGAGTTGATAGGCATGAAGTCATAAACAGCGCCGTGCTTCAAGTATTGCGAAGAGCTGCTGGCAAAAGCAGGAAAGTGCTATTTGAATGAATGCTTACGAGCCTGCTGCTGCCTACCACCGCTCAGTCAGACTGCTCTATCAAATCCTAGACTTAATTATAATATAATAAACACACAGAAATACAAGCTGTAGGTCATTAATATGATCAAATCTGGAAGCTATCATTTTGAAAACAAAAAGTTTATTCTTTCAGTGAAATACGGAACCGTTCCGTATTTTATCAAACGGGTGGCAACCCGAAGTCTAAATATTGCTGTTACATTGCACAACCTTCAACGTTATGTCATAATTATGTCAAATTCTGGCAAATTAATTACGGTCTTTGTTAGGAAGAAATGGTCTTCACACAGTTCGCAACGAGCCAGGCGGCCCAAACTGCTGCATACCCTGACTCAGCTTGCACAGAACCCAACAGAAGTGACACATTTTCCCTAGTTAATATTACCTGCTAACATTAATTTATTTAAACTAAATATTCAGCTTTAAAAAAAGATACACTTGTGTATTGATTTTAAGAATGGCATTGATGTTTATGGTTAGGTACATTGGTGCAACGATTGTGCTTTTTTCGCGAATGCACTTTTGTTAAATCATCACCCGTTTGGGGAAGTAGGCTGTGATTCAATGATAAATTAACAGGCACTGCATTGATTATATGCAACAAGACACACTAGTTAAACTAGTAATATCATCAATAATGTGCAGTTAACTAGTTAACTAACTGTCTCAGCCTCCAGTAGTTATGCTGCAGTAGTTTGTGTCGGGGGGCTAGGGTCAGTTTGTTATATCTGGAGTACTTCTCGTGTCCTATTCGGTGTCCTGTGTGAATCTAAGTGTGCGTTCTCTAATTCTCTCCTTCTCTCTTTCTTTCGCTCTCTCGGAGGACCTGAGCCCTAGGACCATGCCCCAGGACTACCTGACATGATGACTCCTTGCTGTCCCCAGTCCACCTGGCCATGCTGCTGCTCCAGTTTCAACTGTTCTGCCTTATTATTATTCGACCATGCTGGTCATTTATGAACATTCGAACATCTTGGCCATGTTCTGTTATAATCTCCACCCGGCACAGCCAGAAGAGGACTGGCCACCCCACATAGCCTGGTTCCTCTCTAGGTTTCTTCCTAGGTTTTGGCCTTTCTAGGGAGTTTTTCCTAGCCACCGTGCTTCTACACCTGCATTGCTTGCTGTTTGGGGTTTTAGGCTGGGTTTCTGTACAGCACTTTGAGATATCAGCTGATGTACGAAGGGCTATATAAATCAATTTGATTTGATTATGTTAAGATGGATTGTTTTTTATAAGATAAGTTTAATGCTAACTAGCAACTTACCGTGGCTCCTTGCTGTACTTGCGTAACAGGTGGTCAGCCTGCCACGCAGTTTCCTCGTGGATTGCAATGTAATCTGCCATAATCTGAATCGGTCGATGTCTAATGCAAACGCTTAGTAAATTTGGACACTAGGAGTCTTTGAGCTCAGGTGGAAGAGACAAATAAATAATCTAAAGAAGACAAGTCATCTAAAGTGGAAGTGAATAAGGCCCTTCGTAGTGTTTACCTGGGGGGGTCGTCAGAGACATCTTTGGTGTCTATAGATGAGGCCAGGCTCTTGGCCAGTCTGATGGCTCGGTTATAGGAGCGGTCCAGCTCCTCCATGATGAAGTTGAGGTCAGAGGAGAGGTGTGGGGCGGCAGTGAAGCGCCAGAACAGAGCAGGGATGTACATGAGGATTGCCACCAACAGAAGGATGTAAGGGAAGAACTGGAGGAGGAGGTCAGAGGAATAAAAGAGGGTGAGAGAGGGAAGACAAAAGCAAAGAATTGCATGACAGAGAAATAAGGACCAGGAAGATGCAGAACATTGGTGTGCCCCACATTGGTATGACACATAGAAGTTCATTGTGGTGACACAGGGCATTTGGGAGCTTCCTTGTGACAGACCAAGTAAACCAAACTCATTTTCATGTCCGCAGGAAGATGTTTCGAGGTGGGGGTGCTTTCATTTTGTCGACGGGGGGATTTTTTTATTTAGATTTATAAGCACCCCTACTTCCCGCGGCTATGCTAATACACCTGGACCTATGTCGATATCATCCACCTCGTCAAGAAATAGTATCTCTCCCAGTCGTCTGAGAAGAGGCTGCATAATTATAATTGTAAAGGGATTTCATGTAGTTGAAGAGGTTGACTACTCTGACAGTCTGGTCTGATTTAAAGTATAGCTTACTCCTGAGAGCTCCGAAAGGGGATCTCAATCATAAATATGCCAAATGTGATGCTGCGCCGTGATTGCCAATGAGGAGTGTTATTCCCCAACTCCCCACGCAGCCATAACTGTTTGAGCCACATTAACAGATCAATCTCTCACACTGACTGGAGCTGCCCTCTTGGCCACTGACTGGAGCTGCCCTCTTGGCCACTGACTGGAGCTGCCCTCTTGGCCACTGACTGGAGCTGCCCTCTTGGCCACTGACTGGAGCTGCCCTCTTGGCCACTGACTGGAGCTGCCCTCTTGGCCACTGACTGGAGCTGCCCTCTTGGCCACTGACTGGAGCTGCCCTCTTGGCCACTGACTGGAGCTGCCCTCTTGGCCACTGACTGGAGCTGCCCTCTTGGCCACTGACTGGAGCTGCCCTCTTGGCCACTGACTGGAGCTGCCCTCTTGGCCACTGACTGGAGCTGCCCTCTTGGCCACTGACTGGAGCTGCCCTCTTGGCCACTGACTGGAGCTGCCCTCTTGGCCACTGACTGGAGCTGCCCTCTTGGCCACTGACTGGAGCTGCCCTCTTGGCCACTGACTGGAGCTGCCCTCTTGGCCACTGACTGGAGCTGCCCTCTTGGCCACTGACTGGAGCTGCCCTCTTGGCCACTGACTGGAGCTGCCCTCTTGGCCACTGACTGGAGCTGCCCTCTTGGCTAACTGAGGGCTTGTACCTTGTGCAGCCACAGGGGGGCACCCTCGACGCCATCAACGCTGAGTTGCTGCTCCTGCACCGCCGCCCAACAGAAGGAGTCAACATAGGCTGCCTGTCGCCATGAGAAGTTGGTAGGGGCAAAACAGCTGATCTGGGTACCTGCATTCAGCCAAAGGGATTGGACAGGGTCAGAATGGGTCAGTCCAGAGTGGAAAGACTAGTAAGTGTACACAGACTAATGATCTTATTTTGAGTGAAGACAGGAAATAGGACCAGTGTGGGCTCCAGCTGTTATGTACTCCCAGTTTCCAGTGGACATTGAGTTTGTGAGTAACTGTCCCCTCCAGTTATTGATGTGGTTGTCCCATAGTGTATGGCATAAAAAATTGGTATATTTGTGATTTCACTGTTATTTGCTTGATGTGTAAACTTTATATAACAACTGAAATTTTAAAAATTATTGTTAGTAATAATAGGCTATTATCTATGTTATTACACATGTTTGAACTCCACATCCACAACACAAATCAATTTGGTGAAACATATTGCCTGGATGGCCTATGGAAAGCACAGTCAGTCACTGCCACCCAAGTTCCATTGACCTCTGCCCAAACTGTCATGTAACATAGTCTGCAGGGGAATAGATTAAAAAGCAGGGACTCTTTACAGTGCTGATCCCACAGAATTAAACTGAACATATAAACTGAGTGTACAAAACACTAGAAACACCTACAAGGTGTAGAAAGTGTTCCACAGGGACGCTGGCCCACGTTGACTCCAATGCTTCCAACAGCTGTGTCAAGTTGGCTGGATGTCCTTTGGGTGGTGGACCATTCTTGATACACACAGGAAACTTGAGCGTGAAAAACCCACCAAGGCTTCAGTTCTTGACACTCAAACTGGTGTGCCTGGCACCTCCTACCATACCTAGTTCAAAGGCACTTAAATATTTTGTCTTGCCCATTCACCCTCTGAATGGCACACACACAATCCGATTGTTAATTGTCTTAAGGCTTAAAAAGCCTTCTTTAACCCATCTCCTCCCTTCATCTACACTGACTGAAGTGGCTTTAACAGGTGACATCAATAAGGGATCATAGCTTTCACCTGGTCAGTCTGTCATGGAAAGAGCAGGTGGTCCTAATGTTTTATACATGGCTATACCCACACTGCCATGTGAGAATTATGACTCAGCATTAGGCTAAACTTATCTCTGTGGCGGAGATCTTTGTGGGCTATACTCGGCCTTGTCTCAGGATGGTAAATTGGTGGTTGAAGATATCCCTCTATTGGTGTGGGGGCTGTGCTTTGGCAAAGTGGGTGGGGTTAAAACCTGCCTGTTTGGCCCGGTCCGGGGGTATCGTTGGATGGGGCCACAGTGTCTCCCAACCCCTCCTGTCTCAGCCTCCAGTATTTATACTGCAGTAGTTTACGTGTCGGGGGGCTAGGATCAGTCTGTTATATCTGGAGTACTTCTCCTGTATTATCCGGTGTCCTGTGTGAATTTAAGTATGCTCTCTCTAATTCTTTATTTATCTCTCTGAGAGGAGCTGAGCCCTAGGACCATGCCTCAGGACTAGCTGGCCTGATGACTCCTTGCTGTCCCCAGTCCACCTGGCCGTGCTGCTGCTCCAGTTTCAACTGTTCTGCCTGCGACTATGGAACCCTGATCTGTTCACCGGACGTGCTACCTGTCCCAGACCTGCTGTTTTCAACTCTCCAGAGACAGCAGGAGCGGTAGAGATACTCTGAATGATTGGCTATGAAAAGCCAACTGCCATTTACTCCTGAGGTGCTGACCTGTTGCACCCTTGACAACCACTGTGATTATTATTATTTGACCCTACTGGTCATCTATGAACATTTGAACATCTTGGCCATGTTCTGTTATAATCTCCACCCGGCACAGCCAGAAGAGGACTGGCCACCCCTCATAGCCTGGTTCCTCTCTAGGTTTCTTCCTAGGTTCTGGCCTTTCTATGGAGTTTTTCCTAGCCACCGTGCTTCTACACCTGCATTGCTTGCTGTTTGGGGTTTTAGACTGGGTTTCTGTACATCACTTTGAGATATCAGCTGATGTAAGAAGGGCTTTATAAATACATTTGAAATTATTTTACCACGTGATTTTATGAATCAAATTATCTTTCTGCCACAAACCTGTTTCATTACCAATGCTACCTCTATTCAGTCACTATTCCATATGTATACCTTTTAAAGATAAAATATAACAGCCGAGGGGTGTGGATTATGTGAGATTGTGGAGCATTGTTGCCATGTTCGTTGTTTTTGTACAAATTGGGCTAACTTTGAAAACGATGTCTCAGGTGAAAATGTATTGGTCGCGGGTTGCACGTTTTTGGTCTACTTTTAAGTTGCACCGTGGCCGTCATGGCATTTCTCTTAAAAACATTTCACTGTGACCTGGTGCTGACTGTCTGGCAGTGCGGCAGGCTGTTGCTGAGTGACTGAATGGTGTGCCACTTGTGTAACCTACCTGACAAACCAATTGAATAAATAGCCTATAAACTACAGTTTATTGTTGTTGTAGACTTGTGTTTTTATGCAATTATTAATGGACATGTTTAGTTAATTAAATTGGAAATGATCAAAACTCTATTGCAATTGCCAATCAGATGTTAGAATGGATTAGATTGATGTAACAGTGGTCAGATTAGGCTACAGGTAAAACACATTAAAAAAAGAATAAACACTGGCTGTTGTTGACAAACATATTCAGTTCATATACATATTATTCATATTTAATTCAGTGATTGAAATGATGACCCCATCCTCAGTAGCCTATTCCAGCAGGCTATTGGGAAACACTTACCTCGAAATCACCTCGCTATTCATGTTGAATGATTTAGTCTGTTAATTTGAACTAAGCAAGCTGCTAAATGTTCCGTTTACATCTGGCATCTTACCTAGGCTAATGTAAACTATCTGAAATTAGATGTAGGCCTATAGGATACCTGCCTTTATGCAAGCAAACCATGGCAAAATTGAATGACAATCATAAACCAGATTTGAGTCTGTAGCCTATGCCTATTGAAATGACAAGTCAATCTCGCAAATGGGCCATTTATAATGGTTTGTAGTCTCAACATCTGGCACATAATAATAGCATTAGTGTTTTTATACTCAGAGATTGAGATCTTCTGTCCAACTTTCATCACTCATACTCTCCTGTTGGATTTATCTATAGTTATGCACATGTGCAATGGGGATTTATTTACAATTATAAACCTGGTTCAAGCCCTGAATTTTGATTGGATAAAAGCCGTGGTATATCAGACCATATACCACAAGTATAACAAAACATTACTTTTTACTGTTCTAATTACGTTGCTACCCAGTTTATAATATCAATAAGGCACACTTGGGGTTTGGGTATATGGCCAGTATGCGTGCGGCGGCAGGTAGCCTAGTGGTTAGAGCATTGGGCCTGTAACCGAAAGGTTGCTAGATCGAATCCATGAGCTGACACTGTAAAAATCTGTCGTCCTGCCCCTGAACCCACTGATTCTAGGCTGTTATTGTAAATAAGAATTTGTTCTTAACTGACTTGCCTAGTTAAAGGAAGGTAAAAATAAAAAATATGGTGTTGTGTCATGCTTAAGAACAGCCCTTAGCCATGGTATATTGGCTGTATATTGCTTAAGCAAGGCTGTTAAATTGATGATCTTTTCTCTTGCCACATATTCAAATGTATTTATTATGTCACGTCATAGCTTGCAAAAATTATTACTTTTGAGGAAACCCAAGTTACTATCATATTCCTTCTTAATTGGCTCAATAACGTTATGGAAAAGGGATTTATTGTATAAATAACCCCCTTGCTGTGAAAAAAATGGGTCTAGTTTTCGGGCATTTCAGGTTTTCAGTGGTCAATGAGCTATAAATGTAACTTGACCTGGCAACCCTGTTGTGGAGTCATTTTCAAAGATCTACAATGTAACGGTTTCTTCACGGGGCAGGCGGCGCTGTGGGCCTAATCTCGAACTCAAAACAATACAAGAAGGCTACAATGTTACTACAACTGCATATTGAGAGACAAGCAACTCAGCTTTTCTAATAAATTAAGAATTCTGCAATACATGGCAGGATATTCCGGGGCGAAACAAATGCAATGCAATTAGCCTGTTTCCCGTTGACAGACGGCGGTATGAATTGCAGATATGGGGTCTATGGAGCAGACAAAGAACGACCCAGGGATTTAAACATGTTTACGAGTTTATCTAATGAGAATCAAAAAAATGCATTCGTTTTAGACGAACTAAAACAATTGAAGTAGGTTTTTTTTCAGTGTTTGACTGCAGAGGTCTGCTCAAACCAAAAACAGAAAGCCAGAGTTTGTGTGTCGAGAGAAACCGATAATCTGCTCTGCTGTTAGTGCTCAATTCAATTGGCTAGAGAGAATACTATTTTATCAGTTTCTGTTTGACCCCGATACTTTTATTCGATATATTTGAACATGTTAGTTTAGTTTTAGTTATGATAGTCTATCAGTTATTCAACTCACCTACTGACACCTCTTGGGCAAACGCGAGGGAGATGAGTAACAAAGGGAGACCAACCGCGATGAAAGTGACTATTTTGTCTACCGCAAGCTCCAGACGCACCCCTTTGTACTTCGACTCTGTTGGATCCTTCAATAAAAAGTCGGAGAAAACGTATTCTGTTGCAACGTGTGCAATTGCCATTGTTCAATGTGAAATAGTCAGTATAACAAATAAAAAATGAATAGTTATCCAGTTAATACAATTGATCTATTATCTAAAAAACAAGCCGCGCGTTGTCCAAGTTTTTAGTCACATTATTTTCTATATAGATCTCGACAAATTAAGTTAACAAACATGTTACTTAGCCGAATGTGCATGCAATAACGCCAGACTCATTAACTGTGTTCGAATACGCATACTAATCGTATTATTTGTGACGTAAATTGAGTATGTAGTATGCTTATTGGCCATAGTATGGATAGAGTTAGTATACCAAAAGTTCCCGGATGTCGTACTACATTCGCGAAAATACGAAGTATACAAGCAGTGCTCCTTTTGTAATGACCACCCAGAAATAGTGTTGCATCTTTTTGGGCATTGCATTCATGTAAGAAAACTGTGACAAGACATCAGTAGATTTATAATTGAACACATTTATGAAGATTTTACACTATTGTGGAGAGATGTACTGCTTGGATTTTTTTTAAACATACGATAGAATTAAGCTGAACCATTTTAATGTAATTCATTTCATTATTCTTTTGGCTAAATTTCATATACACAAATGTAAATTTACAAACAAAAAAAACATTTTCTTACCCTACAAAAAGAAATTGAACTGTATTTTAAGACAATTAAATACTCTACTAACAAAAAAAAAGCTGTTAGAATTATAAGTGTATGTATGTCCCTTAAAGTCCTTGTGAAATTGTAATGTGATATTGTACCCCCTAGCTCGATTGTCCATTGTATATAATATATATATATATACTTGTGTTCCCTCATGTACTTTCTGTATTGAGTTGTTGTTAATAAAATAAAAAGTTCAAAAATTTTAATAAAAAATAAAAAAATACAAGCAGTGGACACTATTTCCGTGCTTTTTTGGCCCATAATGCAATTCTTCCTAAATGGGCGTGGCTTCACAACGCTTTCAGATTTGAAGAGAATGGCGGAAATATGCAGCGAAATCCGACTACAGCGGATGCATGTTCATTGCATTAACTAATTATGACACAGGTTAAGAAAATGTTGAGCTACGTAAGAAATGAATAACTTTTTTAATAAGTTATGCTACACCTTGTGTTGGCTGACAATGTGTTGCCTACGCGCTATCCGTAAGAACCGGATAGCATATAATTACAGCAGTAGTATGTTAGTTGGCTACTAATAAATCGAATTTGCCAGTATATTAACAATATGCTATCTATCTAACTACCCAACGTTTATTGACTTGATTATTCACGTCATTCTTAGTTAAGTGGTATAGTGGTGCGTTCTCAATGGACATAAATTCGCACTGGCTATCTACTCCGATTTCAGAGCATACTGTGTGCCACACAGCGCAGAATAACGGATGCATTTATGAACGATCAACACCCATTGAATATATATATATTTTAAATGAACTAGGCATATGGCCGGTGTCAGTAAATGTCGGCAAAAAAAAACATAATTAAATTGTTACCAGCAGCACATTTACAGTCACCAACCCTCTGGATAACATGAAAACAGCCTAACCAGCTCTGCTCGTGTGAATATAATGGTCAAGAGTGAGATGTTCTCTCATCTGTGTCTGAAGTAGATAGCCAATAAGCTTGTGTGCTTGACTACCATTGTGATGGTCAGAATGCTCGGATCAGCCAGTGTGGGCAACCCTCAGAATTTAGAATGGACAATATGACACCGCTCTGAACATATGAGCGTACTCTGGCACTCCAGATTAAATTTACGAACACACCTGAAGTCATACAATGTCTAGCTAGTAATTTGTTATGCTAACAATCTATTTTTGACATTTTATTTATGCTAACGATCTAGCAAGAGGTAGCATAGCAACAGCATCAACTTCCAGTAGACAGGCATACCAACAGGCATAGCACTAGTATGCTCAACTGAAAGGATACCGTTCGTTTACAGTACACTAAAATGAACTAATAGTATGTAGTATATACTCATTAAGTATGTAGTATACAGTATGTTAGAATGGGTATTCGAACACAGCCATGGTCTAGACTTGCACGGATGGGCTACCGGCAAAGGAGCCATCGACAAGTGACCCGTCTCAACATGCACTGCCTATAGCAGGGGTAATCAATTCTAACCTACGAGGTCTGGAGCCTGCTGGTTTTCTGTTCCACTGATAATTAATTGCACACACCTGGTGTCCCAGGTCTAAAGCAGTCACTGATAATTAATTGCATACACCTGGTGTCCCAGGTCTAAAGCAGTCACTGATTTAGAGGGGATCAATGAAAAAAAGCAGTGGCACTGGCTTCAATGTCCAGAGTTGAATTTGAGGGGCCTATAGGCAATCTTTTAACAATGGAATAGCAGTGACAGACTGCTAGTGTCTCGCCTAGGGCCACTGCCTTATATGCTCTCAAGGCCATGCACTGACTGAGTGTTATCTTTCTTCAGAAATAAATTAGGTAGGTCAATTCTTAGCGTTGCATTGACAGTTTTATTTGATACACAGAATAGTGTTTTTCCCACTGCTGCAACTGTTGCCATGCAGCGACTCGTGTGATGGTGTTGATGGGCAGGTACACGTTTCAGAATGTTTGAAGGGCCCCAGTGTGTTGGAATATCCTAGACCCAGCACGGCATGTGCAGCACCACGGGCAGTAGCTGGGCTCCCTCAGAAACTCACCCCAGATAAGGTTTACTGTCTCCGTGCTTGTTTTGGGTTTTGTGACTGCATCACTTTTTCCAGTATCCATCCTTCTCTATGAACCAGAAATAGTTTGAAAGTTCTTTCAAATCCCATTACTGCAGGCCATGAGTGACCTTGTGTGTAAATGTGAAATACATTTGTGTAAACTTACCCCCCAAAATACTGACAGACAAAAGAGTTTCAGAGAGAGAGCTTGAGTTATTTAATGTGCTTGCTGAAGGCAAGACCACTGTAGAATTCTTACATACTCATATTATTATTCTGCCCACTCTAGTACAAATGATTTAAACTGTAAACACAAAACCAACTTTTAAATGTGCAGACAGCCCTCGCTTAGACTTCTTGAGAAAATATCTTTGATAGCATTTACATTTTTTGTACTACAACAATATTTAAATGAGCTCCCATTGTATTTCAATTGCAATGAAAGTGCCATAGACTTACTTGGAGAAACTTTGGGCATGCATCTCCTCACACCATTTAAGCTATCAACAACAAACCAACATTGACATGTTCAGACTGACCCAACTTATATTGTTTGTCAAAGGCCTTTTGATACTATTTATACTTTTTAAACTATAACCATTTAAAATTGGCATAAAAGCTCTATTGGCTAGAATTATACATTTTAGATTTAGCACTGCTCTTCAACCGTTTAAGCTAATAACACCAAACCTACATACAGACCGACTCAACATAGATTGCTTGCCAAAGATTTTTGATACTATTCATACTTTATGAACTATAAACATTTGCATAAATGAACATGAGTTTGAATGAGAACCATAAGAGTAGAGTGGTAGCTATCCAAAATGGTCCAGCTCCTTGGTCATTTAAGCTGCAAACCTTTGAAACTTTGAAACTATCCTCACTTCAAATTCTCTCAAACCTCAATAAAATATCAAGCACACATTTTCTTTAGGAAATGGCCTTTTCTTGTCTTTGAGGAAGACTTTGGTAAAAAATATATATATATATATTTGACCTTTATTTAACTAGGCAAGTCAGTTAAGAACAAATTCTAATTTACAATGACCTAGGAACAGTGGATTAATTGCCTTGTTCAGGGCCAGAACAACAGATTTTTACCTTGTCAGCTCGAGGATTCAATCTGGCAACCTTTCAGTTACTAGTCCAACGCTCTAACCACTAGGCTACCTGCCGCCCCTTTAAATAAAACAAATACATTTGGAGACTCGAAAAGATGTTGAGTTTTTATTATCGCATTTGCCTATGCAGACCTCCTACGCATTAGCAACTTTAAGTGACAGATTAATAGTGTCAATTACAAACGTTATATCCCGTTCAAACGTAGAGATTACATTAACATGACAACTTAACATTAACTTTCCTTTTTTCATCTGATTAATCTTTATGCAATGTCTTCAAAGAGGAATAATCAAAGAAAGTATATTATGATATATATCTGGTCTAACAGAAGAGAAGAATTTGCAATGAAACACTCAAATGTAGTTATGAGAGGGAGAGAAACAACTAGGAGGATTAGCTGGCCACACTCTTGGTTGGTTGGGGCTGGAGGTCCTGGTGCCACTGTCTTAGACACTGTTGAACAGACTAAAGAAGTCATTCTTCTGGCCCTCAGGAGCCTCCTCCAGCTCCACACCCTCACAGAAAGACGGCAGATTGAATACTTCAGGGGCTTTCACCTCAGTGACCACTTCGGAAATGCTGTGAGAAGAAGAGAAAAATAGCATGAACTTTTTGGGCATGCAAGTGTAGCGGACATGAGTCAGGCTCATTTTCTCGTGATATAGTAGCCCTGCCTGCAATTTCAAAATCAGTGTCATCTTCGGCCCAATAGGACATTTTCTCTAGGTCTACGTCAAGACGTTGGTTTCTCCCGTGGGAGATCATACAGAACTAAATCTCAAACATTTCTCAAATGCATCTAGTACTATGATATACCAAAGTATAGGCAGATAGTAGCAGCTATTATCCATTGCACAAGAAGGTTTCAGTGACCCTACAGCTGCATTAAACAAATTAAAAGTATGCTACTCACCTGAAGAGGAGTGTCATGGAATCAGTTGAGTAGAAAGTGCTGAGTGGTAGACATTCTCCCACAGTAGTAGACAAAAAATACTGGCCTGGAGATCAGGCAGACAGACAGATGCTTTGATACATCCTAATAGCTTCACTATATAAACCCATGTTTACACCATTGCCATCCAACATTATACTTCATTAATAAAAATCACATTGACAGGTTGACTCCTAATGTGTATCATACTCACCCTTAGTCTCTGGCACGGATCCCGTCCATATGTTCACTTTGATGTTCTCCTCCTGAACAGTGTCACTCCCCAAAAACAGCTCAACCTGATGGGCTGCACCAGCGGGGAGTTCCAGAGCGTGAGCATGAGAGTGCAGAGACATCTTCTTACAGGACTGGTTCTTCATGTCAATGTCATAGAAGACCCCCTGAGAGAGACGGATGAGAAGGAGGAAGCATCGGTTATGATGATGCTGTGTCATAACCATAGTAACAAGTGGGTTATGCAACTGTTATGTAGACCATGTGATGTTATAAAGCAGCTATTCTGAATTACAATTGGGTTGGAATCTTGCCTTATATGTTTCTGTCAGTTGTCAGTGTTACCTCTTCAAATAGCATCAGGTAGTCCTCCAGATGTTCAGTCTTGTTGAGGTGCATCTCACTTTCAGTGAAACGTATCTTCTTGTCCGTCGAGTCATAGCTGTAATGTCCAGTTGCCTTGATTTCACCTCCTGTAAGGGCCATCTGTTTAAGAGATAACAATATATAGAGAGATAACGATATATAGAGAGATTAATATGACCCAATTCTGTACCTGCAAAAACTAAGCCAACTGTGCCAATATAGTTGGCCAACTGTGCCAATATAGTTGTTTTTAGGAGAAAACATCAGTGGATAAAAACAGGGTTGCCTGAACTGAGAGTCTGGTTTAGTTTAGAAATAATGCAATATAGCCACACAGTGTCCTAGCATTATTGATAATGGTTAAAGGACAAGAGGGCTACTCACCACAGTCAGGACCCCAGTCATATTAGGTGATGCTAAAAGACAAAGTCGGCAGTTAGACAGATTTTCAAACTCAGAGATCATGTGTAGACATATAGGTATACTTTAAGTTAGAAGAGACTGTTGATTTGATAAACCTTGACAATATTACCAAAATAGTCATACAAGTAACAGCAGTTTTCCACACAGTGCACAGCAAACATGAGCCTCAACAAGATATAAAGCAGATGATCCTTACTGCAGTGCTGTGGGCCGTGGGACTCTGCCAGGGTGGTGGCACCCAGACACAGCCAGATGGAGAGGGCAGCGACGGCAAAGGCCTGCATCTTCTCGTGGAGGGAGACTGAGGTTAACACTCAAACTGCACAACTCAGAAAGGATGATCACGTCTCCAAGTGGTTCCAGGTACTGTGACAGGATGGATGGACACACTGGTCCTTTTTATCGGGTCCAACCACAGGATTAAACAGAACACCTCCATGGGTCCAACCCCCATAGTGTCTGTCTCAATGGAAGGATGTTGTGGAAAGAGACGGGGGTGGTTTAAACTGGCTGACCCTTCCACCTGGACCCTGACAAACAACATCTGCATAAACAAGGACTTAAGGACAAGCCACATGGAGTCACTGTGGAGCAATGGTCTGCTTTTTCATTGTGTCTCCTGTTCTGTCCTTGTGTATCCACTGTCCTGTCAGCATCTTGTGCAATAGAACCTATGCTATGATTGGGTACAGTCAACCCAGTTAGTTTGTAAGCCATGAGCCAATATTCAACTCATAATGAAAGCCATGTTCAACAAAGACCAATTTATAATAATGCTTACTGCTCGCTCTTAAATGTATTTTGATGTCCTTTCAACAATACATTGTGTGGTATCATAAAATATAGTGCACTTTTCAAAATAGAACTGTGTAACTGTGTAAAATACATGCCCTTTGTTCTTCTAAAACCGTACCAATGTGATGTTTATTGATAACAACCTCTTCATGCCCTTATATTAATAGTGCTTACTGTGCAGTTTCTGTCTCTATGGCTGTGAAAGATCCAGCTGCCCTCTGAAGAACTTTAGGGGGCGTCCATTCCAAACACAAATGAGGTCGGCCCTCTGTTTCCCTTCGGCAAACAATATTAAACAATATAAGACAAGATATTTGTTTTTCCTTTGAGAGGATGATTATGGTCACATTGCTGAAGGGGTTACGTTCGACTAAATCTTCAACTTAAAAGGATTTGTTGAAAAAGTGGGTAAAATGGTGAGATTGAATTTTTACGTACAGCACATTTCACTGCTCCACAGCTCAGATAACACAGTGTCTGTAATCAATGATCTGACATGACTCTGGATTCAATTCAGGATACATTGTAATAGATGGAATCCAAATACTGTTATAGTTAGTAGTATGTGTACATGTACAACGTTTATACAGGATAAATATCAGACAGTACTGCCAATCAAAAATTCAGTCGCCCCTGGCATATAGAGAGAACGGATCATGTCCAAATAATAAGTTCTCTCTCGGACAAGAAGAGTTTATCTTAGTGCATCTAGGCTCGGGTCAACTGACAGAAACTCCACCAATCAATCCACAATGATTTGTACTAAACGTTTTCCCAATATATTTCTCACTGTTACAAAGCCCCCAGAGAGGGATCAAAATTGGTATCCAAATAAATGTTGACAGTTTATGCTTGTTATGGTCTTTAGGGCTTCTCTATTCCAAATAATATGGCAGAGTATCAATGTACAGTGGGAGATTGAGATTGTAGAAAACCCTTACAATTGGCCATGAGTACTTCTCAGAACCCTCTCTCAAACTCTCTCTCTAGCCTTTAGAGATTAACTTTGGGACTTCTTGTAGCTGAGGTAGGCTTCCAAACCCTGACCTCAGCCTAAAGTTCAAATGTCCTCGCTAACTACAGTCAAAAAGAATGCCTCAGCCCTGCTTGCTTGGTAGTCTCCCCAAGCCCTCTCTGGGTGGAATGCAACGAAAAGAGTCCGCAGCCCTTAAAAACAGACTCCACCCACGAACACCTGTAGATCTATACACGTAAACCGTGACAGTCACGGGATCTAAACCGGCACCTCTTCCGGAGACCACCACATGGTGGCGCTCTTTTTCAGAGCTTTAAAGAAATGGATTGCTGTGGTCAAGTACTGCAATAGAGCAGAGCAGAGCAAAAGTTTCAGTGTTCCAGGGTATCGTGAGTGCTCTCTTGATTGCTAAAATTTTGAAGGAACATTTTTAAAAAGGTATTGAAACTAAAAAGTGACCAAGAGAGGTGGAATCTGTCAGTGTTCCTCCTAACTGTGAGAGCAGAGGGGGGAGTCACGAGAGTGAGGGAAGCCCTTCTAGAGAGTCATGATTTGAAAGGGGTAGTATGTACAGTATGTGATGCATATAGAGCTTCTCCCCCACAACACACGCAAACATACCAACATAATCCCACGACCACATCCCTGTTAGAGTTCTCTGCTCACAAAAAGAGGAAGTAGGCACTGTATCTGTCCATCAGGACTGTTGTCCAGACCACTGACCTGTAGTTCACTGCCCACTTCCTCTCTCCAGGTCTGAACCTGACCTATGTGCATGAGCCAGTTGGCCATGAACAGTAACTACACAGATACACACTCAGATAGTGCCAAGGCTGTGTACAAAACTACTTGGCTGATTTTGACTGAACCCTAAGTCGATTAAGCAGCTTCTGTTTATTTTCCTATTCCAAAATCTCAATAGTAAATGTATATCTCTCATTTGATTATGGTGATTTATGACCATGGGCCTTAGGGTAATGGCAGAGTGCCATTTCATTTCTACAATGGCTCTAAATAACAGAAAGTGGGATGGATAGTCATGATGGTGGTGGTAATTATGGTAAAAATAGTGACGATGTAGTTCTCTGAGACATTCCCAGGGCTGCCCCCCCCCCCCCCCCCCGAAACTCCTCTCTCTGCTATTTCTGTCATGGTGAAATAATGGTGAATATGCCATCCAGTAACCACCTGCCACTCTCTGCACAACTGTGATGAAACGGCATGCTTCCGCAATCAAGAAAATTACTAAGCTCTTTCTCTCATCATCACTTGCCCTCTGCCCCCCCTCCTCTCTCTAAACCCGCCCCCAAAAAATAACTGTTCAGTCATTCACAATTTGACAAATTAAAACGAGTGAAAAGTCATTATCCAAATGCTCTGAATATACACTACATGGCTCCGGAGTCCAATAGCAGCGAGCTTTACACCACACCAGTTGACGCTTGGCATTTCATGAAGCTACGAACAGTGTTGCAACCAAGAACAGACCATTTTAACGTGCTATGTGCTTCAGCACTCGGCGGTCCCGTTCTGTGAGCTTGTGTGACCTATTACTTTGCGGCTGAGCCATTGCTGCTCCTAGACATTTCCACTTCACAATAGCAGCACTTACAGTTGCCGGGGCAGCTCTAGCAGGGCAGAAATTTGCTGAACTGACTTGTTGGAAAGGTCATAGGATGCCACATTGAAAGTCACTGAAATAGCCGAATCCACTCATTGTAATTCTCTCTCTCTCTCTCTCTCTCTCTCTCGTTGTCACTGTTGCCAAAGCAACTATACATGGACAAATATACACAAGAAGAAAACAACAGCAACAACAATTGAGAAAGTAAATCTCATATATTATGACAGGCCAGGACATAATCTGCTGCAAGATCTACATTTTCTCCTAACAAAATGCAGATTTTCTCCTCAACAGGTAGTTTGTTGTTGTTGGTGATATTAGCATCTTGTCTCTATGTTCAGGCTATGGTCACTGAGTCTGTACATTGCTAATGTCTTCCTTTGAATTCTTTGATCTTGACAAAGTCTTGTGAAAATCTGATATCTCTATTTAGAATTTGGTAACATTGAAGTTTGTGATTAAATTGAGATTTCTATTCGATCTAATGTTGTTATTTGTGGTTGAATGGTTGAATTTAGTTGGTGCTTTTGCTAGTCTGAAGGGTCACTCTCTGGTTACGGTGTTTGCAGAAATAAGCCTTGTAATTCTAATATTCTGGATCACAGTGTGTTAGGTGAGTCCAGAAATGTGTGTCTCTTTTCTCAATTTGGAATGACAGGGGGAATCTCCCAAGATCTGCCCTACAGGCTAGGTTTGGGGCATTTCTGGGCACACCTAGAATGTTTTGACAAAATTCCAGGTGTAAAACTTTGGTGGGGCATTTATCCCATGAGGTATATTTTAAATTGTAAAGGGGGGCCCACTTTTCTCTGCCATATAGAAGGATTGGAGTTATGACAAATAATACATCAAATCATTTAACCCAAATTCTAATTGGTGGGTTAAATTTATATAGAGTCTTTCTAATTGCAAAATATGCTGGGAGTGCTTTATCTGTTAGAGACTTTATGGCCATGTCAAACTGGCCAGATGATCTTCTAGTCAGACCAAGGTAAGCTTAGTTGGTGGTGTTTCAGGGTTGGATGAGATCTGGACTTTTTCTGAAAGACCATTGCTTTGCAGTCTTTCCTGTTAATTCTCTCTCTCTCTCTATCGAGAGAGAAGAGAGACAACTATTACTCAGTCAGACTGTGTATAACACACAGAGGTGACGCAATGCAATCTCAAGATGGCACTAACCTCTAGAAACCACTCATTTCGAGAGGGGTTGATTTTAATCTGTTCTCTTCTACCATTCCTGGCTGGCAAAGTACCAGGATGTTGTCTCTGGTTTCCAATCTGAATTTCGAGAACTGAATTTGAAAACATAATCTTAATGCATCTGAGGAGTTGAATATATGAAACTTTTGTAAACTTCAAATGATACATTGTAAACTTGATACACAGACAATGAATACAATGTCTTCCATATTGAAACTGAATATATACATATTTAATTTCAATATTAAATATAAATGTCAAACTAAATGCAATATTCATTCAAATCATGATATGCAAGTTCAATTTATGAATCCAATGATTCAATTTGTGCAAATCAATGTTTAGAAATCATAAAAATTCTGCTTTCTACACATTGATTTGACTATGCCAGGCAGACTTCGATATGTCTTGTGCAGTAGGCTAGAGTACACTGCTGTTACTTGCCAGGTGTACCATGTGATTAACTGTGCTGTCAGTCTCATAATTAATAATAATTGCATTTAGAGTTTTTCTGCTTTGCATGTATGGGAAATGCTTTTCATACTGTACATCCGCCTAGGTGGGTTGTGCAGTATACATTAAAGTGTTATTGAATATAATCACTTAAAAAAAAGAGAGAGAACCTGAAGAAATACAAATTAATATAGAAAGTGTGTAGTATCTCAGCTTGTACAACCCACCCACTCATTTAACAATGTCACAAGGATAGTGTCGTTTTGATTTTACAGTTGAGACACTGGGGTGCTTCCCCATAGAGCACCCCACAACAACACAAAGTGTCGTCGATGAGAGTAGAGAAAAGAAACAACCAAAAAGATTGCGCAAAGGGATTTTCATTTCCGGGACTATTTTAGGCAGTGGTTAGTTCTCTATTTCTGGAACAAAATACTGTAATTGAGATAATAATGTTGTTTCATAATCTTCTTCTATAGCATCCATATACATTAAGGTATAATAGTACATACATCCATATACATTAAGGTATAATAGTACACACACACACACACACACACACACACACACACACACACACACACACACACACACACACACACACACACACACACACACACACACACACACACACACACACTATTATAAAGGGGTTTGTAAGTATGAAGGGATTTGTAAATAAACTGTTAACTATTAATTTTGAGTTTATACTACGATAGAACCCCGTTAGAAAATAATTTCACACGCTACAAATGTAAAGTATAAAGGAGTGATTATAGATTTTTGAATCCCAGTAACTGATGAAGGGCAGGTAGCCTAGCTGTTAGGAATGTTGGACCAGTAAGCAAAACGTCGCTGGTTCAAATCCCCGAGGTGAAAAATCTCTTCACGTGTCCTTGAGTCGCTCTGGATAGGAGCATCTGTTGAATTACTAAAATGTTAAATGTCTAATAAACATTTAGTTTCATTACTGAACTCAGCAGAATATCATATATAATGACTAATTTGGCTAGATTGCATTTACACTGTAAAAAGTTACAGAACAGTTTGAGTTTGATAAAAATATGATAACATTGAGTAATTCTACAACAATGAACAATCATCATATTAGGCCCTATTTACCTCAAAACGATAGCGAAAAATGACAAATGTAATTATGTGCTAACTAACCTCTACACTTAGGCAATTGGGCAGGTTTTGTGAATCATTTGCTGAAACCGCTACACAAGCTGCTGAGAAAAACTCCAGACCACAACAGAAACTGAAGACATACATAAATATCAAAGGATGCAGCTAGGATGTGTCAATCACAGATTGCTATCTCTACAAGGTAAGTCTACTCTGTCTCTGTCCATCTCACTCTAGCTAGTGTTGAGCAGTACAGATGTTCCATAGCTGGACCGCCGGTGGTAAACTCCTTTATCTCTATAGGGCTGGTTTAGATACTAAGAAGTCTGTGTTAGTGTGATGAGATAATGATACTAGCTGCTCTAGTCAATCTGTATAGTTGAAGCATGACAGATTATGCAATAGAAATGTAAAAGCAATTTCCAATTGAGCCAAAATATGCAGCTTTTACCGTGAATGCAGTCTGCTAACGCGGGAACATTGCCTTTACATTTCAATCACACTGAAACTTCAGCGACATGGATTAAATAGAGCCCCGGTTAGAAAGCAATGAATATGGAGCTTGGTAAATTCTCCAGTTTTCGATTGAAGGCTGGTGCTAAATTGTCATGGATCTAACATTTGTATTGTGGTTGTTAAGTAATAGATATAAGAGAGTTCCACAAGTTACCAACATATATTGGGAATTGATTCAGATAAGGCTGGCTATATTTGTTCTGCATGCCGACTTTCATTCATTGACAAATGTTGACATGATTTTGTAATTTAGCAATCACTCATCCTGTCCCTGTCTCTTCCAGATGTCTGTTTGGTGGCAGGTTCTGTTTCTCCAGTTTTTCCTTACCCTGAGCTGTGTGTACCCATGTTGTGCATCCCCTCCAGGCCTACTCAAGTCCTACTCATACTCCCTCAAATCCATCAGATGCACCCACACTCGGGTACAGCAGCTGCTCAGGAGATATGTGAGTTGACTCCTCTGCTAGCCTCTATTACTGGTGGCTAGTCTGCTAGAGCTTCTATGTGCCCAGAGACAACAGCTATCCTCCCCTGCTACAGGCTGTTATCATAATGTACCTTCATTTGTCTTGCCAGAAGGAGGAGCAGTTGGATAACAAGCAGTTTGAGGACAGAAGTCTGGAGTGGCAGACCCTACCCTCCCTCTCCACAGACTTCTACCACTGGCTTCAGATGAAGGTTTGTGTGTGACCTGTACCACCTGTTAACCTGCTGTGGTTTAATGCTTTAAAAAGTTACTATGGAATAGGAGATTGTGATATTGTGAATAATGTTATGATCTGGCCTGTACAGGACTGGGAGCGTCTGAGTGCTGCCTCTCGAGACCTGCACACCTTCTGGGCTCACCTGGACATGAAGAGAAGGGAGATAGAGAGGGAGGAGGTTGGACAGGGGGCAGCCCACAGGATGGGGAGCAGGGGCAAGCCAAAACCCAGCATACCTGAGGGAATACAGCACATTCTGACAGACCTGCGGGATCTCATGACAAAAGTCAACTTTCAGGTACAGACAATGTGCGCCATATACATGAACGAAGTGTATACTTATTCTCTCTGCGCACTATATTAGGTGTTCATGTAGCTACCCACTATGGCTACTCAGTAGCTACTGTATATACACTGTGGAGAAATGTTATGAGCTCAGTCTGATAAACCTCTCTGTGGTCTTTACAGTTGAGATGTGTGAACAGCTCCAATGTAAGCCCCACCTCTCCCCCTGCCCTGACCCGTGCAGTGAGCACTCCCTCCAGCCACCAGGCCCCATCAAAGTCCCTGTGGACCAGCCGCCTGGAGGGCTACGTCATCCTCAGGGACCTGGAGCGCTACCTCACCAAGCTGGCCAGAGACTTCATCCTCCTGAAGACCAAACACAGAGGTCCTCCAGGTACCTAGCCCAGGGGCAGATAGACATGGTATGCATGGATTCATATTCATAATGCAAACTAGTACTGCACAAGCCTGTGACGGGTTGTGGTTAGAGTGGCTTTTAACTTATTTTGTGGACTAGGGACAATGTTGGATGTGAGAATTTACAAATTGTAGTATTATGAATTATAACACAACAGTATTTTATGTAGTCAATGCACACAGTTTATTTCAGAAGTAACAAGGCAGCTAATAACACCAATAATAATGATATTAGTATTATTCATTATGATGATAATAATCAGCGTTATTATAAGTTGATAATAATGATATATTTCATTCAGTATTACTATGACAGAAATACAGTACTGTGACTCAATATTGCCAAGTGATGTCAATACCTGCTGTTGTTATTTCAACTGCATTAATGATAGGGTTCAATTAATCAATAAGGCCTGAGGGGGTGTGGTATATGGCCCTATATACCAAGGATAAGGGCTGTTCTTAGGCATGATGCATCCCAGAGTGCCTGGATACAGCCCTTAGCTGTGGTATATTGCCCATATACCACAAACCCCAGAGGTGCCTTATTGCTATTATAAACTGGTTACCAACGTAATTATAACAGAAAACAAGTAGTTTTGCGTCATACCCATGGTATATTGTCTGATATGCTACGGCTTTTCTGCCAATCAGCATCCAGGAGCCAAACTACCTGGTTTATAATTTATATTATTCCCTAAGATCATGATTTCTCATTGTTGTGAGATGCTCGGTTGACTTTGTTAGACGGAAACCAAGTTTACGCATAGTGTTACTGTATGTCTTACTCTACTCTGGGTTTCTCCCGGAGTTTCCTTCTTTTCTTTCTCTCTCTCTCTCTCTCTCTCGCTGACTCTAACAGCTGAGAGCTGGAAGAGTGTTGAGAAACACTACCCAACATCCCCTTTCTCAACAGTCCTCACTTCACTGTACTTTCCAAAGATGCCTTTTTGCCTATTTATTTACTTATTTATTACTTATTTATTTGTAAAATTGTGTTTATTTTTGTTATTATGGAAATCTAAATATATTTTTTATTTTTTTTACATACAAGAGCAAATATATTGTAAAGGACTACAAAATAAAGATGAAGCATAAGATTGAAAATGTGTTGTTTCATTTAATACGAGTTTTGTTAATAAACAGTATTATGAATTCCGGGCAAAACCTCTGAACCCATTTATATATGATAATATGTCATTTTAAATCAATAACTATCTAAATTAAGATTTATAAGTTCAATTGTGCTAACGGAGAACATAATGATCTTGTAGTAGGCAGTGTATGGCTGTGGTCTCACATTTAATGGAGAAAAATAACTTCTGTGTGGCTATAATCTGATTGGCTAAAGCAGGAAATCATCCTGTGGAATGATTGGTTCTCTGTGGATTACAGCGAGGTCGTCATCTTGGGTTGAGTTGAGGGGCCGTCTGCAAAACAAGTCAATTCACACGAGGCCATTGTTAGTCCCTAATGTGGATTATTGGTCAAAACTTCCAGTGAGAATATAGAGATGAAAGAGGTAGCTATCTTTAATACTCTACTGCTTTCCATTTGACAATCCCAGCTCATCTCGTCCTCCATCTAGAAGTCCTCACCCTCCCTTCCTCAAGCCCTACTGTCCTCATAATAATACGTTTCCTCCTCTCCCGTCTCCTGACTCACCACCAGCAGGTGTCCTTTCTTGCCTTTGGCTACCTTCAGTTCTGGTCCACTGGTGAAATCAATGACCCCCTCCTTCCCCCGAGCCACCGCAAACTTAATACTGCACACAGACAGGAGGAGAGGATCAGAGAGAGGAAAGGAGTGATGGGGTGAGATGGGATGAGAGAGAGGAGGGAATAAAATAGAAAGTCATTGTGAAAATAGAGTGTCATTAGCACAAACAGTGGATGACAGTTGGAATGGATTGGCAAAAATTCTCTGAAAAAGGTAATGAAGCTATCCAGTGTCCAGATGATCAGAGAAGCTCGACCATAGAGAGCCTATTCTAATTCCTAATTCTATGAGCCAGACTCACCTGTCCTGGCTGATGTTGACCTTGTTCTTCTTGTCCGCCATGGTGGCCAGCTTGGTCACCACCTCGATCACATGATCACACTGGAGCACCACATCACTCTACAGGGCAGACAAGGGGTCAGAGGTTAGGTACTGTACTTTATGGCACCATGGCAGTAAGTCACCATGACAACTGCTAGATAGAATAACCAGAATGAGGTCATCCTGTTACCTTCTGCTTGTTATCCTCACTGGGCACGTGCAGAACCATGAACCCATCAGTCAGAGAACTCACAGAGATGCCTGGAAAGAGAGGAATGGCACCCACTCCCCTGTTATACATTACAAACACATGACCACTACCTTATAAGCAATGTTACTAAAAACTCCTGAGGCCTAACCATTTAAGTTCAACCCCCCTGCCGCCGCTCCAGGCCTGCCTTCACCCCTGGCCCACCACCCCCGGTCCCTCAATCCCCTATGACTCCCAGCAGAGACTCACTCCTCAGGGCCGCGTAGTCGATCCTCTGCTTCAGCTTGGCCTCAGCCACCAGCACAGCAAAGGAGGAGGTGAGGAGCAGCTGGCGCGGCCGCGCCTTGTAACCCCTCCTATCATACTTAGTCACCGCAACTCCATACTGTCACAGACAGAAGAAGAGGGGAATGGAGAGAGAAATTAAAGAAGAGTGACAGTGAGAGAGAGGGAGGGGTTGTCATAAAAAACAAACGTTTCTGTATCAATATAGATTCAAAGCAATATACGACTTTGTAGAGACACAGTACACAGGAAACTAATTAGCATGATTTAAGTACTCAACCAACAACAAGAGAGTGACAGAGGTGAGACGGGTCATGGTAGACTCCAGTCCAAACGGACACAAACACAACAGGGGGATAGTACTACAACATCATGTTACTCACCTTCACTTTGTCATTGCCCAGAGTCTGTATCACTTTGAGGTTGAACTCCTCACTGTCTGTGTACAGGAAAGAGCATCTGTCAGTGGTGTGTTTGTCAAGTCTGTGAAATTTTGAAGTCTGTACCACAGGAGGCTGCTGAGGGGAGGACGGCTCATAGTAATGGCTGGAATGGAGCAAATGGAATGGTATCAAACACGTTTGATGTGCTGGATACCATTCCATTTATTCCGTTGCAGCCATGACTATGAACCCGTCCTCCCCAATTAAGGTGCAACCAGCCGCCTGAGGTGTGTACCAAGTGTGTCAGTGAGTGTGTGTGCCCTACCTAGTCTGGAGGCCACAAACAGCTTGGGGACACTCTGGGGATAGCTGTCCTTCTGGTCCTGGAAGATCTGACTGGCTACCACCTTCTGCTCCATCTATAGAGACACAGAAGAAATACATGTGGAGTTGGAGGAAGAGACAGAAGGAGAAAAGGGGAGGAGGAATGGAGTAGGGAGACAGAGAGGGAGAGTGTGTGTGTGTAAGAGAGAATAAAATGAATAGAAAGTGGACAGAAATAACCTTTCTATGTGTTCCTGTCAGGTGAGTGACAGTAACAGACAGTAGAGAAGCCTACCTGTTTCTTCCACTCTGGCTGGATCCTCCTGCAGTAGGCCCGCATCATGTTCTGCATACACAGCCTGCACAGGTGCTCTGACGCCTACACAGACATAGGGACAGATACAAATAAAACATTGACACGTTGTATGTACAACAGTCAGACGCATTGATTGCACCATCACACCTTAGCTTATGCTACATTTCCTTCAGTGTGTGTGTGTGTGTGTGTGTGTGTGTGTACTGTGGGGCTGCAGTACCTCAGTGAGGCTAGGTGGGGGGACGGGCCAGCTCTTGTCCAGGACACTCTTGGGCGGGTTCCTAACCAGCGTCATCAGGAAAGAGAAACGCTGATGGTCCAGGAAGTACTCATTCTCTGGACAGCGCTCATAGTGGCGGTAGATGAAGCCCTTGATGAACTTGCGTATGATTTCAGCAGCGTGTCTGCGGCGCCTTGCCTTACGGCGGGATTTCATCCCTCTCCAGGCAGACTGGATCACTAGCACTATACAGAGAGAAAACAAATCAGTCATATCCCAGAAACACCCCAACAAGCTACAACTGTGCAGAGCTCAGAAGAACAAACTAAATCATATTCTCTGCCTTACTTCATTCAACAGAAAGTAGCTGCAGAGTAATTGCTTGAGGAAGCAGTAACTGAGAAGCAGGTAAGAGTGTGAGCTGTTTGATCCCTCACCTGCGTTTCTGATGCGGTGGTACTTGGCCCTCTCTCTGTAGCCCCTCCATGAGGTCTGTAGTGTGAGAGCTAGAACAGAGCACAGGAACAGAGGAGACAAGATGGTGGACCACAGAACAGACTATATCAATTACATCCTTATTACATTTGCTTAGTGTATTATACATCCTCATACTTCTGCCAATGGCAGTTCACTGTTTTCTACTGCTGCTCTGCTGTTAATCATGTTATTTTCTTCAATACATTAATTCCCCCCAAACTAAACAGCCTTGTCATCGTCCTCCCTGCTGTATAGTCTTACCGATGGCGGGCCTCCTGGCCTCCAAGGCATCTTCAGTGGTGAACAGAGTCTTTGGGAAACGGATGAAGATCTTGGTCCTGCAAAGATATAGGGAATTACACATCAACAACATACCGTCTCATGTTTCTCCTCATAACATGACTAAGGCAAATGGAAGTCCCCTTACTTTCTGTTCTCCCTCCCCCCCCCTCTCTGTGTGTACATACTTTCCCAGTTTGTATTCCTCTGGTTTATAGCCCAGGTGTTGGACCAGAGTGGCAACTCCATCAGCCAGTCTGCCCTGCCAGTTAGGCCACGTCCCGGGACACAGAGACTTGTACCTGTGGTTAAATAAATGTATGTGGTTAATATAGAAACTGTGGTTATAGAAACGTGTAAATAGTCACATAATACAGTGCATTCAGAAAGTATTCAGACCCCTTCCCTTTTTCCACATTTTGTTACGTTACAGCCTTATTCTAAAATTGATTTAAAAAACTATTTTCCTCATCAAGCTACACACAATACCCCATAATGACAAAGCGAAAACAGTTTTTTAGACATTTTAGACATTTTTGCAAATTTATAAAACCATAAAAACATTTAAAAAACGTATTTACATAAGTATTGAGGCCTTTTGCCATGAGACTCGAAATTGAGCTCAGGCGCATCCTGTTTCCATTGATCATCCTTGAGATGTTTCTACGACTTGATTGGAGTAAATTCAATTTATTGGGCATGATTTGGAAAGGCACACATCTGTCCATATAAGGTCCCACAGTTGACAGTGCATGTCAGAGAAAAAACCAAGCCATGAGGTCAAATTAATTCCCGTAGAGCTCTGAGACAGGATTGTGTCGAGGCACAGATCTGGGGTACCAAACATTTCCACAGCATTGAAGGTCCCCAAGAACACAGTGGCCTCCATCAATCTTAAATGGAAGAAGTTCAGAACCACAAGACTCTTCCGAGAGCTGGCCGCTCGGGCCTAACTGAGCAATCAGGGGAGAAGTGCCTTGGTCAGGGAGGTGGCCAACCAAGATTCTCTGGTCTGATGAAACCAAGATTTAACTCTTTGGCCTGAATGCCAAGCATCACGTCTGGAGGAAACCTGGCACCATCATTATGGTGAAGCAACATGGTGGCAGCATCATCATGCTGTTGGGATGTTTTTCAGCAGCAAGGACTGGGAGACTAGTCAAGATCAAGGGAAAGATGAACAAAGCAAAGTACAGAGAGATCCTTGATGAAAACCTGCTCCAGAGTGCTCAGGACCTCAGACTGGGGCCGTTCCAACAGGACAACGACCCTAAGCACACAGCCAAGACAATGCATGAGTGGCTTCGGAACAAGTCTCTGAATGTCCTTGAGTGGCCCAGCCAGAGCCGGGACTTGAACCCAATTGAACATCTCTGGAGAGACCTGAAAATAGCTGTGCAGCGACGCTCCCCATCCAACCTGACAGAGCATGAGAGGAACTCCCCAAATATCAAGCTTGTAGCATCATACCCAAGAAGACTCAATCAAGGCTGTAATCGCTGCCAAAGGTGCTTCAACAAAGTACTGAGTAAAGGGTCTGAATACTTATGTAAATGTGATATTTCAGTTATTTTTTTTATATAAATTTGCTAAAATGTCTAATATAATGTTTTTGCTTAATCATTATGGGGTACTGTGTGTAAATTGATGAGGATTTTTTATATTCAGGAGGCTGAAACGTAACAAAATGTGGAAAAAGGGGTCTAAATACATTCAGAATGCACTGTATACAAACAAACATACCTCTGTAGGAAGGCTTCGTAGCGCCGGCGGTAGGCAAAGCCAGCTCTCCTGACTCTCAGGTTCTCCATCAGACCCAGATATTTGACCTGGTGTCTGACCAGAGCCTCATCAAACCTCCCTGTTGAGAAAGAATATTACATTGTCTGATTGATTGATTGACTGATTGACTGATTGATTGACTGATTTTACTGTGTACGATTACCTGACTGCTTGGCATCGTTGGGTTTGATACAGCGCACATAGGATGGCTCCTTAGACATCAGGATCTCTATCAGTTTGGCCAGGCTGTTCTTAAACTGAGTGGCAGCCTGCAGAGGGCAGCAGTGAGGTGCGATATCAAACTGTGTGTATTTGTGTGGGTGTTAGCTGACTAAACTCAACTTTCAGCACCCAAAGACAAGCCTGCATTTACACATGACATTGTCCTGTGTAAATGTGTGCTATTCTTTTGTTGTGTAAAACAATTATTTGGGTGCTGAAATCCAGTCCGCCCACACTAGTCGCTGCTCAACTCCAATGTAAATCATGGAGTTGAGTTTAGTCGGCTGTGAGTGTATATCTGTCTGTGTATGTCTGTGTGCGTGTATCTCACCGTCTCTGGGCGTTTTTGGGTCGTCACCTCCTCTCTGTGGAAGCACTGACTCAGGATTTGGTTATCTGACTGGCATATGACCTGAACAGAGAAAGCACAACACAGAACCATATAAACACACCACACCACACCTATGGACACTATACTGCATATACCTACTGTAGTGTACACACATAAACAGTGTGAAGGAGTTCTGAGAGAGTTCATGAGTGTGGTGAGTGTGGTCTGTGTTCTCATTTCTCTATTGTTACTCCAGCCTCACCTCTTTCAGGTTTCTGTAGAGCAGGTCGGTGTTTTTGTCCAGAAACCCTGTGATGCAGAGGAACATAAAACAATACAGAGAGAGTGTGTGGTTGAAATCAGTCAATTATTTATTGCAGTTATACTCCAAATATTTCTGTGACCAACTTTTTATTTAGTTTGTCATTTTTTCAGAAGGGGGGTTTACAGGTACAGGTATAGCATTCAAACTCATATTCATTCAGATATATTCATATATTCAGTTATCATGACATTCGAAAGAAGAAAAAAACACATCAGAAATTAATATAAGATAAAGAACAGTATCAACAGTTTGGTAAAATTTTGTCTGCAAGGAAAATAAACAAAAAGGTCTCCCCCTCCCAACCCATTCCCCCCCTCAGTCCCCATCCACCAACCACATATTGCCTCCTCACCCGGAAAACCATGTCTCCCACTCCAGTTAATAGAAATAGCAGAGGTTAGATGGGGTCACCTTCCTTGCTACTTCTACATATTCTGAACAGAGCAGGTATAGCCTGTTATCGCTGTGGCTGAGGAATTGGCATATAGTATTTTAATCGAATGAAATTGGAGCCAAGTCCCATATGCTCCAAAACCGAACAAAGTTATGACCATTCTAGTCTATTTTTTTGCGTTGAGAGATAGAACTGCATTTGGTTTCTGATGAAGCATGTAGGTTATCTTGTTTTTTAACAAACTGGCTTTTGTCTGGATGTACCAATTTGGGTAAGGAAGTTTTGAAACAGGACGACAGAATTTTTGGAAAATAGTTTATCAAAGCTAGAGGGCGATATTGAGCACACTGAGTGGAGTCCGTACCTTTTTCATAAAAGGAAAATTAGTGCTGTATTCACATCCCTTCCAAATGAACCTTTGTGAATGTTCAGTGCGTGCGAAATGTTTATCAGTGCGTGCGCAATGTTTATCAGCGGCATGGGACCCAGCTTCTCCTACCCAAACACTTCATAGAAAGACTGCTCATTAAGAAAGTTGCCCGCTTCCACATCAGTTACAAGTCCAGTGACCCGTACATTTTTGAGGGATTCCGTTTTCTCTTTTAAGAGTTTGATTATCCATTCCAACTTAGCTCGCTCTTTTTGCAGGTCATGAGTCGTACCTCTGTCGCATTGGCTGTCTTCTCCAGACTTTTCACTTTAGTTGAAAAGGTCTCCACTTCAGCAGTGAGCACTGCCAAGGATTCATTTACTGGTTTTAATTGTAAGTCGAGGGCAGAGGTAATTTCCACACAAACAATCTCTCGTATAGTAGCGGCCAGCTCTTTCTGTAGTCTGGTGTTGAAAAGCGCCATGTTCCCACAGTTGAATTGTGGATGGACATATTCTAGTTGCTGAAGTGAAATAGACCTGTTAGTTATTTCTGGTCACACAATGAATGTCCCACACCTTTATATGATGTTTAGTATTGACAAGTTTTAGGAAATAAGTCAGTAAATTTATAGTCATTTGCAAAAGAAAGCCACAATAAGGCGATGCGTTTCAATGCATGCCACCGGAACTGGTTCCTCTGACACGGAACCAGCAGTTCTACTATTGACTGATTGATTAGCTAGCTCACCATTGACAGTGTAGTTGACCTCTCCAGCATAATGAATCAGTCTGAACTCCTCCCTGCCCACCGCCTTGCGTGTCTTCCCATTCGCCAATTTGTGACTGACAGACAGAGACAATTCATATCTTAGATACAGAGTCACAAATATACACACAAATACATTTTGGGGTAATGGTGCAAATACACAAACAAAATATGACATGTGTGTGTGTGTGTGTGTGTGTGTGTGTAAGAGAAAGATTGGACTCACGTGACAAAATGGGCATGGCCTCCCAAAGTGTCCTCAAGCTTCTCCAGGAAGGAGATATCATTGGGCTCCCCTGGCCTCAAACACTCCTCATCCTACAACACATTTCACATTTACATGTTAACATTCAAATAGAGAGAGGGAGAGGACAGAGGGAGAGAGATACCAGAGAGAGGAGAAAGACTAAAGAGAGTCAGATAAACTACTAAACTGAAGGGAACGCCAGTCATTCTCACCAGGATGGAGATAAAGCCTTTGTGTTTCTCCTCCACCAGGTCACAGATGATCTTGTTGTCAAAGTACTTCACCGGCTCCCACTGAAATACACAGTTGCATTTAATGAACTACAACCTCATCACTAGTGTACCTCTATTCTTGTTTTGTATTTTTCTCTGAGTACAGACTCACAGTGATGCCCTCTGCTTCGTATTCCTCCTGCTCAGACTTGAGGGTGAGCTTGATGAACAGCTGCTGCAGCTTCTCATTGCAGTAGTTGATGCAGAACTGCTCAAAACTACAGGGAGATGGTTAGGTTTAGAAAGATGGCACAAAACAACTGTGCTACAATATGTTAATTAGGCAGCCTAATTCGGATCTTTGTTTCACTAATTGGTCTTTGATTGACCAATCAGATCTGATGTGAAAAGATCTGATGTGATTGGTCAAAAGAACAACATTAGAGGAAATAATATCAGAATTGGGTTGACTGTACAAACAAATGGCTCACACGGACAGACACACACACACACACACACACACACACACACACACACACACACACACACACACACACACACACACACACACACACACACACACACACACACACACACACACACACACACACACACAGTAAGTTAACAGCTAGAATGTTTTCAGGTACCTATTGTGTTGGAAGACCTCAAAGCCATAGATATCCAGCAGTCCTATGACTGATGATGAGCCCTTACTGCTGTTGTACACTTCATCCTGTAAATAGAACACAATCCACTCAGTTTTGGAGGTAGCAAGCAGCATTACGGTAGCTGGCAAAGAGAGAGAGAGAGAGCAATAATTAAGAGGAAATAATTGGTGAATTGTTTTGCTAGCTATCATGATTGATGTGTGTGAGAGACCTTGAAAGCCAGAGACTGGTTGATCTTCGCCACCAGCCAGGTGAAGGCACGGCCGTAAACCGCTTTGGCCAAGGCATCACGGGCTGCCACAGCCTGCTCAAAACTCAACGGGCCTATCATCTGGAACATACACACACATAAGTACGCAGTACACACACATAAGTACGCAGTACACACACATAAGTACGCAGTACACACACATACGTACACACACATTGAAATCAAATACTTTCATGTGTTATTTCTGGGCTCAGCTGTACTTTATCAGTATCCTCTCTTTTAAACAAATTCATCAAAATATTCATGCCATACACATCAGTGGCATACTGTATTACTTCTTGGTAAGTGGGATATTAAATTAGATTATATAAAATTATATTAGCAGGCTTCAGGCATAGTTTTGTATGAAGTGAAACATCCCACCATACACACTCACCTCTTCCCCTTTGGCAGTGAGTTTCTTATGAGTTAGAGCCTCTCTCAGTGCTGGTCCATCCACACCCAACAGCTGCAGAACAAGCAGGACAACATCAACATCTACCTTTAAAATGGAGAATTAGTGAATGTGTCAGTCTGTGGGAGGAGGTAGAGTTCATGTTAGAAGTTCTAACCTTGGACAGATATGTGAGCTGTGGCTCAGTGGTGATCTGGGTTTCTCCATCCTCCCCTTCTCCAAACTGAGTGTTCCCAAGATGAAGGACACTTGCGATTATATTCAACAGATCCTAGCAGGGAGAGAGAAGAGACACATTTAAACCATGACATTCTCACTGTTTTCAGAGTGAAACTTTGGGTGGGTATTTGCAGTGACATACAGTATGTACACCAGTGGAGGCTGGTGGGAGGAGCTATAGGAGAACGGGCTCATTGTAATAGCTGGGTGTGAACAATTGGAACAGAGTCAAACATGAGGTTTCCATATGTTTGATATTGTTCCATTCATTCCATTATAATGAGCACGTTCTTCCATAGCTTCTCCCACCAGCCTCCTCTGATGTACACTAAAGTGTTTCTGACCTCCACCTCCTCTTCATGGAAGCCGATGATGGTCAGGGCTTTCCTCACTGTTTTCCAGTCACTCTTGTCATTGATGGAGCTCACCCTGGGACAGCAACCCTAAGAGGTACAGGACATCCCTGTTCAAATTACTGCACACACACACACACACACACACACACACACACACACACACACACACACACACACACACACACACACACACACACACACACACACACACACACACACACACACACACACACCTTGACCAGGTAGTGGTATTTCTGAGCGTTTCTCTCCAGGCCCAGCTTACTGAGCTGGTCTTGTTCTCCTCCCTCCAGCAGCTGGTAGAAGA
Source organism: Oncorhynchus nerka (assembly GCF_034236695.1). Lineage (NCBI taxonomy): Eukaryota > Metazoa > Chordata > Actinopteri > Salmoniformes > Salmonidae > Oncorhynchus > Oncorhynchus nerka. The sequence goes on along the minus strand of NC_088405.1, from coordinate 63,206,025 downwards.
TATGGAAGTTCCTCTCTCCGTGGTTCTGGTGCACCACACGAGACTTCTCCAGTAGGTAGTTGAGGATGTGGCCTCCTATGGGTGCCCCCTAGGGGAGGTTAGGCACAGGGACAGTCAATGTACTGTTGAGTGTGGTCCTACTAGAGCTTCTTTAGCTGCATCATGTTTTAGATTCATAGTAAGGCATGCTGTATGGTATGCCATGAATGTCACATGTATTAGTCACGCACAATCAGGTGATTGATTATTACAGGGGCTGAGTCACTGGCTTACTGGGGCTCTCTCATACCGTCCCTGGGAGGGGTGCGTCACCTGAGTGGGTTGAGTCACTGATGTGATCATCCTGTCTGGGTTGGCGCCCCTCCCCCTTGGGTTGTGCCGTGGCTGAGATCTTTGTGGGCTATACTCAGCCTTGTCTCAGGATGGTAAGTTGGTGGTTGAAGATATCCCTCTGTGGTGTGGGGGCTGTGCTTTGGCAAAGTGGGTGGGGTTATATCCTTCCTGTTTGGCCCTGTCCGGGGGTGTCCTCGGATGGGGCCACAGTGTCTCCTGACCCCTCCTGTCTCAGCCTCCAGTATTTATGCTGCAGTAGTTTATGTGTCGGGGGGCTAGGGTCAGTTTGTTATATCTGGAGTACTTCTCCTGTCCTATTCGGTGTCCTGTGTGAATTTAAGTGTGCTTTCTCTAATTCTCTCTTTCTCTCTTTCTTTCTCTCTCTCGGAGGACCTGAGCCCTAGGACCATGCCTCAGGACTACCTGACATGATGACTCCTTGCTGTCCCCAGTCCACCTGGCCGTGCTGCTGCTCCAGTTTCAACTGTTCTGCCTTATTATTATTGGACCATGCTGGTCATTTATGAACATTTGAACATCTTGGCCATGTTCTGTTATAATCTCCACCCGGCACAGCCAGACGAGGACTGGCCACCCCACATAGCCTGGTTCCTCTCTAGGTTTCTTCCTAGGTTTTGGCCTTTCTAGGGAGTTTTTCCTAGCCACTGTGCTTCTACACCTGCATTGCTTGCTGTTTGGGGTTTTAGGCTGGGTTTCTGTACAGCACTTTGAGATATCAGCTGATGTACGAAGGGCTATATAAATACATTTGATTTGACGGAATGGGGTGCTGTATAGATAGTATGGCATGAGTGTCAGCGATGGTAGACCTATATGTGGGAAATCCCTCAATCCAGGAGCTAAAGGAAGGGAAAACAGGCTTACCCTGAAGTCAAACTGGACATCCATGTATTTTCCAAAGCGGCTGGAATTGTCGTTTCGCAATGTTTTGGCATTACCAAAGGCCTGCAGAGAGAGAGCCAGGAAAAGAGGGAGAGAGAGAGGAAGTTAGTGTGGGAAACAACAGAGATAAGATCAAACACAGCTGAGAGAGAGGAAGCATTAACAGTACAGTAATAGCATGTTCACAGCAGCACCTATCTATTGTTATGGCTTTGTCAGAGATTGGTTCAAAATATGCAATGGATCAACATGCTTTCCCTCATCTACTAATAGAGTTACTTCTTTGAAGGAACATCATTTTGTAGTGGGCCATTCATTTATCTCATTAATGTTGCACCAGTCTCAGTACCCCTGCTATAAATGTCATTGAAGAGATCCTTGGGAGTGGGCGGGGTGTGTACCTCAAGAACAGGGTTGGACTGCAGCAGCCGGTCCCGGATCGTGCTCATGTGGTCAGTGACAGGGCAGGTAGTGGCATAGTACTGGAGGATCTTCTTAGAGGCCTCGGTCTTCCCTGCTCCGCTCTCCCCAGAGATCAGGATACACTGGTCCCTCCTCTCAGTCCGCATGGCTCGGTACGTGTTGTCTGACACCGCATAGCTACAGGACAGAGAAACAGAGGGGTGGGATACAAACATGATGTTAGCTAGTGATTGGGCTCATACTGGTGTATTCACATACAGTGGATCACCATCTGATAGTAAACATAGACTACATATTGTAAATGTAATGTTCCAGAGCACATTCAGATATACACACACTCATTCTAGTCCTGCTGGGTCAGAGAAAGGTTAACCTCAATGGGATTGGTGTCCCCCACCCCACAGGATGGTTAAGCTAATGTAGGCTAATGTGATTAGCAGATTGGAAGCAACAAAAACATTTCTGAGGACATAAAAGTATCTGAAATGGGCAGAAAGCTTACATTTTTGTTAAATCTAACTACACTGTCCAATTTACAGTAGCTATTACAGTGAAAGAATACCATGCTATTGTTTGAGGAGAGAGCACAGTTATGAACTCGAAAATGTATTAATAAACCAATTAGGCACATTTGGGCAGTCTTGATAGAACATTTTGAACAGAATTGCAATGGTTCATTGAATCAGTCTAAAACTTTGCACATACACTGCTGCCATCTAGTGGCCAAAATCTAAATTGTGGCTAATCAGGGGTCAGAGGGTGACTTACATGTGGGGTGATATCTCGTAGAAGCTGACCCCTCGGTAGCGCTCCATGTGCGCCTTGGAGTAGATCTCCAGGTCCTTGTATGGGTTCACTGATACCAACACTGACCCTATGTAGGTCTGACAGGGAGACAAGACCCTGCAGTCACCAACCCCTCTAATACAAAACCCACAAAAACACTGATATAAAAAAATCGACCAATAGCAAACATTATGTTAAAGCTACAGATGTAAGATCTTCATTCCAGACAGATTGCTTCAGCAGGGAAATTATCATGCAGCAACAGGAAATGTGAATTTTTCTGTGGATTATAATTATTGGACATTTTTTTGTAGGGTACAACGCAAATCAAGTCAAACATTATGTTAAAGCTACAGATGTAGGATCTTCATTTCAGCCAGAAAACTATCCTGCAGCAACAGGAAATGTGAATTATTCTGTGGATTATAATTATTGGACATTTCTTGTAGTGTACAAGGCAAATCAATTGGACAATACAAACTTTAGAAGCCTTTTTAAACCTCGAATCCACTACAAGTTTGCATTCCTGCTGTGCAGGAAAATTCGCAGCAACAAAAGAGTGATCCAATTGAGATCCTACATCTGTATGCAGAGTCATTTTTATGATAAGATTTCCATATAGCCTATATGATATGATTCTTTACATAGATGAGTTTCTCTCCAAAGCGTCGACGCAGGTTCTCAATGAAGGCCGCCTCGCTAGTATAGTTCTCCAACAGCACAAAGTCCTGCACCCCCACCCTGTCCCGGGCTGTCAGAGTACTCTCCATAACTCTATGAACTCTGCCCTCACCTCCCACCTCCTATAGAGAGAGAGAGAAAGGGAGGGGGATAGAAGGGGGAGACATCATTGCCTGCCACTCTTTCCCACATACATACAATCCCAAATAATATAATAATAATAATAATAATAAATGCAATTTAGCAGACGCTTTTATCCAAATTGAAACCCACCACTATGCACTTCAACTAGACCTGAATTTTTTTTCTTTTTACCATCTAAACCGCTGTGAAATATATTTTCAATAACCAAGAATATTGTATTTTCAGCTGTTTGAAGCTGGTGTACAAAACCAGAAGTAAAAGACGCAAAAACGAGACTTAAGCATGGGAAGCATAGAAATAAAGCACATAGAACAGATCTACCACTTCTTAGACTTGCGTTCAATGAGAATGGCATATCTATAACTCACATTTCTATGTGAATTCTGTCAGATTTGGTGACATATTGCAGCTTTAACCCAGAAGTCAGCAGAACCAATGTGTCGGAGAAACCACCGTCCGACTGACGACAGAGGTCAGCTTGCAGGCGCACGGCCTGCCACAAGGAGTTATTAGAGATAGATAAGCCATGAAAAGCCCTGCCAGCTAAACCCTCCCTAACCCAGATGGTGCTGGCCAAATTGTGCACCGCCTTTTGGGGCTCCCGGTCATGGAGGGTAGGGCAGAGGGTCGAGTTGGGATTGGGCGTTTACTGACAACACCACAGCACTGCAAATAAACACCTCCACAAGAAGCTTGTCAGGAACAAGCATATCAACCAGAGTAAAGCACACACAGGACGTTCAGACATGCAGAACATAAATCAAACAATGAAGCCATTTCAATAATCCTTAATATAAACAGTGTCTCTAAGATCCTCTATTGTGTGATTGTGAGATAGCGTATTGGGATGTATATACAGTAAATACAGGCTTTAGCGCCAGTCAGGTTCTGACCAATGCTGCTAAAAAGATGTGTGTACATGTAAACCCTGGTATTCTGATGACAAACGGAGCACAGACAGGGAAATAATACCCAGAGAAGTTCACCGACATGTTAATCTGAAAATATCAGAAGAGAACAGACACAAAAAATATACCTACCGTGAATTGGTGTGTGCATTATCCAGTTACGACTACTATTATCCACCAGTACAGAACAGAAATGTCTAGGTTACATCCTGCATTCCACGACCGTTCCACTACAACCAATCACCCTCTAGTCTGTTTGATCACTCACTGTATCAGGTGTAATCATTTGAAGTGCGTAAGCAAGCCCCCTAACACAACACACACACACACACACACACACACACACACACACACACACACACACACACACACACACACACACACACACACACACACACACACACACACACACAAAGGCACACTGGGAGAGGAACAATGGGGCCAGGGGCTTTGGGAACACACAGTCCTCTCAGGGGTGTCGTTAGGGGTTGGTTAATGTCACTAACTGGTCGTTATCTCTGAACACTTAATGGTGGAAAATCCTTGAAACAACACAAGGACAACAGTGGAGTGAAGCCAAGAACTATGAGCAGGGGAAAGCCAGGAGACACTTCCACTCTGCACTCCTACCCAGCCCCCCTCTACCTCAGAGTATTGTTCTTGCAGGTGGCCTTCCTGCAGAAAGTAAAACACACAGAGGAATCCCCTCACGCACACACACACACATACACGCACGTATAGTGATTTTCCTGAAGGTATTTTAGAGTCAGGCTTAGGGTCAGGTCTTCAAGGATCTCCACTGAATGTGTCTTTTGTGTGTTTGGCTGTTTGTGTGTTTGGCTAAAATGCTGCCTCATCCTCTACGGGATCGGTGTCCCCCCCCCACGGGACGGTTAATCTAACTTAGGCTAATGTGATTAGCATGAGGTTTGAAGTAACAAGAACATTTCTGAGGACATAGAAATATCTGAAATGGGCAGAAAGCTCACATTTTTGTTAAATCTAACTACATTTTCCAATTTACAGTAGCTATTACAGTGAAAGAATACCATGTTATTGTTTGAGGAGAGTGCACAGCTATGAACTCAAAAATGTATTAATAAACCAATTAGACACATTTAGGCAGTCTTGATAGAACATTTTGAACATAAATGCAATGGTTCATTGGATCAGTCTAAAACTTTGCACATACACTGCTGCCATCTAGTGGCCAAAATCTAAATTGTGGCTAACCTGGAATAGTTACGTTATGTTCTCTTGCATTAAAATGTTGGGACAAAAAATGATCTTTTACCAGATCTAAATGTGTTATATTCTCCTACATTAATTTCACATTTCCACAAACTTCAAAGTGTTCCCTTTGAAATGGCATCAATAATATGCATTTCCTTGCTTCCGGTCCTGAGCTACAGGCAGTTGGAGTTGGGTACGTCATTTTAGGCGAAAACTGAAAAAAAGGGTCCGATCCTTAAGAGGTTGGGTTGTGAGTGGACTCTCAAGTAGTATAGGCCTAGTTACTGTGGCCCCGTGAACAGGGTCCTGTGGCCCTTAGAAGAGATGAGTGTTCTATATAATATAAGAAAATCACAAGACTCTGTGTAGAGTATCCATCGGCCCTGTGGGTAATGAAGTTTGATGGACCTGTGAGGATGTAGAGTTGAAGTCGGAAGTTTACATACCCTTAGGTTGGAGTCATTAAAACTATTTTTTTAACGACTCCACAAATTTCTTGTTAACAAACTATAGTTTTGTTAAGTAATTTTCCCAACAATTGTTTACAGAGAGATTATTTAACTTATAATTCACTGTATCACAATTCCAGTGGGTCAGAAGTTTAAACAGTTGGAAAAGTCCCGAAAATGACGTCATGGCTTTAGAAGCGTCTGTTAGGCCAATTGACATCATTTGAGTCAATTGGAGGTGTACCTGTGGATGTATTTCAAGGCCTACCTTCAAACACATCATGAGAAAATCAAAAGAAATCAGCCAAGACTTCAGAAAAGAAATTGTAGACCTCCACAAGTCTGGTTCATCCTTGGGAGCAATTTCCAAACGCCTGAAGGTACCACGTTCATCTGTACAAACAATAGTACGCAAATATAAACACCATGGGACCATGCAGCCGTCACACCGCTCAGGAAGGAGACGCATTCTGTCTCCTAGAGATGAACATACTTTGGTGGGAAAAGTGCAAATCATTCCCAGAACAACAGCAAAGGTTCTTGTGAAGATGCTGGAGGAAACAAGTACAAAATTATCTATATCCACAGTAAAACAAGTCCTATATCGACATAACCTGAAAGGCCGCTCAGCAAGGAAGAAGCCACTGCTCCAAAACCACCATAAAAAAAAGCCAGACTACGGTTTGCAACTGCACATGAAGACAAAGATCGTACCTTTTGGAGAAATGTCCTCTGGTCTAAAGAAACCATTTTTTTTGCCCATAATGACCATCATTATGTTTGGAGGAAAAAGGGGGAGGCTTGCAAGCCGAAGAACACCATCCCAACCTTGAAGCACGGGGGTGGCAGCATCATATTGTGGGGGAGCTTTGCTGCAGGAGGGACTGGTGCACTTCACAAAATAGATGGCCACATGAGGAAGGAAAATTATGTGGATATATTGAAGCAATATCTCAAGACATCAGTCAGGAAGTTAAAGCTTGGTCACAAATGGGTCTTCCAAATGGACAATGACCCCAAGCACACTTCCAAATTTGTGGCAAAATGGCTTAAGGACAACAAAGTCAGGATATTGGAGTGGCCATCACAAAGCCCTGACCTCAATCCCATAGAATATTTGTGGGCAGAACTGAAAAAAGCATGTGCGAGCAAGGAGGCCTACAAAACCTGACTCATTTACACCAGCTTTGTCAGGAGGAAATGGGCCAAAATTCACCCAACTTATTGTGGGATGCTTGTGGAAGGCTACCCGAAACGTTTGACCCAAGTTAAACAATTTGAAGGCAATGCCACCAAATACTAATTGAGTGTATGTAAAGTTCTGACCCACTGGGAATGTGATGAAAGAAATAAAAGTGTAAATAAATAATTCTCTACTATTATTCTGACATTTCACATTCTTAAGATAAAGTGGTGATCCTAACTGACCTACGAAATTACATTTTTACTAGGATTAAATGTCAGGAATTGTGAAAAACTGAGTTTAAATGTATTTGGCTAAGGTGTAAGTAAACTTCTGACTTCAACTGTAGTTGTTGTAGTCGTTGGTGTTGTAGTTTTGTGTGTTGCAATCCTATGGAGCAGTGAGGGCTGTGAAATGAGTCGTCTTGAAAAGCAGTGAGGATTGTGGAAGTTGTAGTCCAATAGAGCGGTGAGGGCTGTTGTTGCTGCAATACTGTACTATGGAGGGTGCGTTTGTATAACTGATGAATTTACGAACGCTCAACACCCATTGAATATGGCCGGTATCATTAAACGTTGGCAAAAAAGCGTAATTAAATTGTTTCCAGCAGCACAGTTAGTCACAAACCCTCTGGATGACATGAAAACAGCCTAAATAGCTCTGCTAGGGCAAATAAAAAGGACAAAGTGAGTTGTTCTGTCATTTATGTCTGGAAGTAGCTAGCCAGTTAGCTTACTTTAGCCAGTTAATTTGGGTGCTTGACTGCCGCTGTGAGGTCAGAACGCTCGGATCAACCCTACTCCTTGGCCAGAGCTTCCAGTGCGCGCTCTGAACGCTCAGAGTGCGAAACAGTCTGAATTTACGAACGCACAATCTGACAACGCTCTGAATTTACGAATGCCCAGAGCACACTCTTAGGGCGCTCTGGCACTCCAGCGAGAATTTACGAACGCACCCGTAGTAGTGAGGGATGTGAGTGTTTTAGTCTTATGGAGTAGAGAGTCTTGTGGGTGTTGTAGTCCTATTTTAATTTGATTTATTAGTATCCACATTAGCCGACGCCAACAGCGACAGCTAGTCTTACTGGGGTCCGACACATACATTACAGAGAAAATACTTTACAATTGACATACATTTAAAAACATTAACATGTAGTGTGTGTGTGTGCATCTATCAGTTACACATACTGTACATGTCAGTACATACACACAACAACTAGGTGAGGGTTGAGGGTTATGTAGTCCTATGGAGCCAAGAGGGTTGTGAGTGGTGCATCTATGAGAGGCAGCAGGGAGGCTTCAGCAGGACTTGGCTCTGGGCCCCTTAAGGCAGGGGTGCTGGGCTGATTCCCCTCAGTCTCTTCCTTATAAGGCGCCCCTCTGCTCCGTCCCCAGACATACCTACTATGGGTGGACACACACCAGCTCCACAGCTGTCGCTCCAGCATGGATGTGCTAGCACTGGACAGAGTGGAAAAATACCAGCCACCAGCTACAGTATATCCCAGGAGAGGCTAGTGCCAGTCCCAGGCAATGTAATGACTCATAGTCATGGTGGGAGAACTATAGTCCAAATGTTGGTTTTACAATCCTTGTGGGGACCAAAAAAATGATTCCCATTCAAAATCCTATTTTCCCTAACCCTAAACCTAACTCTTCTTGAACTGCACTTCACGGTAAAGTCTACACTTGTTGTATTCGGCGCATGTGACAAATAAAGTTTGTTTTGATCTCTAGCATTAACCCTTAAGCCCATTTAATAGTTTTGTTTTATTTTATTTAACTAGGCAAGTCAGTTAAGAACAAATTCTTATTTACAATGACGGCCTACCCCGGCCAAACCCGGATGACACTGGGCCAATTGTGCGCCGCCCTATGGGACTCCCAATCGCGTCCGATTCTGATACAGCCTGGACTCAAACCAGGGTGTCTGTAGTGACGCCTGCACTGAGATGCAGCGCCTTAGACCGCTGCGCCACTCGGGAGCCCCAACCTAACCCTTATTCTAAACTTAACCCTAAAATAGCCTTTTTCCCTTGTGGGGACTGATGAAATGTCCCCACTTTTTTGCTTGTGGGGACTGACGAAATGTCCGCCACACACACACACACACACACACACACACACACACACACACACACACACACACACACACACACACACACACACACACACACACACACACACACACACACACATACACCTAAGACATGTTATGAGCAGCATGTAGAGAAGGGATAAGGATCTTACCCTGCCTCGGTACCTCATCCTGGCCTAGCTTAGTGTTGTTGATCTCCCTCTCTGGTCTTCTCTGGCGTCAGTGGTCCTCCCTCCACATCAGGAAGACTCCCTATGTGTTCTAGTGGCTCATCTACCTCCCTCTGTCCATGTGCAATAGATCCAGGTTACGGTTACTCTCTCCTTCACACACACTACATGCTGTCTCTGTTTCTGTCAGTCTGTTTCTCTCTTCCAAACACACATACACACCCTCACACTACGCTCTCCCGCTGTTCTCTCTGTCCGTTGTGCCACCCTATGAGGACAAAGCACACAGCATCAAGCCTAAATAAATACCAGCAGTTCAACTTGTTTACAACTTCAGCCCTGTAGTCCCATTGACAGGTCAAGTAAACATCCTCTCCTCCATTCGTCCGCAAGTACTTAAATCACCACTGCGAAACACAGGCTGTAACTCCACTAACACGTCACACACTTGGACCGGAGCACCTTCCAAAAAAAGAGAGAGAGAGAAAAAGACGAGGGAAAGTATGCAGGCTGAGCCGGGCCAAAGAAAAGAGAGTTCAAAAGGTTTGGAAAAATCTGCTAACAGCCCATGGGACGTTAAGAAACATGTAACCGTTCTGAAACTCTATAAAAAATGATACAAACAAAAATCACATGACGTGGCCCGAGTGCATTCTATCCCTCCCTCCTTCTTCTCTTCTCTTACAAGCTGAAACAGATTCATAGGCGATAATAGCGATAGAACTGTCACACCAACAAGATGAATTTCATACCTAACCCTCTCATTGGCTCTCTTCCCGTCCGTGGAAAAAAAAACTGCAAACACAAGATGTATCACTCTCTTACAACAGCACCAGCGCAGAAATGTCTCATTACTTAGGCTTACGCAACTACTCTGCCACTCTATCTATATATATATGAAATATGTTTGTAGGGTACTGGTATATGTTCACACGTTTTGTGAGTGTGTTAGTGATATATCCACTAACCCCCTATGTACAGTATACACATAGTGGAGCAGCAGTGCACTTATTTGACAGTCTCTTTCACGTTACAGTGACCTCACCCCCTGACTTCAGTTTGAGGATGGTTAGTACTATTCTGGATCCTTGGGACGTCCTTAACCTAAACCCTAACCCCTACCCTTATCCTAACCTTAATCATAACCCTTACTTAACCATAACCTTAACTATTTTAAATGTCAACTTCAATGGGGTGATGTCAGATCCCGGATAGCAGGGACAATTTGAGGACAGCGCCCCCCTACTGCTGCCTCCATATCTATTATGATTTTCAGTTACTAATACTATCATTTAAAAACCCAACACTAGAGCCCAACCGATATGTTTTTTGGGGTCCGATACTGATTCCGATTTTTTGGCGAGCAAAACTTACCAATATATCTTCTGATAACAAAGTGTCATTTTCCCACACTGTTCTCATAAATTGTAGTGATGGGGGAAAAACTTGTCAGTATTTTTCATTCATAGCTTGTTCTCCATCTTTGACATTTACATTTTAGTCATTAGTCATTAAGCAGAAACTCTTATCCAGAGCGATTTACAGTTAGTGCATTAATTTTAAGATCACAGTCATAGTAAGTACATTAAAAAACGTAGCTATCAGAGCTAGCTAGTAAGAGGGAAAAGAATCTAGTGTGAGTGTTAATATACAAAAGGCTTTATTTGTATTGCTGCTGCAGATGGACAAGAGAGAGCCATGAGAAAACTAGTTTTGATTAGCCATGGGAATAAAACCGCTGAAAACAAATTGACTCCCTGTTTAAAAAGAAGATGGAGAACAAGCTATGAAGGAGAAATACTGGAGTTTTAGGGCAGGTACAGCAGACTAGCACAAAAATAATATTGCAATATTTTCAAAACGATATGATACAATACGATATATCGTCAAACATAATATCCCAATATGTAACTGTATTGATTTTTCCCCCATCACAATACATATACTGTAGAATCATGAGAATTGCAATACATACCGCATCGGCACCTAAGTATCACAATAATATCGTATCGCGAGGACCCTGGCAATTCCCAGCCCTAATAAATTGCCATCCAAAAGAGCTATTGTCCAAGAAATATGCTTCAAATGATGATTCCTTACATTGTGATAATGACATCATTAGAAAAGTGTTTGGATAAGCATGTGATTACCTTATTCATTCTATTTATTGAATATTGGTTATCGGTGGAATTATTGTTCGATACGATATATCGGTAAAAGACCTATATCAGCAGTGAACGGATATAGCCTAATCGGTCGGGCTCTACCCAACACCCCCCAACTTCCCTCTCTCTCTCTCTACCCAACACCCTCCAACTTCCCTCTCTCTCTACCCAACACACCCCAACCTCCATCTCTCTACCCAACACACCCCAACTTCCCTCTCTCTCTACCCATCACCCTCCAACTTCCCTCTCTCTCTACCCAACACACCCCAACCTCCCTCTCTCTACCCAACACACCCCAACTTCCCTCTCTCTCTCTCTCTCTACCCAACACCCTCCAACTTCCCTCTCTCTCTACCCAACACACCCCAACTTCCCTCTCTCTCTTGCCAACATCATGAGATATCCAGCCTTGTGGAATTTGAATAATGTATTCCAGATGGAGCCTCTCTCTCTCTCTGTTCCCCTCTGAACAGAGTCACTTAAGGGTGGTGTGCAGAATTGTGAGACATATCTCTCCACCCCATCCTAAGGGACCCACATTGCATGATATCTCTCCACCCCTTTTTCACGCAATAACAATAAACAACAATGCTTTTAAACACTATTTAACATAACAGACTAGTGCCTAAATAACTTCATGATCTTTATGTTCAGTAGCATAGTCCGCCAACCGCCTGACTGTAACTCGTGAAATGACAGATGACACATGACCAACTCAAAAACAGCCACATTGTGCATGATACTGTAGCCTCTATATCCAACAAATACACATGTTGATAAAAGCTACATGAAACAGCATTGATAGGCTTTAGGCCTATAGTCTGTTACACTACAACAGCAGGACATGCTCTTTCCCCTCATTGTGTTTTCATGCTGAACCATGGAGGAATGATAATGATAATTTGGGGCGGGGAAGACTGAGCAAGGCCAGAGGGGATTATCCCACTGGATGCCATTCTCTCTCTCTCTCTCACACACACACACACACACACACACACACACACACACACACACACACACACACACACACACACACACACACACACACACACACACACACACACACACACACACACACACAAACACACACTTTATACATAAAATATTAATAGGAAGACCAGACGGACGTCAGTGCTACATCAGTGACACAAACACAAGTACACACACACACAATGCATGTGTGGTGAGTGGTGACAGCGTAAAAGAGGTAGACTAATGAGTATCAGGTATAATCCCTGGCATAGAGCAGTAAGCTCATCTTTATCTCTACATTCCAACTCTTGCTAGACATCTTTCCCTTTCTCTCAGCCTTTATTCTGTCACTCCTACTCCCCTTCACCCAGTTTGTTAATGTATTATACAGCATTTACGCTCAAACAGTGTTCTGTGAGAGAAGTGCTTTGTCCAGAAAAAAGGTTATAGGTGCTTTAGAAAGGAGGTCATTGTGAGGTTGTGTAAACAACAAAAAAATATAATTTTGCTTCTATGTCTGTGGCTCTGTCTAGTATATGAGTCTACAGTATCACACACCTTCTACTGCTCGCTGTCCATCTGTGTTGGATTCCTACAGCCCCCATCTGCTCCCTCTCCCTTTAACCCCCCTCTTTACCTCCACTCAGCCTAAGGCACCATCTCCCTGACAAAACAATAGAGCTGTTCCTCTGACGCCTCACCCACTCCCTACAAAAGCCTATTTCCTGGAGTGTCATTCACTCCCCCTGTCCATGGGATTGTCCTCCAGAGACACTCAGTGCAACACTTGCTATGTGTGCCTCCATCTGACTTATGTAGAGATGGAGGTGAGTGACTACAGGCATTGTCAGGTTGAGGTTTCAGGAAACAACCATGGTTTGCCTTAAAACAGGAAGTGGCAGAGAGGAGAGGAGGAAGTGAGCACCGGTGCATAGACAGAAACTCTGTCTAAGGCAATGCATCTCAGTGCAGAAGGCATCACTACAGACCCTGATTCGATCCCGGGCTGTATCACAGCCGTCTGTGATCGGCTGTCCCCATAGGGTGGGGCACAATTGGCCCAGCATCGTCCGAGTTAGGGGAGGGTTTGGCTGGGGTATGCCGTCTTAACTGACTTGCATAGTTAAGTAAAGGTTAAATAAATAAAAATTAAAAAGACACTGTGCGGTATGTCTAAAAATAGGACATGGCTCATGCAAACACAAGCAACAAACAAAACAACAACAACAGATGCACTGTAGGCCTACAGTAAACAAGCAACTGAGTGACTGTATGCACATGTGTATATTTGAACGGCAGTTTAATAACTTTAGTTTAAGCAACAAAGTGCATGGTCAAATTTAATAAGCTATTAAGAAACTGGATCATTTTGCAGGGAGCTTGATCTTGGCAATACAGATGCATGTTTGGACATTCCGCAGCTGACAGAAATACATCAGATAATGTTCCCTCATGCACCACACAAAGAGAAAACATATCACCTTCCAGTGAGGAGGGAGGCTCATTCCGAGGTCAAGCTGATCTAACAGAGGAGGCAAACACAGTCCACACCCAGCTGGTTACACACAGATCACAGACCACCACATACCTCCTCCATGTCCATAAGGCTTGAAGGGACATTGGAATGAAATGTTTAAATGTTAGCTCATAACAAGTTATAAGTGGTTAATAGGAGAAAGGGCTTATGGTAAGTTATCAGTAGTTAATAGGAAGGGGGTGGGAGAGTTACAAAGTCATCACATACTTTCAATGTTGTGTGTAAACAGTTGACCATCTGCTGAAGACAGAGGACAGAACTAAAGTTTACAGCAGAGACAACAGTTTCAAATCAAGTCTACCATCTAACAATGATGGTAGCAATATACTGCTCCATTGCATAACTCTTGTTCCTCACCTGTCAAAACTATAACCTAGGCATGATTACAAAACGTAACACACTGTTAAATTGTCTATAAATTCAATATTTGCTTGAAATAACCCAAACATTTTTGGGCCTGCGGGAGAATATAGCAGTTTGGTTAGATACATTTTTATTCTTGCAAATAAATACAATCTTGTATTCAATACATAAGACAAAAATGCTTAACCTATTGGCAAAATTATACAAGTTGCAAAGTAAAAACAAGAGCAAAAGTGTGTTAGTTTTACAATGTTTAATTATTAGGTTATTTAAATACATTTTGAGTGTGATTTTAATGATAAGAATTTAGCCTACGAATAATGAATAATACAGTGCCTTCAGAAAGTATTCACACCCCTGGACATTTTCCACATTTTGTTGTGTTGCAGCCTGAAAATAAAATGTAGATTTTTGGTCACTGGTCTACACACAACACCCCATAATGTCAAAGTTGAACTATGTTTTTCACATTTTATACAAATGTATAAAAAATGAAAAGCAGTAATGTCTTGAGTCAATAAGTATTCAACCCCTTTGTTATGGCAAGCCTAAATAAGTTCAGGAGTATTTGTGTTCTTAAGTTGCATAATAAGTTGCATGGATTCGCTGTGTGCAATAATAGTGTTTAACATGATTTTTGAATGATTACCTGATCTCTGTACCCCACACATACAATTATCTGTAAGGTCCCTCAGTCGAGCAGTGAATTTCAAACACAGATTCAACCACAAAGGCCTGGAAGGTTTTCCAATGCCTCGCAAAGAAGGATACCGATTGGTAGATGGGTAAAAATAAGCCCTTTTAGCATGGTAAAGTTATTAATTACACTTTGGATGGTGTATCAATACACCCAGTCACTATAAAGATACAGGCGTCCTTCCTAACTCAGTTGTCGGAGAAGAAGGAAACCGCTCAGGGATTTCACCATGAGGCCAATGTTGACTTTAAAACAGTTACAGAGTTTAATGGCTGTGATAGGAGAAAACTGACAATGGATCAACAACATTCTAGTTACTCCACAACATTAACCTAATTGACTGAGTGAAATGAAGGAAGCCTGTACAGAATAAAAATATTCCAAAACATACATACTGTTTGCAACAAGGCACTAAAGTATTAATGTAAAACATGTGGCAAAGCAAGTGCTTCCGGGTTGGAGCGAGCGGTCGCATCTGCACTCGGTCCGCAGGTAGTTTTTCATTTCATTACATTTCATTATAGTACAACGGTTTGATTTGTCTAATCTTAGCAATTGTTCTTCTCAGCTAGCTACATAGCCGTCTTTGTATCATAGATAATCATAGATAATTGCGTAATTATCGTATTTCGTCGTCCTAACGCAGTCTACACCGCCCTGCAGCTAGCTAGCTAGCTAACGTCTACCGTTAGCTAGTCCACCGTCTACCGATTAGCAGCACAACTTCCACTCAACTGAACGACTTGATTAGTGTAGTGTTAGCTAGCTACATAGTTGTCTTTGCTGTCTTCGTATCCAAGATAATTGTGTAGTTAGAGTGTGTAGTTTTAGAGTGATTATCTTAATTTACCGAGGTTAGCTAGCCAGCTATTCGTCGTCCTTAACGTAACAGAACTTCCGCACTCAACAATCCGGTCGCATTTCGCTTCGCTTCGCTCCACAGGTAGTATCACATTTTTCATTTCATTACAGTACAACGGCTTGATTTGTTTGATCGTAGCTAGATACATAGCTAGCTACATAGCCGTCTTTGTATCAAAGATAATTGTGTAGTCTTGAGCGATTTCCTAGGTTAGCTAGCCAGCTATTGTCGTTCTTTTAACGCAACGTAACGTAAATCAACACTGCTAGCTAGCCCCGAATAGCAGCACAGTAGCACAGTAGAAACCATTACACTCAACGGAACGACTTGATTAGTGTAGTGTCAACAACGCAGACACTGCCAGCTAGCCTACATAGTCAACAACGCAGCCTCTGCCAGCTAGCCTACTTCAGCAGTACTGTATCATTTTAATCATTTTAGTCAATAAGATTCTTGCTACGTAAGCTTAACTTTCTGAACACTCGAGACGTGTAGTCCACTTGTCATTCCAATCTCCTTTGCATTAGCGTAGCCTCTTGTGTAGCCTGTCAACTATGTGTCTGTCTATCCCTGTTCTCTCCTCTCTGCACAGACCATACAAACGCTCCACACCCCGTGGCCGCGGCCACCCTAATCTGGTGGTCCCAGCGCGCACGACCCACGTGGAGTTCCAGGTCTCCGGTAGCCTCTGGAACTGCCGATCTGCGGCCAACAAGGCAGAGTTCATCTCAGCCTATGCCTCCCTCCAGTCCCTCGACTTCTTGGCACTGACGGAAACATGGATCACCACAGACAACACTGCTACTCCTACTGCTCTCTCTTCGTCTGCCCACGTGTTCTCGCACACCCCGAGAGCTTCTGGTCAGCGGGGTGGTGGCACCGGGATCCTCATCTCTCCCAAGTGGTCATTCTCTCTTTCTCCCCTTACCCATCTGTCTATCGCCTCCTTTGAATTCCATGCTGTCACAGTTACCAGCCCTTTCAAGCTTAACATCCTTATCATTTATCGCCCTCCAGGTTCCCTCGGAGAGTTCATCAATGAGCTTGATGCCTTGATAAGCTCCTTTCCTGAGGACGGCTCACCTCTCACAGTTCTGGGCGACTTTAACCTCCCCACGTCTACCTTTGACTCATTCCTCTCTGCCTCCTTCTTTCCACTCCTCTCCTCTTTTGACCTCACCCTCTCACCTTCCCCCCTACTCACAAGGCAGGAAATACGCTCGACCTCATCTTTACTAGATGCTGTTCTTCCACTAACCTCATTGCAACTCCTCCAAGTCTCCGACCACTACCTTGTATCCTTCTCCCTCTCGCTCTCATCCAACACTTCCCACACTGCCCCTACTCGGATGGTATCGCGCCGTCCCAACCTTCGCTCTCTCTCCCCCGCTACTCTCTCCTCTTCCATCCTATCATCTCTTCCCTCTGCTCAAACCTTCTCCAACCTATCTCCTGATTCTGCCTCCTCAACCCTCCTCTCCTCCCTTTCTGCATCCTTTGACTCTCTATGTCCCCTATCCTCCAGGCCGGCTCGGTCCTCCCCTCCCGCTCCGTGGCTCAACGACTCATTGCGAGCTCACAGAACAGGGCTCCGGGCAGCCGAGCGGAAATGGAGGAAAACTCGCCTCCCTGCGGACCTGACATCCTTTCACTCCCTCCTCTCTACATTTTCCTCTTCTCTCTCTGCTGCTAAAGCCACTTTCTACCACTCTAAATTCCAAGCATCTGCCTCTAACCCTAGGAAGCTCTTTGCAACCTTCTCCTCCCTCCTGAATCCTCCTCCCCCTCCCCCTCCTCCCTCTCTGCAGATGACTTCGTCAACCATTTTGAAAAGAAGGTCGACGACATCCGATCCTCGTTTGTTAAGTCAAACGACACCGCTGGTTCTGCTCACACTGCCCTACCCTGCGCTCTGACCTCTTTCTCCCCCCTCTCTCCAGATGAAATCTCGCGTCTTGTGACGGCCGGCCGCCCAACAACCTGCCCGCTTGACCCTATCCCCTCCTCTCTTCTCCAGACCATTTCCGGAGACCTTCTCCCCTACCTCACCTCGCTCATCAACTCATCCCTGACCGCTGGCTACGTCCCTTCCGTCTTCAAGAGAGCGAGAGTTGCACCCCTTCTGAAAAAACCTACACTCGATCCCTCCGATGTCAACAACTACAGACCAGTATCCCTTCTTTCTTTTCTCTCCAAAACTCTTGAACGTGCCGTCCTTGGCCAGCTCTCCCGCTATCTCTCTCAGAATGACCTTCTTGATCCAAATCAGTCAGGTTTCAAGACTAGTCATTCAACTGAGACTGCTCTTCTCTGTATCACGGAGGCGCTCCGCACTGCTAAAGCTAACTCTCTCTCCTCTGCTCTCATCCTTCTAGACCTATCGGCTGCCTTCGATACTGTGAACCATCAGATCCTCCTCTCCACCCTCTCCGAGTTGGGCATCTCCGGCGCGGCCCACGCTTGGATTGCGTCCTACCTGACAGGTCGCTCCTACCAGGTGGCGTGGCGAGAATCCGTCTCCACACCACGTGCTCTCACCACTGGTGTCCCCCAGGGCTCTGTTCTAGGCCCTCTCCTATTCTCGCTATACACCAAGTCACTTGGCTCTGTCATAACCTCACATGGTCTCTCCTATCATTGCTATGCAGACGACACACAATTAATCTTCTCCTTTCCCCCTTCTGATGATCAGGTGGCGAATCGCATCTCTGCATGTCTGGCAGACATATCAGTGTGGATGACGGATCACCACCTCAAGCTGAACCTCGGCAAGACGGAGCTGCTCTTCCTCCCGGGGAAGGACTGCCCGTTCCATGATCTCGCCATCACGGTTGACAACTCCATTGTGTCCTCCTCCCAGAGCGCTAAGAACCTTGGCGTGATCCTGGACAACACCCTGTCGTTCTCAACTAACATCAAGGCGGTGGCCCGTTCCTGTAGGTTCATGCTCTACAACATCCGCAGAGTACGACCCTGCCTCACACAGGAAGCGGCGCAGGTCCTAATCCAGGCACTCGTCATCTCCCGTCTGGATTACTGCAACTCGCTGTTGGCTGGGCTCCCTGCCTGTGCCATTAAACCCCTACAACTCATCCAGAACGCCGCAGCCCGTCTGGTGTTCAACCTTCCCAAGTTCTCTCACGTCACCCCGCTCCTCCGCTCTCTCCACTGGCTTCCAGTTGAAGCTCGCATCCGCTACAAGACCATGGTGCTTGCCTACGGAGCTGTGAGGGGAACGGCACCTCAGTACCTCCAGGCTCTGATCAGGCCCTACACCCAAACAAGGGCACTGCGTTCATCCACCTCTGGCCTGCTCGCCTCCCTACCACTGAGGAAGTACAGTTCCCGCCCAGCCCAGTCAAAACTGTTCGCTGCTCTGGCCCCCCAATGGTGGAACAAACTCCCTCACGACGCCAGGACAGCGGAGTCAATCACCACCTTCCGGAGACACCTGAAACCCCACCTCTTTAAGGAATACCTAGGATAGGATAAAGTAATCCCTCTCACCCCCCTTAAAAGATTTAGATGTGCTACTGTTCCACTGGATGTCATAAGGTGAATGCACCAATTTGTAAGTCGCTCTGGATAAGAGCGTCTGCTAAATGACTTAAATGTAAATGTAAATGTTTTTCCTTAATAAAATGTCTGGGGCAAATCCAATACAACACATTACTGAGTACCACTCTCCATATTCTCAAGCATAGTAGTGACTGCATCACGTTATGGGTATGCTTGTAATTGTTAAGGACTGGGGAGTTTTTCAGGATAAAAAATAAACGGAATGGAGCTAAACACAGGCAAAATCCGAGAGGAAAACCTGGTTCCGTCTGCTTTCCACAAGACACTGGAAGATGAATTCCCCTTTCAGCAGGACAATAACCTAAAACACAAGGCAGAATCTACACTGGAGTTGCTTACCAAGAAGATAGTAAATGTTCCGGACTTAAATCTACTTGAAAATATATGGTAAGACCTGAAAATGGTTGTGAAGAAATTATTTTTTTAAACTATTTGACAGTGTTTGAATAATTTTGAAGTGTTGCACAATCCAGGTGGAAAGAGACTTACCCAGAAAGACTCACAGCTGTTATCTCTGTCAAATGTTTTTCTAAAAATGATTGACATGAGTGTAAATGTATTTTTCAATACATTTGCAAACATTTCTAAAAACATGTTTTTACTTTGTGATTATGGGGTATTGTGTGTTGATGGGTGAGAAAATTATATTTATTCCTTTTTGAATTCAGGCTGTAACACAAAATGTACAATAAGGCGTATGAATACTTTCTGAAGACACTGTAAATGTTCCACAATATAACAATTCTGAAGCCTATGCAATACAAGCTTGGACCGATAAAGGGTAATTGTGTTGACCATTATTATAAAGCTATTCAACGTTGCACTCAGCTAGCTACAAAACACCATAGCCAGAGGGCAGGTGAAATAATTGTTCAATTTTATGATACAAGTATCAAACCTGGTACACTAATACTAAATACCTTAAGGAACATTTTAAAGATTGGAGGCAGCCTGTGAAGACTGTCAGTTAACCAGGGAGGCCATTTTTATAAAATGGCTGCCATTCAAATTTCCTGTTAGTTATCTGTTAGTTATCTACCCACTAAATAAACCCCACAATAATTCAGAGGTCATCAAGGCTATGTGAAAATGATTTGGTATTTGTGATAGAGCCACCCAATTCACACAGCAAGGGCATGTCTAAATCTATAGTGCGTTTGCAGATTTTGTCCATTACCCTCCTGGCAGTGATTTCCAATATGGCCATTGGAAAATAGGCTAAGAGACCCAAGATCGGTAATTTGTTGGATAGATGTCACTAGGGGCTCGGGTCAGAGAGCAATCAGAGAACAGAGATGGTGCCAAAGTTCACATATTTACTAAGGACTTGTGGTTGGACATGGTAAAGTTGGATTTGTGTGTGGTTCTGCAACAAAGGACATACATTGTAATCAGGTTACATAACATACAAGGTAAAGGTGATAAGGATGAATCTATTAAACCAATACATTTCAAGTAATGAAAATAAGGAAATTACATGACATCTTAATGTTATGACAACTAAAATATACATGGAAAATAGGAAATAAATGCACTCTTAACTGTGATGCACCCAACTGGAAAGAAACTGAGGAAGGCTTGGCAGGATTTAAATACAAACTAAAGGTTATCAGGGCAGTCTTGATAATTAGTAACAAATGTGTGGCATTGAGAGAGAGTAAACAGGTGAAATCAACTTGGTTTAAAAAGTTAATATCAGTAGTATGCTGCTCCACTCTGAGGGCTCCACTCTACAGCCCAATGATGGCTTAACATGTTTGAGGGGGTCTGGAAAACACAATAAAATTGCCCAAAGATGCCATACCCTTAAATTTTTTTGTAGAAAAGTGGTGAACATGTGTGCCAATTTACTGTTTTTTGTAAATGTTTTTATGGCTAGTTCCAACAGTTTAAATGTAAACACTCCAAACAATTATAGTAGACTTCCCTGAATTCAATGGCTATAGTCAGGGATTAGCCAAGATGGCGTAGCAGTCGGTCATGTGTTGTGTTTGTCTTTGTCTTATCCCATCTAAATAGACGTTTTTTAAATGTTTATATTGTATACATTTTAATCTCAGTTTCGGAGCCTTGCCGATCCATCACGACTGGTCTGCCGACGTGGTCGCCCGATGTGGTCTCAATGGGCTTTTCCGTTGCGTTGTCGCCAAAGACCCATCTTCTCGCCCCAGCCCGCTAGCTTTCTAAGCGCCGTGTCTCCCACTCGCCAAGCGTAGTACTGACTACCGAACGGCTCCCTGACTCATCTATTGCTGTTTTTTGGACCCTATGATCACTCGGCTACACAGCTGATGTCCCCTGGACTGTTTCAATAACACGGTAGCTCATTTTGTTTAACTGTCGGCCCCAGCCTCGAACTCAGGTCCTGTACGTACCTAACTGACCCGCTCTGCCCATTCATCGCCATTTACCCATTGTTATCTTAGCTCTCCTGATCAACACCTGTGACTGCTTTATGCCTCTATCTAATGTCAATATGCCTCTCTCTAATGCCAATATGCATTGTTTCACTGTAGAGCCCTCAGTCCCCATCACCTTGCCTTTGATACCTCTTTTGTCCCACCCCCCACACACACCTCACCTGGCTTAACTGGTCCCACCAGAGACAAAACCTCTCTCATCATCACTCAACGCCTAGGTTCACCTCCACTGTACTCACATCCTACCATACCCTTGTCTGTACATTATGCCCTGAATCTATTCTACCATGCCCAGAAATCTGCTCCTTTTATTCTGCTCCCAACGCACTAGACGACCAGTTCTCATAGCCCTTAGCCGTACCCTTTTCCTACTCCTCCTCTGGTGATGTAGAGGTCAACCCAGGCCCTGTAGACCCCAGTACCACACCTATTCCCCAGGAGCTATCATTTGTTGACTTCTGTAACCGTAAAAGCCTTGGTTTCATGCATGTTAACATCAGAAGCCTCCTCCCTAAGTTTGTTTCATTCAATGCTTTAGCACACTCCGCCTCCCCTGATGTCCTAGCCATGTCTGAATACTGGCTTAGGTACGCCACACAAAATTCTGAAATTTCCATCCCCAACTACAACATTTTCCGCCAAGATAGAACTGCCAAAGGGGGCGGGGTCGCAATCTACTGCAGAGATAGTCTGCCGAGTTCTGTCATTACTATCCAGGTCCGTGCCCAAACAGTTCGAGCGTCCGTTTCTAAAAATCCACCATTCCAGAAATAGGTCTCTCACTGTTGCCGCTTGCTATAGACCCCCTCAGCCCCCAGTTGTGCCCTGGACTCCATATGCAAATTGATTGCCCCCCATTTATTTTCAGAGTTCGTACTGTTAGGTGACCTAAACTGGGATATGCTTAACACTCCGGCCGTCCTACAATCTAAGGTAGATGCCCTCAATCTCACAAAAATTATCAAGGAACCTACCAGGTACAACCCCAAATCTGTAAACACGGGCACCCTCATAGATATCATCCTGACCAACCTGCCCTCTACATACACCTCTGCTGTCTTCAACCAGGATCTCAGCGATCACTGCCTCATTGTCTGCGTCCGTAATGGGTCTGCGGTCAAACAACCACGTCTCATCACTGTCAAACACTCCCTAAAACTCTTCAGCGAGCAGGCCTTTCTAATCAACCTGGCTTGGGTATCCTGGAAGGATATTGACCTCATCCCGTCAGTAGAGGATACCTGGTTATTCTTTAAAAGTGCTTTCCTCACCATCTTAAATAATCATGCCCCATTTAAAAAATGTAGAACTAAGAACAGATATAGCCCTTGGTTCACTCCAGACTTGACTGCCATTGACCAGCACAAAAACATCCTGTGGTGTCCGGCTTTAGCATCAAATAGTCCCCACGATATGCAACTTTACATGGAAGTTAGGAACCAATATACACAGTCAGTTAGGAAAGCTAAGGCTAGCTTTTTCGAATAGAAATTTGCATCCTGCAGTACAAATTCCAAAAAGTTTTGGGACACTGTAAAGTCCATGGAGAAAAGATGACCTATTCCCATCTGCCCACTGCACTGAGGCTAGGAAACACTGTCACCACTGATAAATCCACGATATTTGAGGATTTCCAAAAGCATTTTTCTACGGCTGGCCATCCTCTCCACCGGGCTACCCCTACCCCGGCCAACAACTCTGCACCCCACGCAGCAAGTTGCCCAAGCTCCCCCTTCTCCTTCACCCAAATACAGACAGCTGATGTCCTGAAAGCGCGGCAAAATCTGGACCCCTACAAATCAGCTGGGCTAGACAATCTGAACCTTCTCTTACTAGCCTATTCAACCTATCTTTGTATCATCTGAGATCCCTAAAGCTTGGAAAGCTGCCGCAGCCACCCCCTTCTTCAAAGAGGGAGACACTCTAGACACCAACTTTTACAGACCTATATCCATCCTGCCCTGCCTTTCTAAAGCCTTCGAAAGCCAAGTTAACAAACAGATCACCGACCATTTCGAATCCCACCGTACCTTCTCCACTATGAAATATGGTTTCCGAGCTGGTCATGGGTACACCTCAACCACGCTCAAGGTCCTAAACGATATCATAACCGCCATTGATAAAAGATAGTCCTGTGCAGGCGTCTTAATCGACCTGGCCAAGGCTTTCGACTCTGTCAATCACCACATTCTTATTGGCAGACTCAACAGCCTTGGTTTCTAAAATGACTGCCTCGCCTGGTTCACCAACTACTTCTCAGATAGAGTTCAGTGTGTCAAATTGGAGGTCCTGTTGTCCGGACCTCTGGCAGTCTTTATGGGGGTGCCACAGGGTTCAATTCTTGGGCTGACTTTTTTCTCTGTATATATCAATGATTTCACTCTTGCTGCTGGTGATTCTCTGATCCACCTCTATGCAGACAACACCATTCTGTATAATTATGGCCCTTCTTTGGACACTGTGTTGACAAACCTCCAGACGAGCTTCAATGCCATACAACACTCCTTCCGGGGAGTGTCTTCCAACTGCTCTTAACCTCTCTGGGATATGTGGGATGCTAGTGTCCCACCTGGCCAAAAGCCAGTGAAAATGCAGAGCGCCAAATTCAAATAAATTACTATAAAAATCAAACTTTCATGAAATCACACATGCAGGATACCAAATCAAAGCTACAGTTGTTGCGAATCCAGCCAACATGTCAGATTTTAAAAAGGCTTTCCGCGAAAGCAATCAATGCTATTATCTGAGGATAGCACCATAGTAAACAAAGAGAGAAAAGCATATTTCAACCCTGCAGGCGTGACACAAAACACAGAAACAAAAATATAATTCAGGCCTTACCTTTGACGAGCTTCTTTTGTTGGCACTCTAATATGTCCCATAAACATCACAAATGGCCCTTTTGTTCGATTAATTCCGTTGATATATATCCAAAATGTCAATTTATTTGGCGCGTTTGATCCAGAAAAACACCGGTAAACTTTACCAAAACATTTCAAACTACTTTTGTAATACAACTTTAGGTATTTTTTTACATAAATAATCAATCAAATTGAAGACGGGATGATCTGTGTTCAATACAGGAGGAAAACAAACTGTAGCTAGCTTTCTGGTCACGTGCCTCTTTCTAACAGTACACTTCAAGTTACCCTCGTTCTGGATAGCCGTACTTCTTCATTACACAAAGGAAAAACCTCAACCAATTTCTAAAGACTGTTGACATTCAGTGGAAGCGGTAGGAACTGCAAGAAGGTCCCTTAGAAATCTGGATTCCCAATGAAAACCCATTGAAAAGAGAGTGACCTCAACAACAACAACAATCAGAATGGTTTGTCCTCGGGGTTTCACCTGCTAAATAAGTTCTGTTATACTCACAGACATGATTCAAACAGTTCCAAATCTAATAATATGCTTATAATATCTTCTGGGGATGAGTAGCAGGCAGTTGAACTTCCGAATGTTGCCCCCTATCCGAGAGAAGTTAATGTGACTATGTAAGGAGAGTTTACAGTCTAACCAGACACCTAGGTATTTGTAGTTGTCCACATATTCTAAGTCAGAACCGTCCAGAGTAGTGATGCTAGTCGGCCAGGCGGGTGCGGGCAGCGGGTGCGGGCAGCGATAAGTTCAAAAGCATGCATTTCATTTTTCTAGCATTTAAGCATCTCTAATCCAAAATGAAATCTAGAATCGGCTTCCTATTTCGCAACAAAGCATCCTTCACCCATGCTGCCAAACATACCCTCGTAAAACTGACTATCCTACCGATCCTTGACTTTGGCGATGTCATTTACAAAATAGCAAAATAACACTCTACTCAGAAAACTGGATGTAGTCTATCACAGTGCCATCCGTTTTGTCACCAAAGCCCCATATACTACCCACCACTGCGATTTGTATGCTCTCGTTGGTTGGCCGTCACTACATATTCGTCGCCAAACCCACTGGCTCCAGGTCATCTATAAGTCTTTGCTAGATAAATCCCTGCCTTATCTCAGCTCACTGGTCACCATAGCAACACCCACCCGTAGCACGCACTCCAGCAGGTATATTTCATCGGTCAGCCCCAAAGCCAACTCCACCTTTAGCTGCCTTTCTTTTCAGTTGTCTGCTGCCAATGACTGGAACGAATTGCAAAAATCACTGAAGCTCGAGACTTATATCTCCCTCACTAACTTTCAGCATCAGCTGTCAGAGCAGCTTACTGATCACAGCCCATCTGTAAAAAAAAATATTTTTGCTCTTTGCACCCCAGTATCTCTACTTGCACATCATCATCTGCACATCTATCACTCCAGTGTTAATGCTAAATTGTAATTATTTAGCCACTATGGCCTATGTATTGCCTTACCTCCCTAATCTTACTACATTTGCACACACTGTATATAGATTTTTCTATTGTGTTATTGACTGTATGTTTCTTTATCCCATGTGTTGTTGTTTTTGTCGCACTGCTGTGCTTTATCTTGGCCAGGTCACAGTTTTAAATAAGAACTTGTTCTCAACTGGCCTATTTGGGCTACACTGCATGTTATGACATTGCACACTTTCTGCCTGTGTACATCTGTTATACAATGTGCCAGCAGCAGAGAATGATACCCTTTGTTGGCAGTACCTGGCATACCCCTTTTTATCCACCTTATTGAAAAATACGGAAAGTGTGTGGTGTTCCTTTTCACCTCTACTGGCATCCAGCTTAAGCCAGGCCCAGCTCCAGCTTCACTTGATCCCTGAATCCACTTGTTAATCAAGCAAATCCTAATTTTCACCCAATTCTCTCATTCTGAAATGAACCACATAGATGGAAAACATTGGTTCATAGATAGCTAGCTAATTAACTACGTTAACTACTAAGGTTAACTAGTTAACATTTCACACAGATTTCCAGGGTCCAGTGAGCAACTAACGTTATAGCTTGAGGAACGGCAACGAGTCGTATACCAGTTAATACTATAGCTAATTGGTTCCTCAAGTTAACGTTACCTCATCTGATGTCGAAACATTAATTGACCTAATTTTCACATCATAAACTCAATTATTTGATCAGCTAAGTTAGCTAAAGTTGATCAACATTTGTTAGCTAATGGAGAATTTGATCCAGGTACTGTAGCAAGATACTTAACAATGCTAACAATTATTGTTCCACCACACTTGCTCCCTAACCTCAAACTTTCCAAATGCCAGTTGTTTTTCAGTTACAGCTCATGAAGTACGCTTCATCACCTTCTCACCTCCATCTCCAGGCTTCTCACCTACCTCTTCGATGTTGATCAGGGGAAGCGCTAGTGTGTTGTAACTGGCAAACTGCCTTTCCACTCTCCGCTGTCTTTCCAGAGCGCGTTCTGATGCTGTAATTAAGCAAGCTGGGCCTCCCGGGTGGCGCAGTGGTTAAGGGCGCTGTACTTCAGCGCCAGCTGTGCCATCAGAGTCCCTGGGTTCGCGCCCAGGCTCTGTCGTAACCGGCCGCGACCGGGAGGTCCGTGGGGCGACGCACAATTGGCCTAGCGTCGTCCGGGTTAGGGAGGGCTTGGTCGGTAGGGATGTCCTTGTCTCATCGCGCACCAGCGACTCCTGTGGCGGGCCGGGCGCAGTGCGCACTAACCAAGGTTGCCAGGTGCACGGTGTACCCTCCGACACATTGGTGCGGCTGGCTTCCGGGTTGGATGCACGCTGTGTTAAGAAGCATTACTGCTGGTTGGGTTGTGTATCGGAGGACGCATGACTTTCAACCTTCGTCTCTCCCGAGCCCGTACGAGAGTTGTAGCGATGAGACAAGATAGTAGCTACTACAACAATTGGATACCACGAAATTGGGGAGAAAAAAGGGGTAAAATAAAAAATAAAATAAAAAAAGCAAGCTGGCTGTCTCTTCTCTCAGTCACGTGCTGCATTCTGTTATGTGAACGGCTGGCTGAGCCCAGGCTCGAGCCTTGGATACAGACAGTATTGCTCAAAACGTGCATCACTGGTTCGCTTACAGCCATTATTGACCCAAACGCGCATATTAGAATCACGCAGCTGACCTATTCTGGTTTAAAAACAGTGAATTTGCCGAAAGGTGACTAGTTTGCATCCCTGTATAGTTCATTCTTATTCTTACATGCTCTATGTTTGATCTGCTTTTGAAAGCAAATGTCGAATTGAAAACATTAATTGCATCGTTGAATTCGATTTTCATAATAGCAAGCTACGACTGATGGTTTGGATAGCTAAACTAGCAATTCTGTTTGTTTGGTTACCAAGGCTACTACTGTACCTATCTAGTTAACTTGCTACCTACTTCAGTGGATATTTAACACATTTTTACCTGCAAATTAACACATTTTTTGCATCAAATGTGTTAAATTATAGTGATAATATAAAAGGGATAATTAACTCAGAGCTATATGCGTTCGCTGGGAAATAATGCAACTCTGTGTCATTCATTATTTTCCATTGTCCCTAGTTGATTATCCCTTACATATTCCATTTAGTGTCCATTTTAAGAAAAGTGACAGGAAACCTGCCCTGTACACGTCACTTTAGGAGAAATACAATATCAGCAGAGAAACAGGTAACCCATTATTAAACAGGTAACCCCATCAATACATTTTTTGTCCAGACTGAAACAGTTCATCAAACAAAAACAGTTGCTTGGTAACCGGATACCATCATCAAAGATGATTTTTATTTTTATAACTAAACCAAGATAGACCACAACCTGTCATTTCAAATGGGAACAAATGAGCCATAGTGGGCAGAACAAGCAAGGAGGTGGGAAGAGCCAAGCACAAGCTAGCGAGATCCTATTGGCGCATTCTAGCATTAATTTGCATATTTCCATTAGGGAACGCCTACTCTGTAAAGTGAGGTGTGCAATAGCTCAATTCGCCTTTGTACGCCTTCTAAACAACGCAATTTTTAAAAACCTTGGCAAATGGTAGTTTACAAAAAAGTATACAAAAAAAACTTTGTCCACTCTGTTCATAATAGATTATAGTTTTGGGAACAGAAAACTGAATTAAGATCAAATGTTTAATCGATGAGTAAATTCGCAGCATGTAGGCCAAAATCTATTTTGTTCCATCATCTCTCACTGCCGGCCACTGGGCTTCCTCTCACTACCATATTTGGTAGTGAGTGGAAAGTCAACCGGATGCTTCACATTTATACATCCAGTGAAATATCTGTCTTATTGTTCTATCTGTGCCATGTTCTGTGGAGAAAAAAAGTGATAGTTCAAATATTTGCATAATCGTTGTGATTGGAGGATATCTGTGAAGGTGATCAAATCAGGATCAAATCTTCTGTTCTTCTAGAGCTCATTAATGATAGAATGTTCATATTTGAAGATGGCAGAAAGGCCCATCTCTTTGGCATATGGAGTACAGGGAGTGGACTAACTAATGAGACTTGTACCCAGGCTAGTATTATTGTACCAAGTTTGATACTTGTATCATAAAGTGGAATTTATCGGGTTTTTATCCGGTATCTATCGGGTTTTTATCCGCTGGATTATGACGAGGTCTGCCTGTTGCCTTCACTATAAATGTAATATTTCATCTAATTGAAGCAATGCTTTAGCCAAAGAAGAAAATGCTGGAACTAAATCTTACCTTGAAGTTGTATCTTTAGTTAATGTTCCCGTTATTTATTCAATCACACGAGCTCAGTAATCCTCTCAAACTAGCTACCGCATTAGAAAAGTGGCAGACGAACTGTAACCATGGTGTCCTGTCCTCTCGTTCCAATGCTTCTATTGTCTCCCCGTGCGCAAATAGTTTTGGAAGCACGTCATCAATTATCAAATATATAATTTTGGTGTGGTGTGTGCAGCTACGGAATTTAAAATGTATACATTGCATATATTCGACCTGTCTTCGAACTAAATTGTTATTTGCATTGTAGTAGTAGTACTGGCCCATGCATATAGACTTGTATAAACTTAATTTACAAATAGGCCTACAAGTACACAACAGTAGGCTACACCAGGGGGCAGCAATAGCCTATAAAATGTCATCAAAATAATAGAAACCCCCAAGATGCGTACATTGTTGAGAGATAGGCGTACATTGCAGAAAATAATAACTTAATGACAAAGCATTTTTATTTGGATAGGAAATATTATTTTCAGACAATGTTAAAATGTAGGCCTATTGTTTCACTTTTAGATATAACTCTGGTATGGAGTGGTTTGCTGTGTGTTGAATTCAATGTATTGCACTATGGAGAAAGGTTGTTATATCATTTTGACGAAATCATCAGTTGAAGTGTTCATGTCAAATGTGTGTGTGTGCAAGATGGACAGCTTTTATAGTTTCCTATGAGGCATGAATGTTCCAGGGGATAATGTAAGAAAGATGGAGAAGGAGAAGGTGCAAAAGTGTAGGTTTCAAGATAGTGTTGTTTACCTGTAATCAAGCTATTGTGAGCAGCAGTGCTGATCCTTTTATCACATGAAGAGTGCAGGAAGAGTTATTTTCTTTCCTGCATTAGATTGATGATAGTGTGCTTCCACACATGAGTGATGAGCAGCTGCGCACCTACCTACCATCCTATGAGGATGGCCTTGCCATTCTCACATACTGCAGGCAGAAGACAAAATGCCCTTTGAAATGAAAAGCAAAACTGTTTGACAGAGCCATCAGTCAAACAGAGCTATCAGTCAACAGATCAGTCAACAGATCAATCGCCACAGGAAGAGGGCTCATGTGGGGAGACAAAATCAGGAAATGCTCTGCAGAACAACAGAAAAATTTAAATCAAATCAAATTTTATTTGTCAAATACACATGGTTAGCAGATGTTAATGCGAGTGTAGCGAAATGCTTGTGCTTCTAGTTCCGACAATGCAGTAATAACCAACAAGTAATCTAGCTAACAATTCCAAAACTACTACCTTATAGACACAAGTGTAAGGGGATAAAGAATATGTACATAAAGATATATGAATGAGTGATGGTACAGAGCTGCATAGGCAAGATACAGTAGATGGTATTGAGTGCAGTATATACATATGAGATGAGTATGTAAACAAAGTGGCATAGTTAAAGTGGCTAGTGATACATGTATTACATAAGGATGCAGTAGATGATATAGAGTACAGTATATACGTATACATATGAGATGAATAATGTAGGGTATGTAAACATTATATTAGGTAGCATTGTTTAAAGTGGCTAGTGATATATTTTTACATCATTTTCCATCAATTCCCATTATTAAAGTGGCTGGAGTTGAGTCAGTGTGTTGGCAGCAGCCACTCAATGTTAGTGGTGGCTGTTTAACAGTCTGATGGCCTTGAGATAGAAGCTGTTTTTCAGTCTCTCGGTCCCAGCTTTGATGCACCTGTACTGACCTCACCTTCTGGATGATAGCGGGGTGAACAGGCAGTGGCTCGGGTGGTTGTTGTCCTTGATGATCTTTATGGCCTTCCTGTGACATCGGGTGGTGTAGGTGTCCTGGAGGGCAGGTAGTTTGCCCCCGGTGATGCGTTGTGCAGACCTCACTACCCTCTGGAGAGCCTTACGGTTGTGAGCGGAGCAGTTGTCGTACCAGGCGGTGACAAGCCAAATTTTTGGTGACAAGCCGAATTTCTTCATCCTCCTGAGGTTGAAGAGGCCAAATGGAGAACATTATCACGGAACAATCTAAGACTTTGATGTGGATCTGACTGATACAAAGAGCATTCAAATGTACAAAAAATATTAAATCACAAAGGGTAATATAATGAGGTTCTACCTGACAACAAAAGTATGTGAAGAGGCAAATTAAACTAATGAAAGAGAAGAAGCAAATGTTGCTGCTGATGACAATGAAACACCCTACCACCAATGCAGCAAAGAGTAGAACCCTAGTTGTCCATTGAGAACAAAGTTCTTATAAAATGATCCACCATTTATGTGATGATACCACTTGAAGCTGATGTTCAGATCAAAGTCAGCCTTCCTGATGGAAAGTACGAACAGGTTACTGATGAGGGGGGAGTTCTGAGGGACTGTTTATCTGAGTTCTGGGAGTTTTACAACCAGTGTACCATGGGTAGTACATTCAAGGTGCCATTTTATCGATACGACTTTGGGGGAAAGGAGTGGCAAAGTGTAGGCCGCATTATTGCAGAAGGATGGAAAAAGGAGCGATGCCTACTTTTGAAAATGGCATCAGCAATATTGGAACAAACAGCTTTTGGATAACTTCTTAAAGTACATAACCGAAAAGGAGCACTTGACCTTAGAGGCCTGTCGGTCGGATTTCAGCAGTGTAGATCCAGAGGCGTTGACAGAAATTCTGGATATTCACAGCTGTCAAAAGAAGGCAAAAGCAGACAACCTGGAAGAGGAGTTGTTGAACAAAACTGATTCAAGTGCCAGCATACATCATAGAGCAGTTGGCTACTGCACTCTATCCACTGAAACAGGAGATGACAGAGACCTTTGGTGCTTAGGAAGACCTACAGCCAACGGGAAGAAAAGTGCAGAATTCCATGTTTTTTCCAACTACCATGACACACAGGAAAGGGCATCCAGTGATAAACAGTTCATTCCGATTATGGATTAAATAAAACATTTTCCTTCCCAATGTACACACAATACCCCATAATGACAAAGCGGAAACAATTTTTGAAATGTTTATTAAAATTAAAAAACATAAATACCTTTTTTACATTGATATTCAGGCCCTTTGCTATGAGACTCAAAATTGAGCTCAGGTGCATCCTGTTTCCGTTGATAATCCTTGAGATGTTTCTACAACTTAATTGGAGTCTACCTGTGGTAAATTCAATTGATTGGACATGATTTGGAAAGGCATAGACCTGTCTATATACAGTCCCACAGTTGACAGTGCATGTCAGAGCAAAAACCAAGAAATTAGGTTGAAGGAATTGTACGTAGAGCTCAGAGACATGATTATGTGGAGGCACAGATCTGGGGAAGGGTACCAAACATTTTTTTTAAATGGAAGAAGTTTGGAACCACCAAGACCCTTCCTAGAGCTGTTCGCCCGGCCAAACTGAGCAGTCGGGGGAGAAGGGCATTGGTCAGGTACAGTGGGGCAAAAAAGTATGTAGTCAGCCACCAATTGTGCAAGTTCTCCCAATTAAAAAGATGAGAGCCCTGTAATTTTCATCATAGGTACACTTCAACTATGACAGACAAAATGAGAAAAACAAATTGTAGGATTTTTAATGAATTTATTTGCAAATTATGGTGGAAAATATGTATTTGGTCATCTACAAACAAGCAAGATTTCTGTCTCTCACAGACCTGTAACTTCTTCTTTAAGAGGCTCCTCTGTCCTCCACTCGTTACCTGTATTAATGGCACCTGTTTGAACTTGTTATCAGTATAAAAGACACCTGTCCACAACCTCAAACAGTCACACTCCAAACTCCACTATGGCCAAGACCAAAGGGCTGTCAATGGACACCAGAAACAAAATTGTAGACCTGCACCAGGTTGGGAAGACTGAATCTGCAATAGGTAAGCAGCTTGGTTTGAAGAAATCAACTGTGGGAGCAATTATTAGGAAATGGAAGACATACAAGACCACTGATAATCTCCCTCGATCTGGGGCTCCACGCAAGATCTCACCCCGTGGGGTCAAAATGATCACAAGAACGGTGAGCAGAAATCCCAGAACCACACGGGGGGACCTAGTGAATGACCTGCAGAGAGCTGGGACCAAAGTAACAAAGCCTACCATAAGTAATACACTACGCCGCCAGGGACTTTTCTGCAAAGGGACCAGGACGACTGATCCGTGTAAAGGAAAGAATAAATGGGGCCATGTATCGTGAGATCTTGAGTGAAAACCTCCTTCCATCAGCAAGGTCATTGAAGATGAAATGTGGCTGGGTCTTTCAGCATGACAATGATCCCAAACACACCGCCCGGGCAACGAAGGAGTAGCTTCGTAAGAAGCATTTCAAGGTCCTGGAGGGGCCTAGCCAGTCTCCAGATCTCAACCCCATAGAAAATCTTTGGAGGGAGTTGAAAGTTCGTGTTGCCCAGCAACAGCCCCAAAACATCACTGCTCTAGAGGAGATCTGCATGGAGGAATGGGCCAAAATACCAGCAACAGTATGTGAAAACCTTGTGAAGACTTGCAGAAAACGTTTGACCTCATTGCCAACAAAGGGTATATAACAAAGTATTGAGATAAACTTTTGTTATTGACCAAATACTTATTTTCCACCATATTTTGCAAATAAATTCATTAAAAATCCTACAATGTGATTTTCTGGATTTTTTTTCTCATTTTGTCTGTCATAGTTGAAGTGTACCTATGATGAAAATTACAGGCCTCTCTCATCTTTTTAAGTGGGAGAACTTGCACAATTGTTGGCTGACTAAATACTTTTGCCCCACTGTAGGTGACCAAGAACCTGATTGTCACTCTGACAGAGCACCAGTTTGCCAAAAGGCACCTGCTTGGAGTTTGCCAAAAGGCACATAAAAGACTCTCAGATCATGAGAAACAAGATTCTCTGGTCTGATGAAACCAAGACTGAACTCTTTGGCCTGTATCCCAAGTGTCACATCTGGAGGAAACCTGGCAACATCCCTACGGTGAAGCATGGTGGTGACAGCATCATACTGTGGGCATGTTTTTTAGGATTGAGGGAAAGATGAACAGAGCAAAGTACAGAGAGATCCTTGATGAAAACCTGCTCCATAGCGCTCAGCACCTCAGACTGGGGCGAAGGTTCACCTTCCAACGGGACAATGACCCTAAGCACACAGCCAAGACAACGTAGGAGTGG
The DNA here is from genome assembly GCF_034236695.1 of Oncorhynchus nerka. Taxonomy (NCBI): domain Eukaryota; kingdom Metazoa; phylum Chordata; class Actinopteri; order Salmoniformes; family Salmonidae; genus Oncorhynchus; species Oncorhynchus nerka. Next base: position 63,171,376 of record NC_088405.1, on the reverse strand, counting down.
CTTCGGGACAAGTCTTGAACCTGATCGAACATGTCTAGAGAGACCTGGAAATAGCTGTGCAGTGATGCCCCCCATCCAACCTGACAGAGCTTGAGAGGATCTGCAGAAAAGAATGTGAGAAATTCCCAAAATACAGGTATGCCAAGCTTGTAGCATCATACCCAAGAAGACTCGAGGCTGTAATCGCTGCCAAAGGTTCTTAAACAAAGTACTGAGCAAAGGGTCTGAATACTTATATAAATGTGATTTTTCTGTTTTTTATTTTTTATAAATTTACGAAAACATCAAAAAATCTGTTTTTGCTCTGTCATTATGGTGTATTGTGTGTAGATTGATGAGGGGGAAAAAAACACTTTCATCCATTTTACAATAAGGCTGTAACGTAACATGGGGAAAATGTCAAGGGGTACATATCTAAGAGAAGCAGATTCACATCGGCTGTGTCAGTTCCTCCAGTTCTGCACAGGATCTGATCTGTTTTTGGGGAAGAGAATCGCAGTCAGCTTTACAGAGATCCAAGGCCTCCAGCAAAGACCACTAGTGCATATCTGCAGTTCTGTTCCAAATTTGTCATTATAAACTGGGTGGTTTCAGCCCTGAATGCTGATTGGCTGACAAAACATTGTTTACTCTAATTACTTTGGTAACCAGTTTATAATAGCAATTAGGCAGCTCAGGGGTTTGTGGTATATGGTGTTGCGTCATGCCTATGAACAGCCCTTAGTTGTGGTATATTGGCCATATACCACACCCCCTTGGGTCTTATTTCTTAAATATACTATGACAACTACCCAGACTTTTGATCTGAGTTGAACAAGATTCTAGAGAGCAAATAGTGGGTCATGGACATTGAGTAGTAGGGAGAGAGTGTCACACCTAGTTCTTGCCTTTGGATACATAATGTTTTCACCTGTGTTACATTTACATTTACATTTAAGTCATTTAGCAGACGCTCTTATCCAGAGCGACTTACAAATTGGTGCGTTCACCTTAAGACATCCAGTGGAACAGCCACTTTACAATAGTGCATCTAAATCTTTTAAGGGGGAGGGGGGGTGAGAAGGATTACTTTATCCTATCCTAGGTATTCCTGAAAGAGGTGGGGTTTCAGGTGTCTCCGGAAGGTGGTGATTGACTCCGCTGTCCTGGCGTCGTGAGGGAGTTTGTTCCACCATTGGGGGCCAGAGCAGCGAACAGTTTTGACTGGGCTGCGCAGGAACTGTACTTCCTCAGTGGTAGGGAGGCGAGCAGGCCAGAGGTGGATGAACGCAGTGCCCTTGTTTGGGTGTAGGGCCTGATCAGAGCCTGGAGGTACTGAGGTGCCGTTCCCCTCACAGCTCCGTAGGCAAGCACCATGGTCTTGTAGCGGATGCGAGCTTCAACTGGAAGCCAGTGGAGAGAGCGGAGGAGCGGGGTGACGTGAGAGAACTTGGGAAGGTTGAACACCAGATGGGCTGCGGCGTTCTGGATGAGTTGTAGGGGTTTAATGGCACAGGCAGGGAGCCCAGCCAACAGCGAGTTGCAGTAATCCAGACGGGAGATGACAAGTGCCTGGATTAGGACCTGCGCTGCTTCCTGTGTGAGGCAGGGTCGTACTCTGCGGATGTTGTAGAGCATGAACCTACAAGAACGGGCCACCGCCTTGATGTTAGTTGAGAACGACAGGGTGTTGTCCAGGATCACGCCAAGGTTCTTAGCGCTCTGGGAGGAGGACACAATGGAATTGTCAACCGTGATGGCGAGATCATGGAATGGGCAGTCCTTCCCCGGGAGGAAGAGCAGCTCCGTCTTGCCGAGGTTCAGCTTGAGGTGGTGATCCGTCATCCACACTGATATGTCTGCCAGACATGCAGAGATGCGATTCGCCACCTGGTCATCAGAAGGGGGAAAGGAGAAGATTAATTGTGTGTCGTCTGCATAGCAATGATAGGAGAGACCATGTGAGGTTATGACAGAGCCAAGTGACTTGGTGTATAGCGAGAATAGGAGAGGGCCTAGAACAGAGCCCTGGGGACGCCAGTGGTGAGAGCGCGTGGTGAGGAGACAGATTCTCGCCACGCCACCTGGTAGGAGCGACCTGTCAGGTAGGACGCAATCCAAGCGTGGGCCGCGCCGGAGATGCCCAACTCGGAGAGGGTGGAGAGGAGGATCTATGTGTTCAATGTTTGAACCAATTTTGATAATGGTGGTGGGGGGGTGTTAGAGTGTCACAACTAGTTATTGTCTTTGGATGGGGAGTCTGGAGACATGAACAAAGTAGGTAACCCCCCGCCCCTCTAATTACACATATTATTACAATATCAGCTAAGCCACGGAAAATAATAACCCAAATTATCATAAAAAGCAGCACAATATTATCAACTCTGTCAGATAACATATACATTTTATATTTATTGTCCTAAACAGGACATTGACACACACACACAATGTGTAGCTTAATGGACCACAGGAATGTCTTTACCTGGAAGGTTATTGCTGTGCTGATCTATGCAACATGAATAGATGGAAATCACCACACAATGCAACAAATGAAGAAACATATCCTATATCTGGAAATGTTTAGATAGTATTTTGACATTTTTAGGTAGTATCTCGATATTTTGAATTAGTATTTCAAAATGTTGACTTGATATATCTAAAAATCTTGAGATAATATCGACTTTAAAAAATGTTTTGGGTGGTGGGAATGGGCTTCTATAAAAACTAGAGAACAACTGCTATTGGACAATATAGGGCTGAGCATGCAGGGTTGCATCATGTGGGCCTTTTGCATCTGTAATTAATGTTACTCAATCAGTATTTCATCACTATTGTGTTGATTGATTAATTCCAGTCAATCATTTTGGATTGATAAGGTCTAGGTAGCCTTGCCACCCGAGGTTTGAATATAAAATAAATTTGATCACATTCACATTTTCTCTTAACACAAATAAATATGCCTGATTTAGGCTATAAATACATGCCTTACCACTTCCCCTGACCAGAGAGGATCAGGGTGCATAGGCTTCTCTAACCTACCTAAAGCTCTACAAAATAATAATAATAACAATTATCTCACAAAAAATGCACTGGGCCTTTACTAGTCCTGTATTACCGGACCATAACAAATATCTAGAAATTTCGATTTAATATCTCGACACTTTGAGATAGTATCTCAAATATTTAGGATAGGATCTCGAAATGTTTATATAGTATCTCGACATTTTTAGTTAAGTATCTAAACATTTGGAGTAAGTATCGACCAAAAAACTGTGGTGGAATGGCCTTTCATAGATTGGCCTAATAATAATTTGAAAAAATATTACGCCTGCATTGGGTGAATTTAGAGTTGGACACAATGTTAGTAGAATAAGACAAATACATATGGCCTACTAAAGCAGGTGATGCCAATAGAGAAAAGCATGAATGCAGCCTAAGTGGTCTTGACACAGAGATATACCAAAGCCAATTTAATTTATGGGAGCTTGACATATGTTGGCTAAAGTCATATTTGTAACAGTGATGGCGATTACGCGTGTCGGCATGACAGCAGCGTCTCGCCTTTGTAAATATTGTACGTGCTGCAGTTGTGTGTGCGTGCCGCTGGGCGAGTCTCCTCCGCGTCTGTCTCCGTAGTTGCTTTTTTTCAGAGAAAAGGAGAAGAGAATTAGCTCTGGGAGAAGGGCCGTCGCCATTATTGGGAAGCTGGAAAAAAAACACTTTCACACACGCCATCTCTTGTTAAATTGATAAGGACGTTACCAATTTGTTGCATTAGGGCTGTTTAGAAGAAACATTGTACAGGAAGTGCAGCAAACTCGACCGGTGTCCCGTGCATGATCGATCCAGTATGATGTTGCCACAACAATGGGCATAATAATTCGTCAAAAGCAACGTGGTGAAGCAAGGAGAAGACGGCGAAACAAGCTTTTATACGCCTTTCATTTTTAACAAGGAGAGAAAAAGAAAAATGTTTTTACCTTTGTAGCTTTATTATCACAAAAAAGACAAAACAGATCAATGGATTAGAAAACCATCGAGATGTAGATTTACAATTAATATGTAAGCAAACAATAATAACCTACTTAGTTCTGTCTGGGAATCAGAAGAGCCACGTTATTTTTGTTTCTTATGTACATGCATATCATGCGGACAGGGCTGCGGCAAGCGCTGGCCTGACGGATGCAGGGAGAATGCGATGGTATGTATTCACTTTCTCCCCATTTTAATCTGAAACACGGATTGAAACCAGTGTTCGAGAGACATTCTCATGATCAATTTACGCACAATTGTAACAATTGTCTGTTACAAATGTATATTTGAGTGAAACTGCTGATTTTAAAAAGTCCAAGTGGATTCGGAAATACGAGGTAAATGTGTTTTAGTTACGATTCGGCAATTTATTCTGTGCACAAGAGGCCTGGTGTGGCCAGTCCTTTCCATGAACATTCATTCCAAAACCTTTGCTAATCCATTACAATATGCATAAGGAACAATATGACGCAAGTATATGTGTTCTTCTGAATTTAGAAAGCCATGTATCTTTACAATCACAGGGTAGGATAGTGACTTGCCTGTTTTCACTTCCAAAGAATTTGCCTGTTCAATCTGGTTGTCTGTCAGGCCTAGCTCAGCTAAGCGCAATTGACTTCCTACTGTGCCTTTGCTGAGGAATGTAGACATGGTTTGAATTTCCTATAGGTTTAGAATATGAGATGCCAAATTTTATAAACAATAACGTTTTATTGAATGGCAGTAGCCTATGTTGACACATTTATATTGAAACGGTACACACACACAGTATGTATATGTTTCTATTTACATGCATGATTGTATCACAATAACACAGTATGGTTGTTTTCTGGATGTACTTTGAGCAGCCTCTTGCCTAAACATCAGTATGTTACCATGGTTACCCCATGGCTATTCAGTCTGAAGGAAGTCTGCCTAAAAAGACAGGAGTCTACAAGCCATAATGTTGAATAAAATGATATTTACTCTTTATCGGTTGTCTGTGCTGTTGGTCCTTTTGACAGTAGGAGGTGGAGATGGGGTATCCACAGGAAAATGTTGTTTACCCTCATTTCTCTCTGAGGTTCTCTCGCTTGTATTTTCAATCTCCTGACGCATTGAACATTATGCACAATGATCCAAACAATAATCAAACATAGTCGACCAAAGCACGTTTCCTCTCAATCAGCTGGAAGTGTTTGTGGAATTTGCCATATGATTACGTGGGACAACGTTCAGTCTGTGGTTCGGTTAGGCTCAGCCATATTGCTCAAGTGTTTGTAGGGTGCAAAAAAAACATTATACAGACCAGCGTACTGAAGGTTGGGTTGATAACGCTTCCCTGTGGCTATTTTGTCTCAGATTACCTTTGACATGGGGGCAAAATTGTCAGGTAAAGTAAGTTGAAATGAACTTTGTTCAACATTCTGACTTGCAATGGGACTGTTAGGGAATGCTGAGCATACATGTTAGAGATGAGGTTGTATTTCACTCTCGATTTATAAAAGAGACTATGTCTCATCATACTTTGCTTTTCCTGTTTGCGCATTGGTTTTAGTTATGGAGCATCTCCAGTATGGTCCCATCCTCTGTGTATAAAATATACTGCTTGGCAACTTGACAAACAATATTACCCCAACTTACCTGATTCTAAAGGCGTCAGCATGCTTCAGAACCTCTTATTAAGCTGGCGGCTAGCCATTGTCTGCTAGGCGAACCGAACGAGTGTGCTCGCATACACCCTTAAAAGATATTCGCTTGCCTTTGTCTTGTTTGTCCATTTTGAGATGCCATAGCCAGTATACAGTCGTGGCCAAAAGTTTTGAGAATGACACAAATATACATTTTCACAAAGTCTGCTGCCTCAGTTTGTATGATGGCAATTTGCATATACTCCATAATGTTATGAGGAGTGATCAGATTAATTGTATTTAATTGCAAAGTCCCTCTTTGCCATGCAAATGAACTGAATCCCACAAAAAAAAAACATTTCCACTGCATTTCAGCCCTGCCACAAAAGGACCAGCTGACATGTCAGTGATTCTCTCGTTAACACAGGTGTGAGTGTTGACGAGGACAAGGCTGGAGATCATTCTGTCATGCTGATTGAGTTTGAATAACAGACTGGAAGCTTCAAAAGGAGGGTGGTGCTTGGAATCATTGTTCTTCCTTTGTCAACCATGGTTACCTGCAAGGAAACACGTACCGTCATCATTGCTTTGCACAAAAAGGGCTTCACAGGCAAGGATATTGCTACCAGTAAGATTTCACCTAAATCAACCATTTATCAGATCATCAAGAACTTCAAGGAGAGTGGTTCAATTGTTGTGAAGAAGGTTTCAGGGCGCTCAAGAAAGTCCAGCAAGTGCCAGGACTGTCTCCTAAAGTTGATTCAGCTGTGGGATCGGGGCACCACTAGTACAGAGCTCAGTCCTGTGTCATGTCAACAGTAAAGCATCCTGAGACCATTCATGTGTGGGGTTGCTTCTCAGCCAAGGGAGTGGGCTCACTCACAATTTTGCCTAAGAACACAGCCATGAATAAAGAATGGTACCAACACATCCTCCGAGAGCAACTTCTCCCAACCATCCAGGAACAGTTTGGTGACGAACAATCCCTTTTCCAGCATGATGGAGCACTTTGCCATAAGGCAAAAGTGATAACTAAGTGGCTTTGGGAACAAAACATCAATATTTTGGGTCCATGGCCAGGAAACTCCCCAGACCTTAATCCCATTGAGAATTTGTGGTCAATCCCGAAGAGGTGGGTGGACAAACAAAAACCCACACATTTTGACAAACTCCAAGCATTGATTATGCAAGAATGGGCTGCCATCAGTCAGGATGTGGCCCAGAAGTTAATTGACAGCATGCCAGGGTGGATTGCTGAGGTCTTGAAAAAGAAGGGTCAACACTGCAAATATTGACTCTTTGCATCAACTTTATGTAATTGTCAATAAATTTCTTTGTCACTTATGAAATGCTTGTAATTATACTTCAGTATTCCATAGTAACATCTGACAAAAATATTTAAAGACACTGAGGCAGCAGACTTTGAAAATTAATATTTGTGTCATTCTCAAAACTTTTGGCCATGACTGTACACTTCCTCAAAATAGTCAGAATTAATCTAAGATAACTCAAGAAATCTGTAATTAATTTACTCAGGTCTCTCCAGAGAAGATTTTCAAGTCCGGGCTCTGGCTGGGCCACTCAAGGATGTTCAGAGACTTGTCCCGAAGCCACTCCTGTGTTGTCTTGGCTGTGTGTTTAGGGTTGTTCTGTTGGAAGGTGAACCTTTACCCCTGTCTGAGGTCCTGAGCGCTGCTGCTGAAAAACATCCCCACAGCATGATGCTGCCACCACCATGCTTCACCGTAGTGATGTTGCCAGGTTTCCTCCAGATGTGAAGCTTGGCATTCAGGCCAAAGAGTTCCATCTTTGTTTCATCAGACCAGAGAATCTTGTTTCTCATGGTCTGGGTCTTTAGGTGCCTTTTGGCAAACTCTAAGCAGCCTGTCATGTGCCTTTTTACTGAGGAGTAGCTTCTGTCTGGCCACTCTACCATAAAGGTCTGATTGGTGGAGTGCTGCAGATACGGTTGTCCTTCTGGAAGGTTCTCCCATCTCCACAGAGGAACTCTGTAGCTCTGTCAGAGTGACCATCGGGTTCTTGGTCACCTCCCTGACCAAGACCCTTCTCCCCTGATTGCTCAGTTTGGCCGGGTGGCCAACTCTAGGAAGAGACTTGGTGGTTCCAAACCTCTTCCATTTAAGAATGATGGAGGCCACCTTTTAATGCTGCAGACATTTTTTGGGACCCTTCCCCAGATCTGTGCCCCCTCACAATCCTGTCTAAGGACAATTCCTTCGACCTCGTGGCTTGGTTTTTCCTCTGGCATGCTGTGTCAACCGTGGGACCTTATGTAGACAGACTTGTGCCTTTCTAAAAGAATGTCCAATCAATAGAATTTTTTATTAATTACATTTTTTATTTAACTTGGCAAGTCAGTTTAGAACTAATTCTTAATGACAATGACTGGCTAGGAACAGTGGGTTAACTGCCTTGTTCAGGGGCAGAACAACAGATTTGTACCTTGTCAGCTCGGGGATTTGATCTAGCAACCTTTCGGTTACTCGCCCAATGCTCTAACCACTAGGCTACCTACCACAGGTGGACTCCAATCAAGTTGTAGAAACATCTCAAGGATGATCAATGGAAACAGGATGCACCTAAGCTCAATTTAGAGTCTCATAGTAAAGGGTCTGAATACTTAACTTCTTATGGCTGGGAGCAGTATTGAGTAGCTTGGATGAAGAATAAGGTGCCCAGAGTAAACTGCCTGCTCCTCAGTGCCAGTTGGTAATATATGCATATTACTAGTATATTTGGATAGAAAACACTCTGACGTTTCTAAAACTGTTTGAATGATGTCTGTGAGTATAACAGAACTCATATGGCAGGCAAAAACCTGAACAAATCCAATCAGGATGTGGGAAATCTGAGGTTGGTTGATTTTCAACTCAGCCCAAATTGAAGATACAGTGAGATATTGGTCATCGTCCACCTCCTAAGGCTTCCACTTGATGTCATCCATCTTTAGGAACTTGTTTGAGGCTTCTACTATGAAGGGGGGCTGAATGAGAGGGGAATGAGAGAGGTCTGCCAGCAGTCACGCGCATTCACATGAGAGGTAGCTCCCGTTCCATTTGCTTTTCTGAAGACAAAGGAATTCTCCGGTTGGAATATTATTGATGTTTTATGTTAGAAACATCCTAAAGATTGATTCTATACATCGTTTGACATGTTTCTATGGACTGTAACGGAACTTTTTGACATTTCGCCTGCAACTAGTGAACGCGCTTCGTGAGTTTTGATTTGTTTACCAAACGCTCTAACAAAAGTAGCTATTTGGACATAAATGATGGACATTATCGAACAAATCAAACATTTATTGTGGAACTGGGATTCCTGGGAGTGCATTCTGATGAAGATCATCAAAGGTAAGTGAATATTTATGATGTTATTTATGACTTCTGTTGACTGCACAATATGGCGATATCTTTTTGGCTTGTTGGTTCTCTGAGCGCCGTACTCCGATTATTGCATGGTTTGCTTAGTGTGTGAACATAATGCGCCAATGTATACTGACATTTTGTTTTATAAATACGAACTTTATCGAACAAAACATACATGTATTGTGTAACATGAAGTCCTATGAGTGTCATCTGATGAAGATCATCAAAGGTTAGTGATTCATTCTATCTCTATTTTTGATTTTTGTGACTCCTCTTTGGCTGGAAAAATGGCTGTTTTTCTGTGATATGGCTCTAACCTAACATAATCGTTTGTTGTGCTTTTGCTGTAAAGCCTATTTGAAATCGGACACTGTGGTGGGATTAACAACAAGATTACCTTTTAAAATGGTATAAGATGTGTTTGAGGAATTTTAATTAGTTGATTTCAGTTGTTTTGAATTTGGCGCCCTGCACTTTCACTGACTGTTATATCGATCCGGTTAACAAGATCTCAGCCCTAAGAAAGTATTTCTGTTTTTTTTAATACATTTGTAAAAAATAAAATAATAATAATAATAATTAAAACCTGTTTTCACTTTGTTATTATGAGTATTATATGTATATTGATGAGGATTTTTATTTGATCAATTTTAGAATAAGGCTGTAACGTTGTTAAGTGGGAAAAGTCAAGGGGTCTGAATACTTTCCTAATGCACTGTAAATGTTTGTCATTCATCCATGATCAAGTCCATTTATTGAGAGCATTTCTACTTAATAGTGACCACTAAAGGTCCCGGTTGGCAAGGAATCCAACACCACTGCCCAGCTCTTTGTCCGAAGGGGTCCTTGGCCACCCTCGAGATGGATGACTTATCTTGCATGGTTATGAGGGACACCGAGACCATCCATCCCTTCAATGGTCTTGGCTAGCAATAGGTAGGATGGGATTCCAATTAGTGTGAAGAGTGCTTCTCCTTTTCCTCTACTCCCCTCCCTGCTCACACTACGAAACCTGCCAAGTCATGAGTAGTGTGAAAAAGTGCCAAAATGAAGATGGCTCTGGGCAGAAGTACAATAGAGCTTTATGGTTAGGGAACCGGACTACTTACTAGCAGGTTAATGATTCAATCCCAAGCTGTCTATAGGGTATTGTAACCCTGATTTGATTCACTTGACATGACCACCATCAAATCCCATTTTATTAGTCACATGCGCCGAATACAACGGGTGTAGTCTGCACTGTGAAATGCTTACTCACGAGCCAATTCCCAACAATAGTTAAAAAAGTAAGAAAAATATTTGCTCAATAAAAAATAAAAATGGTAACAAAATAACAACGAGACTATATACAAGGAGTACCAGTACTGAGTCAATGTGCAAGGGTATGAGGTAGTTGAGGTAATTCAGTATGTACATGTGAGTAGAGGTAAAAGTGACCAGGAAATCAGGATGTATAATAAACAGAGTAGCAGCAGTGTGTGTGGTGTCAATATGCCTGTGTCAGTATAGTGTTTTTGGATGGAGTATAGTGAGCGTGCATAGACCTTGTTCAAGAGCGTCAGTGCAAAAACATTAAGATATAAATAATACAAGAGGTCAGAGCCAGTGTTGTAGGATTCAATCTTATTCCTGGATTGGCGCTTTGCCTCTTTTGATGGTTCATTGTAAGTGCGTAGCGGAATTTCTCCTAAGCGTCCGGATTAGAGTCCCGCTCCTTGAAAGTGGCATCTCAAGCCTTTAGCTCAGTGCGAATGTTGCCTGTAATCCATGGCTTCTGGTTGGGATATGGACACTGTGGAGATGACGTCGTCGATGCACCTATTAATGAAGCCAGTGACCAATGTGGTAAACTCCTCAATGCCATCGGATAAATCCCGTCTGTGCAGCATCCGCTTCTTCTTACCACTTCCGTATTGAGCGTGTCACTGATACTTCCTGTTTGAGTTTTTGCTCGTAAGCAGGAATCCGGAGGATATAGTTATGATCAGATTTGCCAAATGGAGGGCGAGCTTTGTATGTGTCTCTGTGTGTGGAGGAAAGGTGATCTAGAGTATCTTCTTCTTCTCTCTAGTTAAACAGGTGACATGCTGGTAGAAAGGAGGTCAAACGGATTTCAGTTTTCCTGCATTCAAATCATTGGCAATTGGATGTGCCGCCTCTGGAAGAGCATTTTCTTGTTTGCTTATGGCTCTATACAGCTTGTTGAGTGTGGTCTTAGTGCCATCATCAGTTTGTACTGGTAAATGGACAGCTATAGTATTGTCTGCAGCTTATCATGAGGTATTCTAACTCAGGCGAGCAGAACCTCGAGACTTCCTTAATATTATAGATTGCTCACCAGCTGTTGTTAACAAAGAGACACACACCACCCCCTGATCTTACCGGGCTCTGCCCTTCTGGCCTGCCGATGCATAGAAAAACCAGCTAGATGTATATTGTCCTTGTTCAGCCATGACTCAGAGAAGTATATTACAGTCTTAATGTATTTCGCCTTATCTCATTGAAGTAGAAGGCCTCGTCCAAATCGAGGTTAGTGATGGCTGTTCTAATGTCCAAAAGTTTTTTTCGGTCATAGGAAACGATGGCGGAAACATTATGTACAAAAAAAAGCTAAGATCAGTGGAAAAAAAATAATAATACACAAAATAGCGCAATGGTGTACTGTAAGTATTGAAGGAACTATACTATAAATTGTTCTAGCTTCTCTTGGCCAGACTAAACAAGTTATGTTGCCTTAAATTGTCCGCTTTCCAATGCAGCGCCATTATCTCCATCACATGTACTGTAGTTGTTGTGATCCTTTTGTGGGCTTGTCAGTAGCCTATATGTGATACACTTGTCATTGAGGTAAATAATGTAGACCCATGACTGAGCGGTCAGAATGGTGTGACTCCAGTCCCATGTAGAATCCTTTCAGGTGACACCTCTCATACAAGGCAAGGAAAGAACATGAAATCTATTTTTACTACATACCTCCTCAACATACAGTGCCTACAGGATGGCACCATCCCGACGGTGAAGCATGATGGTTGTAGCATCGTGCTGTAAGGCTATTTTTCAGGATCGAGGGAAAGATGAACTGAGCAAAGTACAGAAAGATCCTTGATGAAAACCTGATCCAGACTTCAGACTGGGGTGAAGCGTCACCTTCCAACAAGACAACGACTCTGGGCATACAGTTAAGGCAACGCAGGAGTGGCTTCGGGACAAGTCTCTGAATGTCCTTGAGTGGCCCAGCCAGAGCCCTGGACTTGAACCCGATCGAACAGCTCTGGAAAGACCTGAAAATAGCTGTACAGCGACACTCCCCATTCAACCTGACAGAGTTTAAGAGAATCTGCAGAGAAGAATGGGAGAAACTCCCCAAATACAGGTGTGCAAATGTTGCAGCATCCTAACCAAGAAGACCCGATGCTGTAATTGCTGCCAAAGGTGCTTCAGCAAATTACTGAGTAAAGGGTCAGAATACTTATGTAAATGTGATATTTCAGTATAAAATAACACACACGGAATCATGTAGTAACCAAAAAAGTGTTAAACAAATCCAAATATATTTGAGATTCTTCAAAGTAGCCACCCTTTGCCTTGATAACAGCTTTGCACACTGTTGGCATTCTCTCCACCAGCTTCATGAGGTAGTCACCTGGAATGCATTTCAATTCACAGGTGTGCCTTGTTAATTTGTGGACTGTCTTTCCTTCTTAACGTCTCTGAACTACCCATAACGGATCCGGGTTTGAATTCGACAACATACGGTGTTCGCCACAAATAGTCATTCCTGAAAATACAAGTGTCTCACATGCTTCAAAAGCCTAGAATCTTGCTAATCCAACTGTGTTGTCAGATTTAAAAAAGGATACGAAAGAATATGATTATCTGAGCACAGACCCCCATATCAAACTACTTGTTCAACCAGCACTTGCGTAACAAAATCACAGATTGCATTGAAATAAATCGTTTACCTTTGAAGATCTTGCTCTGGTTGCAATCCCAAGGCTCATTGTTACACAATGAATGGTCTTTTGTTCGGTTAAATACATTTTTTATAGCCAAGCATGAAACATTTTGTGAGCGCTTATCTCGTTGAATTTCGTGTCATTCAATTTTCGACGAAACATCCGACGTAAATACACAGACTATACCTGACTTTATCCAGTCATGTTTGGTTTCCTTGCAATCAACTGTTTGTTTGTAACACAACCAAACTTGATGGGTCAATTTGCGGGATGTATTGACCCGAGAAAACCGATTGGAAGACAACAAGTGACGAGCCCATTGTGCACCAGTTGTATGACCACTGTCTCGTTGATTGACTGTATTTTAACCCAATGACCACTGATCGTCTTGAAATCTAGCTGGGTAGATAGCCAATGAGCTGAGGTAAGCGGCAATATGCAGTGGTTGTGTGTTGGAAGGCCAACCTATGTCGTAAACTCCAGCGTAAAGAGTAATTCGCAATTTAAGTTTTATTCCGGAAGGAGCTACGCATTTTACGCACAGCATTGTTTTGGTAAACGCGCAGATTCAGCTGTTTTATATATCAATCAGTACGGCGACTAAGTCAGGGAAAGCTAAATCTAAGTCTAGATATACAGATGTACACACAATTTTAGAAGAAATTGATCGGAAATGTGAGACAGAGATTGTTGTAGGACGATTCATTTCGCGATTCCCAAGTGGAGGAATATTTTTTGAACGGAGAGGACACCGTTGTAGCCTCTGTGTATAATCTGTAACCTGCCTGCAGAAGAGGAACAATGTCACCGTTTTAGACTGGTAAGTTCTTATCATGCTAATGCCCTTGTTTGAAATTAATAATATAAAATATTATTTGAGAAATGAAATAGCCTATTTGAGGCTGTTGAGGGGATGGCAGGCCCACAACAATGGCCAAAGTGAAATGGAGACAATAGATACAGCTGGTCTGTTGTAATATAATGAAGACATTAGATCTAGCTGGTCTGTCATAATATAAAAGAGACAGTAGATGTAGCAGTCCTATAATAATATATTCAACCTTATGTTCCCTGTACTCATATGTGTATATATATATATCTCTCTGTTTATTATACCTCAGCAGCACAATATTGTGTAGAGCTTTGGCAAAGTGGGTGATGTTATATCCTTCCTGTTTGGTCCTGTCCGGGGGTCTCATCGGCCAGGGTCAGTCTGTTATATCTGGAGTACCTCTTCTGTCTTATCCGGTGTCCTGTGTGAATTTAAGTATGCTCTCTAATTCTCTCTTTCTCTCTCTCTGAGGACCTGAGCCCCTAGGACCATGCGTCAGGACTACCTGGCATGATGACTCCTTGCTGTCCCCAGTCCACCTGGCCTTGCTGCTGTTCCAGTTTCAACTGTTCTGCCTGCGGCTATGGAACCCTAAACTGTTCATATTTACTCTAGAGGTGCTGTCCTGTTGCATCCTCTACAACTACTGTGATTATTATTATTTGACCCTGCTGGTCATCGGTGAACGTTTGAAAATCTCGGCCATGTTCTGTATAATCTCCACCCGGCACAGCCAGAAGAGGACTGGCTGCCCCTCATAGCCTGGTTCCTCTCTAGGTTTCTTCCTAGGTTTTGGCCTTTCTAGGGAGTTTTTCCTAGCCACCGTGCTTCTACACCTGCATTGCTTGCTGTTTGGGGTTTTAGGCTGGGTTTCTGAGATATTCGCTGATGTACGAAGGGCTATATAAATACATTTGATTTGATAGAGGACTGAGGGTCTTCCAAATATTGAAAGTGTGTAAATAGTTACCCATGTTGTTTGTAAATGTATATATTTTTCCCCATATTTTTTTCTCCATTTTGGGGGCGTGCACACGCGCGTGCGTCTTAGAATTCCATTTTGGCATTTTGTATATAGTTATTTGTTTCAAAATCTTTACTTTCACCAATTTGGCCACATTTGGGTACATTTGGGCTACTTGTGTGGGACACCTGGGTGACTTCATGATAAATGTCATGTAAGCACACTCATTTTGGAAGTTATCATTCTGAAACTTTGCACAAGTACTGTTGCCCTCTTATATTTTTCACTGAAATTGTCCCCATCATCCTATCTGAATGTTTGTTTTATCTTGTTCATTTTAAAGATGATACAACAATAAATAAATAAAAATGTATTTGTTTTCATAGTATTATCTAAACCAGATCTATTGTGTTATATTCTCCTACATTCAATTCACATTTACACAAACGTCATTGTTTTCTTTCAAATGGTACCAAGAATATGCATATCCTTGCTTCTGGGCCAGAGCTACAGGCAGTTAGATTTGGGTATGTCTTCAGGTGGAAATTTAAAAAAGTAGGGGGGTAGTAGCTCTAAGAGGTTATGCATTTGAGTCCATCAGTTGTGTTTTGACAAGGTAGGGGTGGTATACAGAAGATAGCCCTATTTGGTAAAAGACCAAGTCCATATTATGGCAAGAACAGCTCAAATAAGCAAAGAGTAGCGACAGACCATCATTACTTTAAGACATGAAGGTCAATCAATCCGGAAAATGTCAAGAACTTTGAAAGTTTCTCCAAGTGCAGTCACAAAAACCATCAAGCGCTATGATGAAACTGGCTTTCACGAGGACCGCCACAGGAAAGGAAGACCCAGAGTTACCTCTGCTGTAGAGGATATGTTCATTAGAGTTACCAGCCTCGTAAATTGCAGCCCAAATAAATGCTTCACAGAGTTCAAGTAACAGACACATCTAAACATCAACTGTTCAGAGGAGACTGCGTGAATCAGGTCTTCACTACTAAAGGACACCAATAAGAATACGACTCTTGCTTGGGCCAAGAAACACGAGCAATGGACATTAGACTGGTGGAAATCTGTCCTTTGGTCTGTAGTCCAAATTTGAGATTTTTGGTTCCAACTGCCATGTCTTTGTGAGAGCAAGAGTAGGTGAACGGATCTCCACATGTGTGGTTCCCACCGTGAAGCATGGAGGAAGTGTGATGTGTGGGGGTTATTTTCTGGTGACACTCAGTGATTTATTTAAAATTCAAGGCACACTTAACCAGCATGGCTACCACAGCTTTCTGCAGCGATACGCCATCCCATCTGGTTTGTGCTTAGTCTCACTATCATTTGTTTTTCAACAGGACAATGACCCAACACACCTCCAGGCTGTGTAAGGGCTATTTTACCAAGAATGAGAGTGATGGAGTGGTGCATCAGATGACCTGACCTCCAAAGTCACCCGACCTCAACCCAATTGAGATGGTTTGGGATGAGTTGGACCACAGAGTGACGGAAAAGCAGCCAACAAGTGCCCAGCATATGTGGGAACTCCTTCAAGACTGTTGGAAAAGCCTTTCAGGTGAAGCTGGTTGAGGGATTGTCAAGAGTGAGCTAAGCTGTCATCAAGGCAAAGGGTGGCTACTTTGAAGAATATAAAATATATTTTGACTTGATTAACACTTTTGTTGGGGGGTTACTACATGATTCCTTGTGTTTTTCATAGTTTGTCTTCACTATTATTCTACAATGTAGAAAATAGTACAAATAAAAACTCTTGAATGAGTACGCATGTCCAAACTTTTGACTGGTACTGTAAATTGTCTTGAAAATATACGCTAAGATGGCTGTTTAGCAATGATCAACAACCAACTTGACAGAGCTCAAAAATAATTTGCTAATATTGTACAATCCAGGTGTGCAAAGTTCTTAGGAACTTATCCAGAAAGATTCACAGCTGTATTCACTGCCAAATATGAGTGCGGGTGTGAATACGTAAAGTAGTTATTTCTGTATTTCATTTTCAATCTATTTGCACAAATGTATAAAAACTTGTCATTATGGGGTATTGCATGTAGATGAGTTTGGGGGAAAGAAAATCTATTTAATATATTTTAAATTCAGTCTAACACAACAATGTGGAATAAGTCAAGGGGTATGAATACTTTCTGAAGACACTGTATTTTAGGTCTCACTTTATTTGCAGTGAATATTGAGTTTTTTTCTTTGTGTATCTCATTTGCTGTTCTATTAAAAGGCCAGCCCAGCTTGAGATGAGATTAGAAATGAATGTCCCTACTCACTGTTCTCTTATTAAGTTGAAGGGAAATTATTCTTAGTGTTGTCTTCTTTTAACCACTGTTTTTCTTGTGAAGGTGTTTGTTCTTTTTTTTGATGAGAGCAGAAATTAGGTTAACTTTCCTCAAACGAGTATTTGTTATTTTTTAACATAAATGTAATATTTTGTTTAGCTAATTATTATTTTTCTGCTCTTTTATTTTGTCTGGCAGGGTCATAGCTACATTAGGATTGACTGAGAGAAGCCTCTGTCTTTGCTACACCCCTGCACTGTTGTTGATAGAACATGTAGCACACTAGAGGAAACGGCAACTAAACTTCATCCCCAGTGCCACTTTATGGACACACGTCCAAGTGTACTCTCTGATCGAGTGCCTGATTATGGCAGGATGAGTGTCAGCTGATGATAATGATGGCGAAAAAGCAAGATGTTAAGTCACCCACATACAACCTTATTGTGGTGGGTTTGTCAGGAACTGAGAAAGAGAAGGGCCAGTGTGGCGTGGGTAAGTCCTGTCTGTGCAACCGCTTTGTGCGCCCCAGTGCCGATGACTTCTATCTGGACCACACGTCAGTGCTGAGCACCAGTGACTTTGGGGGTAGAGTGGTTAACAATGACCATTTCCTGTTCTGGGGGGAGGTGGGGCGGGTGGTGGAGGAGGGGCCGGAGTGCAGGATGCATGTGGTGGAGCAGACAGAGTTCATTGATGACCAGACGTTCCAGCCACACCGCAGCACTGCCATGCAGCCCTACATCAAGAGGGCGGCCTCCACCAAGCTGGCCTCTGCAGAGAAGCTGATGTACTTCTGCACGGACCAGCTGGGGCTGGAGCAGGACTTTGAGCAGAAGCAGATGCCCGAGGGCAAGTTACAGGCTGATGGGTTCGTGCTCTGTATGGACGTCAGTAGGGGATGAACCGCAACTTTGACGACCAGTTGAAGTTTGTCACAAACCTTTACGGTCATCTGAGCAAAACAAAGAAGCCCATTGTGCTGGTCTTAACCAAGTGTGATGAGGGGGTTGAACGCTACATCAAAGATTCTCACACCTTTGCCATCACTAAAAAGAGTCTTCCAGTAGTGGAGACATCTGCACGCTCTAACATCAATGTTGACCTAGCCTTCCTTACTTTGGTGCAACTCATTGATAAGAGCAGGGGCAAGCCCAAGATCATTCCTTACTTTGAGGCCCTCAAGCTTCAGAGTCAGCAGATAGCCTTGGCTAAAGACCGATACGAATGGCTAGTCAACCGCATAGTGAAGAACCACAACGAGACCTGGCTTAACACCAGCAGACGCATGCACACCTCTTCAGAGTTCAATGAATACGTCTTTCTGGAGGGTACAGCAAAATGCAAGAAGCTCTTCCAGCAGCTTGTGTACCGTCTGAAACAGGAGCACATTGAGAGACGTCGGAAAATCTATCTGAGCACTCTTCCTCTAGCACTTAGCTCCCTGGTGCCTGACCTGGATGAGATCGACCAGCTGAGCTGGTCTGGGGTTCAGAAGGTCCTGGAGTCCAAGCAGCACTTTGCCCACTGGTTTGTAGTTCTGGAGGACTCTCCATGGGAGGACACGTCTCACATAGACA
This sequence comes from Oncorhynchus nerka, assembly GCF_034236695.1. Lineage (NCBI taxonomy): Eukaryota > Metazoa > Chordata > Actinopteri > Salmoniformes > Salmonidae > Oncorhynchus > Oncorhynchus nerka. Next base: position 63,152,743 of record NC_088405.1, on the reverse strand, counting down.
ACATGGAGGATGAGCGCATCCCCTCAGACCTGCTAGAAACGTTACCAGCCGAGGACATTTTCGACGCCCACCTGGAGCACCTGAGGAATGAGTGCAAGCGGGCTGAGATGAGGCAGGAGTTCAAGCACAAGTTGGCCTGTTCTCCCTTTGTCACGCCTGGCAAGCCTTGGGAAGAGGCCCGCAGCTTCATCATGAATGAAGACTTCTACCAATGGTTGGAGGAATCAGAGTACCTGGACCTCTACAACCGCCACCAGAAAGAGATCATCGGCCACGCTAAAGAGGACTTCCAGGAGCTTCTGCTGGAGTATTCAGAGCTCTTCTATGAGCTGGAGGTAGACGCAAAGCCCAGCAAGGAGAAGATGGGGGCCATCCAGGAGGTTTTAGGGGAGGAGCAGCGGTTTAAAGCCCTGCAGAAGCTTCCAGCTGAGAGAGATGCTCTGGTATTGAAGCATATTCACTTTGTCTACCACCCCACCAAGGAGACCTGTCCCAGCAGCCCACAGTGTGGAGACTTCAGGATAGAGCAGCTCCTGGCCTCACGCTTCCCAACATGCTACCCATTCTTCAACGTGAAGTCTTATTTTGGGGATATTAAAGCGGACCGCATCAACCTTGTGATATTGGGCAAAGACGGACTGGCTAGGGAGTTTGCCAATGAGATCAGAGCTCTCTGTACCAATGACGACCGGTATGTGTTGGATGGGAAGATGTATGAGCTCACCCTGCGACCTATCGAGGGCAATGTACGACTTCCTGTTAACTCCTTCCACACTCCCACCTTCACACCCCATGGGTGCCTGTGTCTGTACAACTCAAAAGAGTCCCTAACCTACGTCGTAGAAAGCATTGAAAGGTTGCGGGAGTCAACAATCGGTAGAAGGGACAGCCATATAGCTCAGCTTTTAACATCTCTGCTCTTGGTTACTAAAAGGGGTGTAGGGACCTATGCAGATATTGGGGGAGAAACTGCTTTAGGTCTGATAACACAGGGACAGCAGGTAGCAAGGAGATTGCAGTGTAGCTTCCTCGACCCAGCCTCACCTGGTGTGGGCTATGGGCACAATGTGAATGAGAGTCAGATCAACCAAGTATTGAGAGGTCTTCTGGACTCTAGAAGGAGCTCATCTTTCAGTAGCAGCTCCCCACCTCTGCCCCCTCAAACTCCAGGTCCCAGAGACTCTCCTCACCAGCCCAGCCCAGAGGCAGACATCCGCATCGTCATGTGCTTGATGTGTGGAGACAACTATGACGTTGAACAGCTCCTCTCTCCCTTCCTACTGCCTCAGCACTGCAGGCCAACATCCAACAGTGGCACCTCGGTGATACTGGAGCAGACAGTGGGACCTCACAAACAGGTGATTGAGCTCTCTCTCCTTTCCTACCACGCCTCCTTCTCCCTGAGGAAGAGCAGATTAGTGCATGGCTACATCGCTGTGTACTCAGCCCGCCGCAAGGCCTCTCTGGAGACCCTGTGTGCCTTCCTATGTGAGGTCCAGGACATCATTCCTGTTCAGCTGCTGGCTGTGGGGGAGAGCCAGGTGGAGCTCACAGAAAGTGAGTCTGCCAGAGAGCAGCTGGTCCAGGGAGAGGAGCTGGCCCAAGAGATAGAGGGCAGGTTCAACAGTGTGGTGTGTGGATCAGGAGGGGTGGTGGGTGGCCTGCACAGGATGGAGATGTTTCATCCCTTCCTGATGGAGGTGGTGGAGAAACGCAACATCGTGGAGGCCACTCACATGTATGATAACGTGGCTGAGGCCTGCATTAACGAGACTGCCTACTCCCCTCGCTGTAGCTCACCCAGCACTGGCACTATGTTCCTAGACTCTGACATGGATGACGTGGAGCCCTCCCCACCTTACTACGACGGCACACTCACCTCCCATGGTGGGAGCCTCAACCTGCCTGACCTGGACTCCAGCGATGTCTCTGTCATCTCTGACATCAGCTCCTTTGAGAACAAGCTCAATAGCAAAGCCCCGCCCCAGGTGAGACCCAAGCCCTCTGTGACCTTTGACTTCCGGAAGGTGGGCAGAAACCCCTACAACACAGACACCATGGGTCACCGTCGCTCCCTGCCCTCCGCTGTGACATGGGTGCCAGGTGGGGACGGAGGTTACGACCCCTCGGACTATGCAGAGCCCATGGATGCTGTGTCCAAGCCCCGGCCCAGCAACGAGGAGATCATCTACTCTGTGCCCCATGACAGCACGCAGGGCAAGATTATTACCATCCGCAATGCCAATCGGATGCACGCCAACGGGAACGGCTCAGACAGTGAGGCGGACAGCAGCTCCCTGGAGCGCCGCAGGAAGTTCACGGCGGCGGGGGTAAAGCCACGGCTCTACCGCGACCGCTCTAAACGCCTGGGCAAGTTCAGCAGCTTCCGCACCAGCTTCATTGGCAGCGAAGACGAGATGGGGGCTCTGCCAAAAACCAAGGAGGATGATTTCGGAACCCTGAAAGGAGACATCATCAATGAGGAGGGAGAGGACCCCAAGAAGAGGAACATTCTGAAGAGCCTGCGGCGAACTGCCAAGGTATGTGTTGCTTCAGTTAGTCTCCCCTTAACTGCTATTCTCTTTCAATTGTAGGTAATTGGCCAGCTTTGATACGATAAACGTGGTTAAGTAATGACAAGATGGTTAATTTGATTTTTCATGTAATCTTTACTTTTAAAAACCTTTTTTAGTGTGTAATTGCTTGATTGTTTTACTCAACTTTTCCTCCATGCTAATATGCTATTCATAGAAAGAAAGTTATTCATGTTGGAATTTTAAGAAGAAAGCAGCCTCTATTTCAGAGTTACTGAGACACTTGAAACGACAGCTGTTGATTCTGATGCTGAATACATAAAGGCAAATCTTGCAGCTGACAAGCTGAATAAACATAGTGTTGACATAATGTACAAAAATCTAATGTAGACGTCTGTGGTCATTAACAATGTCAACATTCCTGTGTTTCTCTGCAGAAAACCAGACCAAAGCCTCGGTCCTCTATTCCCAAGCCCCTGGAGAGCAGCTACTTCGGGGTGCCCCTGGTCAACGTGGTGTCCCCAGACAGACCTATCCCACTCTTCATTGACAAGTGTGTCCGCTTTATTGAGACCACAGGTGGGTCACTATATCCTTTCTCCTCTTCTCCCCTGTGTTTGTTCATGTGTATATTTGTCTGATTCATTATGTTATTTGACTTGGATGCTGTGCAAAACATACAAATAATATTATTCATTGATAATAAGTTTATTCTGAGGTAAATCTGTGTTGCTGAAGGATTAAACTGTGTAATGTCTTATTGTTGCACTGTGATTGTTTTTCCTTACAAATACTCACATTATGTGGTTGTGTAATTTCAATATGATATACTTTAAGTCGTTCTGGGTGAGGGCGTTAGTTCTTCTTGGCTTATTAAATGTAAATAGAAGAAAAATAACTACACTACAGCAAATGTAGCCAATGATCAACTGCTGTACTGCAGCAGTGTCCTGTACTGTGCTGCAGCAGTGTCCTGTACTGTGCTGCAGCAGTGTCCTGTACTGTGCTGCAGCAGTGTCCTGTACTGTGCTGCAGCAGTGTCCTGTACTGTGCTGCAGCAGTGTCTGCAGCAGTGTCCTGTACTGTGCTGCAGCAGTGTCCTCATTGACTTTACTGGAAATGGTTGATGACATAATGCAGATGGTGGTTTCCATCTGTCTCTCTGCAGGTCTCAACACAGAGGGGCTCTACAGGGTGAGCGGGAACAAGTGTGAGATGGAGAGTATGCAGAGGCAGTTTGACCAGGGTGAGTTGCTGTACCCAGTCATGTCTGTCTGGTCTAAAACAATGTACCAGACCCACAGAGGGATCGACTGTACTTGCCACACTGTCTGTCCCCAGTACCTGGACTAACCCTGATTTAGTTATGTGGCTAATCAATATATAGACACATGAGCTGCAGAGGAAATGATGACGTAAACTAAATATATTTAGAACAGTGACAAAATGACTACCTCTGACACACTATCCCTATTATTTTCTCTTTCCCACTCTCCTTCTCCTCCCTCTATCTATTTTTCTCTCCCTTCCCTTCCCCTCACCTCCCTCTTCTTCTTCTCTCTCCTCTTTATTTTCTTCTTCTACATCTCACTTTCCTTTACGTCTCTTCTTCCCTCTTTATCTCCCTCTCTACCTCTCTCCCCCTGTAGACCATGGGCTGGACCTGGTGGAGAAGGACTTTGCCATCAACACGGTGGCTGGGGCTCTGAAGGCCTTTTTCTCTGAGCTGCCAGAGCCCCTGGTGCCCTGCATCCTGCAGGTGGAGCTGCTTGAGGCCTTCAGTAAGACACAGAGCTGGTTGGGGTTAAGGAGTGGTTTTGGGGTTCTGGAGGGTTCAGTAAGACACAGAGCTGGTTGGGCTTAAGGAGTGGTTTTGGGGTTCTGGAGGGTTCAGTAAGACATGGAGCTAGCTGGGGTTAGGGATGAGGTACTGGGGTTCTGAAGGGTTCAGAAAGACATGGAGCTGGTTGGGCTTAAGGAGTGGTTTTGGGGTTCTGGGAGGGTTCAGTAAGACATGGAGCTGGTTGGGCTTAGCTGGGGTTAGGGATGAGCTAGCTGGTTAGGGATGAGGCTGGGGTTCTGAAGGGTTCAGAAAGACATGGAGCTGGTTGGGCTTAAGGAGTGGTTTTGGGGTTCTGGAGGGTTCAGTAAGACATGGAGCTAGCTGGGGTTAGGGATGGGGCTTCTGGGGTTCTGGAGCTGGGGGCTTAAGGAGGGTTTGGGGTTCTGGAGGGTTCAGTAAGACATGGAGCTAGCTGGGGTTAGGGATGGGGCTAGGTACTGGGGTTCTGAAGGGTTCAGAAAGACATGGAGCTGGTTGGGCTGAAGGGTTCAGAAGGGAGCTGGTTTTGGGGTTCTGGAGGTTCTGGAGGGTTCAGTAAGACATGGAGCTAGCTGGGGTTAGGGATGAGGTACTGGGGTTCTGAAGGGTTCAGAAAGACATGGAGCTGGTTGGGCTTAAGGAGTGGTTTTGGGGTTCTGGAGGGTTCAGTAAGACATGGAGCTAGCTGGGGTTAGGGATGGGGCTACTGGGGTTCTGGGTGGGGGTACAGGGGTTCTGGGGGGTTCAGTAAGACATGGAGCTAGCTGGGGTTAGGGATGAGGTACTGGGGTTCTGAAGGGTTCAGAAAGACATGGAGCATGGTAAGATTCTTGTGCTTGTGAAAGTATCAGGTTATTACAGGCTAAGGGTTTGGGGAGGACCTCTCATAGAGGGGTGGATGAGGATATACAGTTGAAGTCGCGGAAGTTTACATACACCTTAGCCAAATACATTTAAACTCTGTTTTATACAATTCCTGACATTTAATCCTAGTAAGAATTCCCTGTCTTAGGTCAGTTAGGATCACCACTTTATTTAAGAATGTGAAATGTCAGAATAATTGTAGAGTGATTTTATTTCAGCTTTTATTTCTTTCATCACATTCCCAGTGGGTCAGAAGTTTACATACACTCAATTAGTATTTGGTAGCATTGCCTTTAAATTGTTTAACTTGGGTCAAACGTTTCAGGTAGCCTTCCACAAGCTTCCCACAATAAGCTGGGTGAATTATGTCCCATTCCTCCTGACAGCTGGTGTAACTGAGTCAGGTTTGTAGGCATCCTTACTCGCACACGCTTTTTCAGTTCTGCCCACACATTTTCTATAGGATTGAGGTCAGGGCTTTGTGATGGCCACTCCCAATACCTTGTTGCCCTTAAGCCATTTTGCCACAACTTTGGAAGTGTGCTTGGGTTCATTGTCCATTTGGAAGACCCATTTGCGACCAAGCTTTTTCTTCCTGACTGATGTCTTGAGATGTTGCTTCAATATATCCACATAATTTTCCTTCCTCATGTGGCCATCTATTTTGTGAAGTGCATTATGACCAAACAGTTCTATTTTCTGTTTCATCAGACCAGAGGAAATTTCTCCCAAAAGTACGATCTTTGTCCCCATGTGCAGTTACAAACCGAAGTCTGGCTTTTTTATGGCGGGTTTGGAGCAGTGGCTTCTTCCTTGCTGAGCGGCCTTTCAGGTTATGTTGCTATAGGACTCGTTTTACTGTGGATATAGATACTTTTGTACCTGTTTCCTCCAGCATCTTCACATGGTCCTTTGCTGTTGTTCTGGAATTGATTTGCTCTTTTCGCACCACAGTATGTTCATCTCTAGGAGACAGAATGCGTCTCCTTCCTTCGTCAATTAGCCCATCAGAAGCTTCTAAAGCCATGACATCATTTTATGGAATTTTCCAAGCTGTTTAAAGGCACAGTCAACTTAGTGTATGTAAACTTCTGGCCCACTGAAATTGTGATACAGTGAAATAATCTGTCTGTAAACAATTGTTGGAAAGATTACTTGTGTCATGCACAAAGTAGATGTCCTAACCGATGTGCCAAAAATATATTTCGTTAACAGGACATTTGTGGAGTGGTTAAAAAATGAGTTTTAATGACTCCAACCTAAGTGTATGTAAACTTCCGACTTCAACTGTTTGTATACTAATATGTATGTAGGTATGTACACTACATGACCAAAAGTATGTGGACACCTGCTTGTTGAACATCTGCTTGTTGAACATCATGGGCAATAATATGGAGTTGGTCCCTCTTTGCTGCTGCAACAGCCTCCACTCTTCTGGGAAGACTTTCCACTAGATGTTGGAACATTGCTGTGGGGACATGCTTCCATTCAGCCACAAGAGCATTAGTGAGGTCGGCACTGATGTTGGGCGATTAGGCCTGGCTCGCAGTCTGCGTTCCAATTCATCCCAAAGGTGTTCGATGGGGTTGATATCAGGGCTCTGTGCAAACCAGTCTAGTTGTTCCACACCGATCTCGACAAACCAGAATGTCATTATATTTCCCTTCAGTAGAACTAAGGGGCTTATCCTGAACCATGATAAACAGCCCCAGACCATTATTCTTCCTCCACCAAAGTGTACAGTTGGCACTATATATTGGGGCAGGAAGTGTTCTCCTGGCATCCGCCAAACCCAGATTAGTCGGTCGGACTGTCAGATGGCGAAGCATGATTCATCACTCCAGAGAACGCATTTCTACTGCTCCGGAGTATAATGGCGTCGAGCTTTACACCACTCCAGCCGACACTTGGCATTCGGTTTGTAACTGCACATGGGGACAAAGATCGTACTTGTGTGCGGCTGCTCGGCCATGGAAACCCATTTCATGAAGCTCCCAACGAACCGTTCTTGTGCAGATGTTGCTTCCAGGGTCAGTTTGGAACTCCGTAGTGAGTGTTGCAACCGAGGACAGATTGTTTTTACATGCTAGACGCTTCAGCACTCTGCGGTCCCGTTCTGTGAGCTTGTGTGGCCTACCATTTTGTTGCTAAACAGTTGCTGCTCCTAGACATTTCCACTTCACAATAGCAGCACTTACAGTTGACCGGGGCAGTTCTAGCAGGGCAGAAATTTGACGAACTGACTTGTTGGAAATTACGTATGACGGTGCTAAGTCACTGAGCTCTTCAGTAAGGCTATTCTACTGCCAAACATTTGTCTATGGAGACTGCCTGGCTGTGTGGCTGAAATAGCCGAATCCAATCATTTGAAGGGGTGGCCACATACTCTTGTGTGTGTATATATAGCGTGTGTATGTAGTGCTGCATATGGAGTAACAGATGGAGTAACAGTGTTGATAACATAGGAGTCATAGCGTTGACCCCTTCCCTCCCTCCTGTGTGTGTGTGTGTGTGTGTGTGTGTGTGTGTGCAGAGATCAACGACAGGGAACAGAGGCTGTACACCATGAAGGATGTACTGAGGAGGTTCCCCAGGGAGAACTATGACGTCTTCAGATTTGTCATGAGCCACTTACACAAGTGAGTGCAGATCAGACTGGCTAACTGTTCCATTCTATGACCTTGGCCCTGACTGCATTGTGACTGAAACCATTTGCAATTTTTGTAACATGTATCATCAAGTAGCTCTTACACCTGTGTAATAATGTTATTACACTAGTAGCTGTTGTCATGCTGTTGTTGATGGAGGTGTATTGTGTTGTCTCTCCCAGGGTGAGCCAGCTGAGCAGACAGAACCTGATGACCAGTGAGAATCTGTCCATCTGTTTCTGGCCCACTCTGATGCGGCCAGACTTCACCACCATGGACGCCCTGACGGCCACGCGGACCTACCAGACAATCATCGAGACCTTCATCCACCAGTGTGCTTTCTTCTTCTACAACCAGCCCCTCCTGGACTCCCCCACTGGCCTGGCTGGCCTCCGTGCCTCCCCCACCACCACCCTCACCGGGGGCTCTGCCTATTCCTGCTACCACTCCTCCCCTCCCTCCACCGCCACGCACTTCAGCTCCCTGCAGCAGTCGCCCCCCACCACCCCCCAGTCTCCCCTGCAGTCCCTCCTGACCCCCCTCCACCAACACCCCCACCATACCCCCACCGAGCAAGAGACACTGTGAAGGGAACAGATGCTGCACCCCTGATCTGATGCTGCTGCACCCCTGATCTGATGCTGCTGCACCCCTGATCTGATGATGCTGGACCTTAGTCACTTACACACACACACCAAAACATACATACTGATAGTACATTGTTCGGTCGTCGATAATAACATGTTAGCAGAGAGAGGAGACGATTAGTGTTTGACAGATAAACTTGCCACTTGTGAACAGCATCCTGCTGCCCCGTCCCTGTCACCTGTGTGCCAATGCAGATCACCATGCTGACCCGTCCCTGTCACCTGTGTGCCAATGCAGATCACCATGCTGACCCGTCCCTGTCACCTGTGTGCCAATGCAGATCACCATGCTGACCCGTCCCTGTCACCTGTGTGCCAATGCAGATCACCATGCTGACCCGTCCCTGTCACCTGTGTGCCAATGCAGATCACCATGCTGACCCGTCCCTGTCACCTGTGTGCCAATGCAGATCACCATGCTGACCCGTCCACTCCACCCCCTATAGCCCCTGATAACCTGACTCTACCTACGACTCACTCACAGGGGGGCTGGGGGCAGAACAGAGTGGGTGTCATTGTTACAGTAAGCATCTCTCTGCCAACCAACAGTTCTTACCCTAACAATACACTATGATTTTAAAAAAAGTCCAAGCCTCCATGTCAAGCTGGAAGATATGATTTGTGCCCATCACCATGTTTTTATTTGTGAATAATAGTTTTTAAATGTTCTGTTTGTTAATGAAAGTAGCCACTGGATGTATGGACTGTGCCTCTCTCAGGGCTGTAGTTGGTAGCGTACACACAGCCGTGAGGGGAGCATCCCTGTCTGCCTGTAGGGCCCCTGCTAGGAGGTTGGGGTGGAGACATCCAGGGATGCACTTTAATGGTCAGAATGTTGTAGGGGTTTTGTTTTTAAAAGGGGTTTGTTAGGTCAGAATGTTTTAGTGTGCTGAGTTCACAGCTCAAGGAACCATACCCATTGCCTCTCATAAGGGTCCTTTGCAGATCAAAACGTTGTTTACATCCAAACCCTTGTTTTTGTATCCTCATACTTATCTGAAGCACTTTTAAATTGTAGTGTTAAGTTCCATGAAATGCAACCTTGATCAATTGACTAGTTTGTTTTAATGTCCGGGTGGGCGTGGCAGTAGTAAAGAGACTGTTATTATATGTGTTATTTTCGAGGATTCAGGGCTCACTTTATAACCCCATGGAAAACACAACCATTAATATTGGTTTCATATTCCTTTTAGCCATGTTATAAATAGTTCTGAGCATGCAGGTTTGAATAGCCTGGAGTTTCCCCTCTTTTTAGGACTGATGTTGCTTTACTGATATTTTGACTAAGGAAGTCACCTGGTTTGAGGGGTAGTGTTTAGGAAAGTGAGTTTGAGCCAGGGTCAGTTAATCAGACCCTTTAGGATCCAGGAGAGGAATGCTCTTGGTTGAGATGTCAGATCCACTCCATAAGTTAGGGGTTCATGATTAAATTGGCCACATTGATGATTGATTATGGGGAATGATTGACAGTAGCATGACAAGGGCGAGGTTAGTCATACTGGGGGTGGCAGGTAGCCTCGAGCTGACAAGGTAAAAATCTGTCGTTCTGCCCATGAACAAGGCAGTTAACCTACTGTTCCTATGCTGTCGTTGAAAATAAGAATTTGTTCTTAAATAAATGAAGGTAAAATAAATCAAAATATAACAGGCCAGGCCTCTGGTGGCCATGGAAACCACTGCCCTATTGCAAAATGATAGGTTGCTGGATATGTTGCTGTGGGTATCTAGCCAATTGAGCTCTTTGTACTCATCTAATATTAAGGACCTTAAACTGAGGCAAGGTGTGCATACAGAAAACACTGACACTGCAATTAACTACAGTACAGTAATAACAGTATAGTATATCCTATAGAGATGGAGTGTGTCTGGACTCATGCTCAGGAATGTCAACAAAGCAAGAGTAACTACTGTAGCTCCAGTATACTATGGGGTTTATGTTGGTGTTTAACTGTCCTCTCTCTTGTAGAAAACAAACATGCAGTCAATGTAAAGTAGTTGAATGAATACTCCTACTATATTCTGGATTCTTCTATCAGATGAATGTTGCCCCATGAGAGGAGTGCCACTGGCATCTTCTGGGGATGATGGAGGATTGGCCAGGAGGCATGGCTGTACTCGATGTCAGCCATCTTGGATGTTGCTCATGCTGCCAGTTCAGAACAGATCAGTCAAAGCTATTGGTTGTAAATGAGGGTCAACTAATTAATACTTGGGATCACTCTCTGGTACTTATCTTTGGGGTTTTCCTGCTGTGGGAGGCAGTTATCTCTGATGGACTAACGCTGCAGTGACTCCTCACCCAGTCCAGGGCAGTGCAGTACAGTATTACCAGACGCACAAAAGATCAGATGGGAGATGGATAGGAAAACAAACTGTCCCAGTAGAATGTGTCTTTGGCTCAGAGGACTTATGTGGCTGCATCACTTCATTTTCTACACAACTCTGACAGATCTGCTGGAAATGGGAGAGAAAAAGAAGAGATTCTACTATAGTAAAATGGTTGTTTATTTGTATGTTAGGGGGTCTAACACTTTGCCCTTTAGTCAATGGTAGAAAACATTTTTTGTGTGTATTTCAATGATTGAAAGTCAATTTTTACAATTTTGTGAATGGTTTAAGGCCACTTCAGTTTAGTGCATGATTTAAGAACACACCAAGGGAGAAGGTTCAACCATTTTCATTATTTTAAAACATGAAATTAGTGTGAGAACAATGAAAGTGAAATACAGTAGCTTAAAACAAGTGAAAGATGAAGTACTGTGCATCTACAGCAAACCATGTAATTTGTCTGACTGAGAATGGTGTAATGAAGATGAAGGCCTTATGTGATCTGTATCATAGTTAATAAATTAAATATCCTAAAATTGTCCAGACCTCCTGTGATTCTCTGTGTGCATGTGTGAGTGAACACACCACTTCCCTAATCATGGAGCAAAATGTACAGGAAGATCTCACTGCGTGTTTGTTCTATTATCATTTTATTGCCTATTTATTTAGCTGTCATTCTGTGACAGGAGATTTATTTGTGATATTAAAACAAAGTATATTTGTACACACTCCATACGTGAACGTTATTTCACTATAAGGTATTGCTTCTCAATCTCAAACCCATATTTCTAACCTTTATGGTTATTTCAGAGAGAGCGAGAACCCCATCGAGGTAAACAGGTGAAACTCTGCTCGTGTGGGGTTAAATAGTTGGGGACCATTGAAGGTGCCATTGAAACACATCAATAATTCACTGTCGACATCTACAGCTTGTCAAGCGTGACTGCTCTGGGTAACTACTACTCTGTCTCATCAGGTTTCACTGTTTACTATCTGAATCATCTGATACCACCTGGTGGTTTTATAACTATAGTGCCGCACCACCGTCATACTTAAAAATATATATATATATATTTATATTTAACCTGGCTATGATGTCACTGAATCATACTGAGGTGGAGTGCTCACATATTCACTCAATCTCTCCCTATCCCAGTCTGTTGTCCCCACAGTTTCAAGACGTCCACCACTGACCCTGTACCCAAGAAAGCAAAGGTAACTGAACTAAATGACTATCGCTCCGTAGCACTCACTTCTGTCATCATGAAGTGCTTTGAGAGACTAGGCAAGGGTCATATCACCTCTACCTTACCTGACATCCTAGACCCACTTCAATTTGCTTTCTGCCCCAAAAGATCCACAGACGATGCAATCGCCATCACAACTGCCCTATCCTATCTGGACAAGAGGAATACCTATGTAAGAATGCTGCTCATTGACTATGCTGCTCATCTGAACCTCACCCTGTGCAACTGGGTCCTGGACTTCCTGACAGGCTGCCCCCAGGTGTTGAAGATAGGAAACAACACCTCCACAAGGATGTGTGCTCAGCCCCCTCCTGTACTCCCTGTTCACTCATGACTGCGGGGCCACGCACGCCTCCAACTCAATCATCAAGTTTGCAGACGACACAACAGTAGAAGGCCTGATTACCAACATACCAACAATGACGAGACAGCCTACAGAGAGGTGAGGGCCCTGGGAGTGTGGCGCCAGGAATATAACCTCTCACCCAACATCAACAAAACTAAGGAGCTGATTGTGGACTTCAGGAAACAGCAGAGGGAGCACCCCCCTATCCACATCGACGGGACAGCAGTGGAGAAGGTGGAAAGCTTCAAGTTCCTCTGTGCACACATCACTGACAAACTGAAATGGTCCACCCACACAGACAGTGTGATGAAGAAGGTGCAACAGCGCAGAAATTTGACTTGGCACCTAAAACCCTCACAAACTTTTACAGATTCACAATTGAGAGAATCCTGTCGGGCTGTATCACTGCCTGGTATAGCAACTGCACTGCCCGAAAACGCAGGGCTCTCCAGAGGGTGGTGCGGTCTGCCCAAGCTACCTGCCCTCCAGGACACCTATAGCACCCGATGTCACAGGAAGGCCAAAAATATAATCAAGGGCAACAACCACCTGAGCCACTGCCTGTTCACCCCGCAATCATCCAGAAGGCGAGGTCAGTACAGGTGCATCAAAGCTGGGACCGAGAGACTGAAAAACAGCTTCTATCTCAAGGCCATCAGACTGTTAGATAGTCATCACTAGCACATTAGAGGCTGCTGCATAGACTTGAAATCAATGGCCATTTTAATAATGGAACACTAGTCACTTTAATAATGTTTACATATTTTGCATTACTCATCTCATATGTATATACTGTATTCTATCCTATTCTACTGTATCTTAGTCTATGCCGCCCTGACATTGCTTGTCCAAGTATTTATATATTCTTAATTCCATTCCTTTACTTTAGATTGTGTGTATTGTTAGATATTACTTGTTAGATATTACTGCCCTGTTGGAGCTAGAAACACAAGCATTTCGCTACACCCGCAATAACATCTGCTAAACACGTGTATGTGACAAATTAAATTTGATTTGAGGTAACCTTGTTGAATGATTCTTCATGATTGCTCACAGTGCTTGACTGGGACATCCTTAGGCTCCTATGGATTAAATGACTTGGAAATGTCTTCCACAAAAGATGTCAGGTGTATGAAGTTCAACCATGAGTTTAAAGGGGAGACAGTTGAGTTCCAGACATACCAGTATATTGATACGATAGTAGCATAGATCCAGTCTCTTTAATTAGCATGCCTGTGTGATGATGGTTGGCAGAAGGGAAAGCTTGTGTATGTGAACCACGTACATTATCAACTAAAATGGCTCTGATTAGAATGTCATGCACACACTGTGTGTGTCTGTAGCAGCAATATTTGTGTAATTATGCCTTTGTGCAATGTGCATGTATGTGTATTTACCATTGATCAGGATCTTGAGGGCCCTTCAGGGCTGGTAAGTATGGTCCTCCTCTATGTTAAGCTGAGGCTGAAGTGATGTGAAGGAGCTCTGTCTGCCTGCACCTCCTCTCCCCGCTGTTTCCTTCCCTGCTAATTACTAATACAGATGCACCCATGCCTCGTTTATCAGATTAAATACAGAAACGCCTGCTATGGCGCTTGGCATGAGATTGAATCTGCGTTATTATGAAATTGTAAGGAAAGCGTATGCACTGAATTGTTGTACTGTTCCTTATGCTGTGTGTACACAATACAGTATATGCCTCCTGGATTTTATTCTATCAGCGTTTTATGCTGTCAGCAGATGAGGTTGCCTTTTCAAGTTTGCTTGCGGAAAGGCCAGGGCTGACTTCAGATCAGATGTTTCACTCGTGATCACTGTCCATTACTATACCACATGATCATCCCTTACAATGGAAATATGTACACAGTCAAACCACTGCTACTGTAAGTTATTGGGAACCCCTACCTAAGTCTTTTCCAAATCACATTGGATGTATCATATTGTGCAATTTTTTTTGCTAATCCTACTTGAATCCTACAAGGAATCAGATATTTCCTTTGTAGGTGGTTTGAAGTCAGATACAAATCTGATTCCTGGCCATGCGACTTGTGTCTGAGCAGTCAAATCTGATTTATTTGCCCTCTAGTAGTTTCTAGACTGTTATTTGGCATATCTTGTTGCTTGCTACTCTGTTGACAGTTTAACAAGAACATGTGGTAGCCAACTAGCTTGTTAATAGTTTACAAACAAATGAGTGAATGTGCTAGAACGCTAAAACGCTAGAAGCTACCTAGCTAGCTAGTTGACTAGTGGCCAAAAATGACTTGTTTTGAAAGTTGGATCATTTTATCCTTTGAGGCTTTAAAAGTGGTCTTACACTATGATGTTGAACATTCAAAGCAACTGGGAAACATCCATGGCAGCCATTGTTGTCACTTTAGCTTGCTACACAACTTCTGAGTGATGGGAAGCAGGAGCACCACCACCAATCAGTCTACACCACTGCAACACACCCATTGTTACTATGTCAACTACCGTAGCCATGTCAGCAAATGACTGCTGTCTGAACACACACTCAAATCCGATTTGGTCACTTGCAACTTGCTGTTTGGACAGTCAATATTCCAAAACAGATTTGAAAATAAAACTGATTTGAGCATTAAGGCCTGCAGTGTGAACAAGTGTGAACAAGGCTTAAGTTCTTCTGGTGATTGGCATGTTAGGAGGCTCACACTTACTATACATCCCTGCTAGCAGGACTGATAGTCAGCAGAGGGAACAGAGAACACTGCAGATCTACATTGTACCTTCAGTGGAGCTTACATCAGCCTGCATGACCTTTGGAGTATTTGAGATTTTTTCACAGTTCCTGACCTGAGAATGTTCTTTTGAGAGCCTTTTCTCTCCCCTGTGTGGGACTGCTGCATTAGGCAGCCCTGTCGGGCTTTATGCAGAGAGAAGTAAGGGGAGAATGTAGAATGTCACAGAGTTCACATGGTTGAACTTAAAGTTCCAATGCAGAGTCAACATCATTGGGAGGAAACCTGTTTGTTCACTGTTTGGTACATCTATGGTGCAAACATAATGAAAAGATATGTCTGCTTAGAGATATGTCACCAGGAATGGGCAACTCTAGTCCTCGGGAGCTGAAGTGGAGTCACTTTTCCCCCATCCCTAGCAAACACAGTGGATTAAACTAATTGCATTCTAATCGGACTATCATGATTAATTGATTATTGGAGTCAGGTGTGTTTGCTGGGGGAAAAGTGTGACACCAATCAGGCCCCAAGGACTGGAGTCCATCCCTGCCTTTAAACCAGTGTTTCCCGACTCCAGTCCTCCAATACACAACAGTACACATTTTCTTTTAGCTCTGGACAAGCAGACCTGATTCAACTTGTCAATGAATCATCAAGCCCTCAATGAGTTGAATGAGGTGAGTTTGTCTGGGGCTACAACAAATATGTGTGCTGTTGGGGGTACTGGAGGACTGGAGCTGGGAAACGCTGCCTCAAACATTAAATGTTACTTTACATAATCACTTGTAACAGCCTGTGGAAAGATAATAAAAACGGATGTATGCTGTGGAACACACATGCACAGTGACAATCTAGATCATTGGCAAACACACATTCATAGACGAGGCAGAATATCAGTGATGTACAGTACATAATTTGAGAGTTATAAAGAGAGTGTGACAGATGTGAACTTATCAATCATGCCAGCAACCTTTTATATCTTCTTCTGCGGTCAAGAGCACAGGAAGTGCAGCCACGAGCTGCAAAACTCTACTGATCACTACTGAAAAGCCGGTGTAGTCTACCTGTAGTGTTTTGACTACTTATTCACTATACAAACAAGTAGTAAAAACTCTACCTAATTGCTAATGATAGGCCTGTGTAGTAACGGTTCGCTATGAAGAAGTTGGTGGCGTTGTGGAGCTTCGTGTCTGTCTGTCAAGATGAACGCTAGCTGGAGGGTGCTGCCCACGCAGGCCACGGCCACCAGGTGGCAGTAGAGAGGGATGAACAGAGGGCGGCAGCTCAAGCAGCAACTGCAGATCTCAGAACAGCGCTACTGGGTCACTGTGGTTCTGAGGAGGTACGGCAAGGCTTTGGAGGAGCCACCCACAGATCTCTCAAACACTGGGTCCATCTCTAACCAGAATTGGTGGACTGTAAAAGAGAATGGAAATACACAAGGTGTTTGAGTGTTTTAAAGGTCCAATGCAGCCGTTTTTATCTCAATATAAAATCATTCCTCGGTAACAATTAAGTACCTTACTGTGATTGTTTTCAATAAACAATAATAGCTACTTAGCAAAGGGCAATTTCTCAAGCAAGAATTTTGATAGGACTGACTGAGAGTGGTCTGAGTGGGTAAAGGAAAACTGAAAATTAGCTGTTATTGGAAGAGAGGTTTGGAACTCTCTTTCTTATTGGTCTGTAACTAATTTACCACATTGTGATGTCACCATGGAAGGTCAAAACTCATCCCACCAAAACAGGCTGAAATTTCAGGCGGACTTTCAAACAGCACTTATACTAAAAGGGCATTATTTTTTCACAATTTCACAGTATTATTCCAACCAAAATCACATTTTTAAGCCAATCACTGATCTACAATTTGATAGAGCTTTGTTTTTGATGCAGTACATTAATAGACAACTAGGTGGGTGTTAAGATCTACATTCTTGGCCCCCCTTAAATCTGAACTCAGCCCGAGTGACTTCCAAGAGGTTAGGAGTCACCATGAAGCAGAACCTGGTATCCTAGATGACCTCTAGGTGCCCTGAGACCAATGGCCAATGCCTGTAAAGGTTTTAAATGATAGAGAAATCTAATATACGGCTCACTCTGACCTAAGTGGTGTCGACAACCTTGATTCATGTTTTGACCAGGGGCCCGGAACACTTGGAGAACAAACAGATAAAAAGGGTATTTATGCCTGCCTGCCCTTGAGGAGATTGACAGATTGCTACAAACCTCTCAGAGGAACATGCCCATCTCCCCATATGCATCTGTCTATTGTCTGTCTATTAAAGCTTTAAATATAGAAGTTGTTCTCCTTATCTTTGGGTTCCGCATTTTCCACACCTTGAGCAAATCAATTATTCCTGACATTGTTAAAGCTTTCTGAAAGTATAAACTGAACTGATGCATGTTCAAAAATAGAGCAAAGAACAGAATGTACATATTTTCCCCGACGAGACTATAGTAACTGTTAGGTTTTTGTCTATGCAAAGCCTACTAAATGCATTTTATAATTCCCTAGAAAAAGCTATACAGCAATATTGAATGAAAACCTTAAATACAGAATAAAAACGTTCAATATTGTACGCAGTTCCATTACAGTATGGTCAAATGCCTTTCTCTGTAACATGGTAAATAATGAATTCCTTTTGATTATCCCAGGTAGAGCAACAGCTGTGTCCAATCAAACACCCAACAGAACTTCTGACATTTCAGGTTGATGATCTGGGATTATATAGTTGGTAGAACTATCCACACAACTGGCTATTTCTGAAAAGTATTATTATTATTCATTAATAGACTTTAAAGTGCACTACTTTTGCTATTTGGAACACAGACCATGTCTTCTGGTTTCAGAGGTTGAATGTCCATCTGGCCTCACCAGGCAGCTAGGCTTCAGGCTCCAGAAAACGTCTCTTGACTCTAGGTGAACGCACCAATTTGTAAGTCGCTCTGGATAAGAGCGTCTGCTAAACGACTTAAATGTAAATGTAATTAAATAGGTTCCCACTGTATTTTGTTTCCATCCGAGTGACTGGAATTCTGATCTATTCTGTTCCATGTATTATTATCTCTATCAGTAAATACAGAACCAAACAAAAACCAGGACTTTAAGATGTGTGAATGTATCAATGAAATGAGAAGGTTTTTCTGTAGATACATTAAGACGTTTAGAATATTTGCAGTGTAGGAAAGTGTACAATACCTGTGCAGAGGTTTGCAATCCCGTAGTGTTCTGTGTTCTTCTCTCTCAGCTCTCTCCCTAATGCCTCTGTCTGTCTGCCTGTTCATCTGTCTGTCTGCCTATCCGTCAGTCTGTCTGTCCGTCCATCACTCTCCTACTTTCCTCTGATCTGCGCAGTGTTCTCGAACCTGGAGTAGCTGAGCTGCCTCCTTCCACTCTGGGTTGGTGTCTCTGTGTAAGTGGGTGTCTCTGTGTGAGTTGGTGTCTCTGTGTAAGTGGGTGTCTCTGTGTGAGTTGGTGTCTCTGTGTAAGTGGGTGTCTCTGTGTGAGTTGGTGTCTCTGTGTAGGTGGGTGTCTCTGTGTGAGTTGGTGTCTCTGTGTAAGTGGGTGTCTCTGTGTGAATGGGTGTCTCTGTCTGAGTGGGTGTCTCTGTGTGAGTGGGTGTCTGTGTGAGTTGGTGTCTCTGTGTAAGTGGGTGTCTCTGTGTGAGTTGGTGTCTCTGTGTAAGTGGGTGTCTCTGTGTAAGTGGGTGTCTGTGTTCGTGGGTGTCTCTGTGTGAGCGGGTGTCTCTGTGTGAGAGGGTTGTCTGTGTGAGTTGGTGTCTCTGTGTTCGTGGGTGTCTCTGTGTTCGTGGGTGTCTCTGTGTGAGTGGGTGTCTCTGTGTGAGTGGGATAACGTGACAACATGTAAAAGCAACGTGATAACATGTGACAACATGTAAAAACCATGTGATAACATGTGACAACATGTAAAAGCAACGTGATAACATGTGACAACATGTAAAAACCATGTGATAACATGTGACAACATGTAAAAGCAACGTGATAATGTGACAACATGTAAAAACCATGTGATAACATGTGACAACATGTAAAAGCAATGTGATAACGTGTGGCAACATGTAAAAGCAACGTGATAACATGTGACAACATGTAAAAGCAACGTGATAACGTGACAACATGTAAAAACCATGTGATAACATGTGACAACATGTAAAAACCATGTGATAACATGTGACAACATGTAAAAGCAATGTGATAACGTGACAACATGTAAAAACCATGTGATAACATGTGACAACATGTAAAAGCAACGTGATAACATGTGACAACATGTAAAAACCATGTGATAACGTGACAACATGTAAAAGCAATGTGATAACGTGACAACATGTAAAAACCATGTGATAACATGTGACAACATGTAAAAGCATTGTGATAACATGTGACAACATGTAAAAGCAACGTGATAACATGTGACAACATGTAAAAGCAATGTGATAACGTGACAACATGTAAAAACCATGTGATAACATGTGACAACATGTAAAAGCAACGTGATAACATGTGACAACATGTAAAAACCATGTGATAACATGTGACAACATGTAAAAGCAACGTGATAACGTGACAACATGTAAAAACCATGTGATAACATGTGACAACATGTAAAAGCAACGTGATAACATGTGACAACATGTAAAAGCAACGTGATAACATGTGACAACATGTAAAAGCAACGTGATAACATGTGACAACATGTAAAAGCAACGTGATAACATGTGACAACATGTAAAAACCATGTGATAACGTGACAACATGTAAAAGCAATGTGATAACGTGTGGCAACATGTAAAAGCAACGTGATAACATGTGACAACATGTAAAAGCAACTTGATAACGTGACAACATGTAAAAGCAACGTGATAACATGTGACAACATGTAAAAGCAACGTGATAACGTGACAACATGTAAAAGCAACGTGATAACATGTGACAACATGTAAAAACCACGTGATAACATCAAAGCATCCTTTTACCACAAACCAACCATCCCATTAACCATAAACCAACCATCCCATTAACCACAAACCAACCATCCCATTAACCATAAACCAACCATCCTATTAACCACAAACTAACCATCCCATTAACCATAAACCAACCATCCCATTACCCATAAACAAACCATCCCATTACCCACAAACAAACCATCCCATTAACCATAAACAAACCATCCCATTAACCATAAACAAACCATCCCTTTAACCATAAACAAACCATCCCATTACCCACAAACAAACAATCCCATTAACCATAAACAAACCATCCCTTTAACCATAAACAAACCATCCCTTTAACCACAAACCAACCATCCCGTTAACCATAAACAAACCATCCCATTACCCACAAACAAACCATCCCATTAACCATAAACAAACCATCCCATTAACCATAAACAAACCATCCCTTTAACCATAAACAAACCATCCCATTACCCACAAACAAACCATCCCATTAACCATAAACAAACCATCCCATTAACCATAAACAAACCATCCCTTTAACCACAAACCAACCATCCCGTTAACCATAAACAAACCATCCCATTACCCATAAACAAACCATCCCATTAACCATAAACCAACCATCCCGTTAACCATAAACAAACCATCCCATTACCCACAAACAAACCATCCCATTAACCATAAACAAACCACCCCTTTAACCATAAACAAACCATCCCATTAACCATAAACAAACAAACCATCCCATTAACCACAAACAAACCATCCCATTAACCATAAACAAACCATCCCATTAACCACAAACCAACCATCCCATTAACCATAAACAAACCATCCCATTAACCACAAACAAACCATCCCATTAACCATAAACAAACCATCCCATTAACCATAAACAAACCATCCCATTACCCATAAACAAACCATCCCATTAACCACAAACCAACCATCCCATTAACCATAAACAAACCATCCCATTAACCACAAACAAACCATCCCATTAACCATAAACAAACCATCCCCCATTAACCATAAACAAACCATCCCATTAACCATAAACAAACCATCCCATTACCCATAAACAAACCATCCCATTAACCACAAACAAACCATCCCATTAACCACAAACAAACTATCCCATTAACCATAAACAAACCATCCCATTACCCATAAACAAACCATCCCATTAACCATAAACAAACCATCCCATTAACCACAAACCAACCATCCCATTACCCATAAACAAACCATCCCATTAACCATAAACAAACCATCCCATTAACCACAAACCAACCATCCCATTACCCATAAACAAACCATCCCATTAACCATAAACAAACCATCCCATTAACCATAAACAAACCATCCCATTAACCACAAACCAACCATCCCATTACCCATAAACAAACCATCCCATTAACCATAAACAAACCATCCCATGGAACATTTCTGGGATCATTTCAGCTCATAAAACATGGGACCAACACTTTATATGTTGCATTAATATTTTTGGTCAGTATAATTCACACATTGAACATTATTGAGTGATGGTAGATTGGTGGACCCAAGCTGACACTGAATAGGTTTTCAGGCTGTACATGGGAGCAAATGCGTGTGCCTAATAAAATATGATAACCTGATTGTGGGTTGCAGCATGCTTCAGTCTATCACCAGAATTAACATGTATAGTCAGAAGCTTAAGGAATGGATTCAACAGTAAAAACAATCACATGCTACATGATTTTTCAATTAGAATGTATTATTGCTATTGATGCTTTTTCATTTTCGTTGTGGTTTAATTATTATCCATCTTGATTATTCTTTGGTTCTAGTTCTGATTCCTGTTCCCAACACTAGCAGAATGTGGTAGTTTGTTTTGCCTGGCTACCCAAACTCCTTGTTCCGGCCAGATGCTACGCCACGCTCAAGGAAGTTTGTTTCTTCTCTGCAATGAGTCTGCATCTGAGTACCTCCCTGACGATTTCTAAACACAAACACATTCTGACCGTTCTGGTTTGTCCCAGAAACTGATGGGGTTGGGCCAGAGCCCACGTGGGTAAAGCGGCATTTTGAAAATTCGCCATTGGCTTTGTTACTCTGATTGGTTAGAGATGATCCAATCAATGATGACATTGTTTTGTACAACACCCTCATGTTGACACCACAAACGACTTCAACACTGGCAGTCTCAGACTGAAGTATGTAGCTAACAGAGGAGTATAATAACAACATTTGTCTTCAGGCAAGTGTTTGTTGCTAGCGTAGCAGGCAAGTGTTTGTTGCTAGCGTAGCAGGCAAGTGTTTGTTGCTAGCGTAGCAGGCAAGTCTATTAAGAATGACAGAAGCCATGGCATATAGAAAGATAGCTTTATTGCACAAGGTGTTAGAATACTCTTTTTGTTAGTATTTTTCATTACTTTTCATAGAAAATGTTCTTTTAAAGACAAGCAATTGCTATTAGAAGCAACTCAAACGAATGTTTGGAATCCTCTCAACATTTTCTTTTCTTCAAATTTAAATTTTTTGTACATTTCTTTCCCTCACCTTTTCCCTTTTACCAAGCATGCAATGTCATTTTTGAGGGTGAACAAAATACAAAAAATGATCATTAAAAAAGTGAACAGGACAAATGACAACATCAAAATATCTTTAAAAAAGCATAAAAATTCAACAAATTAGTATAAAAAACATGAAGGGAATAGAGAAAAAAATATGTTGCCCAAGGTCGAAATTAATGTTTATCAAATCAATATTTTCATTCATGTTGTTTTCATTTTGAAGTGGGGCATGATTCAACCCTGATCTTGCCCTATTTTATTCTGACGAAAATAGCTCTTCATACAAAACTGTGTTTTATGTACAAGAGTTCATTTATAAACAATACTGCCAAAGGTAGTGTATGTAATGTATGTCCAAGGTGGCAGGGAGTTGACTAGAGAGAGCTGGTTGGGAGGGTCCGCTTTTCCTGACCCTGTCCAGTATATACACAGTTTCAGTGTGTGACCCAGAGACATATACAGTGGGGAGAACAAGTATTTGATAACTTGCAAAATCGGCAGTGTTTCCTACTTAGAAGCATGTAGAGGTCTGTAATTTTTATCATAGGTACACTTCAACTATGAGAGACGGAATCTAAAACAAAAATCCAGAAAATCACATTGTATGATTTTTAAGAAATTAATTTGCATTTTATTGCATGACATAAGTATTTGATACATCAGAAAAACAGAACTTAATATTTGGTACAGAAACCTTTGTTTGCAATTACAGAGATCATACATTTCCTGTAGTTCTTGACCAGGTTTGCACACATTGCAGCAGGGATTTTGGCCCACTCCTCCATACAGACCTTCTCCAGATCCTTCAGGTTTCAGGGCTGTCGCTGGGCAATACGGACTTTCAGCTCCCTCCAAAGATTTTCTATTGGGTTCAGGTCTGGAGACTGGCTAGGCCACTCCAAGACCTTGAGATGCTTCTTACGGAGCTACTCCTTAGTTGCCCTGGCTGTGTGTTTCGGGTCATTGTCATGCTGGAAGACCCAGCCACGACCCATCTTCAATGCTCTTACTGAGGGAAGGAGCTTGTTGGCCAAGATCTCGCGATACATGGCCCCATCCATCCTCCCTTCAATACGGTGCAGTCGTCCTGTCCCCTTTGCAGAAAAGCATCCCCAAAGAATGACGTTTCCATCTCCATGCTTCACAGTTGGGATGGTGTTCTTGGGCTTGTACTCATCCTTCTTCTTCCTCCAAACACGGCGAATGGAGTTTAGACCAAAAAGCTCTATTTTTGTCTCATCATACCACATGACCTTCTCCCCGTTCCTCCTTTGGATCATCCAGATGGTCATTGGCAAACTTCAGACGGGCCTGGACATGCGCTGGCTTGAGCAGGGGGACCTTGCGTGCGCTGCAGGATTTTAATCCATGACGGCGTAGTGTGTGGTTTTCTTTGAGACTGTGGTCCCAGCTCTCCTCAGGTCATTGAGCAGGTCCTGCCGTGTAGTTCTGGGCTGATCCCTCACCTTCCTCATGATCATTGATGCCCCACGAGGTGAGATCTTGCATGGAGCCCCAGACCGAGGGTCATCTTGAACTTCTTCCATTTTCAAATAATTGCGCCAAAAGTTGTTGCCTTCTCACCAAGCTGCTTGCCTATTGACCTGTAGCCCATCCCAGCCTTGTACAGGTCTACAAATTTATCCCTGAAGTCCTTACACAGCTCTCTGGTCTTGGCCATTGTGAAGAGGTTGGAGTCTGTTTGATTGAGTGTGTGGACAGGTGCCTTTTATACAGGTAACGAGTTCAAACAGGTGCAGTTAATACAGGTAATGAGTGGAGAACAGGAAGGCTTCTTAAAGAAAAACTAACAGGTCTGTGAGAGCCGGAATTCTTACTGGTTGGTAGGTGATCAAATGTCATGCAATAAAATGCATATTAATTACTTAAAAATCATACAATGTGATTTTTTGGATTTTAGAATTCCCGCCTCTCACAGTTGAAGTGTACCTATGATAAAAATTACAAACCTCTACATGCTTTGTAAGTAGGAAAACCTGCAAAATCGGCAGTGTATCAAATACTTGTTCTCCCCACTGTATATAGAGAGTTCAAATAACTTTTAGAATTCTAGACATTCAGTTACATAGCATTGCTAAAATATTCCCCCTGTGATGTTAATGGGGAGCTAACATGGCTGCCATAGAATGTTGAAGTGTCATGTAAATGCATCATAATGCAGAAACCGCATTGGCCCTGCTTTCTAAATACATGGCTCTGGTGTGACCTAAAGAGCTAGTCCCTGATTTTACTTGGTTAAAGCTGGCCGAAATCATAGGTGTGTTATGCCTCAGTACTGTCTGGCCTCTGGAACCCAAAAAATACATATGAATAAACAAGCAAAAACAAACATATTCAATTCAAAATCAACAGATGGACAAATAATCCAAAAACAAAAGAAACGACAAAACACTTGAATGGCAATACTTCAATAGACATTCCAACAAGTTCCTGTGTTGATGTACATGTAGTAGCACAAAATGGTGCAGGGGATGAGGATGGACATGGATATTGGGGATGGAGAAATAAGTGGGAAATATACAGTAGGGCAACAACAGAGACACCAATAGACCACTGACTGCACATCATCTTATCATATTCAAACTGAACACCCTGACTGGCTGGTAACGTCTCTCTGGTAAACTAGACAATTAACTTACTTCATATGATTATCCTCCTTGGTGTCTTGGCGGCCATTTTGTATTTGAAGGAGGGAGACAGTAATACATGGGCTGAGAGGTTGGTAGACGTCACAGGGCTACTGGTGTACACTCTGTGTGGTAGCTAGCTGTGGGTACAGTAGCCGTGCTCTGATCCCTGACTTCTGCTCCACTCACAGTGACTCTGTAACCCCGCTGCTACCACAGGTCAAAGGTCAAATGCCCATACCTGAGGCCCTGAGAGGTCATGGCCTCTGTTTTCTCAAGTAACAGGTGAACGAAAGCAGAGAGATGATAGACAACAGTGTCAACAGTGTAGGTCGCCCTGGATACACCCGTCTTCAGAGGAAATGATTTGGCTTCTGAAAGTAAGTACACCAACCAATCACTGACGATCTTATAAGATACTAACTAATAGGGGGCTTTGAGATAGACACTTCCTGTCTGAAAAGGAAGTCACCTCATTCCTCTCAGCCTGTCTACAGTAACATAAAGAACACCCTCTATATACAAGTGCTCCTCCCTCTTCATAATACTCTTCTATTCTTTCCTCCTCTTTCATTTTCCCTGCTCTTCACATGATTGAGCGATTGTCTCATTCTTATAGTTTTTAAAACATTTAAATGGTTGTATAGTTTTATTCTTTGCCATAATTTCACTTAAATGACATAATATACTTATATAGAAATATATACGTAAAATCTTTAAAATACCAAATATTCTATATTTGTTTGTATTGCGAGAGCCCTGATGTTTTCAAATCATTGCTGGGTTATTTGGGTTGTCATGTTTCGGTCAAAAGCTATCGGATAATGTTGAGTTGGGAAAGAGGAGGGTGGGACATATCAACAATAAATGTGCTAAAAATACGAACTTAAAATTCTGAGTGAGGTGAACCTGAAACCCTTCCTTATGGAATCCACAGAGAGAGAGAGAGAGAGAGTAACTGCCGATGGAGAGTGAGACTGGACGTGGAGACATAGAGAGTGAGACAAGACTAGAGGGGATAAAACTGGAAGTCCTGCAGGAGCTTCTGCTCAAACCATGGAGGGCAGCATAATGTATGTGTGTGTAATCAACACTGCTTTTAGCCCAGACTCCTCTGCTATCATTGACTTCATCAGCACGAGCAGTGAGCTTTCACCGTTCAGCTCCTCAGTAATACTCAATTGGTTTGAAATGACCTTGGAGAACAGCTCCAGGTCTTCCTCTGTGTGTGTGTGTGTGTGTGTGTGAGTGTGAGTGTGTGTGTGTGTGTGTGTGGATACGTCCCCGGATACTGAGCAGCATGCTAGCATGGCAGCAGGCTCACTGGTAGTCAGTAGATAGTAGTTTGTTTTATACAGGTCCAGGTGAGCATGAATCAGGCAGGTTACAATGGTCTCTGGTCATTCCTGGGAGGCAGAACCCAAGGTCAGAATTAAGACTACTCACGCTACTGGGTAATTAGCTGTTACAGTAGTTAGCTGTTAGCTGGGGACACCTGCTGCACTGCACTGCACTACATACCCACCCTGACCTGATGTGTAGAACACTGGTGTGGGGCCGGGCCAGACAGGAGTGTATAGTCTTTGAGAGAGAGAAGGGGGGCTAGTAGCTACACCAGTGTGTAAGACTTGGAGTAGGCCCCGACCCCTTGCTTCTGCAGTCTACCCAACGCTGAGGAGCTGTTCTCTAGCAGTGAGTCTCTGGAGCCCCCCATCTTGGTGCTGGAGCCAGTGGGATTACTGCTGGTGCTGGAGGTGGAGGCTGTGGCTGCAGGGTTGGAGCTGGGCATAGTGAGAGTCCTCTGGGGCAGGGTGGCAGTACCCGAGCTCACACCCAGGCTGGCCAGCCCAGAATGTCCCAGCGTCAGGGCCTGCTGTTTGGACGGGTCCAGAGTCATGTGACGGCCCTGGGTGTGGTACGCCCGCTGTGCTAGGCTGCGGATGGAGGCCTCCCGGGGCGGTACAGCAGGACACGGGTCATGCAGTTCTGCCTGTTTCCTGAAGAAAGGGTCTGTCTTCATGTAGAGTGGGAGGTTGCAGAATTCACCTAGTGATGAGGACAGAACAGAGAGAGGGAGGGCATGTTGAGATGTACAGCCTGTGGCACAGTATAATATGGTGCCACTGTGCCAGTCAGGGTGGCTCTCTGTACTCACTCTTGTTGGCGCGGTGGGGGATGGGCACGGCCACATTGGTAGGTCTGCCGCGGTCATAGTCTTGGGGTTTGGGTGGCGAGGCGGTGAAGCGACAAAGGCCTGTTTCGGACGGCGTGCTGAGTGATGTCATGCTGTCGGCCGGGTCGTTGGTGCCAGTGGTCATCTGATCAGAGGAGCTGTCGGAGATGAAACATTCTGTGATAGTGAACTTGGCATGCTGCAGGTGCTCCTCCAGTTTGGCGTGTTCGTAGGCCCGCGCCAGCTCCTCGTACGTAGACGACGCACTCTCTGTGGACACCATGCTGTTACGCCCCTTATCTGGAGAAACAATATATGAGATACCATATTAAATAATACAATATGAAGTTTGCATACAGTACAGATGTGTCAGTAGGTCTTTCAAGGTATCCTACAGGTCTGGTTTGGGGATGTAAAAGATAGATGTGTTAATGATGGGTCTTAATGGAGTTGTTGCCAGGGCTGGGCGGTACCCACCAGTGTCCTGCGACAGGCTGGCGCTGTAGCTGTCACTCTCGGTGGCGGTGATGCCGTGAGAGCCCATGGTGCGCCAGTCAGAGGTCAGAGTTCTTGCGGAAGCTGTTGATTGGCTCTGGCCCGGCCTGCTCAAGGTCCACTGGCTGGAGTAACGGTTCCTGGAGCTGTGGGCCGACTTCACACTCTTCCTCGACACTGGGTCTGAGGAGAGGATATTAGGAGGACGGTGAGAGGATCCTATTCATATCAGTTCTAATCAGGCATGTACAACATTAATGGTGCTTTATAACCACTTTGGGTGTCAGATCCAGTTAACTTCTACACATTACACTCTAATAAGACATCTGTCCATTCTATGCACATCCTACTGTATGTGAAGTACTCACTGGTTCCAGGGCGGATGTCTGACATGTCAATCAATGGCCCTGTGTTCTGGATGAGGGCGGGGTGGTGCAGAGACACGCCCGTGCAGAAGCTCTGTGGATTCACCGATTGGCTGAACTCGCTGTCCGTCACTGGGGCCGCTGCCTTGTCCTCACCTATTGGAGGCAGGGGATGAGGAAAATATATTATGACCGTTGTGCAAAAATATCTGTGATACACAATTCATCTCCCTTGTCAGATGTTCTCCTCATAGGCTGATTGTAAATCACACTCTATCAATATGTATTTAGTAACTTGAGAATAATAGTTTATATATAATAGTTAGTTAGTGTACTGTAACTGCAGGCTATCTAATTGGACGATATTCTGTCTGATCAATCTGATTGGCTGCAGTGTGTCCATACTGACCTATCTGTTTGATCCCCTCCTTGTCCTCGATGAGCAGCTGGACACGGGGTATGTCGATGTGGAGCCGGGGGCCCTGGGGAGGACCCTTCACTGGGGTGTCCATGCTGCGGTTGTTCTTACTGCTCAACACACAAAACAAGACACACACTTAGACTGGATCCACTGTCACATCAGCAGTACTTACATACAGTACATATAGAACTGGGGTATATTGGTGATACTTTAACAGAGTTTACTGGGACTGATAGGTGTATTCAAATATCCATCAAGGTCCACTGGAATATGACACATCCACAACCACAGGCACCAATCAATCAAGTGTATTATCCTTGCCTGATAAGCATCTCTGCAAGGCTCTTAGCATCTGTGAAAACAAACACAAATATCGTTACTAGATATGATGGATCATCATGTGGATTAGGTCCTGTTTTGACCTGTTACCTTTAGTGCTTCTGAGATACTTACTCGCCCCCACCAAGCAATTATTTCTCTCCCTCTCTGTTTCTCCCCTCCCCCTTATTTCCTTCTCTTTGTCCTTCCTTGACTATGTCTCTCACCTCTGAGTCGTTTCAGTCTCTTCTCCTTGCGTTTCTTGCGGATGATGAAGAGCAGGGCGACGCCCAGGGTGACCAGGATGACAGGAGAGCCTATGGAGAACAGCTTCTTCACATCGTCTCTGTCCTCCTGGGCCGAGTTTATAGGGGGGATGGTACCTGGGAGGAGGAGAAGGGGTCAGAGGGACAGAGAGAGGGAGGGGAAGGAGTGAGAGGGACAGAGTGAGGGAGGGGAAGGGGGTCAGAGGGACAGAGAGAGGGAGGGGGGTCAGAGGGACAGAGAGAGGGAGGGGAAGGGGGTCAGAGGTAGATTAAAGGACTGTTTTCATTACTACTTTCATGCCCACTCAGATTCTACTTCACCCTCTCTACTTTTCTTCCTCCCTTCCTCCTCTCGTCCGTGGGTTTTGGCTTCCTTCCTTCCTTCCTTCCTTCCTTCCTTCCTTCCTTCCTTCCTTCCTTCCTTCCTTCCTTCCTTCCTTCCTTCCTCGCTCCTCCCTCCCTCCCTCCCTCCCTCCCTTCCCTTCTCTTTGATGACTGTGAGTCGCTTTGAATAAGAGAGTCTGCTAGAATGTCATGTAAATGTAAAAACAGGAAGTGAGAGCAAGTATCTAGTAGAAGCAGGAAGTGACTCACTGCCATCGTAGTCTGTGGTGGCGAACTGGGAGCTCTGGTTCCCACAGCCGGCACTGTTGCAGGCCTTCATCTTCAGTTCGTACCAGGTGGCCTCCCGCAGCTCGCTGAGGAAGAGCTGGGCTGTGGCGTTGGCCTTCAGGCTCTGCCAGGCCCACGTGCCCTTGGGCCGGAAGTCCAGCAGCAGAGTGGTGATGGGGCAGCCTCCGCTGGTCCAGCCCTGCAGGTTGAGCCCCGCGTGGGTGGAGTTGATGTGGGTGAGCAGGGGCTGCTCCTTGTTGAACGCAGGCTCTGCAGGGCAAGAGGAGAGACAGGGGGATAGACTGTCAGACTGGGAGTATTGAAGCCAGTGTGTTGAGAGTGTTGATGTGGTTTATGTGTAACACATGATGGTAAAATATAAGTCATGCCGTTTAAAAATTTCCCTCTCCTCTTTCTCCTTCCCTCCTCCCCTCACGATCCTTCCTTTCCCCTCACCTCGTCCGTGCGTCTTGGCCTCGATGATCTCAGAGATGCGTCCTGAACCCACACTGTTCTTGGCTGCCAGTTTGACCTTGTACCAGGTGCCACAGCGCAGGTTGTCCAGCCTGAAGGAACGCTCAGTGGAAGTAATGAACACATCCCTCCACTCCTCTGTGTTGTCTACCGAGTACTGCAGGACAAAACCTGAGGACACACAGGGACAGACACCACAGATTTCATTAAACGTTCACTTATCATCTGCTAAATACACAAAGACACAATTTAAATAACAATGAAATACTGTACATGTCTGTCAATTAGAGTATAATCCCAGGCAAAATCAGGTCAACTCTAACTGCTGTTACACCCCTTTAACACCAGGGGGGGATATAAAGGATTTAGAAACCCCTCCGTGATACATTTTGCTGCTGTGAGTATGACAGACATTAGGAGTGGACATTAGGACAAAATCACACAAATACACAAAAAGGTATATTGACGTTATTGATATTTTTTTGCAGACAGTGAGATACAGCAGCTAAAGAACTCTCCTCAGACTGATCCTGATTTACTAAGGCCCAGGTGGAGGGGAGTACCTCTGATGGAGCTGCCTCCGTTGTCCCCAGGTATCCAGGCCAGGGTGATGGAAGAGGTAGAGGTGGTGGAGACGGTCAGACGGGGCTGGTCTGGAGGAACTGGACATACAGAGCGATCACACAGTAAGAGCCAATCAGCATCACATAGACCAGGCACAAACAGCACACACTTACAGTGAGCTGGTAGAGAGACCAGAGGAACCAGATAGAGAGACCAGAGATACCAGATAGAGAGACCTGAGAGACCAGATAGAGAGCAGAGATATCAGATAGAGAAACCAGAGATACCAGATAGAGAAACCAGAGATACCAGATAGACAGACAAGAGAGATAGAGAGACCAGAGAGACCAGATAGAGAGACCAGAGATACCAGATAGAGAAACCAGAGATGACAAACCAGAGATACCAGATAGACAGACCAGAGATACCAGATAGAGAGACCAGAGATACCAGATAGAGAAACCTGAGATACCAGATAGAGAAACCAGAGATACCAGATAGACAGACCAGAGAGACCAGATAGAGAAACCAGAGATACCAGATAGAGAGACCAGAGATACCAGATAGAGAAACCAGAGATACCAGATAGAGAAACCAGAGAGACCAGATAGAGAGACCAGAGAGAGAGACCAGAGATACCAGATAGAGAAACCAGAGAGACCAGAGAAACCAGAGAGACCAGAGATACCAGATAGAGACCAGAGAGACCAGATAGAGAGACCAGATAGAGAGACCAGAGATACCAGATAGAGAGATCAGAGAGACCAGATAGAGAGACCAGATAGAGAGACCAGAGAGACCAGATAGAGAGACCAGAGATACCAGATAGACAGACCAGAGATACCAGATAGAGAGACCAGAGAGACCAGATACAGAAACCAGAGATACCAGATAGAGAGAGCAGAGATACCAGATAGAGAAACCAGAGATACCAGATAGAGACACCAGATATACCAGATAGACAGACCCGAGATACCAGATAGAGACACCAGATATACCAGATAGACAGACCAGAGAGACCAGATAGACAGACCAGAGAGACCAGATAGAGAGACCAGAGATACCAGATAGAGAAACCTGAGATACCAGATAGAGAAACCAGAGATACCAGATAGACAGACCAGAGAGACCAGATAGAGAAACCAGAGATACCAGATAGAGAGACCAGAGATACCAGATAGAGACACCAGATATACCAGATAGACAGACCAGAGATACCAGATAGAGACACCAGATATACCAGATTGACAGACCAGAGAGACCAGAGAGACCAGATAGAGAGACCAGAGATGACAGACCAGAGATACCAGATAGACAGACCAGAGATACCAGATAGACAGACCAGATATACCAGATAGAGAGACCAGAGATACCAGATAGAGAAACCTGAGATACCAGATAGAGAAACCAGAGATACCAGATAGACAGACCAGAGATACCAGATAGAGAAACCAGAGAGACCAGATAGAGAGACCAGATAGAGAGACCAGAGATACCAGATAGAGAGACCAGAGAGACCAGATAGAGAAACCTGAGATACCAGATAGAGAAACCAGAGATACCAGATAGACAGACCAGAGAGACCAGATAGAGAAACCAGAGAGACCAGATAGAGATACCAGATAGAGAGACCAGATAGAGAGACCAGATAGAGAGACCAGAGATACCAGATAGAGAGACCAGAGAGACCAGATAGAGAGACCAGAGAGACCAGATAGAGAGACCAGAGATACCAGATAGACAGACCAGAGATACCAGATAGAGAGACCAGAGAGACCAGATAGAGAGAGCAGAGATACCAGATAGAGAGAGCAGAGATACCAGATAGAGACACCAGATATACCAGATAGACAGACCCGAGATACCAGATAGAGACACCAGATATACCAGATAGACAGACCAGAGAGACCAGATAGACAGACCAGAGAGACCAGATAGAGAAACCAGAGATGACAGACCAGAGATACCAGATAGACAGACCAGAGATACCAGATAGACAGACCAGAGATACCAGATAGAGAGACCAGAGATACCAGATAGAGAAACCTGAGATACCAGATAGAGAAACCAGAGATACCAGATAGACAGACTAGAGAGACCAGATAGAGAAACCAGAGATACCAGATAGAGAGACCAGAGATACCAGATAGAGACACCAGATATACCAGATAGACAGACCAGAGATACCAGATAGAGACACCAGATATACCAGATAGACAGACCAGAGAGACCAGAGAGACCAGATAGAGAGACCAGAGATGACAGACCAGAGATACCAGATAGACAGACCAGATATACCAGATAGACAGACCAGAGATACCAGATAGAGACCAGAGATACCAGATAGAGAAACCTGAGATACCAGATAGAGAAACCAGAGATACCAGATAGACAGACCAGAGATACCAGATAGAGAAACCAGAGAGACCAGATAGAGAGACCAGATAGAGAGACCAGAGATACCAGATAGAGAGACCAGAGAGACCAGATAGAGAAACCTGAGATACCAGATAGAGAAACCAGAGATACCAGATAGACAGACCAGAGAGACCAGATAGAGAAACCAGAGATACCAGATAGAGAGACCAGAGATACCAGATAGAGAAACCAGAGATACCAGATAGAGAAACCAGAGAGACCAGATAGAGAGACCAGAGAGAGAGACCAGAGATACCAGATAGAGAAACCAGAGAGACCAGAGAAACCAGAGAGACCAGAGATACCAGATAGAGAGACCAGAGAGACCAGAGATACCAGATAGAGAGACCAGAGAGACCAGATAGAGAGACCAGATAGAGAGACCAGAGAGAACAGATAGAGAGACCAGAGATACCAGATAGAGAGACCAGAGAGACCAGATAGAGAAACCAGAGATACCAGATAGAGAGCAGAGATACCAGATAGAGAAACCAGAGATACCAGATAGAGAAACCAGGTATACCAGATAGACAGACCAGAGAGACCAGAGAGACCAGATAGAGAGACCAGAGATGACAGACCAGAGATACCAGATAGACAGACCAGAGATACCAGATAGACAGACCAGAGATACCAGATAGAGAGACCAGAGATACCAGATAGAGAAACCTGAGATACCAGATAGAGAAACCAGAGATACCAGATAGACAGACCAGAGATACCAGATAGAGAAACCAGAGAGACCAGATAGAGAGACCAGATAGAGAGACCAGAGATATCAGATAGAGAGACCAGATAGAGAAACCTGAGATACCAGATAGAGAAACCAGAGATACCAGATAGACAGACCAGAGAGACCAGATAGAGAAACCAGAGATACCAGATAGAGAGACCAGAGATACCAGATAGAGAAACCAGAGATACCAGATAGAGAAACCAGAGAGACCAGATAGAGAGACCAGAGAGAGAGACCAGAGAAACCAGAGAGACCAGAGATACCAGATAGAGAGACCAGATAGAGAGACCAGAGATACCAGATAGAGAGACCAGAGAGACCAGATAGAGAGACCAGATAGAGAGACCAGAGAGACCAGATAGAGAGAGCAGAGATACCAGATAGAGAAACCAGAGAGACCAGATAGAGAGACCAGAGAGAGAGACCAGAGAAACCAGAGAGACCAGAGATACCAGATAGAGAGACCAGAGAGACCAGATAGAGAGACCAGATAGAGAGACCAGAGATACCAGATAGAGAGACCAGAGAGACCAGATAGAGAGACCAGATAGAGAGACCAGAGAGACCAGATAGAGAGAGCAGAGATACCAGATAGAGAAACCAGAGATACCAGATAGAGACACCAGATATACCAGATAGACAGACCCGAGATACCAGATAGAGACACCAGATATACCAGATAGACAGACCAGAGAAACCAGAGATGACAGACCAGAGATACCAGATAGAGAAACCTGAGATACCAGATAGAGAAACCAGAGATACCAGATAGAGAGACCAGAGATACCAGATAGAGACACCAGATATACCAGATAGACAGACCAGAGATACCAGATAGAGACACCAGATATACCAGATAGACAGACCAGAGAGACCAGAGAGACCAGATAGAGAGACCAGAGATGACAG